>NC_134100.1:85755994-86391186 GCF_000715075.1 Nicotiana tabacum
AACCAACTATGTCAACTGTTAATGATAATAAGCAGCTGAACCCACAAGAGGGAGTAACTCCACCACTCCTTTCTCTGCAAGGATCTCCTCAACAGTCCTGTGATGGATCACCTAAAAGATCTACGTCATATGTGAATGATCAACAAGGGGACGAATAAACTGTCGAACAAGACGCTCTAAAGCAATTGATTGTAGAACATATGAACAGTGCTCTTCAAGCCTTTGTTAGGGGATTGCCAACTTCGCCACCAACTTCTCTACCAGTCAATACCGCAACCCTAGAAAACTCACGCTCAGGGCTCGACAATTCTGGGAGTGGAGGAACTCCCAATGAATCTCATGAAGGAAGGTCAAGTACACCAAATAATTCTAATTTACAAAGTTTGGTACTAACTTTGCAGAAACAGTTGAAGGAGCAAAATGATCGCATAGAGCAAATACCTGGCGTACCCCCCGTGATTAAAGGGGTAGATATTGACAAATATTCACAACAGCCCTGGAAGCCAAGTGCAACTCCTTTGCTGATTCCTAAAAAGTTTAAAATGCCTGATATTCCAAAATATAATGGAACAACTGACCCTCGAGATCACTAACTGCGTTCACAAATGGCGTGAAGGGCAATGATTTAACCAAATAGAAAATCGAACCAATATTGGTTAAAACATTTGGTGAAACACTCACAAAAGGAGCATTAACGTGATATTCTATTTTACCTGAAAACTCTATTGATTCTTTTGCTGAGCTTGCAGATTCATTCATAAAAGCACATTAGGGAGCTCAAAAAGTTGAAAAGAGGATGGAAGACATCTTTAAGGTAAAACAAGGAAATATAGAATTACTGAGGGAGTTTGTGGATAGATTCCAATGGGAGAGGATGATGCTACCACGAGTACCTGACAACTGGGCAGCTATGGCATTCACAAGCAATCTAAATGAGAAAAGTTCAGAAGCCACGAGTAGACTGAAGTAAAGGTTGCGATAATTTCCAGCAATAACGTGGAATGACGTGTATAACACGAAGTTATGGATAGAAGAAGATACGGTTGCACGGCCAAGATTTGATGAAAGAGTAGGATCGAGACGTTCAGAATCGAAAAAAGGATCGAAAAAATAGGTACGAACCTTACATGGGACATGCTGGGTGAGATTCTCGGTTTAAAAAAGAAAACATTCAATCTGAATTGAGATCAAGGCAAAAAGATGCGGGTTCTTCATTCTAGATTCAGAAAGGAACGGGATGCACGAACTAGCGACTCCAATACACATGCGAGGATTGGAGATTACAGTTTTAATGTCAGTACCTCCAAGTTAGTTGTTGTTTTAAGAGGTATGGGAGATAAGGTGCGGTGGCCTAAATAAATGAGATCAGACCCGAGCAAAAGAAATCTAGATTTCTGGAGTGAATTTTACAATGATCATGGCCATAGAACAATAGATTGCAGATTACTCCAGGGAGAAGTAGAGCATTTGTTGAAACAAGGTTATCTAACTAACCTATTCAGCGAGAAATGTAGATAGTCATATATAAAGAATAGACAAGAGCCTCTGAAACCCCCATCTCCAAAATGAACAGTCAATGTAATAACCGGGGGAGATGAGGTCAATGGTGTGACATATATAGTTGCAAAAAAGACGTCAAAAGACACGGTCACTCATGGAAAGTGAGTTCGCCATGTCTTGAATAAAGACAGTATAACATTTGATGATGAAGATGCGGACGACTTGATCATTCCTCATAATGATGCGCTGGTAATATCTCTACTTGTACACGATACTAACGTTAAACGAGTTTTGATTGACTCAGGTAGCTCCGTAAATATCATTCTACTAAGGGTGGTGAATAAAATGCAAGCTAACGGCAAGGTGATACCAAAGGCACTGTCTTTGTCTGTATTTGATAATTCAATATTATCACAAAAGGGGAAGTAGTGCTTACCACGTTTGCAGAGGGAGTTATCAAGGATACAAAGTTCAAGGTGATCGATGCAGACATGGCTTATAATATAATTCTAGGAAGACCATAGATTCACGATATTAATGCTATACCGTCCACATTGCATCAAGTTATTAAGTTTCCTTCACAATGGTGAATTCGACAAATCTGTAGAGATCAACAGGCTTTTAGAAGTATCAATTCAGTGGTGGTTACAAGCACGATGAATGATGTTGCAGATGGGGAATAGCAACTACAAAATTCAGTTGAGGATATAGTAATACTAACCTCAACTGAAGGCATTCCAGGACATACAGATATTGATTCAAGACCTGATATTATTCAAGAGCCAGAAGAAAATTAAAACATCAAAACAACTACTGAAGAACTCGAAGTTGTAGTGCTATTTATACTTTGGCCAGGCAGAAAAGTTTACATTGAAGCAAATCTAAGCCCATAAATGAAAGGTAAGTTAATTGAATTTTTGAAAGCTAACGTAGATTGCTTTGCTTGGTCGCATTCAGATATGATAAGTATACAACCAGAGGTGATGACCCACAAACTGAATGAGGACCCATCATACCCACCTGTCAAGCAGAAGAAGAGAAAGCAAGGATCCTAATAAGGTACAAAAACTTTTGAAAATTGGGTCAATATGAGAGGTAAAGTACCCATACTGGTTAGCTAATATTATGGTAGTTCCAAAAGAGAATGGGAAATGGCGAGTTTGCGTAGAATATACTGATTTAAATAATGCTTGTCCTAAAGATTCGTTTCCTTTACATAATATAGATCAACTAATTGGTGACTAAGATGTTCCAAGAATATCTGGGAAAAACTATGGAAGTCTATATTGATGATATTCTAGTCAAGTCAGCACATGCGGGAGATCATTTTCAACACCTGTCAGACACTTTCAAAATTTTCTGCAAATACAATATGAAGCTAAATCTAGAAAAATGTGCTTTTGGCGTAAGTAAGTTTTTAGGTTTTCTTATTTCTAATAGGAGTATTGAAGTGAATTCTGCACAAATCAAATCTATTGAGGAAATACCAGATGTTCTCACACGCAAAAAAGAAGTGTAGAGATTAACAAGAAGAATAACGGCCTTGGGGAGGTTTATTTCAAAATCATCAGAAAAGAGTTTTAAATTAATTTCAATATTAAAAAAGAAAAATCAATTTGACTGGACTGACGAATGCCAACAAGCCCTCAAGGACCTCAAATCATATTTGTCAAATCCGCCCCTGCTAGCCAAACCAAAAGATGGAGAAAGGATGCTTATTTATCTTGCCGTGTTAGAAGTGGCGGTAAACGCAGTGTTGGTACGAGAAGATAAAGGTAAACGATATTCAATTTATTATGTTAGTAAATCTTTGTTAGATGCTGAGACTCGATATCCTCACTTAGAAAAACTTGCTTTTTAATTATGGCATCTAGAAAATTGAGACCTTATTTTCAATGTCATCATATCTCTGTAATAACTGCTTTTCCCCTGAGGAATATATTGCATAAAAAAGAACTATATGGGAGGTTAGCTAAGTTGGCAATATTACTCAGTGTGTATGATATCATATATCATCCCAGAACTGCAGTAAAAGCGCAGGTTTTAGCATACTTCGTAGCAAATTTCAGCACGAATTTAGTTCCTGAGGCAGAAAAGGATCTACAGGTATTTACCGGATCTAATTCGGGGACTTAGATTTTATTTACCAATAGTTCCTCAAATGTTAAAGGAGAGGGCTTAGGTATTGTTCTAATTTCTCCTTCAGGGGAAGTCATAAGACAAGCAATAAAATGTTATCCCATCACTAACAATGAAGCAGAGTGCGAAGCTGTGATTGCAGGTTTGGAACTAGTACGAGAACTTGGTATAGAACAGATTGTGATCAAAAGTGACTCGCAACTAGTAGTTAACCAGATGAAGGGGACCTTACATAGCAAGAGAGGCACGAATGCAACAATATCTGGAAAAGGTAAGAGAATTAGTCAGACAATTTCAGTCGTGGGAAGCCATACAAATACCCAGGGAGGAGAATGCAGAAGCAGATGCGTTGGCCAATCTCGCGTCTGTTGCGAAAATAACAAATGCATAAAATTCTATTGTAATATATTTGTTTCATTAGGCATTCAACCAAGACAAAAACGAGGTAAATTTTAATAATCTAACTTGGGATTGGAGGAACGAATTTGTTAACTTTTTATAGTACGGTATTTTACCCGAAGACAAGAAGAAGTCATAGTTACTTCGCCAAAAAGCCGCCCGGTATTGTTTAATTCGTGGAAACTTATACCGCAAGATGTTCGGTGGACCTTTAGCACGGTGTCTCGGACCTTCATAAACAAAATATGTGATGAGGAAAGTACATGAGGGGCACTATAGCAATCACGCTGGGGGAAGATCATTGGTAAAAACTTTAATAAGAGAAGGATATTACTGGCCAAAAATGGAAGAAGAAGCGGAAAACTTTGTAGCCAGGTGTGATAAGTGTCAACGATATGCTAATAACATGCACCGCCCAGCAGAACTATTACATTCAGTTATTTCGCCATGGCCTTTCATGAAATGGGGCGTGGATATCATAGGTCCATTACCTCAAGCTAAAGGAAAGGTACGGTTTCTATTAGTTTTTAACAGATTATTTTTCATAAAGGGTAGAAGCTGCTTTCAAACAGGTGCGAGAAAAGGAAGTCAGGGACTTTATTTGGTGAAACATTATCTACTAGTTTGGAGTTCCAAAGGAAATCATGTGTGACAATGGCCCACAGTTCACAGGCACGAAAATCACAGAATTCTTTCAGAGTTGGCAGATTAAATGGCTTACATTCGCACCTTACCATCCTGTAACCCATGGGCAAGCTGAGTCAACAAACAAAGTTATTATTAATAACTTGAAGAAAAGATTAGAGGAATCAAAAGGCAAATGGCCAGAAGTGTTACCGGAGGTATTGTGGGCTTATCGAACGACAGCAAAAACAAGTACGGGCAAGACTCAATTTTCACTTGTCTATGGCACTGAAGCCTTAATTCCAGTAGAAATAGGTGAACCAAGTACGAGATACACACATGCTACTAAGGAGTCACATGAGGAATAAATGCGTATGAATTTGGATTTACTATAAGAAAAAAGAGAAGCAACATTAATAAGGATGGCGGCTCAAAAACAGATGATTGAGCGATATTACAACAAGAAAGCTTATCTGAGATACATCAAGATAGGGGACTTCGTCCTCAAAAAGGTATTTCAATCAACAAAAGCGGCTAATTCGGGAAAGTTAATTCCAAATTGGGAAGGCCCTTATAGGGTTCGAGGTATCGCTAGAAAGGGAGCATATGAGTTGGAGACCATGGATGGCAATATACCATATGCTCATAGTATCATACTGGGCTCCGAAACATCGAACCTCATGAACTGATTAGCCAAAGTTTGCACATCTGCAGCTAAATGTCTCTCACCGACCGGAATATATGCAAGGCTGCCCATACTCACAGTCTTTCAACTCAAAGCATCAACTAACTCATTGGCCTTCCGAGGGTGATACAAAATGGTACTATCATAGTCTTTCAACAACTCTAACCATCTTCTCTGCCTCAAATTGAGATCTTTTTGCCTGAACAGATAACTGTAGGCTACGACGATCAGGGAATACCTCACACGAGACACTGTAAAGTTAATGACTCTAAATTTTCAGCGCATGAACAATGGCTGCCAATTCTAAGTCATGAACAGGATAATTTTTGTCGTGGACTTTCAATTGTCACGATGCATATGCAATCACCCTGCCATCTTGCATCAATACTGCACCAAGCCCAATGCGATATGCATCACAATACACCGTATAAGATCCTAAACCTGTGGGTAATACCAACACTGGCATTGTAGCCAAAGTGGTCTTAAGCTTTTGAAAGCCCAACTCACACTCGTCTGACAATCTGAATGGGGCACCCTTCTGGGTCAATTTGGTCAATGGAGACGTTATAGATGAAAACCCCTCCACAAACCAGCGATAATAACCTACCAAACCCAGGAAACTCCGGATCTCTGTAGCTGAAGTAGGTCTAGGCCAATTCTGAACAGCCTCAATCTTCTTAGGATTCACTTTTATGCCTTCTGCCGATACAACATGCCCCCAAAAGGTAACCGAGTCTAACCAAAATTCACATTTTGAAAATTTGGCATATAACTGATTATTTTTCAAAGTCTGAAGCACAATTCAAAAATATTGCTCATGCTCCTCTCGACTGCTGGAGTAAATCAAGATATCATCAAAGAATACAACCATAAAAGAATCTAAATAGGGTTTGAATACCTGGTTCATCAAATCCATAAATGTTGCACTGCCGATAGTAGCCTTGTTCAACTGCCGATAATCTATACACATCTGCATTGAAAGTCTTGTAACTATTCCTTCAATTCTTTTAGCTCTGGCTGAGCTATACGGTATGGTGGAATAGAAATGGGCTGGGTGCCCAGAGCCAAATCAATACAGAAGTCAATATCTCTGTCGGGTGGCATCCCCGACAAATCTGCATGAAATACATCTCGAAACTCACGGAAAACTGGGATTGAATCCATAGAAGGAACATCTGCACTAGAATCACGAATATGAGACAAATAAGCTAGACAACCCTTCTCGACCATACGTCGAGCCTTCAAATAAGAGATAACCCTACTGGTAGAATGGCCAGGAGTCCCTTTCCACTCTAATTGAGGTAACCCCGGCATGGCTAAGGTCACCGTTTTGGCATGCCAATCCAATATAGCATGATAAGGTGATATCCAATCCATACCCAAGATGACATCAAAATCTACCATATCAAGAAGTAAAAGATCCACGCTAGTCTCAAGACTCCCAATATTAACCACACACAAATGATAGACATGATCTACCATGACAGAATCTCCCACCGGTGTGGACACACACACAGGAGCACTTAGAGAATCACGAGGCACAACCAGATATAAAGCAAAATAGGAGGACAAATAAGAATAAGTAAATTCTGGATCAAACAGAACTGAAGCATCTCTATGGCAAACTAGAACAATACCTGTGATCACTACATCAGATGACTCGGCCTCAGACCTAGTTGGAAAAGCATAAAATCGGGGATGGTCCCCACCACTATGAACCGCATCCCTGAGACGGCCACAAACTAGCTGGCCTCCACCTCTAACGGCCTGACCTTCACCTCTAGCTGTCTGACCCCTATCCGTAGCTGGCTGGGCGGGTGGCGGAACAGATGGTGCTGGAATCATAGCACGGGAACCCTGCTACTGTGAATTGCCAGATGCCCTAGGGCAAAATCTAGCAATGTGTCTCGGATCACCACAAGTATAATAGGTCCTCGGCTGTCGTGACTGCTGACCCTGGAACTGGCCAGGTCGACTTGGATAACCACTCTGATGACTCCAGATCGGATGTGCATTAATAGGAGCTGGTGGTGTACTATAATCTAGCTGGTAGGAATGAGACACTTGAGGGTCTTGTCCACCTGAAGCAATGTGGGAAGCCCGAAGCACTGAATGAAACGGCCTGGGGGGATGGACTCTACCAAATTTACCTCTGCCTCCAGACGAGGCACTACTAAACCCATCGAACTGACAAGACCTCTTATCAGACCCTTGCCCTCTCTCCTATGTAAGAGCCATCTCGATCCTCCTCGCAACATTAGTAGCCGCCTGAATAGAAATCTCACTTCCGGTCTCCTTGGCCATTTAAAGCCTGATAGGGTGAGTGAGTCCCTCAATAAACCTCCTCACTCCTTCTCCCTCAGTAGGTAGTAAAGGTAGAGCATGATAGGCTAAATCCACAAAACGAGTCTCGTATTGAGTAACAGTCATACTACCCTACTGTAGACTCTCAGATTTCCTGCGGTAATCCTCTCTCAATGTGATAAGGAGGAACTTCTCTAGAAATAGCCGTAAGAACTGCTCCCAAGTCAATGCAGGTGACCCAGCTGGTTTGGTCAACATATAATCTTTCCACCACCTCTTGGCGGATCCTGTCATCTGGAATATAACAAAATCGACCCCATTGGTCTCAACTATGCCCATGTTCCGCAATACCTCATGGCAGCAGTCAAGATAATCCTGTGGGTCCTTAGAAGGTGTACCACTGAAGTGAACTACAAAGAGCTTAGTAAACTTGTCCAACCTTAATAAAGCCTCAAAAGACATGGCGGGCCTACCACCGGCGTGTGCCACAACAACTGGCTGAACTACCCCAACTGGCAGGCCTGCTGGAGCCTGATACTGGGGAGCTATCTGCTCCAGAGCAGGAGTAGTAGGAGTTTGTGCTCCTCCCCCAGCCTGTGAGACGGCTGGTGCCACTGGAAATGTATCATTCTGGGCCACACCCTCCATAAGGCTCACCAAACGGACTAGAGCATCCTGAAGCACTGGAGTAGCTATGAATCCTTCCGGGACCTAAACTGGTCCAACTGGTACTGTATGAACTAGGAACCTCTGCTTCCAAATCCACCTAAGGTTCTACAGCAGGTGTTGCTGCTTAAGCTCTAGACTGAGTTCTACCTCTGCCTCTGCCTCTAGCATGACCTCGGCCTCGACCTCTACCCCTAGTCATAGTTGCCACCGGGGGCTTTAGTCCTTGTCCAGCGGTAGATGTTTTACATGTTACCATCTGCGAGAGAATAAGAATAGAATGGTTCAATCATCGATGATAGAATAAGATCGCATGACAGAATAAGAAAGAGGTGATATTGTTCCTAAATTTCATAGCCTCTGAAAGACAAGTATAGATGCTTCCGTACCGAGCCTTCAGACTCTACTAAGATTGCTCGTGACTCGTGAGACCTAAGTAACCTAGTGCTATGATACCAACTTGTCACGACTAGAAATTCCCACCTTCGGGACCGTGATGACGCCCAATATTTCACTTGCTAGGCAAGCCAACGTTAGAACAATCTTTAACCATTTTTTAATAAATTAAATTAAATAGAAGTCCATTACTGAAATATAGTGCGGAAAACCATAACTACCGAATCATCAAAATGCATCCCCAAATCTGGTGTCATAAGTGCGCGAGCTACTAGAATAAAACAAATAAATGTCTGAATAAAATTCAAGTTGTTCGAAAGATAATACACAGCTAAGATAAGATAGAATGGGACTTCAAAACTACGAACGCTGTATAGTTATACCTCAAGTCCCTCTAGGTAGCTGAATCCGAGCAAGTCTATTGTACACCGCTGGGACCAACTCAAAAATCTGCACAAGAAGTGCAGAGTGTAGTATGAGTACAACTGACCTCATGAACTCCATAAGTGTCGAGCCTAACCTCGACGAAGTAGTGACGAGGCTATGACATGACACATATGTAAACAACCTGTACAAGTATATACAAATACGAAGAAACAATAATACAATAAATAACACTTAAATTTGGGAGGGAACATGTGAAGGGGGATGATATAATAATTTTAGCAAGAGAAGTATCACTTAGTGTCACGACCCAAAATCTCAACTGTCATGATGGCACCTATCTCAATACTAGGCAAGTCGACAATCTCAATAAAATACCATATTTTTAAAATTTGAAAACATAATATTTAAATTCAGCGGAAGAAATCTCACAAATAAAGATATAAATACTCTCCAAAACCCGATGTCACTGAGTACATGATCATCTAATATGAATACAAAGTCTGACTGATAAAAACCCGTCTGACGGTATAGAACAATATAATAACTGAGAGAAAGAGAGAGTCAAGGTCAGTGGATGCTAGGCAGCTACCTTGATAGTCTCCAACGGATAGCATTCTGAGATCTAACAGTCGCCGTGTCCGAAAGCATCTCGATCTGCACGCGAGGTGCCGAGTGTAGTATGAGCACAACCAACTCAATAAGTAACAAGACTAACCTCTTGGATGAAAGTAGTGACGATCTCCGCTGGTACAGTCCAGTACATAAATAATGGTACAGAAATGTAGGCATGCTTTCAAGTTCAACAGTTAAACTCAATACTAGCAAAATAGATCAATTCTGCATGATATGAGGAATGTGACATCTCAGTGGAAAGTCCTCATGTACTACTGGTCACTAATCATTCGGTCACTCGGTACTATTTGTGGTCAATCCAGCCAAGGGATATTCCATCTCGTATATATATACACATCGACTAACAGTCAGTCACTCAGTATCGTATAAGGCCAATCCAGCCCTGGGGTAATTTATCCCCAAATATAAATGATACGGACAAGATGCATGTCGAGAGAAAATTCATCACAATATAAATAAGTAAGGAAAGTCCATGCCCTGGGAAGTCCATCTTGAATATATAATCATCTACGCTCACTGGGGGTGTGTACAGACTCCGGAGGGGCTCCTTCAGCCTAAGCGTGATATAAAGCCATTATGGCCTACTGCAGGCGGGCAGTCCCGATAAGAATAATAATAATAAAGCCTATAAGGCCTGCTGCAAGCGGGCAACCCCGATCAAGAACAATAAATCCTATAAGGCCTGTTGCAGGCGGGCAACTCCGATCAAGAACAATAAAGCCTATAAGGCTTGCTACGGTGTGCAGCCCGATCTCATAATAATAAAGCCTATAAGGCCTGCTGCAGGTAGGCGCAACCCCCATCCATATAATAATAAAATATATAAAGCCAATATGGCCTACTAAGGCGCGCAGCTCGATCCCATAAATATCCTTACAAAGGATGAATATGACTGAGTGTGAAATATATATTTTTAAAACAATTAATTCAACAGCAACACGACCCCATGGGTCCCAAAATGTTGGCACGTAGCCTAAACCTGATCTTTAATAAGAGTCTCATCTCAATTTATCTAACACGTGGAGGATACACGTATAATAACATGGTTCTTTAATTTTTCAACTCCACAGAATTTATTTAAGTCACAATTTCTATAGTGCACGCCCACACGCTCGTCACCCAGCATGTGGCCACCTCCAACAATTGATATAACACAACGTTTAGGGATTCATACCTTCAGAATCAAGTTTAGAAATGTTACTTACCTCAAACCGTGTAATTTTTTACTCCGCAATGCCCTTGCCTCGTGAATTGGTCTTCGAAAGCCTCGTATCTAGCCACAATTAATTTGATTAAGTCAATGCAAATTATTGGAATTAATTCCATAAAAATATAATAATTTTTCCAACAAAATCCGAAATTTAACTAAAAAAAAAAAACCCGACAAAAGTTACAAAATCCGAAAGCCCATTCAACCATGAGTCTAACCATACCAATTTTACCAAATTCCGACATCAACTTGACCTCCAAATCCTCAAATATTATTTTCAAATCCCTAGGTCCAAATCCCCGATTTACACCTCAAAATCATGTAATCTAGTCAGATTATTCGATGATAATTCAATATTATGGAGTAGAAATGATCACAAGTGACGTACCTCAAGATTTCCCGTGATTTCTTGCTCTAAAATCGCCCCAAGCCACATTCTTTCGTCCAAAAATGTTGAAATGAGCTAAAAAATAGAACTGCTCAATAAAAACACTATTCGGGTTGCTAAAAGCCCAATTCCCGTCGCTAACAGTGTCAAATCTGGTCGCTAAAGGTGCGCACCAGAACCTGTTACACCAACAATATTTATTTTCACTAAAAAGTCTCTAACTCCATCATACGAACTCGGAATTGGATGATTCTTGTTCCTATGGGTCACAAATAATAATACAAACCTAGTCATTCAATATCAAAACTCAATTCGAAGCTCATTTGCTCAATGCGATACCATTTCCCCTCGTTATACAATTAACTCATATTTCACGTTAAAAATCCAACCGCGACTTGATGAAATTATTCCAAACTTTCTAGATCATATATATAATTCATTATCAAACTCCCAAAAGTCTCGAAATCAAATTTCGTTCTCTAGAATTATAAATGGACCTTTGGATCATTACATGCTTATGCTGAAAACATGAAACTCTTTCAAAACTTTTCCCCGATATCCTGTAGTGTATCAATCATAACTTCTTGTACCTAACACCAACTGCCAAACGTTTTAAATTTCTAAAAACTAGATACAAAGGACTACAAATTTTATTTTTGGATCATCGCCAAATTCTTTATAGATTACAAGATATAAGCTTCCAAAGTCAGTTCTGTGCAGCAGAAATTTCTGCGATGCACACTACTGTAGCAAAAAAAAAAAACAGCATTTAAAAATGGCCTAGAAATGGTCAAAAACCACTCTGAAACTCACCCGAGCCCCTCGGGGCCCCGTCTGAACATACTAACAAGTCTCAAAATATATTACGGACTTAGTCGAGGCCTCAAATCACATCACATAATACTAAAATCACGAATCGCTCCCCAATTCAAGCCTAATGAAAATAAGAAATTCCAACTTCTACATTTGATATCGAAACCTATCAAATCAAGTCCGATCGATCTCATATTTTGCACACAAGTCATAAATGACATAACAGACCTAAGAAAATTACCAGAATCGGATTCCGTCTCCGATATCAAAAAGTCAACTCCCCGATCAAACTTCCAAACTTAAATTTTATATTTTCGCCATTTCAAGCCTAATTTAGCTATGGACTTCAAAATAAATATCCGGACACACTCCTAAGTCCTAAATTACCATACGGAGCTATTGGAACCATCAGAATTCCATTCCGGAGTCATTTACATAGAATTCACTATCTGGTTAATTATTTCAACTTAAGCTTCCAAAACAAGAATTGTTCTTTCAATTAAATCCTGAATCATCCAAAAACCAAACTTAACCACCCTCGCAAGTAGGGGTGTTCATGGTTCGGTTTGGGTCGGTTTTCCCCTAAAAAGAAACCAAACCAAGTAAGTCGATTTTTCAAATATTGAAACTAAACCAAACCAATTAAGTCGGTTTTTTATCGATTCGGTTTGATTCGATTTTTGTCAGTTTTTCGATTTTTCGGTTATTCATCAGTTGTTTTCTTAAATATGAGACATACAATACCAAACGCATATTCCGGTGACTACATTTTCAACATAACACTATCAAATCAAGTGCTCTTTGAGAAATCTATCATTTATCAAGATATATTGATGATAATTGAATCACATAGTGATGAATAATTAAAGTACTCAATTAAAAATCGATTATTTTTAATATGAAATAAATTCTTGTATTTAGCAAAAAGAAAACTACCAATCAAACTAGAATATAAAGGCAAAGAATTAGGTTATTATAATAGCAAAGAACTAGACTAAAAATATAAATGACTAATATGTACCATAAAATTTTAGAAACTTTATATAAAAATATACATATATATAGGTGTAATAATAAATTTAAATAGCTACTTTTATAATCGGTTTGGTTCGGGTTTTTTCGGTTATTGTTTGATTAAAACCAAAACCAAACCAAATTTGATCGGTTTTTAAAATTCAAAACCAAAACCAAACCAAACTTAAAAAGTATCGATTTTTTTGGTCAGTTTGGTTCGGTTTTCGGTTTGGTTTGGTTTTTCGGGTTTTTATGAACACCCCTACTCGCAATTCATAATACACATTTCAAAGGTGATCGAGACCTTAAGCCACCGAACGGATCGCTAATTCTCAAAATGACAAGTCGGGTCGTTACATTCTCCCCCACTTAAACATACGTTCGTCCTCGAACGTGCCAAGGGTTGTTTTCAAGCCATCAAATCACTATTCCATCTTACCACGCATGTACCCGGTGGTGAAACAACGCCACCCTATTCCATATAGGCCTGACCATACCACGTAATTGAAGATCATTACTTCAACCTTAGACCATAAACATTGGAATTCAATTTCCAACATTCAGAATTTCTTTTCAAGACCCTAATCTCACATCTACACACAGTATGAGTATGAACAAGCTGTATCAAGCCATAACCATAACCCAGATATAGTCACGTAACATACTACACAACTCGCATGCTCGCAGCACCATTTCCAATCACAGTAACTACTCCAAACTAACCTGGTAATAGTATTAAACCCCATATCAAGCCAAACCTCGTTCCAAACCTTCGTACACTGCTGATATTTAAAGAAACCCGCGGAATCTCATAACCAATTATTAGATCAACAAGTCATGGAGCTCTCTCACCCCAACCCGAACCATAATCACTTTCTAAGCCTACTTTCAATGTCATCCTCCCAAATATACCGTAATCAAATCCGATAACACACATTCTAGGCCCAATGACCTTATATTTTTAAACACAACTATCCCACAGACATGCCACACCAATATAACTCAAGCCACAACGACACAATCTGTGTACCCAAAAAGGAAAATATCTCAAAGAAGAGAACCGTATTGCAAGTTCAACAAGCACCACCACAACTGCAATGCTATAAGCTCATTATATATAGTAGAACCAAGACACGCGAATTTAATAACAGTAACCAGCTCTTCTAGAGCTCACATTAACATCACTCTCACGGACAACTCACGTGCTATAGTATTAATATCTGGACCCACACGAATAACTCACGTGCCAATAATATTAGTACATGGATCCACACGGACAACTCATGTGCCAATAATATCAATATATGGATCCGCACGAATAACTCACGTGCTAATAATATAATCTGCCTGGCATGGTCACAGGCCTCTAGTCCAAGCATATAATGCAGGAGCAATCAAATTAGTACACATGTATATGATAAATGAATTATGATTCTCATGCTCCTGGACTGGTATAAATAACACGCCATAGAGTAGGCAGGTGCAAGGTGTGCTATCACCACTCAAATCGGCAAGTTAAAGCAGAAATAATACCTACCCAATTTATTCAGGGAATTAGCCTCTTTGTAACCTCAAGTGTAGTCCAGATAGTTCCCGAAAAAGGTACGAATACGAGAAACATTATAACTTTACGCTTAACAGTCAATTTTTGGCATATCTTTGCCTAAGCATTCTTTCGAATATGAATACTTGCCCCGATGCCCGCACATGGTTCAAACCTCCCATATGTATGCACTCATGGCATGCAACTATCACAAATAATAACGCAATTAGTTCCTCCACTTAGTTTAAATAAAATACTCACCTCAACCGGGGTGCAATCCTGCAATAATTTGCTTCTGAAAACTCTCACTCCCCCAAATGCATAGAACACATGAACCACCGTAACTGATCACAACTCCAGCAAATTATATACACGGTCAGTTAGAAACCTCCATCTTGCTTCATTCCGGGAGGAAATCACAATACACAACACGTTCCCCACACCGGTAGAAAATATCAAAGTCAAACCATGGTAGAAACCATCAAGAATAATTTGAAATCCATTTTCACATAACCAAGCTATCGGAACTGAATTCCTCTAACTCGACCAAGCCACGCAGGTCACCAACCCAAGAATATTTTCACCAAAATATCTGTACAGTCTCACCACATCATAATTACCCAAAAGAACCGAGCATACTATTACCTTACTGGTCTAGCCTACTACCCATTTGTCCTATTTACTTTGAGTTTCTTCTGAATTATCCTCAAGTTGACATTTTTCCTTGTCAGAACGCTATGATCCTTACCCACAGCTCACTACAATACATTCTAACATAAAACCATACCGCCCTAAGGCCCATAAGCCATTATATTCTTCTTAAGCACCACAAAAGTACCACAACTGAGACCCCCACACTGAAAAGACCTTATGTGGACTTAAATTGTTCCTTTTTACCTTTCTTGCATTGAAATGTAGAATCCATTGTCATACAGAATTATCGCAAGTCCCGGCACCATCTAGTGTAAATAACCAATTCTGGCGATAAAACAATTTCAAATTTTTTCAATTGACACATATATATATATTTTGAATCCATTAGAACCTTTTTGAAAGTCACCCACTATGCTCTAATCTAAATTGCACCGTCCAAACGGGCTGAAAGACACGTACCCCATTAGCACAACAACACTCAAAAGAGGTAATCCTGCCTTAACACCACTAATCAAATTCATACTCCGTGCGCACTACATCATTCAAAATAACAATTCACTCATCCCATGATTTTCATATACTCATAAAGCGCAATATAACACGTATATAGGAATTTCAGTACTTGAGTCATCCTCGATCTCAACCTCTGCAAGTCATAACTAATCCACAAGTATGCCTCAGACCAAAACTAAAATTTAACATATAACCATGAAATTGAATTGTCAATAGCAGGCTCCCCCACTGGGCTCAAAAGCATAAATTAATACACTATAACCATACTCTATTACTGCCATAATACCGCAGTCAGTTCAATAAAAATTCTTCTCAAGCTCATGCAACGCCAACCATAAAAATACCTCAATCATCCGCTAAACTCGCATTCATTCTCTTGATACTCAAGTTAACTTTCTCAACCAGATTCAAATTCAAAGTCTCAACACCTACTCCTCGCTGGCAGAAAAGAAACTCTCCACTCAACATTATAAGAAACACACGTATGTAGATTACTCCGCAGGGGATAACCCACCTGCTTAGCCTCAAAATTGCATCTTGTTATACCCTTTCACAGTCACAATTAATATGCAATCACTTAATCTTTTTGAGTTTGAACTCATCAACACGACATGAAAATCTACTTCGCTCCACAATTAAACAGCATGACAGATCCCTCAACGCACTCACAACTCAAGACTATACGTCACATCAAAACAGGAATCAAGTACCCAATAGAAGAGTCTTGAGTGACAAGTAAACTTTATTCGTCTCATTTAACCCACCTGAATACATCCCGCATTCACATCATACTCATCACATAGTCATTCAACCGCCCACCGAGCTACAAATTCCTCTCATAGGGATACTACCGACGCATAAGTCTAAATGCACAAGTTCTCACATCCAAAACTACCGAGCTTAAGCTGCGGTCTAACTCTGGCCTCAAGTCCTCCACACTTGCCCATCTCCAAAATACTAAATACTCATCTCACACCTCGTTCATGGAATCACAATAGGCACAAAGGGTACTTGAGCTGGACCCGCCGGCTCAAATATATCTGGATTTTGCTCCTGAGCTGGAGCAACTGGTGGTGCTACAGGTGCTACTCCAACTGTTGTACGAGCTACACCTCGACCTCTACCACGACCCAGGCCTCTACCACGGCCCCAACCTCTCGCGGCCCTAATTGGTGGCACTGGTGACTGACTGTCCAATCTGGTAGTACGTGTCCTCACTATCTTGAGAGAATAGAATAATAGAAATTTAATTTCCGGAATCAAAAAATTCGCACAACAGAATACAAGAAAATGAAATTTTTCCTAAGGGTTCGGCAACCTCTCAAAGATAAGTACAGACGTCTCCGTACCGATCCGCAAGACTCTACTAAACCTGCTCATGACTTGTGAGACCTATGTAACCTAGGCTCTGATACCAACTTGTCACGACCCAAAATCTCACCTGTCGTGATGGCGCCTATCTCAATACTAGGCAAGCCGACAATCTCAATAAAATATCATATTTTTTAAATTTGAAAACATAATATTTAAATTCAGTGGAAGAAATCTCACAAATACAGATATAAACACTCCCCAAAACCCTGTGTCACTGAGTACATGGGCATCTAATATGAATACAAAGTCTAACTGATAAAAACCCTCCTGATGTTATAGAACAATAAAATAAGTGACAGAAAGACAGTGTCAAGGTCAGCTGATGCCAGACAACTACATTGATAGTCTTGAACGGATAGCACTCTGAAATCTAACAATCGCCGTGTCCGAAAGCACCTGGATCTGCACACGAGGTGCAGAGTATAGTATGAGTACAATCAACTCAATAAGTAACAAGACTAACCTATGTGCTGAAAGTAGTGACGAGCTCCGCTGGTACAATCCAGTACATAAATAATGGTACAAAAATGTAGGTATGCTTTCAAGTTCAACTTAACTCAGTACTAGCAAAATAGATCAATTCTGCATGATATGAGAAATGTGACATCTCAGTGGAAAGACCTCATGTACTACTGGTCACTAATCATTCGGTCACTCGGTACTGTTTATGGCCAATCCAGCCCAGGGATATTCCATCCCGTATATATATACACATCGACTAACAGTCAGTCACTCAGTACCGTATAAGGCTAATCCAACCCTGGGATAATTTATCCCCAAATATAAATGATACGGACAAGATTCATGTCCAGGGAAAATTCATCACAATATAAATAAGTAAGGCACGTCCATGCGCTGGGAAGTCCATCCCGAATATATAATCATCTACGCTCACTGGGGGTGTGTACAGACTCCAGAGGGGCTCCTTCAGCCCAAGCGTGATATAAATCCGTTATGGCCTACTGCAGGCGGGCAGTCCCGATCTGTATAATAATAAAGCCTATAAGGCCTGCTGCATGCGAGTAGCCCCGATCCAGAACAATAAAGCCTATAAGGCCTGCGGCAGGCGGGCAGCCCCATTCCAGAATAATAAAGCCTATAAGGCCTGCTGCGCGTGCAACCCGATCCCATAATAATAAAGCCTATAAGGCCTGGTGCAGGCGGGCAGCCCCGATCCATATAATAATAAAATATATAAAGCCAATACGGCCTGCTGCGGCGCGCAGCTCGATCCCATAAATATCCTCACAATGGATAAATATGACTGAGTGTGAAATGTACATTTTTAAAACAATTAATTCAACAGCAACACGACCCCATGTGTCCCAAAATATCGGCACGTAGCCAAAACATGATCTTTAATAAGAGACACATCTCAATCTCTTTAACATGTGGAGGATACACGGATAATAACATGGTTCTTTAATTTTTTAACTCCACAGAATTTATTTAAGTCACAATTTCTATGGTGCACGCCCACACGCTCGTCACCTAGAATGTGGTCACCTCCAACAATTGATATAACACAACATTTAGGGATTCATACCTTCCGAACCAAGTTTAGAAATGTTACTTACCTCAAACCGTGTAATTTCTTACTCCGCAATGCCCTTGCCTCGTGAATTGGTCTTCGAAAGCCTCGTATCTAGCTACAATTAATTCGATTCAGTCAATGAAAATTATTGGAATTAATTCCATAAGAAAATACTAATTTTTCAAACAAAATCCGAAATTTAACTCAAAAATCACCTGTGGGGCCCACGTCTCAGAACCCAACAAAAGTTACAAAATCCGAAAGTCCATTTAACTACGAGTCTAACCATGCCAATTTTACCAAATTCCAATATCAACTCGGCCTCCAAATCCTCAAATCTTATTTTTAAATCCCTAGGTCCAAATCCCCGATTTACACCTCAAAATCATGTAATATAGTCGGATTATTCGATGATAATTCAATATTATGGAGTATAAATGATTACAAATGAGTTTCCTCAAGATTTCTCGTGATTCCTTGCTAAATCATCGGCCCAAACAGTGTTCTTTCGTCCAAAAATGTTGAAATGAGCTAAAAACAGAGCTGCTCAATACAAACACTATTATGGTTGCTAAAAGCCCAATCGCGACTTGATGAAATTATATGAAACTTTCCATATCATTCCTATAATCCATTATCAAACTCCCGGAAGTCTCAAAAATGAATTTCGATCTCTAGAACTAAAAATGGACCTTTGGATCATTACTTGCTTATGCTGAAAACATCAAACTCTTCCAAAACTCTTTCCCGATAGCCTGTAGTGTATCAACCATAACTTCTAGTACCCAACTCTAACTGCCAAATGTTTTAAATTTCTGAAAACTAGATACAAAGGGCTACAACTATCATTTTTGGATCATCACCAAATTCCTTATAGATTACGAGATATAAGTTTCCAAAGTCAGTCATATGAAGCAGAAATTTCTGCGATGCACACTGCTGTAGCAAAACAAACAGCAGTTACAAATGGCCTAGAAATGGTCTGACACCACTCCGAAACTCACCCGAGCCCTTCAGGACCCCGCCCGAACATACTAACAAGTCTCAAAATATATTTTGGACTACACTAAAACCATGAATCGCACCCCAATTGAAGTCTAATGAAACTAAGAAATTCCAACTTCTACATTTGATATCGAAACCTATCAAATCAAGTCCGATATTTCAACTTAATTCACCATCCAGTCAATTATTTCAACTTAAGCTTCCAAAACAAGAATTGTTCTTTCAATTAAATCCTGAATCATCTGAAAACAAAACTTGACCACCCTCGCAAGTCATAATACACATTTCAAAGGTGCTCGAGACCTTAAGTCACCGAACATAATGGAACGAAATGAATCACCCTTCGTGCTTTTACGCTCTTTCTCACCATGTTCAACAATAATTAAATCAATACAAATTTCATGAATAATGATCAAATAATCATTATTAAACTTAAGCAGGAATATCTTAATTAAATAAGCAATTATTCAAAATGAAATAAATTCCTCCATTATGCTTTGACTCAACCATAACGCATAAGTACTCGTCACCTCACTTATACGCTCTACCCGCACATTAAATCACGTAGCAAATAGACAAATAAATCCTACTCCCTCAAGTCAAGGTTAACCATGACACTTACCTCGATTTGCAACCAACTCAAGATTCCAATAAACCATTGCCTCGCGAATTCGTGTTCGAAAGCTTCAAATCTAGTCACAAATGATTCAATATACTCAACACGAATCATAGGAATTAATTCCATATGAATTTATTAATTTTTCAGATTAAAATCCGACATTCATTTTAAAAATCATCAGTGGGACCCACATATCGAATCCCGGAAATACTCATGAGAACCGAAAATCCGTTCCGATACGAGTTCAACCATACAAAATTTATCAAATTTCGATGTCAAATGGACTTTCAAATCTTAGATTTCGTTTTTTGGAAGATTTTATAAAAATCTAATGTTTCTTCCATAAATTCACGGATTCATGATGTAAATGAGTATGGAATCATGAATTATAATCAATATAGGATAAGGAACACTTACCCTAATATTATACCTGAAAAATTTCCTGAAAATCAGCTCACCCGAGCTCTTAAAATCCAAAAATGGGTAAAAATGGTCAACCCCCGAATTTATATGTTCTGTCCAGGGCTTTTCGCACATGCAACTAACTTAGCCATTTCTGCGGTCGAGCAGTCTCTTATGCGACCTCGTCCTCAACCCATGTCTGGTCGCTTCTGCGACCTCGGCCTTAACTCATGCCTGGTCACGACCTCGGCACATCTGCTCGCTTCTACGACCTCGGCCTCAACTCATGCCTGGTCGCGACCTCGGCCCATCTGCTCGCTTCTACGACCTCAAAATTTGCACACAATTCATAAATGACATAGCGGACCTATTCCAATTTTCAAAATCAAATTCCGACCCTGATATCAATAAAGTCAACTCCGTGGTCAAACTTTAAAAGTTTTTAGCCTTTAGATTTCTAGTTTTCGTTAAATGGCAATAATTTGAGCTAGGGACCTCCGAATTCAATTCCAGGCATACGCCCAAGTCCTAAATTACGGTACAGACCTACCGGAGCTATCAAAAGACTTATCCGAGTTTGTTTGCTCAAAATGTTGACCAAAGACAACTCAGTTGAGTTTTACAGCTCTATTTCACATTTTTCACATAAAAGCTTTCCGTAAAATTATACGGACTGTGCACATAAGTCGAGAAATGATAAATAGTGCTTTTGGAGGTCTTAGAACACATAAGTGAATGTTTAAATTAAAGATGACATTTTGGGTCATCACATATGTCACGACCCAAAATCTCACCTGTCGTGATGGCGCGTATCTCAACACTAGGCAAGCTGACAATCTCAATAAAATACCATATCTTTTAAATTTGAAAACATAATATTTAATTTCAGCGGAAGAAATCTCACACGTACAAATATAGACACTCCAAAAACCCAGTATCAAAGAGTACATGAGCATCTAAATGATAACAAAGTATAAACACTCCAAAAACCCGGTATCAAAGAGTACATGAGCATCTAAATGATAACAAAGTGTGACTGCTAAAAACACTGTCTGAAAATATAGAACAATACAGAAACTGAAAGGAAAGAAAGTCAAGGTCTGCGAATGCCAAGCAACTACCCCGATAATCTCCAATAGATAAAACTCTGAAAAACTAGCAACCGCCGTGTCCGGAGGTACCTGGATCTGCACACGAGGTGCAGGGTGTAGTATGAGTATAACCAACTCAGCAAGTAACAATAATAAATAAGGAACTGAAAGTAGTGATGAACTTCGTAGTTGAGTCCAATTACAATAGTTTCCAACATAATAATGTAGGCATGCTTTCAAGTTCAACATTTAAGTCCGAAACATCAATTTCATGTCAAATTCAACTGAAACATAAGATAATATCTCTCAAAAATTTTCAAACAGTGATATATGACAGTTGAAGTGCAACAATAATGAAATCATATGAATCTTCTTAGGACCACAGTCACTCAGCTATTTCATTCACTCAACACTCATCACTCGCACTCAGTAGGTACATGCGCTCACTAGGGTGTGTACAAACTCTGGAGGGATAGGCCCAAGCACTATAATTCGCACGGACAATTCACGTGCTGCACGGACAACTCACGTGCTGCACGGACAACTCACGTGCTATAGTATCAATATCTGAATCTGCACGGAAAACTCACGTACTATAGTATCAATATCTGGATTTGCACGGACAACTCACGTGCTATAGTATAATATCTGGATCCGCACGGACAACTCTTGTGCTATAGTATAATATCTGGATCCGCACGGATAACTCACGTGTTGCACGGACAACTCACGTGGTATAGTATAATATCTCATAATCAGGCCCTCTGCCTCACTCAGTCATAAATCTCTCCAGTCTCTCGGGCTCTCAATGATCATGCAAATCAGCCCAAATAACAATAATATGATACATCAATAATAATCAATAGAGACTGAGATAAAATAAACAAGTAAACTGTGACTGGGTACAAAACAACAATTTAGCAGATAATTCAACATGTGCACGACCTATGTGGGTCCCTACAGTACCAACACATAATCTAAACATGATTTGTGGTTCAATTTTTCTACTACATGGAGAATGTACAGATAACAACAGATTATTCAACTACACCATTCCATGGAATTTGACCAAGTCACAATTCCTACGGTGCACGCCCACACGCCCGTCACCTAGCATGTGCATCACCTCAAAACCGATCACATAATACAAAATTCCGGGGTTTCATACCCTCGAGACCAAATTTAGAATTGTTACTTACCTCAAACCGTGTAATTTCTTACTCTGCTATGCCCTTGCCTCGAGAATTGGTCTCTGCAAGCCTCGTATCTAGCCACAATTAATTCGTTTCAGCCCATAAAAATTATAGGAATTATTCCATATGAAAATACAATTTTTCCATAAAAATTCGAAATTTCACCCAAAAATCGACAGTGGGGCCCACATCTCGGAACCCGACAAAAGTTACAAAATATGAATGCTCGTACAACCACGAGTCCAACAATACAAATTTTATCAAATTCCGACATAAACTCGACCTCCAAATCCTCAGTTAAAGTCTATGAAAATTTCTCCATTTTCAACCCAAATTCACTGATTTAGGGATAAAAACAGCAATGGATACGGGTATTTTAACTAAAATTGAGTTAAGAACGCTTACCCCGTTATTTTTCTTGAAAGTTTTCCAAATATCGCCTCTATCCGAGCTCCAAATCGGTAAAAATGGAAAATAGGACGAAGTCCCATTTTCAGATCTTAAATATTCTGTCCAGGTTCGCATTTGCGGACAAAAACTTTGCATTTGCGACTGAACAGTACCTCCCATGAACAGTGTTTTTGCAGTTACGATAAATGGTTCGCAATTGCGAATGAACAGTACCTCACCAGAAACCAGCAAACTCAAACTTCTCCAAAATGATCCGAAACCACCCTGAAACTCATCCGGAGCCTCCCGGACACAAACCATATATGAATTGCAATCATAAAACATGCTACGGACCTGCTCGCACACTCAAAACACCGAAAAGAGGTCGTCTTGACCCGATATTGACCATGATCAAACTCCCAAATTTCTTAACTTTGCTAGTCTCTCAACCAATGATCCAAAAATTCAACCAAGCCCCTCGAGACCCGTCAAATCATACCAACAAGTCCTAAAATATCACACGAACTTAGTCGAAACTTCAAATTACATCAAACAATGTTATAACTACGAATCATACCCCAATTCATGCTTAATGAAACTAAGAAACTCCAACATCTACATTAAATGCCAAAACCTATAAAATCATGTCCGATTGATCTCAAATTTTGCACACAAGTCATAAATGACATAAAAGAGCTATGAAAATTTTCAGAAATGGATTCTGACCCTGATATCAAAAAGTTAACTCCCCGGTCGAACTTCTAAAAAATTCGACTTTCGTCATTCCAAGCCTAATTCCATTACGGACCTCCAAATAATTTTCCGGACACGCTCTGTAACGACCCGGCCTGTCATTTTGACTATTGCAATCCCGTTCCTCCATTTATTGTTCAAATTGTGAATTACAGTTATTATTTGGCTTGCCGGGGTAATTGGTTTGGGTTCGATGAGGTTTTGAAATTATTTGGAGCGCTTAGTTCCAAGGTTTAGAATTTAAGTTGAAAAGGTTGAACGGATATTGACTGAGGTGTAACGGCCCCTGAGAGATTTTGCTAAGAAAATTAAGGTTTGGTGGTGCCGAGGTAGATCAATTAGTACAAAGATTATAGAAATTTCTTGTCGCGGCTCGGACTTTTTGGGTTGAACAATGCACCGATGTGTAAAGAAAAATTTTGTCGGAAAAAGGTCATTTCTACGACCACTATGCGGTCGCAGAATCACTCTACAGACCGCATAATGGTCGCAAAGTGGATCAGGAGAGGGGCAAGATTTGAGAAAAATCTGCGGTGCACTATGCGACCGCAGACCTGTTTTGCGGTGTATTATGCGACCGCAGAACAAGTATGCGGGCCGCAGAATGACCGCAGACCGGGTCAGTAACTCCCAGCTCTGGAGGCCAATATATGCGGCGGTTATGCGGACCGCATATCTGTTATGCGATCGCATAACTGCGTCGGAGCTTCGATTTATAGCCCTTGAAGCTCATTTTTGAGCTAAAATCTGATATTTTAGAGAGAGGTGAGAGCATTTTAGAGAGAGAAAGTGAAGACTTAGTCATTTATCCATCAATTCTTGTTCAAGGTTTGAAGATTTCACAAGGATCTTGCTAGGGCTTCAAAGAGGTAAGAATTTCTTTCCTCAATCCTTCAATTTCAGGTTTGGAGTAAAAATGGGTGATTTATAGTATGATTCTTGGGTGTAAGAGTATTATGTATACATACCAATAAGGCTGTGGAAAGATTTTTAAGTTCAAATGGGTAAGGATTGGGTTGAAAATGGTAGAAATCTTCATAGGCTTTAATTGAAAATTTGACAGTCGAGCTGGTGTCGGATTTTGGTGAAATTTGTATGGTTGGACTCGTGGTTGAAGGAGCATTCATATTCTGTAACTTTTGTCGGGTTCCGATATTTTTGAGTTAATTTCGGATTTTATTGGAAAAATTACTATCTCCTTATGGAATTAATTACAATAATTGGTATTGACTGAATCGAATTAATTGTGGCTAGATACGAGGCTTTCGAAGACCAATTCTCGTGGAAAGGGCATAGCGGAATAAAGAATTACACGAGTTGAGGTAAGTAACAGTTTTAAATCTGGTCCTGAGAGTATGAAACCCCGGATTTTGTGTCACGTGATTATTTTGGATGTGACGCACATGCTAGGTGACGGGCGTGTGGGCGTGTACCGAGGGGATTATGACTTGGTTCGTCCCGTGGAAACTATATAGTTGAATAATTTATTGTTAGCTATATGATCTCTATGTGTTGAAGAAATTTGTCTATAAATCATGTTAGAAATCATGCTTAGGCTATGTTATAGTACAGTTGAGACCCGTAGAGGTCACGTACTTGTTGAATTATTTGCTAATTGATGTCTTGTACTCAGTCATGATTTTTTTTGTGTATTATACCTCAGTGTTTTGGGATATTTGTTGATACACTATGTTATCTTTGTTTGGGCTGATCTTTGTGATTTCTGAGAGCCCGAGAGACTAGAGAGGTGAAGGACTGAGTAAGGCCGATGGCCTGTTAGTGAGGTAAGGATATTATGGCACGTGAGTTGTCCATGCAGGATATTATAGCACGTGAGCTGTCCGTGCAGTACGTGAGTTGTCCGTGTAGATTATGGCGCTTGGGCTGTAGGAACCCCTCTGGAGTCTGTACACACCCCCAGTGAGCGCGGGTACCCATTGAGTGTGAGTGTTGAGGGCTGAGAGCCGAGTGGTTGTTGTCTGAGAGGCTGTACTTGCTTTGAATATGTTGTTGCACTTGGTTGCTATTTGTCATTGTTGTGAAATCTCTGAAAGAATTTATATCTGGATTACTTGAAATTGAACTGTATAAAATTGAGTTGACTTAAACTGCCGGATTTGAAAGCATGTCCATTCTTTGCTGGACTACTGAAAGTGAACTATGACTGTGTAGCTCGTCATTATCTTCAGTTCCTTAGTTATTATTGTTACTTGCTGAGTTGGTTGTACTCATACTACATCCTGCACTTCGTGTGCAGATCCAGGTGTTACTGAACATAGCGGGTGTTGATCATTTCCAGTTAATTTTCAGGAGATTTTGAGGTAGTTGCCGTGTTCCGCAGACCTTGTCTCTCCTTCTCTATCTCCTTATTTACTGTATTTGGTCTCAGACTATTATAGACTATATTTTCCAGACTTATATTCATATTAGATGCTCATGTACTCAGTGACACTAGGTTTTGGGAGTGTTGTATCGGAAATTGCTAGATTTTTGGTATTGTATTAAACGTTACATTCTTTTTAAATTTAAAGGAAATAGGGGGTTATTGATATTGTCGGCTTGCCTAGTACTGAGATAGGCGCCATCACGACGGGTTAGGATTTTGGGTTGTGACACGCTCTTAAGTCCAAAATCACCATACGGATGGAATCATCAAAATTCTATTCCGGGGTCATTTACATATAAGTCAAACTCCGGTCAACCCTTCTCAGTTAAGCTTCCAACATAAAATTCATTCTTCCGAACTAATCCCGAAATACCTGAAAATCAATACCAACAAATTCACACACGTCATAATACATCATATGAATCTATTCAAGACTGCAAATAGTTGAAAGGAGTGTAAATACTCAAAACAACTGATCGGGTCGTTACAACATAGCCACTTTCTTTTTCTACAAGTACTTTGAAAATTTTAAAAGCAGCAAAAGCTTCAAATTTTTAGTTCAAGAAATAAACCTAAGTCTTTCTACTAAAGTCATCAATGAAGAGTAGAAAGTATTTACTTTTACCAAAGGAAGGTGGATTGATTGGCCTACATATATCAGTGTGAACAAGCTGAAGTGGTTTAATTGATCTTGACATGGCCTCATTTGGAAAACTCTTCCTGGCATATTTTCCAAGAAGACAAGCTTCACACAATTGATTGGGATGGTTGATTGATGATATCCCATGCACCATGTTCTTTTTTCCTATTGATTTGAGCGCTTCAAAATTCAAGTGGCCAAATCGCATGTGCCAACACCATGATTTATCTTGTACATTACCCTTCAAACACTTTGCATCACTTGTCTTAAGATTCAGCAAAAATAATCTATTCTTTTCCATATGCACCTTACCAATTAGAATTTCACTTGAATCTCTAAGCCAAAGATGCATATTTTTCATGTGGATGTCATATTCCTTTTCAAAAAGCTGGCACAAACTCAAAATATTACCTTTTAATTTTGGCACATAATAAACATCTTGAATTAGCTTGTGACTACCATCTTTACAGGAGATCAAAATCGTACATATCCCTTCGATTTGAATCTTTGAGGTATCTCCAAAGAACACATTACCTCTCACCGTTTTATTGATATCCACAAACTTCTCTTTGTATCCACACATATGATTGCTTTCTTTATTGTCCAAATACTACGAGCTACAATCATCCCTATTTTCTTCCTTGAGCGCCAACAACAACGTTAACTCATCCTCTTCTTTCTTGTCATCAACAAGGTTATCTTTTTCTTCAACATTGATACGACATTCCCAATACTAATGACCAAATTTATGACAATTATAACACTCAATTTTGGATTTGTCATACCTTTGTCCATTATTTTCTTGGTAGTAGCCACGTCCTCTTCCTCTATGTCCACGACCACAACCTCTGAATGTCTGGTGGATTTTAACTTCATTGTTGAATTTGTTACCGTTACTTCTTCCTCTTCCATGACCGCCAAGGCCTCGTCCCCGTCCATTTCCTTGGTAACTCTTTTCACCTCCATAATCCTTGAAGGATGCATGAGTTTTAAGAAGTTGCTTTGTGCCGTCACTTCTTGTCTCCTTTTGCTCTTTTCCTTGTGGGCCAGTAAAGAGCCCTCCAATTGCTCTACCATCATAGAGTCTAAATCTTTAGACTCCTCAATAGCACACACCATAAAATCAAATTTAGGAGTTAAAGTGTGAATAATTTTTTCTACCACACGGACATCTTTTATGTCCTCCTCGTATCTTTTTAATTGATTTACAACAGCCTTCACTTTTGAACAATAATCTGAAATGCATTCGGATTCTTTCATTTTTAAAACTTCAAAATCAACCCTTAGAGATTGAAGTTTTACCTTCCTTACCTTGTCAATTCCTTGAAGAGAATTTTGTAATATCCCCCAAGATTCCTTTGAGGTGGTAGCATGTGCCACCTTCTCAAACATGGCATCATTCAAATATTGGTGGATAAGCGTGAGGGCTTGTTGATCCTTCTTCCTCGTCTTTGCCAATACCTCTTTTCACTTTGAGGCAGAGCTTCCTCATTATCGGGTTTTGCATACCATCTGTCTACGATTTCTCATACATCCTAAGAGTCAAGAATGGCTTTCATACATAGATATCATTTCTCATAATTATCTTTTGTGAGACGGGGGTACTGAAAAGATAGCAGACTATTATTCGCCATGGCTCTGATACCACGTTGTTGGAAAAAAAAATAATCCCGCCTAGAAATAATATCCGCAGAAAATAATAATAACACAAGAGAGTAACAACGACACCAACTCTTTTAATGAGGTAAATACAATACCCGAGCGAAGCAATATTACCACTAGAATATTACAACCTAGTAGTGTCAAGAGACTACTATAATTTTGAAAGAAATAACACTCTTTAATTAAAATACCTCACTTCAATATTACTGACACTCACTATTTATCTCACATACTACAATCTATGGATTACTCTCTCTAACTTCTATTGCTTCTCTTTGTTTTGGCGTGTCTTCAATGAGGAACAAATAGCTCCTTTTATTGGCACAATTGCCACCAACCCAACCAATCTGATTTCAATAATTTGCAAAGTCCAGCTGCCCAACTTTTGCAAATTTTCGAGCCGCCTAATTTGTCTTCTCCAACTTTTCCATCTTTTTCTTTATTTTCTTTATGGGTCCCACACTTTCCAGCTCCAAAAGGAAAAAGATATTTATTCTTACAAAGAATAGAAATATGTTAAAATGCAAAAAAAATTATTTTGAAAAATGTAATTGCATACGTATATTTCTGTTCTACAGTAATAAATACTTATAACCAAAGATAGAAATAAAGTTAAATGTATTTTTGGTAAATGTCATTATATTCTTTCTTCAAAAATCTGGTTAAAATAATAGCTATTCCTGCCAATTTTTTTTTAAAAAATAAAAGATGAATAACATGAGCCATAGTTGATGCTTGACGCCATTATTTTCTTTAAATGAACATTCATTGTGTCTTAAAGCAGAAGAATGGCAAGCATACACGCCACATACAAAGTTGCATCGATCATGCTTCGCTAAATAAAAGGAGGAATATAGGAGATATATAGTCATTTTCCATTCACGTATTATGAACTTTTATAAATTACTTAAAGGATATTGATAATACCGGATAAATAAATCGATGAATTTGACCAAGATCATTGAAAAGCAATTTAACAAGTTAACGTGAGAAAGGATACCAGGAACTGTAGTTGTGGTATTATAATTATTTCCCTGCTATAGATATGAAGACACTTGAGAATTGATTTCAATCTTTCTTTAACCCGCTCAAAGTAAGCAAAGCCATGATCCTACACGCCTGCTCCAACATAGGTATAGTTTATGAATTAAAATATCTGATGAAGCTAATAATCTACAAATAATGAATCATACCAGAAATTTCATCTTGCCAAATTGGGAATATTATTTATATATCCACACAACGAAGTGCAAAGTTTCAGAATCATATCATTATGCAAACTTATTCAAAACGATCAACAGCAGAATCTCTACAAGCAGATTTGTTGTCCATCTCTCTATCCTTGTATAGTTGTATTGTCGTCGCCTTCTTTTCTTTTCTTTTCTTTGCTAATACACCCCTGCTGCTTTCTTTGTCAATATATCCCCGGTGTTCGTCAGTAGTTCTCATCATTATTTTGTCATATTCTGGATCGGGCTGATCAATGGCAATTGTTTGAAGAATATGTGAAATAGCCTTCTAAACCAGCCGGGAAGTTCGCCACAGATTTAACACCAACTTATGTATTATCAGAAAACTTCAACTTGATAAAAAAGGTAAAAATAAATTAGAAAAGAAACTCAAACAAAATGGATATAATATGCAGTCAAAAGAGATCACTTAAAGTTTCTTTAGGGAGACGGGAAATATGAGATCAAGCGGAAGAATAATCCTCTTCATTGCCACCGCATTCAAGGGTACACTGTCGACATTAATTGGCTTCAGATGTATAAAAACCTATCCGACACCAGAATTTGTTCAATTCTGGAATTAATCATTGCCTCTTTATATTCGGTCGTTATAAATCTTAAGTCTTAACTGCCCCAACCTAAGTGACGTGACTTTTGCTTCTCTTTAACTTGGCAATAGAAGATTTTAAAGAGAAAAAAGATGATTTATAGGCATACAAATATTTATGACTTGTTTTAGATCACAAGTTTCAAAAGTTTTTCTTTGTTTCTTAAATTTCGTGTCTAGTCAAACGGTGCCACATAAATTGGGACGAGGAATACACGATTTATATTATTATACACTTTTATACACTTATATATATATATATATATATATATATATATATATATATATATATATATATATATATATATATATAATTCCAATTTATCCTCTTACATTATTTCAAACTATGCCAATTTTTTTGGGAGTTTGAACTGCTTTTGTAACTTTAGAAAATTTTCGAAATTCATTAATTCTAATGGAGTTTCGCTTATCAAAATTTCGAACTCCGGCATGCACCCTGTGTTAGAGTTATCTGTGTTTTAACTAAGGATATTTTTGTCCAAATATTATTCCCGCCATAAAAGATAACATTTTTTCAATTATATTTCAAACACGGGCGAAATATTAACAAGCGGTCCAAAAACCTTGCCATCCATATTAAGTTTTATCCTTTTACCTGCCGTTTAAGGTTTTCCACATTTATTAAATTTATTTATACCTTTATCTCTTTCTTATATATGTAATTTGATAATTGTATGCCTTATTGAAGTAATTAGTCTTAAGGTACACGCTTTGCACGTGTACCTATATCAATAAATATATAATTTTTAAAAATTACATAAATACTATTAAATAAATATATTTGAGTTATTGAACAAATATCATAGAAAAAAATGCGAGTTCCTAAAAAATAATAAATATTAATCTCACTAAGCTAGCTCATTAACTAAATAAATCCTACTTTACAGAAGTCTTTATATGTCTTATGATTTATGAGATGTGGAATACATATCTTATGAAAATTATTGTTATATTTTTTATCAAATACTTACCATAATTATTCAAAGATAATAAAACAAATTGAAGAATTAGAACCTTTTGTTCTTTTAGAAATTTTTGAGTGGGATAAAACTATAGCTCCTAGAAAACTATTGATAAATAAAAATATAAACTCTTAAAACTAATATTGAATTAGAAAAAAATAATGTAATATGATATTAAAAAATATAACGAGTTATCATTTATTGGAATGAATATAAAAAGAAAGAAAAATGATAATGACAACTTCTTTTGAATACATTTTCTCTTATGTTATGCTGAGCCGAGGGTCTATTAGAAACAACATCTCTCTCCTCACAAGGTAGGGGTAAAGTCTGCGTACACACTACCCTCCCCAGACCCCACGGTGTGGGATAATACTGGATATGCTTGTTATTGTTGTTGTTGTTGTTGTTTTTCTTATGTTACATCCTTATTGTTTCATCTTAGCATTTTGAGCAATTTAACTTTTAATACTATATTATAATGAATTTTGTTTTATTTTCTTATTTCTTTCACGGCAAATGCTCTTCTTGTGTAAAAACTTTAATGCACCTTAAGAGTTTTTTTAACTTGGCAAATAATTTTACTTATATAATGATTTTGAAACAAAATTGAATTGAATGTTTTTGCTGATTTATTAATTCAAAGACTTAATTATTTATTGAGATTTCATGCTTTTATGATAGGGTAGAAGATACATAATATTTTCGAACTTTTCTCCTATTCGAAAAGTATATTATTCTCTTTATCGGTTTGTGTAATATTTAAAAATTATAACTAATAATTAGAATACATATTTAATTAGGTACAAAACCTCTTGCTTTTAGTAGTAACAGTATATATAAACACCTTGTAAGAATTCACTACTAAAAATTCGGGCAAAACCATTCAAAAAAACCGACAAAAGTTGGTCGAAAATTACCGACCAACTTTGGTCGGTCAATTAAATTCAAAAAAAAAAAACTAATTGCCGAAAAAACCGACCAAAGTTGGTCGGTATTTTAATTATGTAATTGAAAAATGTACCATCTGGGAATCGAACCGGGGTCTGTACTGTGGCGGGATACTATTCTACCACTAGACCATTGGTGCATTTTATTTTAAGACTGTCTTTTATTTCATTTATACTCTTTAATTATATTTTTGCACGAAAATAACCGACCAAAGTTAGTCGGTTTTATTAAAAATAAAATTACCGACCGAATTCGATCGGTTTTTTAAAATGACCGGCCGAATTAACCGACCGATTGCGGTCAGTTTTTTTAATATTAATTTTAATTTATTTTAAATGAAAAATCAACAAAAGTTGATCGATTTCTTGAAAAATAAATTTTGCGGGACTCAAAAATAGTTTTTCGCATTTTTGCGCCAAAGAAAATCGACCAAAGTTGGTCAGTTTAGTAAATAAAAAATTAAAAAATAAAATATTTTAAAAAGCCGACCAACTTTGATCTGTTTGCCTTTTTTTTGACCGACCAAAATTGGTCGGTCGACTGTGATCGATTTTTGCCGAATTTCTAATAGTGATTATAGGTTCCTAACAAGAAGAATAAATGTGAGCATATTTCCATGGAAATTGCCGTGAGGATATATAAGGAAAAGACACGTAATACTCTTACTTCTCCTAAATAATATCTATTTTAGCCCCATCTTCTTCATTATTTCCTCATAATTTGCTCTCTTCTTCTACTCTAATTCTCTCTTGATTATGAATTGCTTGTTGCTCTCAAAGTCTTAATTAATTGTTATTTCAAATTTTATGAATTATTTACGATAGCCATTACAAAATTATAATTATCAAGTGAAGTATGGTATCATCAAATATCAATTGAAGTGTGATATTACAAATTCACAAGTGGAGTGAGCCTATTTTTAATTTTTAAATATCAAATTTAGTGCGGCATCCGAACTCCCAGCATACTCACTACAAAAACAAATTTGGATTTAGCTACAAAGTTCGTCGCTAACATAATTTTCAAATAATCAATCACTAATATGTCGCTAAATACGATTAACAACGGATTTTGCAGTTTAGCTACAAAAAATTTTCGTCGCCAATTCCAGTTTTTTAGTAGTGACTCGTTCCATCTCTTTCTCTTCTTTGGTGTTTATTTTTATTTTACTATTTAGTATTATTAATTTAGTTTTTTAAATTTAATTTACATAATGGATATATTTAGAGCAGCTAAAAAAGTGTGTACTAGTAGGGGTGGTATTGGTACTAATAAGAGTAAAAAGACAAGAGGTGATTCTTCTAGTAGCTTTACACATATTTCTGAAAGTTCACCTGAAAATATAAATGTAGAATATGAGCAACTACAAGAAGATTATGGTATACATGATAATTTGGATAATATTGTGTAACGACCCGACTTGTCGTTTTAAGAATTAATACCCCATTCAGTGACTTAAGGTTTCGAGAAGTTTCGCAATATGTATTATAACCCGCGGGAGTGGTCGAGTTTGATTTTCGGAAGATTCGGAAATAAATTTAAAGAACAATTCTCATTTTGAAGCTTAAATGGAAGGGGTTGACCGGAGAGTTGACTTTTGAGCAAACGACCCAGAAATAGAATTTTGATGATGTCAATAGCTTCGTACAGTAATTTCGGACTTAGGCGTATGTCTGAATTTGGATTTGGAAGTCCGTAGGACAATTCGACACATTTTGGCGAAAGTTGGAAAATAGAAGATTTTTGAAAAGTCCAACCGAAGGTTGAGTTTTTGATAATGAGGTCGGATTTCGATTTCGAAAATAGGAATAGCTCCATTACGTTATTTATAACTCGTGTGAAAAATTTGAAGTCATTCTGGATTGATTTGATACGTTTCGGCGCAAAATATAGAAGTTGGAAGATTTGAAAAACTCATTATTCGATTCGATATGCAATTCGTAATTTCGGCATTGTTTGACGGGGTTTGAAGCCTAGACTAAGTTTGTATTATATTTTGGGACGTGTTGGTATAATTGATTAAGGGTCCGAGGGCCTCGGGTGGATTTCGGAAGGTTAACAGAGCAATTTAGACTTAAAGGAAGCTACTGGAAAATGGCAGCAGCTATTGGAATCGCACCTGCGGAATTTTGGGCGCAGGTGCGACCTCGCAGAATCAAGGATATCACCGCAGAAGAGAATGTGTAAAGGTATGGAAGTGGTCGCAGGTGTGAAGAAATTCCTGCACTTGCGGAACCGCAGGAGCGGGAAAGTGTAACGACCTAGCCGGTCGTTTCGAGAGTTATAGCCCCATTTTTCCCATTTCTGCTTCCTTTTGTGCTTTTCAGCTATGTTATGATATATCAGGTTAGTTGGTTCGGGTCGGGAGTGGTTTCAGAGTGGATTGAGACACTTAGTATCTTATTTAGAAGCTTTTGGAGTGATTTTTTGAAGGAAATTCAAGGGTTATCACTGAGGTAAGTTCCTTGAGCCTAATTATCCTTAGCTATGGTGTTTTCCCGTTGATTTCTCACCTAATTAGTAGGACTTTTGGAGTGAAATAAGGGGTTAGGGCTAGGGATTTTGGAGAGAGTAATTTGGGGATTTGAGGGACCAAATGAGGTCGAATATTGGTGAATTTAGTATGGGTAGACTCGGGAGTGAATGGGCTTTCGGGTTTTGTGACTTTTGTCAGATTTTGAGACGTGGGCCATGGGGCCGGGTTTGAGTGAATTTCGGGATTTGACCTATAAATTGGTATTTTCCTTGTGGGATTCATTCCTTTAGCTCATATTGATTGTATTTTATTGCTCTTTGCTAGATTCGGGTCATTTGGAGGCCGGTTCGAGGGGAAACGGCATTTCGGAGTAGGAGTTCTACGCGGTTGAGGTAAGTAACAGTTTTAAATCTGGTCTTGAGGGTATGGAACCCAAAGTTTGGTATAATGTGATTGTTTGGAGGTGGCACCCATGCTAGTTGACGGGCGTGTGCGTGTACGCCGTGAGGGATTGAGACTTGGTCCGTCCCGAGAGACTGTGAAGTCTAATAGCCTTTATTTGTGTTTATATGCATTCCTGTCTACTAGAACTTGACTGGCTTTCATTTTAGAAATCATGTTTAGGCTATATTCCTGCTTCTGGTAGTTATTGTAATGACCCAACCAGTCATTTTAACTTTAGAATCCCGTTCCCTAAAATAAAACTTCTCGTAGGTACTTGTAATAATTTATGACTTGCGGAGATGGTTGTTTCGGGATTTGGAAGTGTTTGGGGTGAAACCGGAACACTTGGTTCCTTAAGTTGGCCTTAAAGTGCTAAGTTTGACTTCGGTCAATATTTTGAGAAAAAGTCCCCGGAATAGAATTTTGATGATTCCAACAGCTCCGTATGGTGATTTTGGACTTAGGAGCGTGTTCAAAATTTTATTTGGAAGTCCGTAGTTAAATTAGGCTTGAAATGGCTAAAAACAAGAATTTAAGTTTGGAAGTTTGACCGATGAGTTGCCTTTTTGAAGCCGGAGACGGAATCCAGTTCCAAAAATTTTTATAGCTCCGTTATGTAATTTATGACTTGTGTGTAAAATTTGAGGTCAATCGGAGTTGATTTGATAGGTTCCGACATCGAATATAGAAGTTAAAAACTCTTAGTTTCATTAAGCTTGAATTGGGGTATGATTCATGGTTTTAGCGTTGTTTGATGTGATTTAGAGGTTCGACTAAGTTCGTATGATGTTTTAGGACTTGTTGGTATATTTGGTTGAGGTCCCGAGGGCCTCGGGTGAGTTTCAGATAGTTAACGGATCAAAAGTTGGACTTAAAAAGCTGCTGCAATTTTCCCTTCTGCTGTATATTCTAGGCTATGATCGAACCCAGATATCGAGCCCACGATCGAGGCCTGAGTCGAAGTCAGGGACGAGGCTGAGTATCGAAGCCACAATCAAAGGCAAGGCTCGAGGGCCATGATCAAGACCCAAGATCAAACTTGATCGAGGCCATGACCATGTCCCAGGCTCGAGGCCTGATCGAGGCCATGACCAGCTCCCAAGATCGAGCTCCTTGATCGAGCTCCCAAGATCGAGCTCCCCTGATCGAGCTCCTTGATCGAACTGGACAGAGCTGTAAGTTATAAAAACAGAGGACATTCGTCCCATTTGCCATTTTTGACGAACTTGAGCTTGAGCAGAGGCGACTTTTGTCAGATTTTCAAGGGAAAAATATTGGGGTAAGTGATTCAAACTCGGATTTGGTCTACATATACAAGTATATCATTGTTTTCTCCATAAATTAGTGTTTTGAGATTTAAATTTGGGAAAGTTTTAGAAATCTCATAGAAACAAATTTTTGAGATTTCGGTATTGATTCGGAGTCGGATTTGGGTGAAAATGGTATGGTTGGACTCGTAATTGAATGGGTTGTCGGATTTCGTAACTTTTGCCGGATTTCGAAATGTGGGCTCCACGGACGAATTTTTAATTAATTTTGGGATTTTTATTAAAAATGTAGTATTTTCTTATAGAATTGATTCCTATAATATTTAGTGATTGTATCGAATTATTTTGGATTCATTCGAGCCAGACAGAGTTGGATAATCGTGGAAAAGGCCTTATAGTGGATTAATTGGAGCAAGACGAGGTAAGTCTCTTGTCTAATCTTGTGAGGGGGAAATTACCCCATAGGGATTAAATTGAATAATTATTGCTAATTGCGGGGGCTACGTACGCACGAGGTGACGAGAGTCCGTGCGTAGCTACTATTAATGCTAAAGTCCGGGTAGTTTAAGACTCAAATCATGAATTACTTGTGTGAATTATATTCTTTATTAATTAAAATAATTGATGTATATATTGTGAATTGTTATGAAAAGTAGAAAAATATGAAATTTTCATATGCTTAATTTTTGTTTAAATCAATTAATTGTTAAAAAAAATCATTTTCCTCCCAAATTCATCTTATAATAAATATACTCTCCTTCCGGAGGCACATAAGAAAATGTCCTCCTTTCTTGTGGAGCGGGCCGAACACCTCGGCAGGATAGATGTATCTATGGATCGCGCCGCATGTCCCTCGTCAGTGTACACGACACTCTGGATCGGGTCGTACGTCCTCGGTAGAAATCGTGCTTAATAATAATAATTACACGATACTTTAATAATTTATTTCAGCTTGTGAAGCTAATTAATAAATTGAAAAATCCTTGGAATTTAATGAATTATTATTCTTGCTTGTTAAGGAATTAATTGTTACTCCTATAAATGAGGTTTAATTGATAAATTAGAAATTATTTGAATTGAAGGAATTTAATTAATATATTAAGAATTGTTACATTTGAAGGAATTTGATTATTTCTGCTGATTAAATAAATTATTGTAAATTCTGTAAAGCATGCTAATTTAAATATCCTAGTTTTATTTCAGTTATTATTACTGACCCATAGTGAGTGTCAAAGTCGGCCATCTCGTCTCTACCACTTCGAGATTAGGCTTGATACTTACTGGGTACACGTTGTTTACGTACTCATACTACACTTGCTGCACTTTTTGTGCAGGATCTGAGATAGGTACTAGTGGAGGACCTATCATCACATACCCACGTCATCCCGAGGCATAGTGGTGAGCTGCCTTTCTGAGCCGTTCTGCAGCTACCAGTGTCTCTTCTTATATTTATATTCTGTCTATTTCATTTCAGACAGTATTTGGAGTTTTGTATAATCTACTAGATGCTCATGCACTTGTGACACCGGGTCTTGGCACACACACATTGGTAGAAGTTGGTATTTTATTATTTTCTTGGAATAAAAGTTTAACCAATGTACGTTTGACTTATTAGTTGGCTTGCCTAGCTGTAGTGTTGGGCGCCATCACGACCTATAGGTGAAATTGGGTCGTGACAACATGGTATCAGAGCACTTGGTTTACGTAGGTCTCACAAGTTATGAGCAGACCTAATAGAGGCTATATGGTGTTAGGAAACTACCTTTCTTCATATTCCATCGTGCAATTGATGTAGTACTAAATATCGTTCTCTTATTCTCTCACAGATGGTAAGAACACGCTCTAATAAGATTGCAGACCAGGGAAGAGCTACTCCCCCAGTTGCTAGAGGCCGAGGCAGAGGCCGTGGTAAAGGGCGAGGACGTCCCAGGACTATTCCAGTTATGCCGCCAATGAATCCAACAGAGAATCCCATTATTGAGGAGCAGGGTGAGGTGCCTGTGGCAGAACCAGCTCCGGTGGACTTCACATCTGCACCGGGATTTCAGGATGTCATGGGTCGTATGTTGCGATTCATGGACAATATGACTCAGGCCGGTTTTATTTCCGGCAGACCCAGCCACATCTCAGGCGGGCGGGGGAGCACAGACCCCTACCGCACAGGCTCATGGACAAGCAGCTGCTGTATATCAGACCCAGGGTGCACTACCCGTGGGTGGAGTCCAGCCAGTGGCAACAGCTACACCTTAACCTCAGGCCAGCTGTAGCTGCCGATCCTCAGAAATTATTGGACAGATGGACTAGACTACATGCTCCTGTCTTTGAGGGTGAGTGACATGAGGATCCACAGGATTTCATTGATCGTTGCAAGGATATACTGTACAACATGAGGATATTGGAATCCCATGGGGTTGATTTCGCTATTTTTCAGCTAGAGGGTAGAGCCCGTAGATGGTGGCAGTCTTATGCTCTTGGCAGACCAGCAGATTCTCCTCCCATGACTTGGTACAGGTTCACCCTTATCTTCTTGGACAGGTATATTCTACCCTCCCAGAGGGAAGAGTTGCGGTTTCAGTTTGAGCAGCTCCAGCAGGGTCAGATGTCAGTGACTAATTATGAGGCGAGGTTTTCTGAATTATCTCGCCATGCACTAATGATACTCCCTACTGAGGCAGAGAGAGTGCAAAGGTTTGTAGCCAGTTTACATACTGGTATTTAGGCCACTATGGCTCGAGAGGTTGAGATGGGTACTTCTTATGAGCGAGTTGTGGAGATAGCCTGGAGGATTGAGGGTGTACGTCAGTGGAGCCGAGAGCAGATTATGAGAGATAAGCGGTTCAGGTACTCTGGAGAGTTCAGAGGTGCTCCGTCCGGGGGCAGAGGTCAGTTCGTGAGGGGACAGTCCAGCAGACCCCCATATCCAGCACCACCACCTCCTCAAGGTGCTCCAGTGCGACTTTATCTCAGTGCTATCCCAGAGAGTTCTTACCGCCCACCAACTATTCAGGGTCCTTCCAGTGGGTATTCAGGTCCCCAGGGCCAGACACTTAGTCAGTAGCCCATCGCACTGAAGAGTTATTACGAGTGCTGGGATCCCAGTCACATGCGGAGGTTTTGCCCCAGGCTTCGAGGTAGACTAGTACAGCAGGGTCAACAGCCAATGCTTACCGGGCCAGTTGCTCCACCAGTAGTCCGACCACTGAGAGGCGGAGGACAGGTGGGTAGGGGCCGTCCTAGAGGTGGAGGTCAGCCAGGCGGAGGCCAGGCAGTTGGCGCTCCAGCTCGGTTCTATGCTTTTCCGGCTAGACCAGATGCAGAGGCCTCAGATGCAGTGATTACAGGTATTATTTCTGTTTGTGGCAAAGATGCCTCAGTATTATTTGATCTAGGATCTACGTATTCATATGTGTCATCTCTATTTTCTCCATTCCTGGGTGTTTCTCGTGAGTCCTTGAGTACTCCTGTTTATGTGTCCACTCCTGTGGGCGATTCTGTTGTTGTGAACCGGATCTACCGGTCCAGTATTATTACATTCTGTGGTTATGAAACTAGAGCAGATCTCTTATTGCTTGAGATGACCGATTTTGAAATTATTCTGGGCATGGACTGGTTATCTCCATATCATGCTATTCTAGATTGTCATGCCAAGACTGTTACCTTGGCTATTCCAGCATTGCCTAAGCTGGAGTGGAAGGGTTCGCCTGTTAGTTCATTTAATCGAGTTATTTCTTTTATAAAGGCTCAACACATGGTTGAGAAGGGTTGTTTGGCTTATCTAGCCTATGTTCGGGATACTACTGCAGAGACTCCGGCTATTGATTCAGTGCCTGTAGCTCGGGAGTTCCCCGATGTATTTCCGTCAGATCTTCCAAGTATGCCACCTGATCGTGATATTGATTTCTGTATTGACTTGGCTTCAGATACCCAGCCTATATCTATCCCATCGTATCGTATGGCTCCAAAAGAATTGAAAGAATTGAAAGAACAACTTGAAGAGTTACTAGCCAAAGGGTTTGTCAGACCGAGTGTATCGCCTTGGGGTGCACCAGTATTATTTGTGAAAAAGAAGGATGGAACAATGCGGATGTGTATTGATTATCGCCAATTGAACAAAGTCACTATTAAGAACAAGTACTCGTTGCCACGTATTAATGATCTATTGGACCAGTTGCAGGGTGCTAGGGGTATTCTCTAAGATCGACTTGAGGTCGGGGTACCATCAGTTGAAGATTCGAGATTCGGATGTTCTGAAGACTGCTTTTCGGACTAGATATGGTCATTATGAGTTTCTGGTGATGTCCTTCGGTTTAACTAATCCCCCGGCGGCGTTTATGGATCTGATGAACAGGGTATTCATGCCATATATTGATTCGTTTGTCATTGTCTTCATTGATGACATATTAATCTATTCGCGCAGTAAGGAGGAACATGAGCAGCATATGAGAGAAGTGCTTCAGACATTGCGGGAACAAAAGCTTTATGCTAAGTTCTCTAAATGTGAGTTTTGGCTAGAGTTTGTTGCATTTTTGGGACATATTATATCGGGCGAATGTATTAAAGTTGATCCCAAAAATATTGAGGCAGTTCAGAATTGGCATCGTCCCACTTCGGCGACTGAGATCAGGAGTTTTCTGGGTTTAGTAGGTTATTATCGTCGGTTCGTGGAAGGTTTTTCATCTATTGCAGCACCTTTTGACCAAATTAACCGAGAAGGGTGTTCAGTTCCGATGGTCCGATGATTGTGATTCAAGCTTTCAGAAGCTCAAGACAGCACTGACTACAACACCCGTGTTAGTGTTACCATTTGGTTCAGGAATATATACAGTGTATTGCGACGCGTCACGCGTTGGCTTGGGTTGTGTATTGATGCAGGAAAGGCGAGTTATTGCATATGCTTCAGGTCAGCTGAAGCCCCATGAGAAGAATTATCCAGTACATGATTTGGAGTTAGCTGTGATTGTCCACGCTCTAAAGATTTGGAGGCATTATCTTTATGGGGTGTCTTGTGAAGTTTACACTGATCATCGCAGTTTGCAGCATTTGTTCAAGTAGAGGGATCTAAATTTGAGGCAGCGCAGATGGCTGGAGTTACTAAAAGATTATGATATTACTATCTTGTATCATCCGGGCAAAGCAAATGTGGTTGCAGATGCCTTGAGCATGAAGGTAGAGAGTATGGGTAGTTTGGCTTTCATTTCAGCAGAGGAAAGGCCATTCGCCTCAGATATTCAATCCTTGGCTAACAAACTTGTGAGGCTGGATATTTCAGAGCCCAGCCGAGTTCTTGCATGTGTGGTGGCCCAATCTTCACTATTTGAGCAGATCAAGGCTCGCCAGTATGATGACCCATACTTGATGGTTCTTCGTGAAACAGTACTATGAGGTGGTGCCCAGGAAGTTACTATTAGAGCGGATGGTGTTCTACGACTCCAGGATCGTCTATGTGTTCTTAATGTGGATGCACTGAGGAAAAATATCCTGGAAGAGGCACATAGTTCTCGGTATTCTATTCATCCAGGTGCTACTAAGATGTATCGTGACTTGAGGCAACATTATTGGTGGCAACGAATGAAAAAGTACATAGTTGAGTATGTATCTAGGTGTCTAAATTGCTAGCAAGTTAAATATGAGCACCAGAGGCCAGATGGCCTACTTCAATAGATGACTATACCAGAGTGGAAATGGGAACGAATTACTATGGACTTTGTAGTTGGGTTGCCGCGGACCTTGAGGAAGTTTGATGCAGTTTGGGTGATTGTTGACAGGTTGACTAAGTCGGCACATTTTATTCCTGTTGTGACTACGTATACTTCAGAGAGGTTGGCCCAGATTTATATTCAGGAGATAGTTCGGTTGCACGGTGTGCCAATTTTTATCATATCAGATAGAGGCCCTCAGTTTACTTCACATTTCTGGAGAGCAGTACAGAGTGAGTTGGGGACCCGTGTAAAGCTCAGCACACCCTTTCATCCGCAGACCAATGGACAGTCAGAGAGGACAATTCAGATTTTGGAGGATATGCTCAGGGCATATGTGATCGACTTTAGGTCAGTGGGATCATTTACTGCCTTTGGCCGAGTTTTCTTATAATAACAGTTACCAATCTAGCATCGAGATGGCTCCATTTGAGGCTTTATATGGTCATCGATGTCGTTCACCTATCAGATGGTTTGAGCCAGGTGAGGCTAAGTTATATGGTATTGATTTGGTAAGAGATGCCTTGGAAAAGGTAAAGTTGATTCAGGAGCGACTTCGTACAGCACAGTCCAGACAAAAGAGTTACGCGGATCAGAAAGCGCGTGATATATCATTTATGGTAGGTGAAAAAGTTCTCTTGAAGGTTTCGCCGATGAAGGGAATTTTGAGATTCGGGAAGAAGGGCAAGTTGAGCCCAAGGTATATAGGCCCATTTGAGGTGTTGAAATGAGTTGGGGAGGTTGCTTATGAGCTTGCATTGCCTCTCAGCCTATCGGGAGTTCATCTGGTTTTTCACGTATCTATGCTCCGGAAGTATCATGCCGATGGTTGGTTTTTCACGTATCTGGTTTAACTTTAGAACCCCTTTCCCTAAAATAAAACTTCCCGTAGGTGCTTGTAATGATTTATGACTTGCGGGGATGGTTGGTTCGGGATTTGGAAGTGTTTGGGGTGAAACCGGAACACTTGGTTCCTTAAGTTGGCCTTAAAGTGCTAAGTTTGACTTCGGTCAACATTTTGAGAAAACGACCCCGGAATAGAATTTTGATGATTCCAACAGCTCCGTATGGTGATTTTGGACTTAGGAGCGTGTTCGGAATTTTATTTGGAAGTTCGTAGTTAAATTAGGCTTGAAATGGCTAAAAATAAGAATTTAAGTTTAGAAGTTTGACCGATGAGTTGAATTTTTGATACCGGAGTCAGAATCCAGTTCCGAAAATTTTATAGCTCCGTTATGTAATTTATGACTTGTGTGTAAAATTTGAGGTCAATCGGAGTTGATTTGATAGTTTCCGACATCGAATGTAGAAGTTGAAAACTCTTAGTTTCATTAAGCTTGAATTGGGGTATGATTCATGGTTTTAGCGTTGTTTGATGTGATTTACAGGTTTGACTAAGTTCGTATGATGTTTTAGGACTTTTTGGTATATTTGGTTGAGGTCCCGAGGGCCTCGGGTGAGTTTTGGATGGTTAACGGATCAAATGTTGGACTAAAAAAGCTGCTGCAATTTTCCCTTCTGCTGTATATTCTGGGCTATGATCGAGCCCCAGATCGAACCCAGATATCGAGCCCACGATCGAGGCCTGAGTCAAAGTCAGGGACGAGGCAGAGTATCGAAGCCACGATTGAAGGCAAGGCTCGAGGGCCATGATCAAGACCCAAGATCGAACTTGATCGAGGCAATGACCATGTCCCAGGCTCGATGCCTGATCGAGGCCATGACCATGTCCCAGGCTCGAGGCCTGATCGTGGCCATGACCAGCTCCCAAGATCGAGCTCCCAAGATCGAGCGCCCCTGATCGAGCTCCTTGATCGAACTGGACAGAGCTGTAAGTTATAAAAACAGAGGACATTCGTCCCATTTGCCATTTTTGATGTACTTGAGCTTGAGCAGAGGCGACTTTTGTCAGATTTTCAAGGGAAAAATATTGGGGTAAGTGATTCTAAATCGGATTTGGTCTACATATACAAGTATATCATTGTTTTCACCATAAATTAGTGTTTTGAGATTTAAATTTGGAAAATTTTTAGAAATCTCATAGAAACGATTTTTTGAGATTTCGGTATCGATTCAGAGTCGGATTTGAGTGAAACTGGTATGGTTGGACTCGTAATTGAATGGGTTGTCGGATTTCGTAACTTTTGACGGATTCCGAGATGTGGGCCCCATGGATGAAGTTTTAATTAATTTCGGGATTTTTATTAAAAATATTGTATTTTCTTATAGAATTGATTCCTATAATTTTTAGTGATTGTATCGAATTATTTTGGATAGATTCGAGCCAGACAAAGTTGGATAATCGTGGAAAAGGCCTTATAGTGGATTAATTGGAGCAAGATGAGGTAAGTCTCTTGTCTAATCTTGTGAGGGGGATCTTACCCCATAAGGATTAAATTGAATAATTGTTGCTAATTGCGGGGGCTACGTACGCACGAGGTGACGAGAGTCCGTGCATAGCTACTATTAATGCTAAAGTCCGGGTAGTTTAAGACTCAAAGCATGAATTACTTGTGTGAATTGTATTCTTTATTAATTAAAATAATTGATGTATATATTGTGAATTGTTATGAAAAGTAGAAAAATATGAAATTTTCATATGCTTAATTTTTGTTTAAATCAATTAATTGTTAAAAGAAATTGTTCTCCTCCCAAATTCATCTTATAATAAATATACTCTCCTTCCGGAGGCACATAAGAAAATGTCCTCCTTTCTTGTGGAGCGGGCCGAACGCCTCGGCAGGATAGATGCATCTATGGATCGCGCCGCACGTCCCTCGGCAGTGTACATGACACTCTGGATCGGGTCGTACGTCCTCGGTAGAATTCGTGCTTAATAATAATAATTACACGATACTTTAATAATTTATTTCAGCTTGTGAAGCTAATTAATAAATTGAAAAATCCTTGGAATTTAATGAATTATTATTCTTGCTTGTCAAGGAATTAATTGTTACTCCTGTAAATGAGGTTTAATTGATAAATTGGAAATTATTTGAATTGAAGGAATTTAATTAATATATTGAGAATTGTTACATTTGAATGAATTTGATTATTTCTGCTGATTAAATAAATTATTGTAAATTCTGTAAATCATGCTGATTTAAATATCCTAGTTTTATTTCAGTTATTATTATTGACCCATAGTGAGTGTCAAAGTCGGCCATCTCGTTTCTACCACTTCGAGATTAGGCTTGATACTTACTGGGTACACGTTATTTACGTACTCATACTACACTTGCTGCACTTTTTGTGCAGGATCTGAGACAGGTACTAGTGGAGGACCTATCATCACATACCCACGTCATCCCGAGGCATAGTGGTGAGCTGCCTTTCTGAGCCGTTCTGCAGCTACCAGTGTCTCTTCTTATATTTATATTCTGTCTATTTTATTTCAGACAGTATTTGGAGTTTTGTATAATCTACTAGATGCTCATGCACTTGTGACATCGGGTCTTGGCAAACACACATTGGTAGAAGTTGGTATTTTATTATTTTCTTGGAATAAAAGTTTAACCAATATACGTTTGACTTATTAGTTGGCTTGCTAAGCTATAGTGTTGGGCGCCATCACGACCTATAGGTAAAATTGGGTCGTGACAGTTATATTCAGTAATAGTGATTCTTGTACATGTTTACCTCAGTCTCTACTATTTTTCCTGATGATATACTGTAACACTTTAATTTGGGCTATTTTTCCTTTCTTTATTGAGAGCTATGAGACTAGAGAGGTTCATGATTGAGTAAGGCCGAGGGCCTGGTTGTGAGGTATTGTTATATGGCACGTGAGTTGTCCGTGCAGATCCTTATGTTTATACTATGGCACGTGAGTTATCCGTGCATCACGTTAGTTGTCCGTGCGGATCCATATATGATATTATAGCATGCGAGTTGTCCGTGCAGCACGTGAGTTGTCCGTGCAGATTATAGCGCTTGGGCTGTAGGAGCCCTTCATGAGTCTGAACACCCCAGTGAGCGCAGGTACCTACTGAGTGCGAGTGCCGAGTGCTGAGCGATTGTGTGTCGAGTTATTGAGGGTTTGAGTGACAGTGTCTGTGAGGTTTCATCTATTTCACTTTGATGCTGCATTTAGCCGATAATTGTCTGGCTAGAATTGGTAATTATGCAACTGATCTTTTACTCATGTTTACTCTTAACTGTGAAAATTATCAACTGAATTGTTCTGTATAGCTCGTCACTACTTCTCAATTCCTTATTTATTTCTTTTACTTGTTGAGTTGGTTGTACTCATACTACACCCTGCACTACATGTGCAGATCCAGGTGTGTCTGAGCACGAAGATTGTTGAGTCCAGGCCTGTTTGAGTTTCAGAGACTGCAAGGTAGCTGCCAATGTCCGCATGACCTTGTTACTCTTTCCACATTTCTTTCCGTTTTGTACTGATATTTAGATATTGGTTGTAATAGTTTTAAATACTTATACACTCATGACTTGGTGACACCTAGATATTTGGGGCTCATTTTTCCGCACTTTGTTCCAAATTTGAGTTTAACTTTGATTTTTATGAAAAACATTTTATATGAAAAAGTTTTAAACTAACGTTTCTATTGAATTACTGGAGTATTTTGGGAACGTCGGCTTGCCTAGTCCCATCGATAGGCGCCATCACGACATGTTAGGTTTTGGGTCGTGACAAGTTAGTATCAAAGCTCTAGGTTACATAGGTCTCATGAGTCATGAGCAGGTTTAGTAGAGTCTTGCAGATCGGTACTGAGACATCTGTACTTATCTTCGAGAGGCTGCAAAACCCTTAGGAATATTTCACATTCTTGGATTCTTGTCTTGCGAATCTGTCTATCCTGGTAACTAAATACCTGTTGTTTCATTCTCTCACAGATGGTGAGGACTCGTGCTACAGGTCAGGAGGGCCAGCCACCAGTACTACCAGCTAGGGCCGCGAGAGGCCGAGGCCACGGTAGAGGCCATTGTAGGGGCAGAGGTGCAGCCCGTACATCAGCTCCACCGGTTGTCCTAGATCAGGACCTGATCTGAGTTGTTGATGAACCAGTTCAGGCACCACCTGTCCCTATTGTGATTCCAGGCCTTCAGCAGGCCCTAGCTCATATTCTGACAACGTGTACCGGCTTTACTCAGGCAGTCTCTATCGCGACGGCCGCAGCCACTTCTCAGGCTGGGGGAGGCATTCAGACTCCCGCCACTCGCACACCCGAGCAGGTTGTTCAGGGACTCCAGACACTGAAAGCACCACCAGCCCAGCCGGTTGTAGCTGCTCAGGACTATGTGGTTCCTGCTATGCCTGAGAATGATCAACGTAGGTTGGAGAGGTTTGGGAGAATCCATCCTCCACCTTTCAGTGGCACAGAGAGAGAGGATGCTCAGGACTTCTTGGACAGGTGTCAGAGGATACTCCGTACAGCTAGTATTCTGGAGACTTGTGGGGTCTCATTCTCTACTTTTCAGTTTTCTAGGGCTGTACTCAGATGGTGGGAGACTTACGAGAGGCGTAGGCATGTTGGCGCAACACCCCTTACTTGGCAGCAGTTCTCCATGGTCTTTTTGGAGATGTTCGTGCCTCAGTCCTGCAGAGAGGAGCTGCGCAAACAGTTTGAGCAGTTCCGCCAGGGTGATATGTCTGTGATGCAGTATGAGATGCGATTCTCGGAGTTGGCCTGTCATGCTATCCAGTTGGTTCCCATAGACAGGGAGAGGATCATGAGGTTTATAGATGGTCTCAATTTTCAGCTACGGTTGCTTATGACCTGAGAGGGTGTCTAGTGCTACCTTTGATGAGGTTGTCGACATTGCTCGGCAGATTGAGATGGTTCGTGGTCAGGAGAGGGTTAAGAGGGAGGCCAAGAGGCCTCGTGGTCAGGGTGGTCTTAGCGGTGCTCCTTTTGGGGGTCATTTCTAGCACAGTAGAAGTCGTCATTTCAGATAGGCTTAGTTAGCTCGGCCATTCCACCGTGGTGCATCATATGGCCATGGTTCTCACAGTCATCAGCAGTACCAGTCATCATTCAGTGCACTACCAGTGTAGAGTTCTCATCATGCCCCACCCGCTCAGGTATCCTCGGGTAGTTCTTTTGTGCATTAGGAGTAGCAGTTTCATGAGAGGATGGGTTGTTTCAAGTGCGAAGATTTTGGTCACATTATGAGAGATTGCCCTAGGCTATTGGGTGGGACTCTACAATGGAGTACTCGACCGATGGAACCGGCACAAGTTCCTCCACCACCCGCTCAGCCATCCTTGGGTGGAGCTCAGCCAGCTAGGGGTGGAGCCCAGTCAGCTAGGGGTCGCCCGAGAGAGGAGGTAGATCAGGGGGTGGCCAGGCCCGTTTCTATGCCCTCCCTACCAGACCAGATGCTATTGCTTCAGATGCTGTGATTACAAGTATTGTCTCAGTTTGTCACAGAGATGCCTCTATACTATTTGACCCTGTTTCCACATATTCATATATTTCCTCGCATTTCGCATATTTTTGGAGATGCCCCGTGAGTCTTTAGTTTCATCTGTTCATGTATCTACTCTTGTGGGCGATACTATTATTGTGAACCGCGTATATCGGTCATGTGTGGTAACTATTGGGGGTCTGGAGACCCGAGTGGACCTTTTGCTGCTCAGTATGGTTGACTTTGATGTGATATTGGGTATGGATTGGTTATCTCCATGTCATGTTGTTCTAGATTGTCATGTTAAGACCATGACATTGGCCATGCCGGGATTTTCGAGGGTTGAGTGGAGTGGTTCTATAGATTATGTACCTAGTAGGGTGATTTTATATTTGAAGGCTCAGCGTATGGTTGAGAAGGGTTGCCTATCTTATTTGGCGTTTGTGAGGGATGTTAGTGCAGAGACTCCTTCCATTGATTCTGTTTCAGTGGTACGTGATTTTCCATATGTGTTTCCTGTAAACCTGCCGGGCATGCCGCCTGACAGGGATATTGACTTTGGTATTAATTTGGTGCCGGGAACTCAGCCCATTTCTATTCCACCGTATCGTATGGCACCTACGGAGTTGAAGGAGTTGAAGGAACAACTTCAGGAACTCCTTGATAAGGGGTTTATTCGGCCTAGTGTGTCACCTTGGGGTGCACCAGTTCTATTTGTAAAGAAGAAGGATGGTTCCATGAGGATGTGCATTGATTACAGGTAGTTGAACAAGGCCACAGTCAAGAACAAGTATCCTTTGCCTCGTATTGATGATTTATTTGACCAACTTCAGGGAGCGAGGGTGTTCTCCAAGATTGATTTGAGGTCCGATTATCACCAGCTAAAGATTCGGGATTCGGATATTCTTAAGACAGCTTTTAGGACCCGTTATGGCCATTATGAGTTCTTGGTGATGTCTTTTGGGCAGACCAATGCCCCAGCAGCGTTCATGCATTTGATGAACAGTGTATTCCAGCCCTATTTGGACTCATTTGTTATTATATTCATTGATGACATCCTGGTGTACTCTCGTAGTCAGGAGGAGCATGCTCAGCATTTGAGGATTGTATTGTAGAGATTAAGGGAGGAAGAGCTTTATGCAAAGTTCTCCAAGTGTGAGTTTTGGCTCGGTTTAGTAGCATTCTTGGGGCACGTGGTGTCCAGTGAGGGTATTCAGGTGGATCCGAAGAAGATAGAGGCAGTGCAGAGTTGGCCTAGACCATCCTTAGCCACGGAGATTAGGAGCTTTCTTGGTTTGGCGTGTTATTACCGTCGCTTTATGGAGGGATTTTCATCTATTGAATCGCCCTTGACCAAATTGACCCAAAAGGGTGATCCATTCAGGTGGTCGGATGAGTGTGAGGAGAGCTTTCAGAAGCTCAAGACTGCTTTGACCACAACTCCAGTGTTAGTTCTCCCATCAGCTTCAGGTTCTTATGCCGTGTATTATGATGCCTTGAGGGTAGGTATTGGATGTGTTCTGATGCAGAAGGGTAGGATGATTGCCTATGCCTCGCGCCAGTTGAAGACCCATGAGAAGAACTATCATGTCCACGATCTTGAGTTAGCAGCCATTGTTCACGCCTTGAAGATTTGGCATCATTATTTGTATGGGGTTCATTGTGAGATCTATACTGATCACCGGAGTTTGCAGTATCTGTTGAAGCAGAAGGATATTAACTTGCATCAGCGGAGATGGTTAGAACTTCTTAAGGAGTACGATATCACTATTTTGTACCAGTTGGGGAAGGCCAATGTGGTGGCCGATGCTTTGAGTCACCAGGCAGAGAGTTTGGGGAGTTTAGCATATCTCCTAACAGTAGAGAGACCCTTGGCATTAGATGTTCAGGACTTAGCGGGCCAGCTTATCAGATTGGATATTTTGGAGCCGAGTCGGGTATTGTCTTATGTGGTCTCTAGGTATTCTCTTTATGACCGTATCAGGGAGCGTCAGTATGATAACCCCCACCTGCTCGTTCTTGAGGACAGGGTTCATCGAGGTAATGCTAGGCATGTGACCATTGGTGATGACAGTGTGTTGAGGATGTAGGGCCGGATATATGTGCCTAATGTAGATAGGCTTTGGGAGTTGATTCTTGTGAAGGCCCACAACTCGCGGTATTCCATCCATCCAGGCGCCGCGAAGATGTACCAGGATTTGAGGCAGCACTATTGGTGGAGGCGGATGAAGAAAGATATAGTTGGGTTTGTGGCTCGGTGTCTCAACTGTCAGCAGGTTAAGTATGAACATCAGAGACCGGGTGGCTTGCTTCAGAGGTTAGAGATCCCAGAGTGGAAGTGGGAGCGGATCACCATGGACTTCATAGTTAGGCTCCCACGGACTTCGAGGAATTTCGATGCTATTTGGGTGATTGTGGATCGACTGACCAAGTCCGCGCACTTCATTCTAGTTGGTACTACTTACACTTCAGAGCGGTTAGCTGAGATTTATATCCGAGAGATTGTTCGCCTGCATGGTGTTCCAATTTACATCAGTTCAGATAGAGGTACTCAAATTACATCGCAGTTTTGGAGGGCAGTACAGCGAGAGTTTGGTACTCAGGTTGGGTTGAGCACAACTTTCCACCCTCAGATGGACTGGCAGTCCGAGCGCACTATTCAGATATTGGAGGACATGTTGCGCGCTTGTGTCATTGACTTTGGGGGTTCATGGGACCAGTTCTTGCTGCTCGCGGAGTTTGCATATAACAACAGTTACCAGTCGAGTATTCAGGTGGCTCCATACGAGGATTTATATAGGAGAAGGTGTTGATCTCCGGTAGGAGGGTTTGAGCCGGGTGAGGCAAGTCTTTTGGGTACAGACTTGGTCCAGGATGCATTAGATAAGGCGAAATTAATTCAGGAGCGGCTTTGCATGGCGCAGTCTAGGCATAAGAGATACGCGGACAGGAAGGTTGATGACATGTCGTTTATGGTTGGGGAGAAGGTTTTGCTGAAGGTATCACCCATGAAGGGTGTTATGAGGTTTGGGAAGAGGAGCAAGTTGAGCTCCCGGTTCATTGAACCTTTTGAGGTGCTTCAGAGGATAGGTGTAGTGACCCGGCCGGTCATTTTGAGTATTACAACCCCGTTTCCCCATTTACTTCTCAAATTGTACTTTACAGTAGTTGTGTGAATTGCTGGGGTAATTGGTTCGGGTCCAGTGAGATTTTGGAATGAATTGGAACACTTAGTTCCAAGGTTTAAAGCTTAAGTTAAAATAGTGACCAGATGTGGACTTATGTGTACACGACCTGGGATTCGAATTTTGATAATTCCAATAGCTCTGTATGGTGATTTTGGACCTAGGAGCGTGTCCGGAAAATTATTTTGAAGTCCGTAGTGGAATTAGGCTTTAAATGCCGAAAGATGAATTTTTGGAAAGTTTGATTGGGGGGTTGACTTTCTGATATCAAGGTCGGAATCCGATTCTAGAAATTTGGATAGGTTTGTAATGTGAAATGTGACTTGTGTGCAAAATTTGAGGTCAATCAGACGTGATTTGATAGGTTCCGGAGTCGTTTGTAGAAACTTGAAACTTCAAAGTTCAATGATTTTGAATTGAGGTGTGATTCATCGTTTCGATATTGTTATGTGTGTTTTGAGGCCTCAAGTAGGTCCGTGTTACGTTATGGGACTTGTTGGTATGTTCGGACGGGGTCCCGAGGGGCTCGGGTGAGTTTCGTATGGTTAACAAATCAAATTTGGACTTAAGGAAATGCTGGGGCTGCCTACTGGTGTGATCGCACCTGCGAAGCTTTTGATCGCAGGTGCGAAGCCGCATGTGCGTGAAATAAGCTGCAGAAGCGGCCAAGAGTGGGACTGGGCAGTGATCGCAGGTGCGAGGAATTTGCCTCATCTGCGAGGCCGCAGGTGCGAAGGTGCTGGCGCAGATGCAGACTGGGGCTGGCCTGGGGATGAACGCAGGTGCGAAGGGTTTGTGCATCTGCGAGCCCACCGATGCGAGAAGGGTGCCGCAGATGCGAGGTTTTGAAAGGTTGGCATTGTCCGCAGGCGTGCAAGTTTTTCCGCAAATGCGGATGCGCAGGTGCGAGCCCAGGCACCGCAGGTGCGGAAATGCCTAGGCAGTGTTTAAAACGAGCGTTCCGAGATTTTTTCTCATTTTTGGACAATTTTGGAGCTCGGTTGGGCGATTTTGGAGAGGAAATTTTTCACACAACTTGGGGTAAGTGTTCTAACTCCCTTGTGATTATATTCTATGAATTAATCTTCATTTTTGGTGTAAGATTATTGAATCTTCAAGAGAAATAGAAGAAAATTTCTATAATGTCACAAAATGAATTTTTCAAGTTTGAATATAGATTTGGAGTCGGATTTGAGTGAAATTAGTATGGTTAAACTTGTAATTGGATGGGTTGTCGTATTTTGTGAGTTTCGTCGGATTTCGAGACGTGGGTCCCACGGGTATTTTGGGGTGTAATTTCGGATTTTGTGGAAAATATTAGCGTTTTGATATGGAATTAATTCCTATAAATTGTGTGAACTGAATCAAATTAGTTGTGGTAGATTCAAGCCGTCCGGAGTTGATACGCGCATAATTGGATTTCTGGAGCATTGTTTAGCTTGATCGACTTTGGATTCGGTTTGTTCAAGCTAAGTAACTCTTCTAATCTTAGAGTTGAGGGTATGAACCCTGAATATATGTATTTTGTGAATTGTTGGGAGGTGACGCACATGCTAGGTGACGGGCGTGTGGGCATGCACTATAGAAATTGTGACCTAATTGTTTCTGTGGAATTTTATAGTTAAATAATCTTGACATTTTCCATGCGGTTTTATGTGTTAAAGAAATTGAGCTGAAAAGCATATTAAAAATCATGTTGAGGCTATGTTCCAGTATTATTGGGACCCATATAGGTCATATTGTTGTGAATTATTGTGTTAAATTGAAATTCATACTCAGTCATATTCATTTCATTGCATATCATATCTCAGTCTCTGTTGTTATGTATTGATACATCATATCATCATTTTTGGGCTATTTCTTTTCATGACATGGTGAGCTTGAGAGACTGGAGAGATTGATGACTGAGTGAGGCCGAGGGCCTGATTTATGAGGATATTTATGGGATCGGGCTGCACGCTGCAACATGTTTGATATAGGCCGAGGGCCTGAGTGATTATGCCATAATTTTGCTTGATATAGCGCTTGGGCTGAAGGAGCCCCTCCGGAGTCTGTACACACCCCTAGTGAGCATATGTACCTACTAAGTGCGAGTGTCGAGTGCTTGAGTGACTGGGAGGCATGAGTGATTGTGAGGTATGCCCGAGTGGCAAGAGTGATTGTGAGGTATGCCCGAGTGGCATGAGTGACTGTGAGGTTTGCCCGAGGGGCTGTATATGACTGATGTCATGTCCAAGGGGCTGTTTATGATTTTATCACTGAGTTGCATCGCATTGGCATGCACACATGACATATAGGCATAGAGATGTATTTTTCTCATGCTGTACAACATCACATCATTCATGATTTCTCAGACATTTGTTTTTTATAGATGGGCATAGTGATGCATTTGTTTTACACGGGTTATCCAGAAGGAAAATGAAACATCTTATTTATTATTGAAAAGATTTTTGGGATAAATTATTGTTTTCAAACTATTCATATTGTTTTTTTGGCAACTTCGGCAAATGATTTGGGTTTTCACTGATGTATTTGAAATGAAGAACTATTATTTTTGAAATCATGATTTGCCTGAGCATTTTATCTTTGAGTTACTTCTGGTATTATTTGCTTTATGTTGTTGTGGACTATTGGTTGTGGATCCGACCTTGGTAGAAGCTCGTCACTACTTTTAACCTACGGCCAGGTTTGTTACTTACTCGGTACATGGGGTCGGTTGTACTGATACTACACTTCTGCACATTGCGTGCAGATGTTGGCTGTTGTTGTTGCTGTGCTCGATGGTTGCGGGACTTGAAGATGTACCTGCATTCCTGTTGTAGCTGCTTCTTGTTCAGGGTAACCTTAGATTTATAAAAGCTCTGTTTATGTATTATTCAAACATATTATGTATTTATTTCATTTCCCCTTTGTATACTCTATTCTTAGAAGCTCATGGTTTGTACTACCAGTTCTTGGGGAATGTATAAGATTAAGATATTTATTCACTTAAATTACTTTAATAATTGTTATTGGAATTGGATAATTGAAAGTTGGCTTACCTAGCAGGTTAGGCTAGGTGCCATCACGACTAGTTGGATTTTGGGTCATGACAATAGGGGAGGTGGCTTATAAGCTTGCCTTGCCACCCAGCTTGTCGAGTGTGCATCTAGTGTTTCATGTTTCCATGCTCCGGAAGTATGTTGGCGATCTGTCCCATGTTTTAGACTTCAGCACGGTTCAATTGGAGGGTGATATGATTTATGATGCGGATCCGGTGGCCATTTTGGATCGGCAGGTGCGGAAGTTGAGGTCAAAGGACATAACTTCGGTGAAGGTGTAGTGGAGAGGTCAGCATGTGGAGGAGGCCACCTGGGAGACCAAGCGGGAGATGCAGAGCAGATATCCACGCCTATTCGAGACTCCAGGTATGTTTCTAGACCCGTTCGAGGACGAACGATTGCTTAAGATGGGGAGGTTGTAACGACCCGATCGGCCGTTTCGAGAGTTATAGCCCTGTTTTCCCCATTTCTCCTTCCTTTTATGTTTTTCAGCTATGTTATGATATACCGGATTAGTTGGTTCGAGTACGGAGTGATTTCGGAGTGGATTGAGATACTTAGTCTCTTATTTTGAAGCTTAAGTTAGAAAAGTCAACTAGATATTGACTTATATGTAAACAATCTAGGAATTGAATTCTAATGGTTCCATTAGCTTCGTTAGGTGATTTTGGACTTAGGATCGCGTCCAGAATATGATTTGGAGGTCTGTAGTGGAATTAGGCTTGAATTGGAGAAAGTTGAAAATTTGGCGATTTCGGTCGGTAGTGAAAAATTTGATATCGGGCTCGAAATGGATTTTCGTATGTTGGAGTACGTTCGTGGTGTCAGTTGTGATATGTGTTTAAAATCTGAGATCATTCGGACGTGGTTTGGTTGGTTTCGGCATCGATTGTCGAATTTGAAAGTTTAGAAGTTCTTAGGCTTGAATCCGAGGGTAATTTGGTGTTTTAATATTGTTTTGAGTAATTCGAAGGCTCGACTAAGTTTGTATTTTGATATATGACTTATTGGTATGTTTGGTTGAGGTCCCGAGGGGCTCGGGGTGATTTTGGATGCTCAATGGAAGGAAGTTTTGAACTTAGGCTTGGCAGATTTTTCTGGTGTTCTGGTTTTTCGGCACCTGCAGTGGGAGGCCCACAGGTGCGGCCCCGCAGAAGCGCTTAGGAAGTCGCAGATGCGGGCAAGGCTGGTTTGGATTTGAATCACAGGTGCGAGAAGGGGGACGTATCTGCGAGCCCGCAGATGCGAGGCTGAGACACAGATGCGGAAGAGAGGAGTTTGACTGTTTCCGTGAAAGCGAAGGGAAATGTGCAGGTACGCGTCCATAGGTGCCAGACCTGGGACGCAGGTGCGGGGCTAGTGCGTTATGTGCGTTTTCGTAGAAGCGGAGTTGCCAACCGCAGAAGCGGCTCCGTAGGTGCAGATATTGGGCTGCAGGTGCAGTGTTGCTGGGCAGAAAGTATAAAAAGGGGACTTCGAGATTTTTCCTCATTTTCACAATTTAGAACACGGACTTTGGAGCTTTTGGGATGATGTTTGGAAGGAAATTCGAGGGTTATCCCTGAGGTATGTTCCTTGAGCATAATTATCCTTAGCTATGGTGTTTTTTTGTTGATTTCTCACCTAATTAGTAAGACCTTTGGTGTGAAATAAGGGGTTAGGGCTTGGGATTTTGGAGAGAGTAATTTGGGGATTTGAGGGACCAAATGAGGTCGGATTTTGGTGAATTTAGTATGGGTAGACTCGGGAGTGAATGGGCTTTCGAGTTTTGCGACTTTTGTCGGATTTTGAGACGTGGGCCCAGGGGTCGGGCTTGAGTGAATTTCGGGATTTGCCCTATAAATTGGTATTTTCCTTGTGGGATTCATTACTTTAGCTTATATTGATCGTATTTTATTGCTCATTTCTAGATTCGGGTCATTTGGAGGCCGGTTCGAGAGGAAAGAGCATTCCGGAGTAGGAGTTCTATACTGTTGAGGTAACTAACAGTTTTAAATCTGGTCTTGAGGGTATGAAACCCGGAGTTTGGTATAATGTGACTGTTTGGAGGTGGAACCCATGCTAGGTGACGGTCTTGTGGATTTGCGCCGTGAGGGATTGAGACTTGGTCCGTCTTGGGAGACTGTGAAGTCTAATAGCCTTTATTTGTGTTTATATGCATTCCTGTCTACTAGAACTTGACTGTGTTGCATATTAGAAATCATGCTTAGGCTATATTCCTTCTCCTGGTAGTTATATTCAGTCATAGTGATGCTTGTACATGTTTACCTCAGTCTCTGCTATTTTCCCTGATGATATACTGTAATACTTTGATTTGGGCTATTTTTCCTTTCTTTATTGAGAGCTATGAGACTAGAGAGGTTCATGACTTAGTAAGGCCGAGGGCCTGGTTGTGAGGTATTGTTATATGGCACGTGAGTTGTCCGTGCGGATTCTTATGTTTATACTATGTGACGTGAGTTGTCCGTGCAGCACGTGAGTTGTCCGTGCGGATCCAGAGATGATATTAGAGCATGTGAGTTTTCCATGCAGCACGTGAGTTGTCCATGCGAATTATAGCGCTTGGGTGGTAGGAGCCCCTCATGAGTCTGAACACCCTCAGTGAGCGTAGGTACCTATTGAGCGTATGCATTGATGGTTGAGAGTTTAGTGTCGATTTATTGAGGTTTTATCTATTTCACTTTGTTGCTGCATTTAGCTAATAATTGTCTTGCTGGAATTGGTAATTGTGCAATTGATCTTTTACTCGTGTTTACTCTTAACTGTGAAAATTATCAACTGAATTGTTCTGTATAGCTCGTCACTACTTCTCAATTCCTTATTTATTTATGTTACTTGCTGAGTTGGTTGTACTCATACTATATCCTGCACTACATGTGCAGATCCAGGTGTGTCTGAGCACGAAGATTGTTGAGTCCAGGCCTATTTGAGTTTTAGAGACTGCAAAGTAGCTGCCAGCGTCCGCAGGACCTTGTTACTCTTTCCATATTTCTTGTCGTTTTGTACTGATATTTAGATATTGGTTGTAATAGTTTTCAATACTTATACGCTCATGACTTGTTGACACCCCGATGTTTGGGGCTCATTTTTCCGCACTTTGTTCCAAATTTGAGTTTAACTGTGGTTTTTATGGAAAATTTCTGATATAAAAAGTTTTAAACGACCTTTTCTATTGAATTACTGGAGTATTTTGGGAACGTCGGCTTTGCCTAGTACCATTGATAGGCGCCATCACGACATGTTAGATTTTGGGTCGTGACAGAAAGTGAGGCACAGAAGCGAGTGCTTTCGCAGATGCGTAGGTTGCATCGCACCTGCGAATGCGCAGAAGCGGAAAGGAGTCTGCATGTGCGATGGGGTTGTTGGCAGTGGTCTTTCACAGAAGCGAGAAGGGTCTCGCAAAAGTGACTTCGCAGAAGCGCAAATATGTCCGCAAAAGCGGAAACTAGGTAGAATGTTTAAGGACCAAAAATTGTCATTTTGTCATTCTCGTTTTGGATTTTTGGAGCTCGGATTTGGGCAATTCTGGAGGGATTTTTCACAAGCTCAATTGGGGTAAGTGTTATATATCCTAAATTTATTATATTTCATGAATCTATGGTTAAATTCATCATTTAATTCGGATTTAAATGGAGGAAATCAAGATATTTGCAAAATCTTCCAAAAACAAAAATTTAAGATTTGGAGATCGAGTTGTTATTGGAATTCGATAAAATTGGTATGGTTAAATCGTATAGGAATGGTGTTCGTATTTTGTAAAACTTATGTCGGGTTACGAGAGGCGAGACCCGCGTTGACTTTTATTGACTTTTTAGAATAAATTTTTAAGTCGATATTTTATTATCCGGAGTCGGTTCCGATAAATTTTAATGAAGTTATACAATTAATTTGGATAGATTTGAGCGGTTTGTAGGTTAATTAAAGCAAGAAGGCAATTTTGGAATATCGGCATAACTTCAAAAAGGTAGGTATCTTGCCTACCCTTGAGTGGGGGAATTACCCCTTAGGCATCGAGTCTTATGTGCCATTTGTGAAATATGAAAAGCCGTGTACGCGAGGTGACGAGTATGTGCTCGGGCTTATATGTGTAAAATATATTGGGTTAAGGTCTTAGGCATATTGTGTAGTAAATTGGATAATTGTTGGCATTTATTAAATCATCTATTTTGCCATGCCTCAATTCGTGTTTGTTGAATTTATTTATATATGATAATTTGATATGATTATTATCATGTGGATTCCGTGAATTGATGATTTGATATTTCTTGGAAATTAATTTCATTATGGATTTTTCATATGCAAATAATTAATTAAATAAGCTTAAGAAGAGATGTTTATATAATTATTAAGAATTTAGATTAATGAAGGCGTTGCATGGAGCCTTGGGCTATTTGTTGAGAAATTTATTGATTTTGCTACATATTTGGAATTTGGTTGTGGTCGGTGGCAAATTGTGATATGAATTGTTGTATTGTGTTATGGTTTAAACACTCTCCTTGATATTATTTATCCTTCCTACCTTGCTTGTTAATGATATACATGTCCTTGGTAAGGAAGAGTGTAAAGCACGAAGGGTGATGCCGTGCCATTTGAAAGTGTAAAACATGAAGGGTGATGTCGTGCCATTTGAATTATATTATCACGTGAGGGAGAGTGTAAAGCACGAAGGGTGATGCAGTGCCATTTCAGAGTGTAAAGCATGAAGTGTGATATCGTGCCATTGAGAGTGTAAAGCACGAAGGGTGATGTCGTACCATTTTATTTATATTATCAGGTGAGGATGTGAGTAAAAGCACGAAGGGTGATGACGTGTCATTATTTTTATATTATCATATATTCATGGCACAAAGGGTGTTTCTGTGCAGGCGAGGACGAGAGACATACATTATATTATGATATTGTTTTGTTGTGTATACATTCATGCCTTTATCTTGAGATGTTATTATGCACCTATGTTTTCTATGTGACTTGTAGTCGTTGTTGCTTCCTGTGTGCCTCCACTTTATTTCTTTTATTGTTATTGGCATTTCTCCCACCTAGTTGGTACTGCTATATATATGCACGGTGAGGAAGAGTATAAATGCACGAAGGGTGTTGCCGTGCCAATTGATTTGATCTACATATATATATATATATATATATATATATATATATATATATATATATATATATATATATATATATATATATATATATTGGGTGAGAATGAGACAAGTGCACGAAGGTATTGCCGTGCCATTTGATGTGATATGTTGAATATATTTCTCACGCCAGGAAAGTTAAATTAGGTGTCACATGGTGACTTTTATTTGAAAAAATTATATTAGAAAGATATTTACTTGAAAGAAGTATATTTGAAAGATACTTACTTGAAAGAATTATATTTGAAAGATATTTACTTGAAAGAATTATATTCGAAAGATATTTATTTGAAAGAATTATAATGGAAAGATATTTATTTGAAGGAAGTATATTCGAAATATATTTATTGAGGATTATATTCTAGAGACTTGTTATTGAAAAACTTATAGATAAAAGATACATATTTTGAAAGACTTGATTAATTGGTTGTACCTGTATTTTTTTATTCGTTTTAGCAATATTTTTGGTGTTCATGTTGCCTTGCTGTTTAAATCACTAGTTGATTGGTCCTGCTATCACTACTATTTATTTTCTATTATTTTTGTATGCTATATTGCACAGATTATTTAACTAGTGAGTGTCTTGACTGTACCTCATCACTACTCCACTGAGGTTAGTCTTGATACTTACTAGGTACCGACCGTGGTGTACTCATACTACACATCTGCACATTTTTGTGCAGAGTCAGGTATTGAAGATATCAGATTCGGATAGAGATTAGGGTATGATCGCAAGGATTCAAGGTAGGACTGCTTGGTCATCGCAGTCCCTTGGAGTCTTTCTATTTTATTGTACTGTTAATTACTTATTCGATCAGTATTGTATATTCGATCCTCCAGATAATTCCATGTATTTAGTTAGAGTTCGTGACTCAGTATTACCAGTTTTGGGAGGTTGTTTGAATATTTCTGCTGTTGATTTCGACATGTGTATTCGATTATCTATTTTAAAAAAAACAATTTGGCTTGAATTGTAATTATAATCGTCTTACTTGGTCTTAGAGACTAAGTGCAATCACGACGCCTGTGGTGGGATTTTAGGTCATGACAAGTTGGTACCAGAGCCCTATGTTCATAGGTTCTACGAGTTACGAACGAGTTTAGTATAGTCTTGCGGATCGGTACGGAGACATCTGTACTTATCTTCGAGAGGCTACAGAGCTAGTAGGAAAACAATATTCACTTCTTTCATTCCTTATCGTGCGGAAATTATTCAGTTTGAAGCATATATCTTATGTTCTTTTGCATCCACTTGTGTATGAAATTGCTCACTCGGTATCAATTATGCGCCAACGGTTTGTGATACTACAGAGGGGTTATAAGGGTGCCAGGGTTGCTTAACCATTGTTACAATGTGTCATCCAGATCGAGGATGCGGAAGTATTTAGAGATCATTCAATCATGCACATAGGGGTGCAACATGTTCTGACATCTGGTTGATAAGTATGATCTTGAGAAGGTTTAATTAATTGCCTAATCGTCACAATCGTGGTAGGGTCGCGAGGTGGATGTAGATGCTAAGATAGTTGGTGGTATTAGAGACTATGTAGTTCGTATGGGATTTCTATTTAGTGAAGGGTACATACTAGTAGCCAAGGCACTGGAGAAAGCGAGTTTAACTGTCACGAGGATGACATGCGCCAAATAAATGGCTTGAGGTGTCTTATTACCGGTGTCTTACGAGCGATGAAGGTTAGTATTGTGGATCATCGGAATATGTCCTATGGCTTCGCACCAAGTTAGGGGAGTCGACTATCAAAGATCAGATTGTGGGGTCATGTGTTATACCAATTTTGGCCTGAGATGTATTTATGTGGTATTGAAAGGTTCTCCAAAACTTGTATATGATTAAGAGGTGAGATTTGTATAGGATGATGTTGGGCTTGCGGTATTCCCGCGTCCTTAATAATTCTACATTTCAGTACCAGCGGGGTCACAAAAAAAATTTCAGAAAATTCGGGTTGCTACAATAAGTTCTTTTAATGTACCACCGACACGAGGTTCTTATAATGGTTATTCCAATTATCTGGCAGAGATTCAGTATGAGCAGCCGCGCCCGCAGAGGGGTTGTTATGAGAGTGGTCATACTAGGCACATCAAGAGAAATTGTCCCAGACTTGGGAGGGGTGGATTTCATCAGATCACTCAGGCTACAATATTTATTCCAGTTAATACTCCATGTGCACAACCAGTTAGGGGTGGAGGACAGGCGGGTAGATGGTGCCTAAGAGGTGGAGGCCCAACCTGTTGATATAATTGCTATGAATTGGCTGAGGCCAATACACCAGATGGTGTAGTTATAGGTGTGATTTAATTTATAATAAAAAGAGCACCATTCTTATTTTGATTCGATTTCGATTATCTAGGTGAAAACTCCTTTCATGCTCCTTATATATGGTGGATTAGTGAATTTGTACTCCACTCCCGTGTTTATCCCTGTTGGGATATGTTATGGTGTTAGCCAGTGTGTATCATTTTGTTTTGTACATTATTGTGGGCTATGAGTCCAAAGGTGACTTTTTATTTCTCACTATAGAGGGTTTTGATGCGATTTCTGGATAATTGATTACAATTTTATGAATTATCTACCCTACTGGTATGGGATTTCATTATGTGTTGCGGAAATTGTCTACGAAATTTATTGAAAAGAAGAAAGAAAGGAAATTGAAAATTTCAGTTGGCACAATGTGCAAAATACTTGTGATTCGGAGTTGAGGACGAGATCCTCGTATTTTTATATGATGTGAAATATTTAAACTGGGCTACAAGCCGCGGTGAAAGTTATATAAGGACAAGATCCTTGTGATGAAAGTTTATGTGTTTAAATTCTCCTTTTGTGAAACTAAAACTTGTACTATAGTATTAATAAGGAGTCATGCCTGTTAGACTTATTTGATAATTCTTTTATGTGTTTCTGTGCATATTAATCTATAAATATGAGGCAAATATTGAGTTTTAGCCTACGAGGTGAGTGCTTAGGAGGCGTTAAATGTAACTCCTTAAGTCGAGTAAATGGTTATCAGGTCTTCATGCCTCAAATTTTACTGTCAGTGTTGTGAAAATTCGAAACGATGTTTTGGTTAATATGAGGTTAATTAGCGATGTTGTAATCGATTATGAACAACTATTAATACTAGAGATGTGATGATGGGCATACATATGAGAGAAGACTCTATCAAAATTTTTGAAAAATTTGGGAGTTAGTAAAATTTGGGGGATTGAGACGTGCGAAAGAAGAGATAAGTTATGTTATGTGTTTGAAGGCAGACTCTACTTCTCATTCAAGGGTGAATGATCCTAAGTGGGGGAGAATGTAACACCCCGGAAAAATTTCAAAGTACTTCAACACAATCAAGAAAGTTGATGTGTGCGTAGGCACGAGTTGCTATAGCCAGTTGAGACTAATACCGTGCATTGATGTGAAAATCAGGCCTTTTGAAAATATTTTGTGTGTAAGAAATTGGTTTTAAAGTTTATAAGTATGGATAAAAGAAATAATATCAACTGAGATGGTATTGTCGGACCCATGTTAAATTGCGGAACATAGAATCACCCGCGAGTATGTGTGTAAGAATTCACTTAGTAATTTAATGTCCTCATAAAGATTCTTGGCACGTTCGAGGACGAACGTATGTTTAAGAGGTGGAGAATGTAACGACCCGACTTGTCATTTTAAGAATTAATACCCCGTTCAGTGACTTACTGTCTTGAGCAGCTTCGCATAATGTATTATAACCCATGGGAGTGGTCGAGTTTGATTTTCGGAAGATTCAGAAATAAATTTAAAGAACAATTCTCATTTTGAAGCTTAAATGGAAAGGGTTGACCAGAGAGTTGATTTTTGAGCAAACGACCCCGGAATAGAATTTTGATGATGTCAATAGCTTCATACCATGATTTTGAACTTAGGCGTATGTCCGGATTTGGATCTGGAAGTCCATAGGACAATTCGGCGCATTTTGGCGAAAGTTGAAAAAATAAGATTTTTGGAAAGTCTGACCGAAGGTTGAATTTTTGATAACGAGGTCGGATTTTGATTACCGAAATTGGAATAGATCCATTACATCATTTATGACTCGTGTACAAAATTTGAAGTCATTCCGGATTGATTTGATACATTTCGGCACAAAATATGGAAGTTGGAAGATTTGAAAAACTCATATATCGATTCGATGCGCGATTCATAATTTTGGTGTTGTTTGACGTGGTTTGAAGCCTAGACTAAGTTCGAATTATATTTTGGGACGTGTTGGTATAATTGGTTAATGTTCCGAGGGCCTCGGGTGGATTTCTGAAGGTTAACGGAGCAATTTCGACTTGAAGGAATCTACTGGAAAATGGCCGCAGCTGTTGGAATCGCACCTGCAGAATTTTGGGTGCAAGTGCGACCTCCTAGAAGCGAGGATATCACCGCAGAAGGGAAGATGGAAGGGTATGGCAGTGGTCTTAGGTGCAAAGAATTTCCCGCACCGGTGGAACCGCAGAAGCGGGAAACGGAGGCGCAGAAGCGACTGCTTTCGCAGATGCGCAAGTTGCATCGCACCTGCAAATGCGCAGAAGCGGAAAGGAGTCCGCAGGTGCAATGGGGTTGTTGGCAGTGGTCTCTCGCAAAAGAGAGAAGGATCTCGCGAAAGCGGCTTCGCAGAAGCGGAAATATGTCCGCAGAAGCGGAAACTGAGCAGAATGTTTAAGGACCAAAAATGGTCATTTCGTTATTCTCGTTTTGGATTTTTGGAGCTCGGATTTGGGCGATTCTAGAGGGACTTTTCACAAGCTCGGTTGGGGTAAGTGTTATATATCCTAAAGTGATTATATTTCATGAATCTATGGTTATATTCATTATTTAATTCGGATTTAAATGGAGGAAATCAAGATTTTTGCAAAATCTTCCAAAAACGAAAATTTAAGATTTGGAGGTCGAGTTGTTATTTGAATTCGATAAAATTGCTATGGTTGAACTCGTATCAGAATGGGTGTTCGAATTTCGTAAAGATTATGTTGGGTTAGGAGAGGCGAGCCCCGCGTTGACTTTTTAGAATAAATTTTTAAGTCAACGTTTTATTATCCGGAATTATTTCCGATGAATTTTAATGAAGTTGTACAATTAATTTGGATAGCTTTGAGTGATCTGGACGTCAATTCAAGCAGTAAGGCTATTTTGGAATATCGGCATAACTTCAAAAAGGTAAGTATCTTGCCTAATCTTGAGTGAGGGAATTACCCCTTAGGCATCGAGTCTTATGTTCCATTTGTGAAATATAAAAAGCCGTGTACGCGAGGTGACGAGTTCGTACCCGGGCTTTTATGTGTAAAATATTTATGGTTAAGGTCTTAGGTATATTGTGTAGTAAATTAGATAATTGTTGGTATTTATTAAATCATCTATTTTGTCATGCCTCAATTCGTGTTTGTTGAATTTATTTATATATGACAATTTGATGTGATTATTATTATGTGGATTCTGTGAATTGATGATTTGATATTTCTTGGAAATTAATTTTATTATGGATTTTTCATATGCAAATAATTAATATAAATAAGCTTAAGAAGAGGTGTTTATATAATTATTAAGAATTTAGATTAATGAAGGCGTTGCCCTATACTGAGTATTTTCCATCTATGTTGATTGTTTTGAGGTTTTATATACGTTGCGTGGAGCCTTGGGCTATTTGTTGAGAAATTTATTGATTCTTCTGCATATTTGGAATTTGGTTGTGGTCGGTGACAAATTGTGATATGAATTGTTGTATTGTGTTATGGTTTAAACACTCTCCTTGATGTTATTTATGCTTCCTACCTTTGAGAGTGTAAAGAACGAAGGGTGATGCCGTGCCATTTGAATTATATTATCATGTGAGGGAGAGTATAAAGCATGAAGGGTGATGTCGTGCCATTTGAGAGTGTAAAGCACGAAGGGTGATGCCGTGCCATTTGAGAGTGTGAAGCACGAAGGGTGATGCCGTGCCATTTCATTTATATTATCAGGTGAGGATGTGAGTAAAAGCATGAAGGGTGATGCCGTATCATTATTTTTATATTATCATATATTCATGGCATGAAGGGTGTTTCCGTGCAGGCGAGGATGGGAGACATACATTATATTGTGATATCGTTTTGTTGTGTATACATTCATGCCTTTATGTTGAGATGTTATGGTGCACCTATATTGTTTATGTGACTTGTAGTCGTTGTTGCTTCCTGTGTGCCTCCACTTTAATTCTTTTATTGTTATTGGCATTTCTCCCACCTAGTTGGTACTGTTATATGTATGTACGGTGAGAAAGATATAAATGCACGAAGGGTGTTACCGTGCCAATTGATTTGATCTACCTATATGTATTGGGTGAGAATGAGACAAATCTACACATATATATTGGGTGAGAATGAGACAAGTGCACGAAGGTATTGCCGTGCCATTTGATGTGATATGTTGAATATATTTCTCACGCCAGAAAAGTTAAATGAGGTGTCACATGGTGACTTTTATTTGAAAGAATTATATTAGAAAGATATTTATTTGAAAGAATTATATTAGAAAAATATTTACTTGAAAGAATTATATTTGAAAAATATTTACTTGAAAGAATTATATTCGAAAGATATTTATTTGAAAGAATTATAATGGAAAGATATTTATTTGAAGGAAGTATATTCGAAATATATTTTTTGAAAAGGATTATATTCTAGAGACTTTTTATTGAAAAACTTATAGATAAAAGATGTATATTTTGAAGGAATTGATTAATTAGTTGTACCTGTGTTTATTATTCGTTTGAGCGATATTTATGGTGTTCCTATTGCCTTGTTGTTTAAATTAATAGTTGATTAGTGTTGTTATCACTGCTATTTATTTTCTATTATTTTTGTATGCTATATTGCACATGTTATTTGACTAGTGAGTGTCTTGACTGTACCTCATCTCTACTCCACTAAGGTTAGTCTTGATACTTACTGGGTACCAACCGTGGTGTACTCATACTATACTTCTGCATATTTTTGTGCAGAGTCAGGTATTGAAGATATCGGATTCGGACAGAGATTAGGGTATGATCGAAAGAATTCAAGGTAGGACTGCTTGGTCATCGTATATTCGATCCTCGAGATAATTCCATATATTTAATTAGTGTTCGTGACTCAGTATTACCAGTCTTGGGAGTTTGGTTGAATATTTCCGCTGTTGATTTCGACATGTGTATTCGATCTATTTCAAAAAACAAATTGGCTTGAATTGTAATTATAATCGGTTTACTTAGTCTTGGAGACTAAGTGCCATCACGAGGCTTTGGTGGGATTTTAGGTCGTGACATATTGAGTCACCTGATAATCTTGAAACATCACCACCTACACCTGGTACTACTAGTCAAACTACTGGGGGTGGCGGTCATGGTAATATAGGTAGGCCTCCTCTCCCCATTAAGAAGAATCGAAAATTAAGAAGTAACTATTAGTAATTTTTTAATAGTCTAAAAGAAGATAAAAATTATGTAAGATGTACCATTCGGGGGTAAGCAAGAGAGAACATCAAATCAATAAGACCTACTTCGTCAATTTCGTCGACACTTTTTAATGACCAACAATAGAGTTTGAAAAGTTGCAAATCACTAAATCAGTTTGAACTAAAAATTTAAGCAGAAATTATCAACATTCAAATGATTTAAATAATAATTAATCATTAACTTTAAATTTCATCCCAAAACAAGAATTTCAAACTTCACATATTGAAAAACTATGATGTTCTTGGTGAAGAAAAAACTTATATTTACAATAAATTTAAAAATGGTGACAATATTTAAAGACCAGTCCCTTATGGGGACAACCGGTGCAATTTTGTGAAGGTCGTATGGGTAAAACTTTCTAACCCCATGAGGTCATTGGGCCAATATTATCTAAATCAATAAATTGTTTTCTTGCCTCTACATTAGTAATTCAACTCTATTCTTTTAGGGTTGACAAGTTAACATCCGACAAGACTTGAAGTAGAGGATATTTGTTGGCATTTAAAAAATTTTAGGATTTTAATTCAATAGAAATTTGGATTATTTTATGTTTAATATATATTAGTTCAAATAAATATTTAAGAAAAACTCAATTGTATATATCTATATATAGATGTGCATGAAACATTATCGCGAGGGAGGGACTTAGTCATGGAGCCCATATTCATATTTGACCAATTCTATTATCTCCCCATATAATGTAGCAATCACCTCTCCTCAGCAATGCCAGCTGTTACGTTTAGACGTTGAGTACTTTAGCAATTTGCTTGCTCAAGATTACTTTGTGTTAGATCCTTTCTACATTCATAAGTGTGCTCATGTATTTCATTTCAGATGAAGTATTTGTTGATTTGTTTTCTTAGTTACATACAATAATTTATTTCCACGTTTAGTAACTAGAGGCTAGAATATGCTTTAAGTTTCACAAAAATGTTGTCACGTACTTCAAATTTACTATAGTTCTATTTTGGAACTGGTTTTTTCTTTTATTCAGTTGTATGCAATGTTGATATATTGTTGTTATATGTGGCATTAAATTTCTAAATTCAGAAAACAATCTATGAGAAGACTTTGTTAAATTTATTTAGCACAGTTTGTCTTCAAATTAAGTACTGTCACGATTCGAAATTTCCACCTTCGGGACCATGATGGCGCCTAACATTTCACTTGCTAGGCAAGCCAACGTTAGAATAATATTAGCCATTTTAAAATAATTTTAAATTAATTAATTACAACGGAACAAATGCGGAAACAAAGTCTGAAATAAAGTGAATAATTCATAATAATAGCGATGTCTAAATACCATCCCAGACCTGGAGTCACAAGTGCACGAGCTTCTAGAATAATACAAATAAGGGTATGAATAAAATATAGTTGTCTGAAAGAAAGCACACAACTAAAATAAAGAAGAAGGGGACTTCAGAACTGCGAACACCATGCATTTATACCTCAAGTCTCCTGCGAATAGCTGAATCCGAGCAAATCTAATATACGCCGATGGGACCAACTCCGGTATCTGCACAAGAAGTGCAGAGTGTAGTATGAGTACAACCGACCCCATGTACCCAGTAAGTGCCGAGCCTAACCTCGATGAATTAGTGACGAGTCTAAGGCAGGTCGCTTACATTAACCTGTACGCATTAATAATAATAATAATAATAATAATAATAATAATAATAATAATAATAATAATAATAATAATAATAACAGGAATAGAAGTAAGACTGTTAAATCATATCAATAATTGAAGTCAATTCAGCAGTCATAATCCCTCAATTAATTTCCGTTGCGGTGTGCAACTCGCTCCAACAATATAAACTTAACATAAATTTTGTTGCGGCGTGCAACCCGATCCAACAATATAATCTTTCAATTAAATTTTATTGTGGCGTGTAACCCGCTCTAACAATATAAACTTTTAATAAATCTGTTGCGGCATGCAACCCGCTCCAACAAATATAAATTTAAAATAAATCCATTGCGGCGTGCAACCCGCTCCAACAATATAAACTTAAAAATTCTTAATGTAAATTAAATATTCCGATAAATATCACATTAAATAAGAAATTATTAGGCAACAAGACATATAATGATTATAATTTATTTGGAAAATAAGTAATGGCAAGTAGCAATTAATTGTGAAAATAAGGGAGAAAATAGGTAATTTAATATTTTATGTACTAAATATCAAGTATCAATTAGGACACATAATTCAAATAAATATGTAGCAATTATAGCATGGATTCAATACATAACATGAGACAAGGATTATGAGATAAATAATTAATATAATAATTAATTTATGGTTTAAAATAATTTATAATTTTCAAATAATTATGCAAACAATTAATTTAACAACGTATAAACACTCGTCACCTCACCTATACGTTGTTCACATGAATTTCACATAACAATTAATTCAAGGGTTCTATTACCTCAAGTCAAGGTTAATCACGACACTTACCTTGTTCCGTAATTTCAAATGATCACTCGACCACAACTTTTTCTTTCGAATTATTCTCCAAACCTAGCAAATTATTTACCAACAATTCTATTTGAGCTTTAGCAATTATTCACAATTCGAAAGAGACTTAATTTAAGTCATTTTCGGAAAAGTCAACCAAAAGTCAATGTGGGACCCACTTTTCGGGATCCAATAAAAAATTACGAAATTCGAACACCCGTTCTGATACGAGTTCAACCATATAAAAATTATCGAATTCCGACTTCGGATTGCCCTTCGAATCCTAAAATTATAGTTTATGAAATATCTATAATTTTCCCCAAATTTTCATCTCAAAATACTAATTGAATGATGAAAACAATGATATATTCATGTATATCAACCAAATCTGAGTTGGAATCACTTACCGTGATGAATTTCTTGAAAATCTCACGAATAATCGTCACAAACCGAGCTCCAAAGTCCAAAAATGAAAAATGAGATGAAAGCCTCATTTATATTGTACGAAATCTGATCCCCATTGTGCTGACCGCACATTTTCTTGTGTGGTCGCACATCCCAGGTGCTGCGGTCGCACTCCAAATTGTGCAGCCGCACTTCAGCAGCTCTACACTACCAGGTTTCAGTAAATTGACCATAACGTTTTCTATAACTTGGGGTTTTGAATCATCTCCAAGTTCCTTGTAGATTAAAAGATATAAGATTCCGATGTCGGACCATCGAATCTGCGAAATCACCTTTCTGCGGCCGCGAGAAGATTCTGCGGACCGCACAATTTTAACTACGGTCCGCATATCTTTAAGTGAGGTCCCCACAATTACTACTTCACCATCACCTTGGGAGTTTGCGGATGCACTTCTGCACTCTAAAATGTGCCATCCGCAGTTCAACTATTCCATAACATCGTCAGAGTGCCGAAATGCACGGACTCGCTCAAAACTCACCCTGTAACACACCCGAGCCACTGGGAACCCCGTTCAAATATACCAACAAACCATGTAACATAATACGGGCTCACTCAGGGTTTCAAATCATGTCAAGCAACATCGAAATTACAATTCACACCTCGATTCATGCTTATGACTTTCAAACTTTTCAATTTACAAAACTCGTGCCAAAACACACTAAATGAATCCGGAATGACTTCAAATTTGGCGCACAAGTCATAAATGACATAACAGAACTATTTCAATTTCCATAATCGGATTCCGACCCCGATATCAAAAAGTCAAATCCTCGGTCAAACTTGGAATTCTTTGGCCTTTAGATTTTTTGTTTCCGTTAAATGGCGATAATTCGAGCTAGGGACCTCCGAATTCGATTCCGGGCATACGCCCAAATCCCAAATCACGATACGGACCTACCAAAACTATAAAACACTGTTCAGGGTCCGTTTGTGATAAACGTTGACCGAAGTCAACTCAAATGAGTTTTAAAGCTCTATCACATTTTAATCAATTTTTCATATAAAAACTTACCGGAAAAAATTTACGGACTGCACACGCAAGTCGGGGAATGATGAATATTTCTATTCAAGGTAATAGAACACATAAATGAATTTTAAATTTAAAGATGACATATTGGATCATCGCATTCTCCACCTCTAAAACAAACGTTCATCCTCGAACGGAATTAGAATAGTATCTGAGCTGGTGAAAAGGTGTGGATATCTACTCCGCATGTCCGACTCGGACTCCCAAGTAGCTGCTTCGACGGGCTGACCTCTCCACTACACTCGAACTGAAGGATAACTCTTAACCTTAAACTGTCAGACCTGCTGGGCTAGAATAGCTACCGGCTCCTCCTGATAACTCAAATTCTTGTCCAATTGGACTGAGCTGAAATCTAACACATGGGACGGATCACCATGATATTTACGGAGCATAGACACATGGAACACTGGATGAACTGCTAATAAACTAGGCGGTAGTACAAGCTTGTAGGCTACTTCACCCACCCTTTCAAGAATTTCAAAAGGTCCAATATACCTAGGGCTTAACTTGCCCTTCTTTCCGAATCTCATTACACCTTTCATAGGTGAAACGCAGAGAAATACTCTTTCTCCATTCATGAATGCAACATCACGAACCTTATGGTCGGCATAAGTCTTTCGCCTAGACTGAGCTGCGCGAAGTCGATCCTGAATAATTCTGACCTTATCCAAGGCATCATGTACCAAATCGGTACCCAACAACCGAGCCTCTCCCGGTTAAAACTAGCCAACTGGCGAACGACATCGCCTCCCGTATAATGCTTCATATGGAGCCATATGAATGCTCGATTGGTAGCTATTATTATAGGCAAACTCCGTAAGTGGTAAGAACTGATCCCAAGAACCTCTAAAGTCTATAACACAAGTGCGAAGCATATCTTCCAATATTTGAATAGTGCGCTCTGACTATCTGTCTGTCTGTGGATCAAATATTGTCCTCAACTCAACCCGTGTGCCTAACTAATGTTGTACAGCCCTCTAGAAGTGCAAAGTGAACTGTGTACCTCGATCAGAAATGATAGATACGGGCACACCGTGAAGGCGGACAATCTCACGAATGTAAATTTCATCTAACCGCTCTGAAGAATAGGTAACTGCCACTGGAATGAAATGTGCTTACTTGGTCAACCTGTCCACAATGACCAAAACTGCGCCGAATTTCCTCTGAGTCCATGGGATCCCAACAACAAAATCATAGTGATACGCTCCCACTTCCACTCAGGAATTTCTAACTTCTAAAGCAAACCACCAGGTCTCTGATGCTCGTACTTGGCTTGTTGACAATTTAGACACCAAGCTACATATGCAACTATATCCTTCTTCATTCTCCTCCACCAATAATGTTGCTGCAAATCATGATACATTTTAGCGGCACCTGGATGAATAGGATACCTGGAACTATGTGCCTCATCGATAATTAATTCATGAAGCCCATCCACATTAGGCACACAAATACGACCCTGCATACGCAGAATTCCATTTTCCCCCACAACAACCTGTTTGGCACCACCATCTCATACCGTGTCCTTAAGGACAAGCAAATGAGAATCATCATATTGTCGCTCTCGAATATGCTCATATAAAGAAGACCAAGCGACTATACAAGCTAGAACCCGACTGGGCTCTGAAACATCCAACCTCACAAACTAATTGGCCAAAGTCTAAACATCTGCAGCTAGTGCCCTCTTATCAACTGGAATATACGCAAGGCAGCCCATACTCACAACCTTTCTGCTCAAAGTATCGGCCACCACATTGGCCTTTCCAGGGTGATACAACAGCTCCAACCATCTTCTCTTCCTCAAATTAAGATCTTTTTGTCTGAATAGATATTATAGACTATGATGATCTGTGAATACTTCACATGACACGCCGTAGAGGTAGTGTCTCCAAATCTTTAGCGCATGAACAATGACTGCCAATTCTAAGTCATGAACATGATAATTCTTCTTATGGACTTTCAACTACCGTGACGCATAAGCAATCACTCTACCATCTTGCATTAATACTGCACCTAGTCCAATATGAGATACATCACAATACACCGTGTAAGATCCCGAACCTGTAAGTAATACCAATACTGGGGGTGTAGTCAAAGTTGTCTTGAAATTTTGAAAGCTCTCCTCACACTCTTCGATCCTCCTGGACGGAGCACCCTTCTGGGTCAAACTGGTCTTAATAATTGTTTATAATCAATTACATAATCGTCAATTAATGTCATGTTAACAAAAATCTCATTCCAAACCTTCACAATACTGATAACGAGATGCGAGGCATGAAGACCTCATAATTATTTACCTGAATTAACGAGTAACATTTAACGCCACCTGGATGAGCACCTACCTCGTAGGTTAAAACTCAATAATTACAATACGAATTTGGCAAGTATGCATAGAGGATTTCATACAAGAATTTTCAAATAAGCCTAACATTCATGACTCCCTATTAGTACTATAGTACGAATTTAGTTTCACAAGGGAGAACTTAAACACAAGAATTTTCATCACAAGGATCTCGTCCTTATATAACTTCTACCGTAGCTCGTAGCCCGATTTAAACATATCAATTTATATTAAAATGTGAGGATCCCGTCCTCAGTTCTAAATCACAAGTAATATGCACATCATGCCAATCAAAACTTTCCATTTTCTATTTTTAAATAATTTCCGTTAAACAAAATCACAGCACATAATTAACCCCACACCGGTAGGGCATATAATTTACAATTTGTAATTAATTATCCAGAAATTACATCAAAACATACCGAAATGAGTAACAGAAAGCCACCTTTAGCCTCGCAGCTCTTATTAGTAACCAACATGGAATGATAGGCGTGGTTATCTCCATAGAATCTCCCAACAGGAGTAAACACATAAGTAGATTATAGAATTACGAAGCTCACTCATAAGTGGAGCACAATAGAAGGACTCGTCTCGATAGTCATAACCGAATCAAGTTAAGGAAATTATTCCTTTATATTAAATCGAGGTCATACCTGTAACGACACCATTTGATGTAGCGACCTCATCCATACCATAAAAGAAATATATCAACGGCTGGGCCTCCACCTCTAGAACGCCCTTTACCCCCTAACTGGTCGTGTAAATGGTGTAGTAATTGCAATGGGGCACGTAGCCTGAGTTCTTTGATAAAATATGTCTCTCCCAAGTTTGGGACAATTTTCTCATGATGTGCCTAGTATCACCGCATTCATAACAACCCCTTTGCGGGTTTGGCTGCTCATACTGAGTCTGTGCCTGATAACTGGAATAACTATTATAGGAAACTCATGTCGGTGGTGCATTAAAAGAACTTACTGAAGCACCCCGAGTAATCTGATGTGCGGACTGGGCTGACCGACTGCCCGAGCCCCCGCTATAATGATTCATACTTGCAGAGTAGAATCCACTGATTCCTTAGTTTCCTTTTTCCTCACCCCGAGCACATTCTAATATCTTGGCAATTACTACCACTAGGGGAAATGAAGTATCAACTTGTAGCTTTTGAGTAGTACAAAAGTTTACTATCATAATTGAGTCCTTTAATGAGTCTCTGGACTCGCACTCTATCTGTAGGAACCAAAGTAGGAGTATGACGGGCTAACTTATTGAACCTGATGGCATATTCTAACACCGTCATGGTGATCTGACGCAACAGTTCAAACCCTATGCGCCATGCATTACGGAGAGTCCGGGAAACAAACTCTTTCAAAAGCATTTCTGAGAATTGATCCAAGTGGGCGGTGTTGCATTAGCTGGCCTGGCCCCTTCATAGGCTTGCCACGAACACCGGTGGAGAATTATCTCTCCCAAGGCCAATCTCTTCTTTTGTTATGATCAACACTACTGATCTAACCCATTTCTTAACATACTTTTTGATTTTTCTTTGAGGTAACCCTTACCCCTATTTATACACAACGATAACAAAAGTAGAGCTCTATACAGACAAATCTTGGCAAGAACCACATAGTCCAGTATCTCGTCAACCACTGTACTTTCTCCGAAGCACCCCAAAATCCGCAACCGTGACGTCCACGCTGAGTAGACCTTCTGTAAATTTAAAGTTGTTTCTCTAACTCCTTTGGTACTGAAGTATAGGATTATTAAGGAGGCGTACATAACGCAAGTCCCAACCTTATCCTCTACAAAACCTCAAGCCTTAAACATGTGTAAATTTTGGGGAACCTTTCAGTACCACATATATACATTTCAAGCCAAACCTGATATAACACATGACCCCGCAATCCGTCCATTGATAGTGGAATCCCCCACTCGGTGCGAAGTCATAGGTCACAATGTCTGATAATCCACAATGTTAACCTTCACAGCTCGTATAAATCTGTAACGACCCGACCAGTGGTTTCGAGAGTTGTAGCCCCATTCCCCTTTTCTATTCATTTTTGTGCTTCATTTTTGTTTCATGACTTACCGGGTTAGTTAGTTCGGGTTCGGAATGAATTCAGAGTGAATTGAGACACTTAGTCTCTTAATTGAAATCTTAAGCTAGAAAAGTCGACCAGACATCGACTTATCTGTAAATGACCTTGGATTTGAATGTTGATGATTCTGTTAGCTCCATTGGATGATTCTGGACTTAGGATCATGTCCAGATTGTAATTTTGAGGTCGGGAGTAGAATTAGGCTTGAAATGGCGGAAGTTGGAATTTTTGGGAAGTTTGATCGGGGGGTTGACTTTTTGATATCGGGGTCAGATTCTGATTCCGAAAGTTGCAATAGGTTCGTAGGGGCATTTGTGACTTATGTGCAGAATTTGAGGCCAATCGGACGTGATTTGATAGGTTTCGGTATCGTTTGTAGAATTTGGAAATTTCAAAGTTCATTACACTTGAATCCATACGCAATTCATGTTTTTGATTGTTTGAGGTGATTTGGGGGTTCGACTAAGTTCGTATCGTGTTTTGGGACTTGATGGTACATTTGATTGAGGTACTGGGGGCCTCGGGTGAGTTTCATATGGTTGACAGATCTTTTTTGGACTTGGCTTGATGGCTGAAGACTACTGGTGTATTTCTGCTAGTTTCCTCTTATGCATTCATGAGAGGAGTCTCGCGTTTGCGAAGAGTGTTTCTGAGCTGGAAGGTTTTGTTCTATGCGTTCATGAATAGTGGGGCGCGAACGTGAAGATATGGTTGTGTGTGCATCGTGAACGCAGGTGAGGTGTCGCATTCACGAAGAGATAATGAGATAGTTGGGGACCCCAGGACCTTGGTCTACGCATTCGTGGGGCAGAGGTCGCATTCGCGAAAGGATGATGTTGGTAAAGAATCATGTTCGTGAAGCTGTGGTCGCGTTCGTGAAGATTTAAGTTGAGGGGCAGGCAGATTGGTCTACGCGAACGTGAGAGGGTGGCCGCGTTCATGATGAAGGTGCATCTGGGCAGATTTAAAATATTAAAAATGAGGGTTTCGAGTTCATATCATAAAATTAAAGTGGGAGTTCGGTATAAGGCGATTTTTGGAGAGATTATTGCATGGGTGTTTCGGGTAAGTGATTCCTATCCAATTTTGGTCAAATCCCATGATTATGACTTTAATTCTACCATCTAATTTGTGATTTGGGGTGGAAAATTGGAGAAAAAGAGGAAGAATTCTTGAGTTAGATTTTTGAGGTTTTGAATGGGATTTTGTTAGCGGATTTGGGTAAATGTTATATGGTTAGACTCATGAGTGAATGGGCTTTCGGGTTTTGCGACTTTTGTCGAATTTCGAGACGTGGGACCGGGGGCTGGTTTGAGCCAATATCGGATTTTGGCTTATAATTTCGTATTTTTCTTATGGAATTGATTCATTTACCCTATATTAATTGTATTGTACTGCTTATGGCAAGATTCAGGGCATTTGGAGACTGATTCGAGGGGCAAAGGCATATTAGAGTAGCGTTTTGCTCGGGTTGAGGTAAGTAAAAGTTTTAAATATGGTCGTGAGGGTATGAAACCCCGAATTTTATGATATGTGATTGGTTTTGAGGTGATGCATATGCTAGGTGACGGGTGTGTGGGCGTGCATCGTAGGAATTGTGACTTGGTCAATTCCATGGAACTGTGTAGTTGAATAATATGTTGATATCCGTACATTTTTCATGTATTAGAGAAATCGAACTATAAATCATGTTTAAACCATGTGTTGACTGTAGGGACCATAAAGGTCGTGTACATGTTGAACTATCTGCTAAATTGCTATTTTATACTCAGTCACAGTTTTACTTGCACATTACATCTCAGTCTCTATTGTTCATTATTGATGCATCATATCATTGCTGTTTGGGCTGCTTATTATGATTTCTAAGAGCTCTAGCGACTGGAGAGATTGATGACTGAGTGAGGCCGAGGACCTAATTGTGAGTTGTGAGGATATTTATTGGATCGAGCTGCACGCCGCAACATGTTTCATTGATTTATGCCATGATTGGCTTGTTATAGCGCTTGGGCTACAGGAGCCCCTCCGGAGTCTGTACATACCCCCAGTGAGCGCAGGTACCTATTGAGTGCAAGTGCCAAGTGCTGAGTGACTGTGAGGATTGAGTGGCTGTGTGCAATGAGTGATTGTGAGGTTTGAGTGAATGGGAGAACTGAGTTATTGTTACCCCTGAGAGGCTGTATATGATTTCAGTGTTGTTGCACGTAGTTGCTACATATCACTAATTTTGGAAAACTTCTGGAGGATACTTTTAATTTTTTTTTTACTTGAATTTGGCATGAATAAACTTATTTGACTTAATTTTCCAGATTTGAAAGCATGTCTACTTTTTCTGGTTGAGACTACTGAAAATGAATTATAACTGTGTGGCTCGTCACTATCTTTCAGTTACTCATTTATTATTATTACTTACTGAGTTGGTTGTACTCACGCTATACCCTGTACTTCGTGTGCAGATCCAGGAGTTTTTGGACGCGAAGAGTGTTGATATTTCACGTAGCTGACCGTTGGAGATACCGAGGTAGCTACCTGGCATTCATAGTCCTTGCTTTTCCTTCCTTATCCTTTCTTTCGTTGTATTTGGATCCAAACTGTTATAGTTGTTTCATTTATGGACTGATTATGTATAGATATTCATGGCTTAGTGACACCCCGATATTGGTAGCTATTTCCGCACTTGTGTTTTGTGTTTTACCCATCTTGTTTATGAAAACCTTGCCTATTTCAAATGTCTTGAATTGTCTTACTGTTAAATAATTGGAGTATTTGGAAATGACGGCTTGCCTAGTACCATCGATAGGCACCATCATGACAGGTTAGGGTTTGGATTATGACAAGTTGGTATTAGATCCTAGGTTACATAGGTCTCACGAGTCATGAGTAGGTTTAGTAGAGTCTTGTGGATCGGTATGCATACATCAATACTTATCTTTGAGAGGCTGTCGAACCCTTACAAAATTTCACTTTCTTGAATTCTTGTCATGCGAATCGTTTGATTCTGGTAACTGAATTTTTGTTGTACTATTCTCTCAGAGATGGTGAGGATGCGTACTACGGAGCAGGATGGTCAGCCACCAGTACCACCAGTCAGGGCCGTGAGAGGCCGAGGTCACGGTAGGGGCAAAGGTGCAGCTCGCACCGCAGCTAAGGTAGCACCTGCAGATCTACCAGTTGCCCTAGTTCAGGAGCAGGCTCTAGTTATGGATGAGTCTATTGGACCAGCTCAGGCACCACGTGTGCCCATTGTGATTCTAGGCCTTCAGAAGGCCTTAGCTAAGATTCTGTCCATGTGCACCAGTCTTGCTCAGGTGGTCTCTGTTCCGGCCACAACAGCCACTTCTTAGGCCGGAGGAGGTGCTCAGACTCCTGCCGCCCGCACAACAGAGCAGGTGGTACATGTACTCCAAAACCTGGGGGCACTACTAGTCCAGCCGGTTGCAGCTGCTCAGGACTATGTGGTTCCTGTAATGCCAGATGATGAGCAACATCGATTAGAGAGGTTTGGGAGACTCCAGCCTCCATCTTTGAGTGGTACCGAGGGAGAGGATGCACATGGCTTCTTGGACAGGTGTCAGAGGATACTCCGTACAATAGATATTCTAGAGACCTTCCAGCTCACAGTTATCAACATGGTCATTCATCTCTCAGTGCCCTTCCAGCTCAGAGTTAGTCCCGTCCTCTATCGAGTCAGGGCTTGTGTATGCCCGGTCTTTCTGGCAGTTATCTTGGTGCTCGTGGCTCCCTTCAGTCCCCATCACCCACACTAGGGAGTTGTTTTGAGTGCAGGGAGTTTGGGCATGTGTGGAGGCAGTTTCCTCATCGTTAGGAAGGTCCAGCGCATCAGAGGAGTCAGGATGCGTCTTTTGCACCAGTTGCTACACCACCCGCTCATCCAGCTCGGGGTGGGTCCCAGTCACCTAGAGGTCGCCCTAGAGGGGGAGGCCGATCAGGTGGCAGTCAGACCCGATTCTATGCTCTTCCTGCCAGACCAGATGTCATTTCTTCGGATGCTGTGATCATAGGTATTGTCTCAGTTTGCCATAGAGATGCCTCCTTATTATTTGATAATGGTTCCACTTCTTCATATGTGTCCTCGTATTTCGCTCATTATCTGGATATGCCCCGTGAGTCTCTAGTTTCATCTGATTATGTATCCTCTCCAGTGGCCAGTACTATTATTCTGGATTGTGTATATCGGTCATGTGTGGTGACTATTGGGAGTCTGCAGACCAGCATAGATCTTTTGGTTCTTAGTATGGTCAATTATGACATGATTTTGGGTGTGGATTGGTTGTCTCCATGTCATGCTATTCTAGATTGTCATGCTAAGACCATGACGTTGGCGATGCCGGGGTTCCCAAGGGTTGAGTGGAGTGGCTCTATAGACTATGTTTCCCATAGAGTGATTCCATACTTGAAGGCTCAACGGATGGTTGAGAAGGGTTGTCTATCTTATTTGTCCTTTGTGAGGGATGTTAGCACAGAGACCCCTGCTATTGATTCTGTTCCGGTAGTGCGAGATTTTTCGGATGAGTTTCCTGCAGACCTGTCGAGCATGCCGCCTGACAGGGATATTCACTTCGGTATTGATTTGGTATCAGGCACTCAGCCCATTTCTATTCCACTGTATCGTATGGAACCGACAGAGTTGAAGGAATTAAAGGAACAACTTTAGGAACTCCTTGATAAGGGGTTTATCCAGCCTAGCGTGTCACCTTGGGGTGCACCAGTTCTATTCGTAAAGAAGAAGGATGGTACTATAAGAATGTGCATTGATTATAGGCAGTTGAACAAGGTCACAATCAAGAACAAGTATCATTTGCCGCGTATTTATGATCTATTTGACCATCTTTAGGGGACGAGGGTGTTCTCCAAGATTGATTTGTGTTCAGGATATCACCAGTTGAAGATTCGGGACTCAGATATTCTTAAGACAACTTTCAGGACCCCGATATGGCCATTATGAGTTCCTTGTGATGTCTTTTGGGATAACCAACACCCCAGCAGCGTTCATGCATCTGATGAATAGTGTGTTTTCAGCCTTATCTCGACTCGTTTGTTATTGTATTCATTGATGGTATCCTGGTGTACTCTCGTAGCAAGGAAGAGCATGCCCAGCATTTACAGATCGTGTTGCAGCGGTTGAGGGAGGAGAATCTTTATGCTATGTTCTCCAAGTGTAAAATTTGGCTCAGTTCAGTAGCGTTATTAGGGCACGTGGTGTCCAGTGAGGGTATTCAAGTAGATCCGAAGAAGATAGAGGCAGTTCGGAGTTGGCCTAGACCGTCCTCCGTGCGTGTGTGATGGAGTTTGGGGGTTCGTGGGATCAGTTCTTGCCACTAGCGGAGTTTGTTTGCCTACAACAACAGTTATCAGTCGAGCATCCAGATGGCACCGTATGAGGCTCTGTATGGTAGGCGGTGTAGGTCTCCAATGGGTTGGTTCGAGTCAGGCGAGGCTAGATTATTGGGTACAGATTTGGTTCAGGATGCTCTGGAGAAGGTTAAGGTAATTCAGGATAAACTGCGTACAGCCCAGTCTAGACAAAAAAGTTATGCAGATCGGAAGGTTCACGATGTTGCATTCATGATTGGAGAGCGGGTCCTGCTCCGGGTGTAACCCATGAATGGTGTTATGAGGTTCAGAAAGAAGGGCAAACTGAGCTCGAGGTTTATCGGCCCATTTGAGGTGTTGCGACGTGTTGGGGAGGTTCCTTATGAGCTTGTCTTGCCTCCTAGTCTAGCAGGAGTTCATCTAGTATTCCATGTTTCTATTCTCCGGAAGTATCACGGCGATCCGTCTCACATGTTGGATTTCAGCTCATTCCAGTTGGACAAGGATTTATCTTATGTTGAGGAGCCGGTGGTGATCTTGGATATGCAGGTTCGAAAGCTGAGGTTGAAAAATATTGCTTCTATGAAGATTCAGTGGAGGGGTCAGCCGGTCCAGGAGGCGACTTGGGAGACAGAGTAAGATATGCGCAGAAGTTATCCTTATCTTTTCACCGCTCCAGGTATGTCTCTATACTAGTTCGAGGACGAACCTGTGTTTAAGAAGGGGAGGATGTAACGACCTGACTGGTCGTTTTGAGAGTTGTAGCCTCATAATCCTTTTATGCTCATTTTTGTGCTTCACTGTTATTTCATGACTTACCGGGTTAGTTAGTTCGGGTTCGGAGTGAATTCAGAATGAATTGAGACACTTAGTCTCTTAATTGAAATCTTAAGCTGGAAAAATCTATCGGATTTCGACTTATATGTAAACGACCTCAAATTGGAATTTTGATGGTTCTGTTAGCTCCGTTGGGTGATTCTGGACTTAGGATCGTGTCCGGATTGTGATTTATAGGTCGGGTGTAGAATTAGGCTTGAAATGGCGAAAATTAAATTTTTTGGAAAGTTTGACCGGGGGGATTGAATTTTTGATATCGGGGTCAGATTCCGATTTCGAAAGTTGCATTAGGTTCATGGGGGAATTTGCGACTTGTGTGTAGAATTTGAGGCAAATCAGACGTGATTTGATAGGTATCGGCGTCGTTTGTAGAATTTGGAAATTTCAAAGTTTATTAGGCTTGAATCCATGTGCAATTCGTGTTTTTGATGTTGTTTGAGGTGATTTGGACGTTCGACTAAGTTTGTATCGTATTTTGGGACGCAATGGTATGTTTGGTTGAGGTCCCGGGGACCTTGAGTGAGTTTGAGATGGTTGGCGGATCATTTTTGGACTTGGCTTGATGGTTGAAGACTGTTGATGTATTTCTGCTGGTTTCCTCTTACGCGTTTGAGCTAGGAGTCTCGCGTTCGCGAAGGGTGTTTGTGATCTGGGAAGGTTTTGTTCTACGCGTTCGCGAATAGTGGGGCACGAACGCAAAGGTATGGATGTGTGTGCATCGCGAACGCGGGTGAGGTGTCGCGTTCGCGAAGAGATGTTGGAATAGCCGGGTACCCCAGGCCTTTGGTCTACGTGTTCGCGGGGTAGGGGTCGCATTCGGGAAAGGGTGATGTTGGTAAAGCTTCGCATTCGCGAAGCTGTGGTCGCATTCACGAAGAGTTAAGTTGAGGGGCAAGCAGATTGGTCTAGGCGAACGCGAGAGGGTGGTCATGTTCGCGATGAAGGTGCATCTGGGCAGATTTAAAAGATTAGAAACGAGGGTTTCGAGTTCATATCATAAAATTTAAGTGGGAGCTCGGTAGAAAATGATCTTTGGAGAGATTCTTGCGTGGGTGTTTGGGGTAAGTGATTCCTATCCAATGTTGGTCAAATCCCATGATTATGCCTTTAATTCTACCATCTAATTTGTGATTTGGGTGGAAAATTGTGAAAAAAAAGGAAGAATTCTTGAGTTAGAGTTTTAAGGTTTTGAATGGAATTTTTAGCGGATTTGGGTAAATTTGATATGGTTAGACTCTTGAGTGAATGGGCTTTCGGGATTTGTGACTTTTGTCGGATTTCGAGACGTGGGCCTGGGGGCAGATTTGAGCCAATTTTGGATTTTGGATTATAATTTCGTGTTTTTCTTATGGAATTGATTCCCTTAGCCTATATTAATTGTATTGTACTGCTTGTGGCTAGATTCGGGGCATTTGGAGACTGATTCGAGGGGCAAAGGCATATTGGAGTAGAGTTTAGCTCGGGTTGAGGTAAGTAACAGTTTTAAATCTGGTCCTGAGGGTATGAAACCCCAGATTTTGTGATATGTGATTAGTTTTAAGGTAACGCACATGCTAAGTGATGGGCGTGTGGGCGTGCACCGTAGGAATTGTGACTTGGTCAATTCCATGGAACTGTGTAGTTGAATAATGTGTTGATATCCATACATTTTTCACGTATTACAGAAATCGAACAATAAATCATGTTTAAACCGTGTGTTTACATTGTAGGGACCCATAGAGGTCGTGTACATGTTGAACTATCTGCTAAATTGCTATTTTATACTCAGTCACAGTTTTACTTGTTAATTACATCTCAGTCTTTATTGTTCATTATTGATGCATCATATCATTATTGTTTGGGTTGCTTATCATGATTTCTGAGAGCCCGAGAGACTGGAAAGATTGATGACTGAGTGAGGCCGAGAGCCTAATTATGAGGATATTTATGGGATCAGGATGCACGCCGCAGCATGTTTCATTGATTTATGCCATTATTGGCTTGTTATAGCACTTGGGCTGAAGGATCCCCTCCGGAGTCTGTACACACCCCCAATGAGCGCAGGTACCTACTGAGTGCCGAGTGGTGAGTGACTGTGAGGAATGAGTGGCTGTGAGGAATGAGTGATTGTGAGGTTGGAGTGAATGGGAGAACTGAATGATTGTTTCCCCTGAGAGGCTGTATATGATTTCATTATTGTTGCACGCAGTTGCCATATATCATTGGTTTTGAAAAACTTTTGAAGGATACTTTTATCTGGTTTTTACTTGAATTATGCACGAATAAACTAATTTGACTTAATTTGTCGGATTTGAAAGCATGTCTACTTTTTCTTGTTGAGACTACTGAAAATGAATTATAAATTTGTATCTCGTCACTATTTTTTAGTTCCTCATTTATTATTGTTACTTACTGAGTTGGTTGTACTCACACCACACCCTTCACTTTGTGTGCAGATCCGGGAGTTTTTGGACGCGGAGAGTGTTGATAATTCATGTAGCTAACCGTTGGAGATACCGAGGTAGCTGCATGGCATTCGCAGTCCTTGCTTCTCCTTCCTTATCCATTCTTTCATTGTATTTGGATCCAAACTTTTACAGTCGTTTCATTTTTGGACTGATTATGTGTAGATGCTCATGGCTTAGTGACACCCCGATATTGGGAGCTATTTCTACACTTGTGTTTTGGGTTTTACCCCTCTTGTTTATGAAAAACTTACCTATTTGAAATGTCTTGAATTGTCTTTCTGTTAAATATTTGGAGTATTTGGAAATAACGACTTGCCTAGTACCATCGATAAGCGCCATCACGACAGGTTAGGATTTGAGTCGTGACAAAATCAACCAGATGCCAAGGTCCGTTGCACCCCCACATGATTCAATAAATTCGTATCTTCAGTCGGAACAACACTTTGAGGCAATGTTTGAGCATCTCTGGGTCCCTCGTAGTCCATCTGCGACATCACGAACCGTTGACACACAACTGCTACCGAGTGCGCAATGTCATACACGAGTGGATACAGAGGAATATGAGATATATTTTTCAAGCTAAATCAATATCGCACGTAAAGAAATGAAAGAAGTGGAATTATTCCTAAACTCTGTACTCTCTGGAATATAAGTACAGATGTCTCTGTACCGACTCTTTAGACTCTACTAAGCTTGCATGTGACTCATGAGACATAGGTAACCTAGTGCTCTAATACCAACTTGTCACGACCCGAAATTCCCACCTTCGGGACCATGATGGAGCCTAACATTTCACTTGTTAGGCAAGCCAAAGTTAGAATAATATTAATTATTTTTAAATAATTTTAAATTAATTAATAACAAAGGAACAAATGCGGAAACAAAGTCTGAAATAAAGTGAATAATCTATAATAATAATAGCGATGTCTAAATACCATCCAAAACTGGAGTCACAAATGCATGAGCTTCTAGAATAATACAAACAAGGGTCTGAATAAAATAAAGCTGTCTGAAAGAAAGAACACATCTAAAATAAAGTAGAAGAGGACTTCAGAACTGCGAACGCCATGCAGTTATACCTCAAGTCTCCTGCGAATAGCTGAATCCGAACAAATCTACTATACGCCGCTGGGACCAACTCCGATATCTACACAAGAGGTGCAGAATGTAGTATGAGTACAACCGACCCCATGTACCTAGTAAGTGCAGAGCCTAACCTCGACGAAGTAGTGACGAGGCTAAGGCAGGTCACTTACATTAATCTGTACGCAATAATAATAATAATAATAATAATAATAATAATAATAATAATAATAATAATAATAATAATAATAATAATAATAACAGGAATAGAAGTAAGACTGTTAAATCATATCAATAATTGAAGTCAATTCAGCAATCATAATCCCTCAATTAATTCTCGTTGCGGTGTGCAACCCACTCCAACAATATAAACTTAACATAAATTCCGTTGCGGCGTGCAACCCGATCCAACAATATAATCTTTTAATTAAATTCTATTGCGGCGTGCAACCCGCTCCAACAATATAAACTTTCAATAAATCTGTTGCGGCGTGCAACTCGCTCCAACAATATAAACTTAAAATAAATTCATTGCGGCGTGCAACCCGCTCCAACAATATAAACTTAAAAATTCTTAAATGTAAATTAAACATTCCAATAAATATCACATTAAATAAGAAATTATTAGGTAACAAGACATACAATGATTATAATTTATTTGGTAAACAAGTAATGCAAGTAGCAATTAATTTTGAAAATTAGGGAGAAAATAAGCAATTTAATATTATAGCATGGATTCAAGACATAATATGCGACAAGGAATATGAGAGAAATAATTAATATAATAATTATTTCATGATTTAAAACAATTTATGATTGTCAAATAATTATGCAAACAATTAATTTGACAACGTATAGACACTCGTCACCTCGCCTATACGTCGTTGACATGAATTTCACATAACAATTAATTCAAGGGTTCTATTCCCTCAAGTCAAGGTTAATCACGATACTTACCTTGTTCCGCAATTTCAAATGATCACTCGACCACAGCTTTTTCTTTCGAATTATTCTCCAAACCAATCAAACCTAGCAAATTATTTACCAACAATTCAATTTGAGCTTTTAGAATTTATTCACAATTCGAAAGAGACTTAATTTAAGTCATTTTCGGAAAAGTCAATCAAAAGTCAATGTGGGACCCACTTTTTGGGACCCGATAAAAAAAATTAGGAAATCCGAACACCCGTTCCGATACAAGTTTAACCATAAAAATATTATCGAATTCCGACATCAGATTGCCCTTCGAATCTAAAATTATAGTTTATGAAATTTATATAATTTTCCCCAAATTTGCATCTCAAAATACTAATTGAATGTTGAAAATAATGATATATTCACGTATATCAATAAAATCTGAGTTAGAATCACTTACCCCGATGAATTTCTTGAAAATCCCACGAAAAATCGCCACAAACCTAGCTCCCAAAGTCCAAAAATGAAAAATGTGATGAAACCCTCGTTCATTTAGTACAAAATATGATCCCCATTGTGCTGACCGCACATTTTCTTGTGCGGTCGCACATCCTAGGTGCTGCAGTCGCACTCCAAATTATGCGGCCGCACTTCAGCAGCTCTGCACTACCAGGCTTCAGTACATTGACCATACCATTCTCTACAAATGTCCAAATGAACGAGGGCTACAACTAGATTCAAAAGACTACAACTTTCGTTTTTAAATCATCTCCAAATTCCTTGTAGATTAAAAGATATAAGCTTCCGAAGTCGGACCATCGAATCTGCGAAATCACCTTTCTGCGGCTGCGAGATGAATTCTGCGGTCCGCATATCTTCAAGTGTGGTCCCATAACATCGTCACAGTACCGAAATGCCCGGACTCGCTCAAAACTCACCTCGAAACACACCCGAGTCACTGGGAACCCCGTTCAAATATACCAACAAGCCTTGTAAAATAATACGGACTTACTAGGGATTTCAAATCACGTCAAGCAACATCGAAATTACAATTTACACCTCGATTCAGACTTATGAGTTTCAAAGTTTTCAATTTACAAAACTCGTGCCGAAACATACTAAATGAATCTCGAATAACTTTAAATTTGGCATACAAGTCATAAATGACATAACAGAGCTATTTCAATTTTCAGAATCAGATTCCGATCCCGATATCAAAAATTCAAATCCGTGGTCAAACTTTGGAATTCTTTGGCATTTAGATTTCTAGTTTCCGTTAAATGACAATAATTCGAGTTAGGGACCTCCGAATTCGATTCTGGGCATACGCCCATGTCCCAAATCATGATACGGACCTACCGGAACTATAAAAATACGGATTCGGGTCTGTTTGCTCTAAACGTTGACCGAAGTCCACTCAAATGAGTTTTAATGCTCTATTTCACATTTTAATCAATTTTTCATATAAAAACTTTCCGGAAAAAATTTACGAACTACGCACGCAAGTCGGAGAATGATGAATAGTGCTATTCGAGATCATAGAGTACAGAAATAAATTTTAAATTTTAAGATAACATATTAGGTTATCACAAGTACGTACGATATTCTTGAAACTTCAAATGTTTAACGACATAGAAATACCTTGTGATAATTTCTCAGTAAATTTGAATTAGTATAATATTTGAATAATGCACAAATATTATATACTAAATACAAAATACCATAAATAAGTTTTTTGACTGCCAACTAGGAGACAAAGATGTTTTACATTTCTCTAAATACAAAGCTAGGAAGTAGAGAACGAAGAAGATATCATAAAATTTAAATAAAACTATAATTTGTGTTGGATTTTCAATATTTGGTATTCTTGAAACTATTATAATGTCATAATAATATAAATGTTTTATTAAAATACGTAGAGGATTAAAAAATTGTGTTGAATATTTGTGTTCAATATTTTGAAAGTAATAGTTTCCTAATTCTCATTTTGTATTCTATATGTATATCTATGTATTACATAAAGCTGGTTATTGTTAAGGTGAGTTGCCACTCTCTTAATGCCTAGATTCCTATTTGATAATATTATGACAATATTGAAAAACTTTTTCAAGTTATAATATTGTGTGATTTGTACTCCCTCCGTTTCAATTTATGTGAACCACTTGACTAGACACGGAGTTTAAGAAAAGGAAAAAGACTTTTGAACTTGTGGTGTAAAATGAGGCACATATATTTTGTATGGCTATAAATCATTGTATAAAGGTAAATTATTTCCAAATAAGGAAAGAGGTTATTCTTTTTAGCACAAACTAAAAAAGAAATAGGTTCACATAAATTGAAACAGAGGGAATATATTTTATGCACTCTGAATGAAAATTATTTATATCAGTTTGAAGATGGCGACTCTGGGATTGTATGGGATCGACCATCAATGCTATAATTTTTGACATATGATTTATTATATTAGAGGCTAAGCCAGTTGAAAGTATAGCTTTTACTTGCAATTTTCAGAGTCATGGTTACTTGCTTCAATTTGAATATTCTCACACGATTAGGCTTAGAAACTTTACTTACAATTTTTAGAGTTTGGTTTGCTTCAATTTTGTCATGTGATGCAAAATTAAAGAAAGATACAGAACTGAGTATAATGAATGACAGGACCCGAAATTTTTCACCGACGGGACCATGATGGCGCCTAACATTTCACTTGCTAGGCAACCAATTTCTTATTTCCATTAAGTGATTAACAATAATTAACCAAGATAAAAATATAATAAGTGCGGAATATCATAAAACTGTATTAATTACTACCACCCGGATCTGGAGTCACAATTCACGAGCATTCTAGAATTTACTACAAGTAATATCCTGAAAGAAATACAACTGTTTGAATGAAAGAAAATAGTAGGACATAAAAAGATAGACGGGACTTCAAGGTCTGTGAACGCCGACAGATCTACCTTGAGTCTCCAGATAACGGACCAATAGCAAATATCGATCAACCTGAGCCGGTATCAAAATCTGCACAGAAAGTGCAGAGTGCAGCATCAGTACAACCGACCCCATATACTGGTAAGTGTCGAGCCTAACCTCGACGAAGTAGTGACGAGGCTAAGGCAAGTCACCTACAATCAACCTGTACAATTTAACAGTGTATACGCAAATAACAGGAATGAAGAACTAAACAGGAAATGTCGGGAGGGGAGACATACTGAGGGGAATATAAGATAAAGAACTACAACAGAATGATCACCCGAGAAGTCAATATACCATGAATCAACAGGAATAGTGAATATAGTAAAGAAAAATACTCGGCATCACCCTTCGTGCTTTTACTCTCAATCTCACCATAAAATTTATAAAAACGACACGGCATCACCCTTCGTGCATTAACACTCACAATATGGTACGGCATCACCCTTCGTGCATTAACACTTACAATATGGCACGGCATCACCCTTCGTGCATTAACACTCTCCCTTACCATAATGCAATGCATAAATAACAACAGGGAGAAACAATAACAAGTACAAACCTTACTTCAACATTTGGTTCCATAATATCAATCTCAACTTGAAATAAAAACTTAGTTATCACCGAAAAATTTCGTAAATATGATAAGAACGATAATTTGAACAACACTAGTATAACACGTAGCAATTTGGCATAGGAATGAGACAATATCAGAAAAATAGAAAAATTATGGAAAACAGGTAAATTGGCGGCGCATAGGTACTCGTCACCTCACATATATGCCGCTCACATGAATTTTACTTAGCAAATAATCTAAGGTTCCTAATTCCCTCAAGTCAGGGTTAGACACAACACTTACCTCGCTACGAATGCCACTTAATTCTCAATCACAGCTTTCCCTTTGGAATTCACCTCCAAACCACTCATATCTATTCAAAAATGACTCAATAATATCAAATATTGCTAAAGGAATCAATTATATTTCATAAATTAAATTTCCCAAATTTTTCTCCAAAAAGTCGAAAAATCGACCACGGACCCGCTTGATCAAAACCCGAGGTTCGGACCAAAATCTTTTTATCCATTCACTTCCGAGCTCGAATATGTAATTAGTTTTGGAATCCGGCCTCAAATTGAGGTCTAAATCCCCAAATTTTCGAAATCCCTATTTTCTACCCTAACCCCTAATTCTACCATGAAAACTCTAGATTTTAGGTTGAAAATTCAAGAAATGTAATGGGTAATTGAAAGTAGATGGTTTAGAATCACTTACCAACAATTTGGGGAAGGAATGACTCTTGAAAAATCGCCCCTCACCGTTTGGTTGTTGAGAAAATGAGTTTTTTTGGCAAAAATCCCGTTTTGGGTTCTGTTAAGTGCTGGGCGACAGAGTTCATCGCATTCGCGAGAGCACTGTCGCGTTCGCGAAGTGTATGGCCTGCCAAACCTTCGCGTTCGCTAGGCAGTGCCCGCGTTCGCGTAGGCTACCCTTCCCTGGTCTTAGCGTTCGCGAGACATTGCTCGCGTTCGCGATGAAGAAAAGGCTGACTCCCCTTCCCCAGTGCCTAACGCTACGCGTTCGCGATGGGCTTGTCGCGTTTGCGAAGGGTAATGCCCCCATCGCTTTGCGTTCGAGACCAAGTCTTCACGTTCGCGAAGAATAAATCCTCAGCTGCCCAGTTTACTCTTCACGTTCGCGAGAGTACCTTCACGAACGCGAAGAAGGACATGCCAGAACACAGTTTCTGCAGAAAAACCAGATTTCCAAAGTCCAAAACATCTCGTGGCCTATCTGGAATGCACCCGAGCCCTCGGGGTCCAAACCAAACATGCACACAAGTCTAAAAATATCATACGAACTTGTTCGCGCGATCAAATCACCAAAATAACACCTAGAACTCTAAATTTACCACCAATTCAAATGAAATTCTCATTAACACTTTAAAACTTCTAATTTCTCAATCGGACGTCCGAATCACGTCAAATCAACTCCATTTCTCACCAAATTTCACAGACATGTCTTAAATATCATAATGAACCTGTACCGGGCTCCGAAACCAAAATACGGACCCGATACTAACAATGCCAAATATCAATCAATTCTTAAAAATAAATAATTTTCAAACTTTTAATTTTCATCAAAAATTCATAACTCAAGCTAGGGACCTCCAAATTCGATTTCGGGCATACGCCCAGGTCCCATAATTCGATATGGACCTACCGGGATTATCAAAGCACGAATTCGGGCCCGTTTACCAAACATATTGACCGAAGTCATCTAAAATCAACTTTTAAGGTAAAAATTCTTATTTTCATTAGTTTTCAACATAAAAACTTTTCGAAAACCTGCCCGGACTGCGCACGCAAATTGAGAAGGGTAAGAATGAGATTCTTAAGGCTTAAGAGCGCATATTCGAGTTCTAAAACATAAGATGACCTTTTGGGTCATCACAATGAATAAGATGAATTCTATATGATATCTAATCTATTTGGATTTGAATATTAGAAAAAACATTAGTTAATAAATTTGATGCGATTTTTCATGACCGCGTGAAGCGGGGACAAATTGGCTAGTTGTCAACTTAAAGCCAATGGCCCGTTTACAACTAATACCATCTTTATTTTAAATGCTCAAAATTACAAGTTCCTAAAAGATTGCTCTACATTTGGAGAAATGAAAAGTCATCAACTAGTACCAATGTATGCATTATTACCAAAGAAATGCGGTAATTCCAAATTAGTATCATTTCCTCTTATGCCATTTCCAAGTTATTTCTGGACACAAGCTGTTGTCCGAGTCTCGTCTTGGTTTCCTAAATTTGTGGTTGATGTGAGGCTTGGATCACGGGTCGTCCCAAGTATAGGCAGTTTCAAGTATCTTGAGTCGGTTATCCAGGGGGAGGGGAGATCGACGAGGATGTCACACACCGTATTGGGGTGAGGTGAATAAAGTGGAGGTTAACATCTGGAGTCTTGTGTGACAAGAGAGTACCACCGATACTCAAAGGTAAGTTTTATAAAGCGGTGGTTAGACCGGCCATGTTGTATGGGGCTGAGTGTTAGCCAGTTAAGAACTCGCATATCCAGAAGATGAAAGTAACAGAAATGAGGATGTTTAGCTGGATGTGCGGGCAAACTATGATAGATAAGATTAGGAATAATGTTATTCAGGAGAAGGTGCATGTGGCTCCCACTGATGACAAGATGCGGGAAGCGAGGCTCAGATGGTTCGGGCATGTACAGAGGAGAAGTCCAGATGCTCCGGTAAGGAGGTGTGAGCGGCTGATTGTGGAGGGCATGAGAAGAGGTAGAGGGCGGCCTAAAAAGTATTGGGGAGAGGTAATTAGGCAGGACACAACGAGGCTTCAGATCTACGAGGACATGACCCTTGATAGGAATTTGTGGAGGTCAAGGATTAGGGTTGTAGGCTAAGAGGTAATTGAGTCTTTACTTTCTTCGTACCTTTGTGAGGCTAGTCTGGTAGGGTTTTTGTCGTGAGTGACAATGTTGTATCTTACTACTCTTTCGTTTCTCATAGTGCCGGGTCTATTTACTTGCTATCGCTTTTGCTTTGCATCTATCTTCTTGTTCCCATGTTGTTGTTACTTTTCTTATAATTTATGGGGTGGTACTAATATTGTCTCTTTTTGTCTTTTTGTATTCTTGAGCCGAGAGTCTTTCGGAAACAGCTTCTCTACTCCCTCGAGGTGGGGGTAAGGTCTGCGTACACACTATCCTCTCCAGACCCCACTAGTAGAATTTTACTGGGTCGTCGTCGTCGTCGTTGTTATTGTTGTTTTGTTGTAACTAAATGGTTGTTCATGCTTGAATAGAGGTATAAATAAATGGTTTCTTTTTGGGTTTGTCTCCATTTCCCTAAGGAACTTGTTGTTTTCTCCTTTTCTCTAGAAAATTGCTTGAATCATTTGGAAGTAGGATTAAATGAAATCAAATATCAATTACCTGTTGGAAGCATTAGTTGAATGTTCATATCCTATGCGTTAATTTAAGTTGATATACTATGCCTTGGTAGCTAAACATTGGATGACAGTGGGACTCGAACCCAGGACCTTTGTCTGCTTTGATACCATGTTAAAGTATGTTACCATCTTATTTAAAAACTTAAAACTGTCAGAGAAAACACACTTTTTATTTAATTAATTATGTTTCAAGCAATGAGATGTATTGGAATCTTGCTGTAAAATCTATTACTGCATTATTAGCTTATAGAATGCAATGTGAATTTAAAATGCACTTGTACTAGTTAACCTTTACTCCACATTAATCTGTTCACTGGTTGGTATAACACTAATTATCATCAAATCAAATGCATAACCCATTCTTATACAGTTGCATGAACCTAGTTACTTTCCCACATCCAAATCAACTTAGAACAATTTCTCAGAAGTCGCGCTACAGTTGCATGAACCTTGTTGCATCTTCTTACGAAGAGGGTAAATAACATTGAAAAGTATAATGGGGGATATAACATACGTGAAGTATATAATAGTCGGGGGCAAATATATGACCCTTGCCGTCTATTGAATTGGTGTAATCATCAATGTAGATAAGTTTGCCGTCCAAAAATATAATACTTTCTTTGTGGAATTAAGTAGTACTACAAGATTTCCTAAATTTCCACGCCTCCTAGTTGTTTTCTCAGGACCTTTCTACTTAATAATTGTGTGCCTATTTTTGAATGTGTCATAGATACGCAAATTAAGAAACAGAAGTGTAAATCTGATCAAGTTCCCCCAAGGTATGGATTTAATTCCCTACCTTAAGAAATTGTCGTTGACACAGCTGTATGGGTCAAAATCCGTCTTAGAATATTCAGGTCGAGATAACATTACGGGAAGAATCCTTAAATCGTCATTTTTTAAGATGATCCGAGAAGCCGCACAACCTGTGGTCGAAGAGTCAATGAGAGCCATAGTCAGGGCATCAACAAGAATCGAGGTCGAGGTCGAGTACCGGCGATAGAACTGTAACAACTAGTTTTCAAGATAGGATCTTAAAGAGAATTTTCTAGTGGATATTCTCTACATTTGTACTATTAGGGTTTTTAGAAATATGTCTCATATAAATAGCAAAAAAGACAATGATAGAGGGGCATGTAATATTCATTATAAAAAAGAGATTTGACAAGAAAGATTCGATACTTACTTACTAGCATACAAACAACACATTTTTCTCTAAGATTCTTCCATCAGATCCGAATAGCTCAAATATTCAAGGATTTGTCTGTCATTCACTGTCAGGAAAAAAATTCACTTATTTCATTCTTTATTGGATGAATCATTCATCTTATTTACTTGAATATCATTTATTGTTGTTCATTGTTATTGAATACTACATTACTGCTACTGATTTCAAGAACATTTAATGCACAATATTATCATTGTTCGTCCAAATCTGTACAACATCAATTGCTCCTTTCAGAATTAAGATCTAAGGATATTACTATTGGCTAAGATTAACCCTTGTTTATACAAATTTAATTATTTGAACCAAAAGTTTACGTTTTTTGGTCAAACAATTTGGCGCAATCTGTGGGGATTTCTTAGTTAAATTTAGAGTTTCCTCTAGATCTACAACTAACACGAGTCACTAACGTCACAAAACTCAAGATCTCCTTTCTTTGTGTACACCAAACTCTACATGGCAGGTAACCGAGAAGAATGGACGAGAATAACAAGTGACCTCCCAACCAATCTCATGAATCTCATCAACGAAAGCTGTGAAATGACAGGTGAGGATACAATGCCCAGTGCATCCGAGGTATCTGTGAGCATAGTTTTAATTCGAGAAAATAAAGGTACACAATCTCCCATCTATTACATTAGCAAAACACTCGTCGACGCCGAGATGAGGTACCCACACCTCGAAAAATTGGCTTTGGCCTTAGTCGGAGCTTCACGAAACCTTTGACCATATTTTCAATGCCCACTATCTCGGTCGTCACAACTTTCCCCCTAAGAAGCATTTTATATAAACCCGAACTATTGGGAAAGATAGATAAATGGGCTATCATGATTAGTGAGCACGATATCACGTACCAATTGCAAACAGCGACAAAGTCACAAGTACTCTCTAACTTTGTCTTCGATTTCAGTGCAAAAATAATGCTTGAAGTCGAAAGGAAAATAGTCCAAACTTCCCTAGTAACACAAGACCTCTAGGTCCTATACACCTGTGGCACATCCAACATGTCGGGGTCTGAACTGGGACTTTTACTCGAAGTTCCAAAAGGAGAAGTAATTCGACAGTCCATAAGATGCCCCCCAATATATCTTGCATGTATATAGTCATATAAAATGAAATTCTCTATGTCCAATGTGAATCGATCTCAATGGATCCCTCGTTACTGTCTAGAGGAGAAGAATAGGTAGGGATGATAGGATTTGAACCCGTGAATTTTTTGACCCAAAACAAAGGCGTTACCAAACTGCGCTACATCCCTTTCAATTGGATATGACTAACAACGAGGCCGAGTATGAGGCCGTAATTGCAGGTTTAAGACTAGCACTCATGTTTGGAGCAAAATGGTTAAAACTATGCTGTGATTCCCAGCTCGTAGTCAACTAGGTCATAGGGACTTTCCAAATCAAGGAACAAAGATTTCAAAGATACCAGACCAAAATCTACAAGTTGCTGCCTGAGTTTGACGAATGCCAGCTCGACAAAATCCCACGAGAACAAAATGCTAAGGCAGATTGCCTCGCTAAACTGGCCACAGCCACTAAAAGTATCACAACCGGAGACAAAAACATGGTCTATCTCCTCAATTCATCACTAGACCAAGTCGAGGTAAGAACCATAAACTTAACTTGGGACTGGCGCAATCATATTATCGCATACTTGCAGGACGACACACTCCCAGGCGATAAAAAAAGGCCAAGAAATTGAGAATGCAAGCGGCAAAATACAAAATCCTCCAAAACGAACTGTATAAGAGAACTCACGACGACTATTTAGTGAAGTGTCTGGGACCAAACCAAACTTGGTGCGTCCTTGAACAAGTCCACGAACGCCATTGCAAGGCTCATTCTGGCAATCGGGCACTAGTCAGATGCCATATACGGGCGGGATAGTACTGGCCCACCATGAAAAATGAGGTCGCAGACTTTGTGAAGAGATGCGAGCAATGCTAAAAGTATGACCCAATGATTCACCAAGCGGGAGAACATCTCCACTTGGTAACCTCACCTTGGCCATTCATCAAATAGGAAATGGACATCATGGGCCCCCTTCCGGCAGGGCGAGGTAACATACAATTTCTTTTGGTTTTAATTGACTATTTCTTGAAGTGGGTGGAAGAAGGAGCATTCATCCAAATATGGGAACAAGAAGTAATCACCTTTATATGGGAAAACATCATATACCGGTCCGGCCTTCCCAAAGAGATCAGCTGCGACAACGAACCTAGTTCAAGGGAAAGATAATCGCAGAATTCTTAGAGAAATGCCATATCAAAAGGATACTCTCGACCCCGTACCACCCCGCAGGCAACAGGCAAGCAGAGTCCTCTAACAAATTGATACTAAACATCATGAAGAGAAATCTTAAGAACGCCAAGGGACTGTGGCCGGAAATACTACCAGAAATATTGTGGGCCTACCGAACAACCCCGAAAACGACCACAAGAGAGATGCCCTACTCTTTGGTCTATGGGACCAAGGCAGTAATACTAGTCGAGGTCAGAGAACCCAGCCTAAGGTATTCCCATGAGAGCGGCGCAAGCAACGACGAGAATAGAAGGAAGGAACTCGACAATGTTGTCGAACGAAGAGATATGGCCTATATAAGAATGATCGCCCAAAAACAACAAGCAGAACACTATTATAACAAGAAAGCCAAGGCTAGGACGCTGAAAGTCGGGGACTACACACTGAAAGCTAAAACTCAAGTGAGCAAGGATCCTAGGGACGATAAGCTGGGAACAAATTGGGACGATCCGTACAAAATCACAACAAAACCAAATAAAGGTTCATTCCAACTAGAAACAATGGAAGGAAAGCTACTATCCCAACTGGAATATCTGCCACCTAAAATACTTCAACTTATAAAAGAAAAAACGTCCCCAAAGTCGTACTCTTTTTTCCCTCACATGAGTTTTGTCCCAGTTGGGTTTTCTCAAGGAGATTTTTAACGAGGTTTCTTAAAGGGAAAACTTTAATTCGAAGTACCCGAAGGCAGAGCCGTGATTGTTATTTCATTGCCCAACCTATCAATATTCTCCAGATCAACTAATGAAGGGACTACATAGACTAGGACTAGGATTGGAATGCCAACCAACACCTAAATATCTGTAAATTTCTCTAAGTATGTAACCAAAGAAACAATGTCAAACCAATAAGAAATTTACGCTTATCAGCATGCTTTCTAACAAAAAGTTATGTTCGATCCTGCTCGAACAAACACCTATTGGGCCTCGGCTGCAATTATAGTAAAAGGTTATGTTCGACTCCGTTCGAACAAGCACTTATAGGCCCTCGGTCATAATTCTAACAAAAGGTTACGGTCGACCCCATTCGAACAAACACCTATCGGCCCTTGGCCGCGATTCTACCAAATGGTTATGTTCGAGCCCACTCGAACAAACACCTATTAGCCCTCGACCGTAATACTAATGAAAGGTTATGTTCTACATGTTCGAACAAACACATATCAGCCCTCGACCGTAATACTAATGAAAGGTTACATTTAACCCCGTTTAATTACAATTAAACAAACACTTATCGACCCTCGACCGCATCAAAACACAAAAAATAGAAGAAATAACATGTAATCGGCCGCAACGCCACGGCCAGCCAAACAACAACACCAACGAGGGAAAAAGAGAAACAAGCAAAAAATAGAAGTAGAAATATACAAGTAGAAAAAGTAAATTGCAAGAAGGGAAGGAGATGCAGAAAACAACTTTGACATTTCATACTTAAACATTTTTACAAAGGCCCATGAAGATGGCGGTAAAGTACACAAAAGGTTACAAGGCAAAAATAAAGCTACTGATCGCCACCATTACGATCTCCTGTGCCTTCACCACCTTGGCTACCAATACCCTTGCCACCTCGATCACCCCCACCTTCGACATCCTCACCCTCAGGATAAGCAGTGTCGTACCAAGCATCCTTTTCAAGCCGATCCATGCCTTCATCATCTCCCCCATCGCCCTCAGGTGTATTGGGATCATACCCATTGGCGAGTCGAGCTTCACGAGACTTAACATGAACATCCTCAAAGGCGACCTCAAAAACAAATCCCGCCTTATACAAATCATAATACACATCCAATTGAGCCTTGTCATGAATCCACTCCTCATACAATTCCCGAGGAACGTTAGAAAATTTCTAAGTATGAGAAGAAGAGGGATGTGAAAGCAGTTAAGCCTTCTCAGCTTCCAATGCAACCACCCGATCATGAAGGAGGGCGTTATCCTTCTCTAACTCTCTGACCCTCCCCTCTAGTCGGTCTTCCTTAATTTTCGTCGTGGACTAGTCATTGTCCCTCTCGGCTCGGAGGGTGTTGTTAGCTAGCTCAAGCATCTCCAATTTCCTCTGAGCGTCTAAACAAAAAGATTTCACCTTCTCAAGCTCGCTCTGCCTCTCAGCAACTTCACCATTGAGGCCCTCCAGCTGAAGCCAACATTCTTCCAGTTGCCTGCGCAGTTCGACCACTGGTGCTTAAAGGTAGTGCATTGGGCCTCCACGCCCCTGCTAACCTCATGTTCCTCTTCCTTACTTCTTGACGAGGCCAATGTGTATTGGAATTTCTTGATCGTACTCTGTCAAATTCTAATATAGTTTATGATAACGTCCCACAGAGACTGGATAATCTATGCTACAGACTTGTAATATATTAACTACTATTTGAGAGAATCAAATTGATGAAAAGTGAGTGAGGTTTAAAATTTTTTAATTACTTAAACAAAGCAAATAACTTTTGTAAGTTTTATAATTTTAAAAAAGAGTTGGGAATCATTGAATTCACTTGATTATATTACTATAATAAAATCTCAATTTCTACATTTATTTCTCTAAAGAATATTTGTTTTTTCTACTACAATTATTTTTTGCACACTAATAAATAACCAATTAATAACACTTCATGATAATTATATTAATTAATCAATTTAAGACTAGTGACGTTTAAACTGAAATATTTTTCTTGCTTGAATAGTGCTAAAAGAAAGTAAAAACTTCGTGAGAATATGTGATGATCCGATAGGTCATTTTTAATTTTTACCTTCATTTATATATTTCGAGACCTCAAATATCTCCATTCAAATTTTCTCGATTTATATGCGCAATCCGTATCTTTTTCTGGAAAATGTTTATGTGAAAAACTAAAGAAAATATGAAATTTTGCCTATAAAACTCATTTGAGTTGACTTCGGTCAATGTTTTGAGCAAACAGACTCAGATTAGTATTTTGGCCATTCCGGTAGGTCCGTATCGTGATTTGGGATTTTGGCGTATGCCCGAAATCAAATTTGGAAGTCCCTAGCTTGAATTATCGCCATTTGACGAAAACTAGAAATTTAAAGGTTTAAAGAATTCCTAAATTTGGCCATAATTAGATTTTTATTGATACCGGGTCCCGATTTGGATTCCGAGAGTTCGATCAGCTTCGTAAAAATATTTATGACTTTTTTACAAAATTTGAAGTTATTTCGAGGTGCGTAGGCACATTTTCCGTTAGTTTTTGAAAAAAATAAAATAAAATATTTGATTTTATAAAGCTTGAATTTCTAAAGTTTGTCCAGAGATTTGACTTTTGAGAAAACGACTCCAGAATAAAATTTTGATGATTCCAATAGCTTCGTATGGTAATTTCGGACTTAGGTGCATGCCCGTATTTGGATCTGGAAGTCCGTAGGACAATTCAGCGCATTTTGGCGAGAGTTTGAAAGTTAGACCGGAAGTTGACTTTACTGATATCGGCGTCAGAATTTGATTATGAAAATTGGAACAACTCCATTATGTCATTTATGACTTACATGCAAAATTTGAAGTCATTCCGGATTGATTTGATATGTTTCGGCACAAGATATAGAATTTGGAAAATGTATAAACTCATAAGTTCGATTCAAAGTGCGATTCGTTATTTTGGTATTATTTGATATGATTTTAGGCCTCAACTAAGTCCGTATTATGTTATGGGACTTGTTAGTATATTCGGACGGGGTCCTAAGGGGCTCAGGTGAGTTTCAGACCATTTCTAGGCCATTTTTAACTGCTGGTTTTTGGCTACAGCAGTGTGCATCGCAAAACTTTCTGCTGCACAGGACTAGCTTTAGGAGCTTATATCTCGCCATCTACACAGAATTAGGAGATGATCAAAACAGAAAAGTTGTAGCCCTTGGTGCCTAGTTTCCAGAAAGTTAAACCTTTCATCATTCGGAAATCGTATGTGAGAGTTATACCTATTCTCGTGTCAGGAAAAACTGTTGTTTTTCTGGGTTTTCTGGGGCTGAGGCAAATCGTAGGTGTCAAATGCGATTTATAAGTCTCAAATGTCAAATGCGACTTGCCTGGATAGATTCTAAAAATGGGTGTTTCGGCCATTTTAACATATTTGGAGCTATAAAGCCCGAATTGAAGCGATATTTGAGACGATTTTCACCACATGGATTGGGGTAAGTGTTATATATCGAAAAGTGATTATACTTCATGATTTCATGGTTATTTTTATCTATTATTAGTGAATAAAATGGAAGAAATTGGAGAACTTTGTAAAACTCCTCAAGAACGATAATTTAAAATTTGGAGGTCGAGTTGTTATCGGAATTTGATAAAATTTCTATGGTTGAACTCATATCAGAATGAGCATTTGAATTTTGTGAAAATTATGTCGGATTTCGATAGGCGTGCAATGCGTTAACTTTTAGAATAAAATTAGAAATCGATGTATTATTATCCGAAGTTGTTTTTCTATCAATTGTAATTAATTTATAAAAATATTTTGATTAGATTGGAGTCGTCCAAATGTTGTTTCGCACAAGAAGGCTATTTTGGAATATCGGCTATAACGACCCGACTTGTCGTTTTGGAAATTTACGCTCCTTTCAACTATTTGAAGTTATGAATAGCTTCATATGATGTATTATAACTTGTGTGAATTGTCGGTTTTGGTTTTAAGGTATTTCGGAGTTAGTTTGGAAGAATGAAATTTAAGGTTTAAAGCTTAGGTTGAAAAGGTTGATCGGATGTTGACTTACGTGTAGACGAGCTCAGAATAGAGTTTTGAAGATTCCAATAGCTTTGTATGGTGATTTTGGACTTAGGAGTGTGTCCGAAAAATTATTTGGAAGTCCGTAGCTGAATTGGGTTCGAAATGGCTAAAATAGAAATTTAAGTTTAGAAGTTTGACCAGGGAGTTAACTTTTTGATATCGGGATCGGAATCCAATTCTAGATATTTGAATAGCTTCTGTATGTCATTTATGACTTGTGTGTAAAATTTGAGGTCAATCGTACTTGATTTGATAGGTTTCAGCATTGAATGTAGAAGTTGGAAATTGTTAGTTTTCACTAGGCTAGAATTAGAGTGCAATTTGTATTTTTGATGTTGTTTGATGTGATTTGAGGGCTCGACTAAGTTCATATCATGTTTTAGGACTTGTTGGTACATTCGGACGGGGTCCCGAGTGGCTCGGGTGTGTTGAGGAGTGAGTTTTGAGCGAGTATGTGCATTTCGACACTCTGATGTTGTTCTGGAACTTTGGAAGTGCGGGGGGCACATTTTGGTGTGCTGAGGAAAGGGAAAAAATGCGGACCGCAGAGGAAAAGTGCAGACCACAGAGGAAATGTGTGGATCATAGAGGAAAAGTGCGGACCGCAAAGGAAATGTGTGAGTTTTGAGCGAGTATGGGCATTTCGACACTTTGATGTTGTTCGGGAACTTTGGAAGTGCGTACCGCAGAGGAAAAGTGCGGAACGCATAGGTAAGGTGCGGACCGCAGAAGAAAAGTGTGGACCGCAAAATTCTTCTCGCAGCCGCAGAAAAGGGATTCTGCAGGTTCGATGGTCCGACTACGGAAGCTTATATCTTTTAATCTACAAGTAATTTGGAGATTATTTAAAAACAAAAGTTGTAGCCCTTTGCGTCAAGTTTCCACCAAGTTATACCAATAATCATTTAGACATTTATAAAGAAAGCTATGGTTAATTTACTGAATTCTAGTAGTGCAGAGGCTGCTGAAGTGCGGCCGTAGAACTTGGGATGTGCGGCCGCACAAAAAATTGTGCGGTCAGCAAAATGGGAGGTCATATTGTTATACTTTATAAATGAAGGTTAGAGTATTATTTTATATTTGTGCATTGGGAGCTCGGTTAGTTGCGATTGTTCGTGGGATTTTCAAAAGATTCATCGGGGTAAGTGATTCTAACTCGAATTTGGTTAATATACATGAATATATAATTATTTTCATCATTTAATCATTATTTCAGATGGAAATTTGGGAGAAATTGTAGAAATTTCATAAAATGAATTTTTGGGATTTGAATATAGATTCATAGTCGGATTTGAGTGAAATTAGTATGGTTGGACTCGTAATTGAGTGGGTTGTCGAATTTTATGAGTTTTGTCGTATTTCGAGACGTGGGACCAACTGCCGATTTTTCGAACAGAGTTGGAAATTTTCATAAATTATTAATTTGTAAGCATTGGAGTAAATAGTGATTTATTTGCACGTTATTTGAATAGCTACGAATCGTTTGGCTTGGATTGAGGAGACAAGAAGGCGTGTGGAGGTTGATACGCACAAAATGGAAATTCCTGAGTATTTTATATCTTGCTCGGCATTGGATTCAACTTAAGTAACATCTCTAATCTTGGAGCTTAGGGTATGAACCCTGATTATACGTGTTATGTCAATTGTTTAGAGGTGACGCATATGCTAGGTAACGGGCGTGTGGGCGTGCACTGTAGAAATTGAGACTCGGTTGATTTAGAAGAGCTGTATAGTCAATTAACATGTATTTTCCCATGTATTTTTATGTGTTAGAGAAATTGAGTTGTGACTCATGTTAGAAATCATGCTTATGCAAATGTTGGTATTATTGGGACCCGCCGAGGTTATTTCTACTGTCGAATTATATATTTAAATTATAATTTCATACTTAGTCATATTCATTCATTGCATATAATATCTCAGTATCTGTTGTTATTTATTGATACATCACATCATCATTTTTGGGTTGATTTTCATGTCATTGTGAGCCCGAGAGACTGGAGAGATTGATGATTGAGGGAGGCCGAGGGCCTGATGGTGAGGATATTTATGGGATCGAGCTGCGCGCCGCAACATGTTTTATTGATTTATGCAATGATTGGCTTGTTATAGCGCTTGGGCTGAAGGAGCCCCTCCGGAGTCTGTACACACCCCTAGTGAGCGCAGGTACCTACTAAGTGCGAGTGCCGAGCGATTGGGAGGATTGAGTGACTGTGAGGATTGAATGACTGTGAGAATTGAGTGACTGTGAGGATTGAGTGACTGTGAGGACTGAGTGACTGGGAGAACTGAGTGAATTGATACTCTGAGAGTATGCATATATTTTTATCACTGAGTTGCATCGCATTCGACATGTACACTTGACATACAGACATAGAGATTCATTTTTCCTCATGTTATACGGTATCATATCATTCATGACTTCTCATACATATTGACATGTAGGCATAGAGATGTATTTCGTCGTGCCATTTAAAAATGAAACATTTACCTGTTGAAAGTTTTGAGAAAAATCACAGATCTCAGACTTACTCATATTTCGGTGACTTTCGGCAAAAGATTTGAGTTTTACTGTTATACTTAAAAAGAAAATATTTATTTTTCCAGAACTGTATACAAGCTGCGCATTTTATTATTGAGTTATTACTAGTGCTGCTTTAAATTATATTGTTATGAGATGTTAATGGTAATTGGTGAGGACTCTGACCTTGGTACAAGCTTGTCACTACTTTCAACCTAAGGTTAGGTTTGTTACTTATTGAGTACATGGGGTCGGTTGAACTCATACTACACATCTGCACCTTGCATGCAGATATTGGATGTTGATGTTGCTGTGATCGACATGAGCTGGATTTGAAGACGTACCTGTGTTCTAGTCGTAGTTGCCTCTTGTTCATTATAGCCTTATATTTATAAAAATCTGTTTATGTACATTTAGAATAGATGATATATTTGTTTCATACCAGCTTTGTAAATTCTTATCTTAGAAGTTCATGATTTGTTCTACCAGTCATTGGGAAATTGTTTTATAAAAATGGCGTATTATCATTTCTTATCTCAATAAATCTCATTAAATTGTACAGTTATTAATTGGCTTACCTAACGGGTTGGGTTAGGTGCCATCACGACTAGGTGGATTTTTGGGTCGTGACAAGTTGGTATCAGAGCTCTAAGCTTTTAGGGTCTACAAGTCATGAGCAAGTGTCTAGTAGAGTCTTGCGGATCGGTATGATGACGTCCATACTTATCTTCGAGATGCTACAGGGAATTTAAGATAAACTTCCCATCTTTCTTTCCTTATCGTGCGACATTGATTCAGCTTGAAACATAACTCTTTGAAATCCTTCCACGCATTCGTGTGTGCATGTGAGCGCTCGGTATCAGTTGTGCATAGCCAGCTTGTGATTTCATGAACAAGGTTCGAGATGTGTATTTTGTGTTTTGGTAATGTGCCAGTCTGGAGGACTTGAGGCTAGATTTCGACCGCATCTTAGGCTCGGTAGCTTCAGGTGTGTGAACTTGTATATTTGGACTTATGCGTTCGGTAGTGTCCATATGAGTGGAATTTGTGGCTCGACGGGCGGTGGAATGACTAAATGATGATTAGGATGTGACTGTGGAATGTGTTCAGATGGTTTGAACATGATGACAAGAGTTTCTCGAGATGTAAAAAAAAGTGCCATTGGGTGCTTGATTTCCATCTTGATTTGATGTATAGTCTCGAATTATGAGTATGTTGAAGGATCTTTCACATTGCGAAATCGTGGGAAAAATTAAATTCTCATGTCTTGTTAATGAGTTTGGACTCAGAAAGAATAGGTGATGGCATAGTATTTGTGTCTGTGAAAGGTTATGGAGAGATGTCAGTTTGAAGATAAGCAAGTGGGTTATCACCTGCGGGGTAAACTACGGATGTGCGATCATTATGATGTTGTATGGACGCTTTATTTTCTACCAGTGGGGTATACGTACTGATACTTGAATTTGAATCTGGTTGAGAAAGTTGACTTGACTGTCAAGAGAAATAAATGCGAGCTTAGCAAATGATTGAGGTATTTTATGGTTGGTGTTGCATGATCTGTGAAGAATTTAGTTGAATCTCACTGTAGTATCATGGCAGTAATACGGTATGGGTATTGTTAGTTATTGAATATCATGATCTATGGCTTTGAGCCAAGTGGGATATCTGTTAAATTTTAGTTTTGGTTTAAGACATACTTATGTATTAGATATGACTGTAGAGGTTGAGATCGGGGATGGCTCGAGCAAGGAAATTTGTGAATATGGGTTACATTACACTTTATGAAAATATGAAAATCATGGAATGATTAAGTTGTTACTTGAATAATGTAGTACACACGGAGTATGAAATTGATTGGTGGCGTTAAAGCAAGTTTACTTCTTTGAGTTTTGTTGTACTAATGGGGCATGTGTCATTCGACTTGTTCGGGCGGTGCAATTTGGATTTGAGCAAAGTGGGTGACTCTCGAGAAAGTTCTAATGGGTTCGAGATTTATGTATAGCAATTTAGGATTTCTTCAGACTTGTGTATGGATAGAGTCTGAGATTTGAATTTGACTGTGCCGGGACTTGCGGTAATTCTGTATGACTATGGATTCTACATTCTAGTATAAGAAAGGTAAAAGAACAATTTTAAATTCACATAAGGTACTTTCAGAGTGGGCATTTCAGTTGTGGTACTTATGGGTGCTTAAGAAGAATACAATGGCTTATGAGCCTTAGGGCGGTGTTATTTTATGCTAGAAGGTCTTGTAGTAAGCTTTGGGTAAGGATCGTAGTGTTCTGACAAGGAGAAGTGTCAACTTGAGGGTAATTCAGAAGAAACTCGGAGAAAATAGGACAACTAGGTAGTAGGCTAGGGCAGTATGGTAATGGTATGTTCAGTTCTATTGGGTAATTATGATGTGGTGAGGCTCTACAGATGTTTTGGTGGCAATATTCTTGGGTTTGGTGACCTGCATGGCTCGGTCGAGTTAAATGAATTTAGTTCTGATAGCTTGATTATGTGTAAATGGATTTCAAAGTGATCTTGATGGTTTCTACCATGGGTTGAGATTAATATTTTCTACCGACGCAAGGAACATGTTGTGTATTGTGATTTCCACATGGATGGGAGTAAATGGAAGGTTTCTAACTAACCAGGTATGTAATTTGTTGGTGACTCAGAATTGATAATGGGATTCTTGTGCTTGTCACATGATGGCATGATAGATGTGGTGTGTTTGTGCAGGATTAAGATTTACATGTACAAGGGGACAGTTTATTCTTAAAGGGAAGGTCACGAATTCTGGACAGAATGGTCAGTTTCAGATACTTAGATGAATGTTATAACTGCTCGGTAATTCATGAGAAGGGTGCGCATTACAAAAGACGCATTGTGTTTTGACTTACGGATGTTCATCGATATTGCGTAACTCACCTGGTTGATAGACTGTTGATATTCCAGTTATTGCTATGTGGCATGGAAGAATTATGGAAGTATTCTACGCGGGATGATCGTGCATGAAAGATGTGTTAGTAATTCGATTGCTGGAGTTGGGATGAGTTATGGTGATTAGTTATGGGATTAGTAATTTGATGTCTTAGAAGCATATTGTTTCAGGGTTGCGGCTTGTTTAAGGTGAGTATTTTATTTAAACTCAGTGGAGGCACTAGTTGCGTTAATTATTTGTGATAGCTATGCGCTATGAGTGCACATATATGTGAGGTTTGAGCCCATGTGCGGGCATTAGAACAAGTATTCATACGCGGAAGAATGCTTAGGCTATGATATGCCTAAAGTTGACTGTTAAGCATAAAGTTATAACATTTCTTGTATTCGTATCTTTGTTGAGAACTATTTGGGCTATACTTGAGGTTACAAAGAGGCTAATTTCCTGAATAAACTGGGTAGTTACTATTTCTGTGTTAACTTGCCGATTTGAATTGTGATAGCACACTATGCACATGCCTACTCTATAGAGTGTTATTTATACCAGTCCAGGAGCATGTGAATCTTATTTCATTGATCATATACATGTGTACTTATTTGATTGCTCCTGTATGATATACTTGGACTGGAGGCCTTTGATTATGCCAGGCGGATTATGTTATTGGCACGTGAGTTGTTCATGCGGATCCATATACTGATGTTATTGGCACATAGGTTATCCGTGCTGATCCATATACTGATGTTATTGGCACGTGATTGTCCGTGCGGATCTATATACTGATATAATTGGCACGTGACTTATCCGTACGGGTCCAAATATTGATACTATAGCACATGAGTTGCCCGTGCAGTTGATGTTAATGTAAGCTCTAGAAGAGCTGGTTACCGTTATTAGATTCATGTGTATTTGTTCTAATATATATGATGAGATCATAGCATTGCGGTTGTGGTGGTGCTTGTTGAACTTGCAACACAGTTCCCTTCTTTAAGACATTTTCCTTTTTTGGGTACACAGATTGTGCAGTTTGTGGCTTGAGTTATATTGGTGTGGCGTGTATGTAGAATAGTTGGGTTTGATAATATAAGGTCATTGGACCTAGAATGGGTACTATCGGTTTTGATTACGGTATATTCAGGAGTATAATATTGAAAAGTCGTCTTAGGAAGTGATTTTGGTTCTGGTTGGGGCGAGAGAGCTCCATGACTTGTTGATCTGATAAGTGGTTATGAGATTTGGCATGTTTCTTTCATTATCAGTAGTGTACGAAGGTCTTTGAAAGGTTTTGTTTGATATGGGGTTTAATACTAGTACCATGTTGGTTTTGAGTAGTTACTATGATCGGGAATGGTGTTGCGAGTGTACGAGTTGTGTAGTATGTTATGTGATTACATCAGGGGTTATGGTTATGGCTTGATATAGCTTGTTCAGACTTATACAGTGTGTAGATGTGAGATTCGGATCTTGAAAGGAATTCTGGATGTTACAAATTTGGGTTCTAAATTATACGGACTAAAGTTAAAGTAATGATCTTCAATTATGTTGTATTGTCAGGCCTATATGGAATAGGGTGGCATGGGATCACCCCCGGATATGCGTGTGGTAAGGTGGAATAGTGATTTGATGGCTTGGAAACAACTCTAGGCACGTTCGAGGACGAACGTATGTTTAAGTGGGGGAGAATGTAACGACCCGACTTGTCATTTTGGGAATTTACGCTCCTTTCAACTATTTGAAGTAATGAATAGCTTCATACGATGTATTATGACTTGTGTGAATTGTCAGTTTTGGTTTAAGGTCTTTCGGAATTAGTTTGGAAGAATGAAATTCAAGGCTTAAAGCTTAAGTTGAAAAGGTTGACCGGATATTGACTTACATGTAAACGACCCCAGAATAGAGTTTTGATGATTTCAATAGCTCCGTAAGGTGATTTTGGACTTAGTAGCGTGTCCGGAAAATTATTCGGAAGTCTGGAGTTGAATTGGGCTCGAAATGGCTAAATTAGAAATTTAAGTTTGGAAGTTTGACCGGGGTGTTGAATTTTTGATATCGGGATGGGAATCCAATTCTGGAAATTTGAATAGCTTTGTTATGTCATTTATGACTTGTGTGCAAAATTTGATCAGGTCAATCGGACTTGATTTGATAGGCTTCGACATTTAATGTAGAAGTTGGAAATTGTTAGTTTTCATTAGGCTTGCATTAGAGTGCTATTTATATTTTTGATATTGTTTGATGTGATTTGAGGGTAAGTTCATATCATGTTTTAGGACTTGTTGGTACATTCAGACGGGGACCCGAGTGGCTCAGATTTCATTCAGAGTGAGTTTTGAGCGAGTATGGGCATTTTGGCACTCTGACGTTATTTTGGAACTTTGAAAGTGTGGGGGCACATTTTGGGGTGCGGACCGCTGAGGAAAAGTGCAGAACGTAGAGGAAATGTGTGGACCGTAGAATTCCTCTCGCGACCGCAAAAAGGAGATTCTGTAGATTCGATGGTCCGACTTATATCTTTTAATCTACAAGGAATTTGGAGATGATTAAAAAACAAAAGTTGTAGCCCTTTCAATCTAGTTTTCAGAAAAGTATATCATTGATCATTTGTACATTTGTAAAGAATGTTATGGTCAATCTACGGAAGCCTAATAGTGCAGAGGCTGCTGAAGTGCGACCGCACAATTTGGATTGCGGCCGCAGAACATAGGATGTGCGGTCATAAAAACAATTGTGCGATCAGCATAATTGGGGGGGGTGTGGGGGGTCAGATTTTGTACTTTATAAACGAGGGTTAGAGTATTATTTCATATTTGGACTTTGAGAGCTTTGTTTGTGGTGATTATTTGTTGAATTTTCAAGAAATTCATCGGGGTAAGTGATTCTAACTCGGATTTGGTTAATATACATGAATATATCATTGTTTTCATCATTTAATCAGTATTTAAGATGGAAATTTGGGGGAAATAGTAGAAATTTCATAAAACAGATTTTTGGGATTTGAATACCGATTCGGAGTCGGATTTGAGTTTCGTCGGATTCCGAGACGTGGGCCCCACTGCTGATTTTTCAAACAGAGTTGGAAATTTTTATAAATTGTTAAATTTTAAGCATTGGAGTAAATTGTTATTTATTTGCACGTTTTTTGAATAGATACAGATCATTTGGATTGGATTGAGGAGACATGAAGGCGTATGGAGGTTGATACGCGCGAAATGGAATTTCTAGAGTATTGTTTATCTTGCTCGGCATTGGATTCGACTTTAGTAACATCTCTAATCTTGGAGCTGAGGGTATGAACCCTGATTATACTTGTTATGTGAATTGTTTGGAGGTGACGCATGTGCTAGCTGACGGGCGTGTGGGCGTCCACCGTAGAAATTGAGACTCGGTTGATTCCGTAGAGTTGTAAAGTCAATTAAATTGTAGTTTTCCATGTATTTTTATGTGTTAGAAAAACTGAGCTGTGACTCATGTTAGAAATCATGTTTAAGCAAATGTTAGTATTATTGGGACCAACTGAGGTTATTTTTTATGTCGAATTATATGTTTAAACTGTAATTTCATACTCAGTCATATTCATTCATTGCATATCATATCTCAGTCTATGTTGTTATTTATTGATACATCACATCATCATTTTTGCGTTGATTTTCATGACATTGTCAGCCCGAGAGACTAGAGAGATTGATGACTGAGTGAGGCCGAGGGCCTGATGGTGAGGATATTTATGGGATCGGGTTGCGCGCCGCAGCATGTTTTATTGATTTATGCCATGATTGGCTTATAACAGCGCTTGGGATGAAGGAGCCTCTCCGGAGTATGTACACACCCCCAGTGAGTGCAGGTACATACTGAGTGCGAGTGTCGATTGCCGATTGCCGAGCGATTGGGAGGGCTGATTAACTGTGAGGACTGACTGACTGTGAGAATTGAGTGACTGTGAGGACTGAGTGACCGGGAGGATTGAGTGAATTGATAATATGAGAGTATGCATATGGTTTTATCACTGAGTTGCATCGCATTCGACATGCACACTTGACATACAAGCATAGAGATGTATTTTTCATCATGCTATACGGTATCATGTCATTCATGACTTCTCATACATATTGACATGTAGTCATAGAGATGTATTTCCTCGTGCCATTTGAAAATGAAACATTTACCTGTTGAAAGTATTAAGAAAAATCACAGATCTTAGACTTACTCATATTTCGGTGACTTTCGGCAAAAGATTTGAGTTTTACTGTTATACTTAAAAAGAAAATGTTTATTTTTCCAGAACTGTAAACGAGCTGAGCATTTTATTATTGAGTTATTACTAGTGCTGCTTTAAATTGTATTATTATGAGATGTTATTGGTTATTGGTGTGGTCTCTAACCTTGGTACATGCTCGTCACTACTTTCAACCTAATGTTAGGTTTGTTACTTATTGAGTGTACGAGGTCGGTTAAACTCATACTACACTTCTGCACCTTGCGTGCAGATATTGGATGTTGATGTTGCTGTGATCGACGGGAGCTAGATTTGAAGACGTACCTGCATTCCAGTCGTAGATGCCTCTTGTTCATTGTAGCCTTAGATTTATAAAAATCTGTTTATGTACATTTCAAATAGATGATATATTTATTTCATATCCGCTTTGTAAATTCTTATCTTAGAAGCTCATGATTTGTACTACCAATTCTTGGGAAAGTTTTGTATAAAAATGGCGTATAATCATTTCTTATCTCATTAAATTGGATAGTTGTTAATTGTCTTACCTGACAGGTTAGGTTAAGTGCCATCACGATTAGGTGTAGTTTTGGATCATGACATCAGCCTAACTCCGTTAAGGTAATTGTCTTGTTTAAATTTCTGTGGGGGAAACCACCCCTTAGGATTTGAGATGATTGTCTCATTCGTGTTATGTGAAGGTTGTGTATGCAAGGTGATGAGTGGGTACACGACCTATATGTGGTATTTGAGCGGTTTGGACCGTTAGGCGCCTTTTATACAATTGATTGTAAATATCTTTTCATAATTATATCTTTTGTTGTTGGAATTGTTCGTATGTGCTTTACTTGCAATTGTTAGCACATGTTCCATCCTTGTTGTCAAATTCACCCTTGACTTATGGATTGTCATTTCCTTGCTATTTGATTTCATGAGCTATCATGTAGCCTTTTTCATTAGTTGTGACTTCTTTGTGTAGCCTCGTTATATCTTTTGATATTGTGGTATACCGTAGTTGGTTGTAAATTGGTTTATTAATATTGGATGGATCGGGTTGTATGCCACAACAGATATGATTTAATATTGAGAGGGAATGGGTTGCACGCCGCAAACCGATATGATTTAATATTGAGAGTGATCGGGTTGCACGCCGCAACAGATATGATTAAATATTGAGAGGGATCGGGTTGTACGCCGCAACAAATATGATTTAATATTGAGAGGGATCGGGTTGCATGCCACAACAAATATGATTATTATTTTGTGGGATCGGGTTGCACGCCGCAACAAATGAATAAATATGAAATTATTGCGATCTTAAGGTTATTTTCGATTGTGATTCTCATGATGCATTTCATGCTACGACAGTTACTGTGGTTCCTTAAATCACTTCATTTTATTTTGATCATAATTAATTAACCGTCAATATATAAAAAATGGAATAACATGGACTTCTTGTGTGAGTCATGCATTCTATGTGATATGTTAAGTTGCTGAGAATATAGTAGAGGTAAATGAAAGAATTTTCAAGTTGTTTCCCTGTAATGACCCGACTTGTCGTTTTGAGAATTAACATTCCGTTCAGCGACTTAAGGTTTCAAGTAACTTTGAAATATGTATTATGACTTGCGTATGTGGTCGAGTTTGGTTTTGGAAGGTTCGAAATTAAATTGGAAGAACAATCCTTATTTAAGAAGCTTAAAAAAAGTATTGACCGGGAGTTGGCCTTGATGTATCGGGATTGGACTTCGATTCCAAAAATTTGAATAACTTAGTTATGTCATTTACGACTTGTGTGAAAAATTTGAGGTCATTCCGGATCGATTTGTTATGTTTCGGCACAACACCTAACTTAGGACGATAGTATATACATATATATATATATATATATAAGTATATGTGATGCACAACCTATCAAATGAAAGATCATTGAGTCTAGTTTCCAACGCATTAAGCCGTTTGTCATTTGGACTTTCCTACTAAAAGTTATGATCAAATTACTAAGTTAGACCACCTAGTTATTTTGGTGGACAGCGAAGCAAAGCTCGCTTCGCTAGACTAGACGAGGATCCAGTCCTCCCTTGCATGTAGTGGACAGAGAAGTGAGGCACACTTCGCTAGAGTAGACGCGCCCAACTCCGGCTCTTTTTAAGCTAATTCGAGGTTCATTTTTCCCATTTCACTTGGACGGATTTCGGAGCTCTTCTCCACTCTCTCAAGACCGCCAACTTCTTTCTTCTACAAGGTATGCAATCCCCATTATCTTTGTGTGTAATTCCATCATTTCTACACTAGTTTTGATGAAATCTTTAGATAAAATACTTAATTTTCAAGAAATTGATTCAAGAACTCAAAGGAGGGTTTTGCAAGATTTTTTCCAAAAAGGTAATCCTACACCCTTAGTCTTACATGTACGGATTTATTATGGGAATATAAGTATGAATTAAGTATTGGAACTCATGTTATGGTGACTGGAAGCCATAAATTTCCAATTTAAATACATAACCATTGTAGAGATTGAAAGGTGATTAGTTGGTGTAAATTTTGTTGGTTGGATGTGGATGAATGGCCACGTGTGTGATGATTGTAAGTTATAAATTTGTTTAAGAATGATGGTGGGATAAACTGTTGGTAAATGATGGTAGTTGGATGAACTAATTATTTTGTTAAGAGATGTAGAGATTTATGCACTCTAGGTATTTGACAAAATGCCTAAATTGCCTAAATATCTGGAATGTTTTACTAATATTGGTCCAATTGAATTATGTTGATGTAGATTGAAGTTGTAAGAGTAGTTGGAGGTTTTAATATCACTAAAGAACTGAATCAAGAAAGCTCGGTTTGGGGCGATTTTGCTGAGTGATTTTCAAGGAAATATTCATCTTGATTCGAGGCATTCGGAGTTGGATAATCGCAGAAAAGGCTTACCAATGGATTAAGTTAACGTGATTTGAGGTAAGTGTCTTGTCTAACTTCGTGTGGGGGAAACCACCCCTTAGGATTTGAGATGATATGTGAAGGTCGTATACGCGAGGTGACGAGTGGGATTTAAAAATAAGAATTTGAGATTTGGAGGTCGAGTTGAGGTCGAATTTTGGTAAATTTGGAATGGTTGGACTCGTGGTTGAATTGGGGTTCATATTTTGTAACTTTTGTTGTGTTCCGAGATGTGGGTCCAACGGGCGATTTTTGGGTGCAATTTCCGATTTTTTTTAAAAATTAGTATTTTCATATGGAATTAATTCCTATAATTTGTTTTGACTGAATCGAGTTATTTATGGCTAGATTCGAAGAGTTTAGAGGCCGATTCGCGAGGCAAAGGCATCGTAGAATAAAAAATTATATGGTTTAAGATAAGTAACAGTTCTAAATTTGGTCACGAGGGTATGGAACCATGGATTATGTGTTCTGTGATTGGTTCTTAGGTGACGCACATGCTAGGTGTCGGGCGTGTGAGCGTACACCATAAAAATTATGACGTGGTCAATTCCATGGATCTGTGTAGTTGAATAATTTGTTGTTACACGTACATTTTCCACGTATTATATAAATTGTACTATAAATCATATTTAAACCATGTGTTTACACCGTTGGGACCCACAATGGTCGTGTACATGTTGAATTATCTGCTAAATTATTGTTTCATACTCAGTCACGATTTTACTGCATATTGCAGCTCAGTCTCTATTGTTTATTATTAATGCATCATATCATTGCTATTTGAGCTGCTTATCATGATTTCTGAGGGCCTGAGAGACTGGAGAGGTTGATGACCGAGTGAGGCCGAGGGGCTGATTGTGAGAATATTTATGGGATCGGGCTGCACGCCGTAGCATATTTCATTGTTATATGCCATGATTGGCTTGTTATAGCGCTTGGACTGAAGGAGCCCCTCCGGAGTCTGTACATACCCCAGTGAGTGCATGTATCTACTGAGTGCAAGTGTCAAGTGCCGAATGATGAGTGATTGAGAGAAATGAGTGATTGTGAGGAAAAGGTGATTGTGAGGTTGGAGTGAATGAGAGGACTGAGTGACTGCTACTCTGAGAGGATGCTTTTATTTCATTATTGTTGCACTTCAGCTATCATATATCACTGTTTTGGAAATTTCTAAAAGACATTAGCTTCTGTTTCAATCTAATTTGATATGAAATTACTGTTTGAGTTTTAAATGTTGAAATTAAAAGCATGCCTACCCTTTTTATGTCAAAAATTATTGTATTTGGACTTAGCTGTGAAGCTTGTCACTATCATCAGTTCTTTATTTAGTATTGTTACTTACTATGTTGGTTGTACTCATACTACACCCTGCACTTCGTGTGCATATCCAGGTGATCCCGGACACAGCGTGTGTTGATTCCTTCGCACAGTCGATTTTTCAGAGATTTCGAGGTAGCTGTCGTGTTTCGCAGACCTTGTCTCTCCTTCCCTATCATCTTGTTTATTGTATTTGGTTGCAAATTATTATATATCATTTTTTCCAGAATTGTGATGTATAGATGCTCATGTACTTAGTGACACCCCGATAGTTGGGAAATTCCGCGTTACGTTGTGGGTTTTCTATCCCGTTTATGAGAACTTTTGCTATTAAATCTGTTTTAATTCATTCTTGTTAAAAGTGTTAGAAATATTTCCATGAGGTCAGCTTGCCTAGTACCCCGTTAGGCACCATCACAACAGGTTAGGATTTTGGGTCGTGAGAACTTGGTATCAGAGCCTAGGTTACATAGGTCTCACGATTCATGAACATATTTGGTAGAGTCTTGCGAATTGGTACGGAGACGTCTTCACTTATCTTCGAGAGTCTGCCGAACCCTTAGGAAAATTTCACTTTCTTGTATTCTGTAGTGCGAATTTGTTGATTCCAGAAACTAAATTTATGTTATTCTATTCTCTCACAGATGGTGAGAACACGTACTACTGGATTGGACGATCAGTCACCAGTGCCACCAGTTAGGGGCGCGAGATGCCGGGACCGTGGTAGAGGTGGGGGACGAGGCATCACTCGTACAACAGTTGGAGCAACACTTGTAGCACCACCAGTTGATCCAGCTCAGGAGCAGGTTCCAGATATAGTTGAGCCGGCACCAGCTGTGCCTATTATGATTCTAGGCCTTTGGGAGGGTTTGGCACAGATATTGACTGTTTGTACTGGCCTTGCTCACGTAGTTTTGGCTCAGGCCGCACCTGCCACTTCTCAGGCCGGGAGAAGTACTCATACCCCTGTTGCCCGTACTCCAGAGCAGGTAGTTCAGGGACTTCAAATACCGGGAACATTACCAGCCCAGCCAGTTACAGCTGTTCAGTCCCCGGTAGTCCCCGTTATGGCTGATGATGAGCTGAGGAGACTTGAGAGATTTGGGAGGATTCGACCTCCATCATTTAGCGGTGCTAAGTTAGAGGATGCTCAGGCTTTTCTGGATAAGTGTCAGCGAATACTTCGGACAATGAGGATTCTGGATACCAGTGGGGTCTCGTTCACTACTTTTCAGCTTTCTAGAGCTGCCTTAAGATGGTTGGAGGCTTATGAGAGGCGCAGGCCGGTCGGTGCAGTACCACTTACATGGAAGGAGTTCTCTGTTCTCGTTTTGGAGAAGTTTGTATTGCAGTATCATAGAGACGAGCTGCGCAGACAGTTTGAGCAGTTACGTCAGGATGGCATGTCTATGATGCAGTACGAGATGAGATTTTCTGAGTTGGCTCGTCATGTAGTATGGTTGGTTCCCACTGATAGGGAGAGGATTAGGAGGTTCATTGATGGCCTCACATATCTGTTGCGGTTACTTATGACTCGTGAGAGAGTATCTGGTGCTACTTTTGATGAGGTAGTTGACATTGCTCGGCAGATAGAGATGGTCCGTATCAAGGAGCGAGAGGCCAGGCAGGCAAAGAGGCCTCGTGGACCGGGTGATTTTTGAGCGGTGTTCCTTCAGGGGGTCAGATTTACCGCGGTAGCGCTCGTCCTTAGAGACACGCTCAGATGGGTCATCCAGTTCACCGTGGTGCATCATCAAGCCATGGCTCATATAGTCCTCATCAGGGTCAGTCATCCCTTAGTGCCCTTCCAGCCCAGATTCCACCCCGTGCCACTTCAGTTCAGGGTTCATTTACACCGGGTGCTTCTAGTAGTTATTCTAGTTCTCGGGGCCCGATTCAGTCTACACCACCACCAGTACCGGGGAGTTTCTTTGAGTGCGGGGAGATTGGGCATATGTGGAAGCAGTGTCCTGATCGCCCGGGAGGTGCAGTGCAGAAGAGGAGTCAGACTACGACATCAGCACCAGTTACTTCGCCACCCGCCTAGCCATCTCGGGGTAGGGCTCAGTCAGCTAGGGGTCGCCCATGAGGCAGAGGCCGATCAGGTGGTGGTCAGGCCTGATTCTATGCTTTTCTTGCCAGGCCAGATATCGTTGCTTCAGATGCAGTGATCATAGGTATTGTCTTAGTGTGCCACAGGGAAGCTTTTATATTATTTGACACGAGTTCTACTTATTCGTATGTATCATCATATTTTTTAAATTATCTGGATATGCCCCGTGAGTTCTTAGTTTTACCTGTTCGTGTATCTACACTAATAGGCGATACTATTACTGTGGACCGTGTGTATCGGTTGTGTGTGGTAACTATTGGGGGACTAGAGACTAGAGTTGATCTCTTATTGCTATTCTGGACTGTCACGCAAAAACTGTGACGTTGGCGATGCCGGGGTTGCCGAAGGTCGAATGGAGAGGTTCTCTAGATTATGTTCCCCACAAGGTAATTTCTTATTTGAAGGCTCAATGTATGGTTGGGAAGGGGTGTTTGTCATATTTGGCATTTGTGAGATACTCTTACTATTGTATGCAGATACTCTTACTATTGATTCAGTACTGGTAGTGCGATAATTTTTGGATGTATTTCCTGCAGACCTGCCGGGTATGCCACCTGACAGGGATATTGATTTCGGTATCAACTTGGTGTTGGGCACTCATCCCATTTCTATTCCTCCGTATCGTATGGCACCAAATGAATTGAAGGAGTTGAATGAGAAACTTCAAGAACTTCTTGATAAGGGGTTTATTAGGCCTAGTGTGTCACCTTGGGGTGCACCAGTTGTATCTGTGAAAAAGAAAGATGGTACTATGCGGATGTGCATTGACTACAAGCAGTTGAACAAAGTTACAATCAAGAACAAGTATCCTTTACCTCGTATTGATGACTTATTTGACCAGCTTCAGGGAGAGAGGGTATTCTCCAAAATTGATTTGAGATCCGGGTATCACCAGTTGAAAATTTGGAATTCAAATATTCTAAAGATGACATTTACGACTCGTTATGGTCACTATGAATTTCTCGTGATGTCTTTTGGGCTGACCAATTTCCCAGCAAGATTTATGCACTTGATGTAGTGTATTCCATCCATTTGTCGTAGTATTCATTAATGATATCCTGGTGTACTCACGTAGCCAGGAGGAGCATGCACAATACTTAAGTATTGTATTACAGAGGCTGAGAGAGGAGAGACTGTATGCCAAATTCTCTAAGTGTGAGTTCTAGCTTAGTTTGGTGGCATTCTTGGGACACATAGTGTCCAGTGAAGGAATTAAGGTGGATCCGAAGAAGATAGAGGCAGTTCAGAGTTGGCCCAGGCCATCTTCAGCTATCAAGATTCGGAGTTTTCTCGGCTTGGCCGGTTATTATCGTTGCTTCATGGAGGTTTTCTCATCTATTGCGGCGCTTATGACTAAATTAACCCGAAAAGTTTCTCCGTTCAGGTGGTCGGACGAGTGTGAAGAGAGCTTCCAGAACCTCAAGATAGCTTTGACTACAACCCCAGTATTAGTGTTCCCTACAGGTTTAGGGTCTTATACTGTGTATTATGACGCGCCACGTATTGGTCTCGGCGCAGTGTTAATGCAAGACGGTAGGGTGATTTCCTATGCGTCTAGACAGTTAAAGGTACATGAGAAGAATTATCCGGTCCACGAACTTGAGTTAGTAGCTATTATTCATGCCTTGAAGATATGTGGCATTATTTGTACGGTGTCCATTGTGAGGTTTATACTGATCACCAGAGTCTACACCATCTGTTTAAACAGAAGGATCTTAATTTGTGGCAGCGGAGGTAGTTGGAGTTTCTTAAGGACTATGATATCACCATTCTTTATCATCCCGGAAAGGCCAATGTGGTGGCCGATGCCTTGAGTCATAAGGCAGATAGTTTAGGCAGCTTTGCATACTTACCGGTAGTAGAGAGGCCTTTAGCCTTGGATATTCAGGCCTTCGACAACTAATTTGTCAGATTGGATATTTCTGAGTCGAGCCGAGTTTTGGCTTTTGTGGTTTCTCAGTCTTCTCTTTATGATCGTATCAGAGAACGTCAGTATGATGACCCTCATCTGCTTGTCCTTAAGGACACGATTCAACACGGTGATACCAAGGAAGTCATAATTGGGGATGACGGTGTATTACGGATGCAGGGCAGGCTATGTGTGCATAATGCAGGAGGCTCACAGTTCGTGGAACTCCATTCATCCAGGTGCCGCGAAATTGTATCAGGATTTGAGGTAGCACTATTGGTGGAGGCAAATGAAGAAAGATATAGTTGGGTTTGTAGCTCGGTGTTTAAATTGTCAAAATGTGAAGTGCGGGCATCAAAGACCGGGCAAATTGCCTAAGAGACTTGAAATTCCGGAGTGGAAGTGAGAGCGTATTACCATGGACTTTGTAGTTGGGCTCCCACGGACTTTGAGGAAGTTTGATGATGTTTGGGTGATTGTAGATCAGTTGACCAAGTTCGCGTATTTTATTCCAGTTGGTACTAATTATTGTTCAGGGCGGTTGGCTGAGAATTATATCCGAGACATTGTTCTCCTACACGATGTGCCAGTGTCCATCATTTCAGATCGGGGCACGTAATTTACATCATAGTTTTGGAGAGCAATGCAGCGAGAATTGGGCACACAGGTTCAGTTGAGTACATCATTTCACCCTCAGATGGACGGACAGTCCGAGCGCACTATTCAGATATAGGAGGATATGCTACGCGCTTGTGTCATTGATTTTGGGGGTTCTTGGGATTAGTTTCTGCCACTCGCAGAGTTTGCTTACAATAACAGCTACCAATCGAGCATTCAAATGGCTCCGTATGAGGCTTTACTTGGGAGATGGTGCCGTCTATGGTGGGTTGGTTTGAGCCGGATGAGATTAGGCTATTGGATACTGATTTGGTTCAGGATGCTTTGGAGAAGATTAAATTGAATCAGGAGCAGCTTCGCACGGCGCAGTCTAGATAGAAGAGTTATGCTGACAGGAAGGTCTGTGATGTTGCTTACATGGTTAGGGAGAAGGTTCTGCTCAATATTTCACTCGTGAAAGGTGTGTTGAGGTTCGGTAAGAAGGTTAAGTTGAGCCCTCAGTATATTGGGCTGTTTGAGCTACTTAGGAAGATTGGAGAGATGGCATATGAACTTGTATTGCCGCCTAGTCTATCGAGTGGTCATCCAATGTTTCATGTATCTATGCTCCAGAAGTATGATGGGGATCCGTCTCATGTTTTGGATTTCAGCATAGTGTAGTTGGATTGTAATTTGACTTATAATGTGGAGCCGGTGACCATTTTAGACCGGCAGGTTCGAAAGTTGAGATCAAAGAACATAGCTTCAGTGAAAGTGCATTGGAGAGGCCAGCCATTTGGAGAAGCTACTTGGGAGACTAAGAGGGAGATGCGAAGCAAATATCCACACCTATTTGAGACTCCAGGTATAATTCTAAACCCGTTCTAGGACGAACGTTTGTTTAAGAAGGGGAGAATGTAACGACCCGGGCAGTTGTTTTGAGTATTACAACCCCGTTCCCCCATTTACTGCTCAATTTATACTTTACATTTGTTATCTTACTTGCCGGCGTGATTGGTTCAGGTCCGGTGAGGTTTTGAAATGAATAGGAACACTTAGTTCCAAGGTTCATAGCTTAAGTTGAAATAGTGAGTGGCTATTGAGTTATGTGTAAACAACCCCAGAATAGAATTTTGATGATTCCAATAGCTACGTATGGTGATTTTCGACTTAGGAGCGTGTTCAGAAAATTAATTGGAAGTCCATAGTTCAATTAGGCTTGAAATGGCTAAAATAGAAATTTAAATTTGGAAGTTTGACCGGGGAGTTGACTGTTTGATATGGGGGTCGGAATATGATTCTGGAAATTGGAATAGGTCCGTTATATCATTTATGACTTGTGTGCAAAATTTGAGGTTAATTGGACTTGATTTGTTAGGTTTCGGCATCGAATGTCGAAGTTGGAATTTCTTAGTTTCATTAGGCTTGAATTGGAGTTTGATTCGTGGATTTTAGTGTTGTTTGATGTGATTTGAGGCTTTGACTAAGTTTGTATCATTTTACTTGTTGGTATTTTTGGTTGAGGTCGGGGGGCCCTCGAGTGAGTTTCGGATGGTTAACGGATCAAATTCGGACTTAGAAGAAATTTGAAAGTTTCTGCCTTCTGGTGCAATCGCACCTACCGAATTTGGCTTGCAGGTGCAAGCCTACAGAAGCGAGATGGGCATCACAGGTACGTAAGGTCCGTAGAAGCGGACGAAAACTCGCAGAAGCGAGTCCTCAGAAACGACTTTAACGACGCAGAAGCAGAAGTAGAAGCAGAAGCAAGGGGAGTTGGGCAAGACCACAGAAGCGGATAACTTCTTTGCAAAAGCGAGTCCTCAAAAGCAAAGCAGGCACAAGAGCGGCAGCATGACCGCAAAAGCGGGACCACAAAAGCGATTAGTTTTCCGCAGAAGCGGAACCCCTAAACAACTTACAAAAACAGAGGGGTTCCGCCAATAGTTTCATTTGGGACATTTCAAGCATGGTTTTGGGCGATTTTTCAGAGGAAATTCACGGGAAAACTTAAGGTAAGTCACTTGTGATCATTGTTAGTCAATAATATTGGATTATCATTGAGTATTTCGACTAGATTACATATTTTTGAGGTGAAATTTGAGGATTTGGGCTTAGGGATTCCAAAATAAGAATTTGAGATTTGGAGGTCGAGTTGAGGTCGGATTTTGATAAATTTGGTATGGTTGGACTCGTGGTTGAATTGGTGCTCATATTTTGTTATTTTTTCCGGGTTCTGAGACGTGGGCTCCACAGAAATATTTTGGATGCGATTTAGGATTTTATTGGAAAATTAGTCTTTTCATATGGAATTAATTCGTATAATTTATTTTGACTGAATCAAATTATTTGTAGCTAGATTCGAGGCGTTTGGAGACCAATTCACGAGGTAAAGGTATTTTAGAATAAAGAATTACACAGTTTGAGGTAAGTAATAGTTCTAAATTTGGTCCTGAGGGTATGAAATAGTGGATTATGTGTTATGTGATTGGTTTTGAGGTGACGCACATGCTAGGTGCAGGGCGTGTGGGCGTGCGCCGTAGGAATTGTGAATTGGTCAATTCCATGAATCTGTGTAGTTGAATAATTTGTTGAAAAGTTACCCATACATTTTCCACGTATTAGAGAAATTAAACTATAAATCATGTGTAAACTATGTGTTTACACTGTTGGGACCCGCAAAGGTCGTGTATATGTTGAATTATCTGCTAAATTGTTGTTTCATACTCAATCACGATTTTACTGCATATTACATCTCAGTCTTTATTGTTCATTATTGATTCATCATATCATTGCTTTTTGGGATGCTTATCATGATTTCTGAGAGCCCGAGAGACTGCAGAGGTTGATGATAGAGTGAGGCTGAGGGCCTGATTGTGAGGATATTTATGGGATCGAGTTGCACGCTGCAGCGTGTTTCATTGTTATATGCCATGATTGGCTTGTTATAGCGCTTGGGCTGAAGGAGCCCCTTCGGAGTCTGTACACACCCCCAGTGAGCGCAGGTACCTACTGAGTGCGAGTGCCGAGTGCCGAATGATGAGTGATTGAGAGGAATGAGTGACTTTGAGGAAAGAGTGATTGTGAGGTTGGAGTGAATGGGAGGACTGAGTGACTGCTACTGTGAGAGAATGCTTTGATTTCATTATTGTTGCACTTCAGCTGTCATATATCACTGTATTGGAAATTTCTAAAAGACATTATCTTCTGTTTCAGTCGAATTTGATATGAAATTATTATTTGAGTTTTAAATGTTAAAATTAAAAGCATGCCTACCCTATTTTATGTCAAAAATTATTGTATTTGGACTTAGCTATGAAGCTCGTCACTATCTTCAGTTCTTTATTTAGTATTGTTACTTACTGAGTTGGTTATATATATACTATACCCTGCACTTCATGTGCATATCTAGGTGATCCCGGATACAGTGGCTGTTTATTCCTTCGCACAGTCAATTTTCCAGAGATTTCAATGCAGCTGTCGTGTTTTGCAGACCTTGTCTCTCCTTCTCTATCTTCTTGTTTATTGTATTTGGTCTCAAATTATTATAGATCGTGTTTTCTAGACCTATGATATATAGATGCTCATGCACTCAGTGACACCCCGATAGTTGGGAAATTTCGCGTTATGTTTTGGGTTTTCTATCCCGTTTATGAGAACTTTTGCTATTAAATCTGTTTTAATTCATTCTTGTTAAAAGTGTTAGAAACATTTGCGATAAATCGGCTTGCCTAGTACCGTGTTAGGCGCCATCACGACAGGTTAGTATTTTGGGTCGTGACAGTAACTAATTGTAACTATCATTTCATGACTACATCTTTTGTGTTAGAATTGTTTGTACGTGCTTTACTTGAAATTGTTCGCACATGTTCCATATTTGTTGTCAAGATCACCTTATATGCCAATTGTTGATTGTAGCCACTCGTTGAATTCATACTTTACTTGTTACATGCCTTAATTGTCAATTGATGCTCATAAATTGTGCCTTGGCTTATGGATTGTCATTTCCTTTCTATTTGATTTCGTGAACTATCATGTGGCCTTTTTCATTGGTTGTGACTTCTTTGTGTAGCCTCGTTATTCCTTTTTACTTTGTGGTATACCGTAGTTGGTTGTAATTTGGTTGCTTACTTTGTGTTGCTGTTGGAGCGTGTTGCACGGTGCAACAAAATTTATTTGAAAGATTATATTGATGGAGCGGGTTGCACGCCGCAACGGAATTTATTTGAAAGATTATATTATTGGAGTGGGTTGCATTCCGCAACGCAATTTATTTGAAATATTATATTGTTTGATCGGGTTGTACGGCGCAATAGAATTTATTTGCAAGACTATATTGTTGAATCGGGTTGCACAACGCAACGAATGAACAAATATGAAATTATTGTGGTATTAAGGTTAATCCCGATTGTGATTCTCATGATGCATTTCATGTTACGACAGATATTGTAGTTTCTTAAATCACCTCATTGTATTTGATTATAATTAATTAATTATCAATATATTAAAAATGGAATAATATGGACTTCCTGTGTGAGTCATGCATTTTATGTGATATGTTAAGTTGCTGAAAAGAATTTAGCAGATATAAATGAAAGAATTTTCAAGTTGTTCCACTTGTGTGTCTTTCAAAAATAAAACTAATACCTCATTCGAAGGTCTACTAATTTAAATGGTGATTATATTTTTACTCTAATTGATGTCTCAACCCTCTCATTATCTTATTGCGTGTACATTGCGTGAAAAAATTGTTATTTCATTTTACTTTAATAAATCTCATATTTATTTCGTTAAAACTTGATTGAATGTCATATTTTGTATAAATACAACATTTTATCGGATCTCATATACTTCTAAACTAAACTCAATTGGTATTCTATTTGTACAACCTCTCCATTATTTTACCTCATTTAAATCCTAAATTGGTTTAATCACTGATTTGATGTTTCACTACATTTAATTTAGAAATTGTATTTAATTATATTTAAATTATTCATTAGTCATCTTGGTTGATATTGATACGGAAATTATACATATAGTAGCACGAGGATTTTGACGTGCAAAAAGTGATTTGGAAGATGTGGGCACAAGATGCCACCTGTGTAAGAATTTGAAAGTTGTGAATCATGAATTGATATTTCGTGGAGTGATACCTCGGGTAATTTATGTTGAATTACGTGCATCATAAATAATATTATTGATTGATTTGTCATATGATTCCGTACTTGAACCTACTCATATGTCATTGGTGCTCTGACTATGTTGTTGCGTAATTACTTAATTGTTTTCTGGTTGTTATTCCGAGTTCTCATTGTTGATCTGAATTGGAAATTCTTTGGTTAATGGACTTACATTGATATTCCTTCCTTGTTGGCTTTATTTAGCATTTTGTACAGGTTTATATCTCCGGTAGGTGTCTTGACCTGGCCTCGTCACTACTCTACCGAGGTTTGGCTTGATACTTACTAGGTACCGCTGTAGTATTCTCATACAACTCTTCTGTACATTTTTGTGCCGATCCAGGTACCTCAGTGTTGTTGATAATCTTGCTAATTGATTGGACATTGCTCTGGAGACTTAAGGTATACCTGTTGTCGCGTTCGCAGGCCCAGAGTCACCTTCTGATATTTTTCCGGCACTGTTGATTCTATTATGGAATGGTTGTATTTAAAAATTTTTCTAGTAAACTCTATAGAGCTTGTAACTTGTACTACCGGTTTTGGGATTGTAAAAAATTTCTATTTCATATTTAATAATTATTGGTTTAGTTACCACTAATTCAGTAACTGTTAGGCTCACCATTCTTTAAGACTAGGTGCCATCATGACATCTTACTAAATAAATCACATATTTATCTCATTAAAACTTGATTAAATGTATTATTTTGTATAAATACAATATTTTATCGGATCTCATATACTTCTAAACTAAACTCAATTGATATTTTATTTGTACAACCTCTCCACTATTTTACCTTATTTAAATCCTAAATTGGCTTAATGACTCATTTGATGTTTCACTGTATTTAATTTGAAAATTGCATTTAATCATGTTTAAATTATTCATTGGTCATCTTGGTTGATATTGATATGGAAACTATACAGATGGTAGCACGGGGGTTTTGCCGTGCAAAAGTGATTTGGAAATACATGGGCACAAGATGCCACATGTGTAAGAATTTGAAGTCGTGAATCGTGAATTGAGATTTCGAGGAGTGATAACTCGTGTAATTTATGTTAAAATACATGAATTATAAATTATTTAATTGATTGATTTGTCATATGATTCCTTGCTTGGACCCACTCATATATTATTTGACTCTAACTATGTGGTTGCTTAATCATTTGATTGTTTTCTCATTGCTACCTATGTTTTCATTGTTTTTATTATTGATTTGAATTGGAAATTCTTCTGTTATTGGCCTTAAATTGATATCCTTTCCTTATTAACTTTATATAAAATTTTATACAAGTTTATATGTCTGATAGGTGTCTTGACCTGGCCTCATCATCACTCTACCGAGGTTAGGCTTGATACTTACTGGGTACCACCATGGTATACTCATGCTACACTTCTGCACATCTTTTTATGCAGATACAGGTACCTCAGTATTGTTGATAATCTTGCAAATTGATTGGACATTTCTGTGGAGACATAAGGTATACATATTGTCACGTTCGCCTGCCTCAGAGTCATCTTCTAATATTTTCCTACACTGTTGATTCTATTCTAGAATATTTATTTTTAGAGATTTGTTTTCTAGTAAACTCTGTAGAACTTGGGACTTGTACTACCTGTTTTGGGATTGTAGAAAATTTCTACTTCAGATTATTCCAGATAATTGGTTTCTTTATTACCATTAAAATTGAACGGTTAAAAATGACTAAAAGTATTCTAACGTTAGCTTGCCGAGCAGGTGAAATGTTAGGCGCTATTACGGTCCCGAAGGTGGGAACTTCGTGAGAATATTTTTACTAAAGATCAATAATCTTGCCTACAACAATTCCTCTATGAGAATTAAAACTGAGGCAAGCAAGATTACAGACTTGAAATAATAGTTTACTGAAAATTACTTTCACTATACTATTTTATTCATCAGTTATTATATATTAATTTTGCTCCATTAGAATTACAAAATTAATATATGAATAACTTAGAGATAAAATATATAGACGTCATAATAGAGTAATTAAAATCATCATTTCAGCACAATATGAAATATAAATAAAAAGTTTCAAGTCTAGAATATATAAAATCTGAGATAGTATTATAAAATATATCAAGCTTCATCAACTATCCCAGCGAAAAAAGATTACTCCATTATATCAAGCTTCATCAATTATAGAAAAGAGATTACTCTATTATGGAGTAAGAAAATTTAAAAAAGATATTTAGAAGATTAGAAATATTTAAAAGAATAAGGAAAAAGTTTTACTACAAAGAAAGAAGACCAAAACTAGCTCTTGTCTTACGAAAGATTGGATATCCTTTTACAAAGAGAGCTTGCTATTTATAGGAAAAGATGAGTAGTTCTAACAACCCGGTAGGTCGTTTTGAGGAAATTATCCCAAAACCCCTATTTATTGCTCCCTCTATTTTATTTTTGGGTTTTGTGACTTTTCGGGAGGATTTGTCTTTGGTTTTGGAGTGAAATGGGACACATAGTCCTTAAATTGGAAGTTTAAGTCGTAGGGATCGACCATAGTTTGAACTGTGTGAAGACGACTACGGAATGGAGTTTCGACGGTTCCAATAGTTCCGTAGGGGGATTTTTATCTTAGGAGCATGTTCGGATGTTGAATCGGACATCCGTAGGTCATTTTAGCGTTAATTGGCGGAAGTTAGAAAATGGGATGATTTTTGAAAGGTTTCACTGGGAGTGGACTTTTTGATATTGGGGTCGTATTCTGATTCTGGAAGTTTGAATAGGTCTGTAATGCCAATTATGACTTGTGTGCAAAATTTGAGGTCAATCGGACTTGATTTGATAGGTTTCGGCGTTGGATGTAGAAGTTTGAAGTTTTAAAGTTCATTAGGCTTGAATCGATGCACGATTTGTGTTTTTAGCATTGTTTGATGTGATTTAAAGGCTCGACTAAGTTAGTATGATATTTTAGTATTTGTTGGTATATTTGGTTGATGTCCTGGGGCCTCGGGTTGATTCCGGATGGCTAACGAATCAAAAAAGGGACTTGGTGCATGGCTGAAGCAAGACTTTGCTGGTGTAACCACACCTACGGAGCTTTGATCACAGGTGCGAGCTCGCAGGTGCGGGCTGTGTTACGAAGATGCGAAGGTTTGGACCGGGGGCTGTGGAGCGCAGATGCGGAAGGTGATCCGCAGGTGATGATTCGCACCTGAGCTTGGAGGGTCGCAGAAGTGGAAGTTGGAGTTTGAGGCTGGTCCGCAGAAGCGAGTTTTGTTGCGTAGAAGTGTGCCCGTAGAAGCGGGGTTATGACCGCAGAAGCGGTTGGGAGGCTTAGTGACCTCCGTAGATGCGAGGTCTTGACCGCAAAAGTGGTGCCGCATAAGCGGCCAATGAGACCGCAAAAGCGAGAAAGCTGGACAGAATACTTAAATGCAAGGGTTCGCGATTTTTGAGCTCGGGTTTGGCGATCGTTTGAGAGCATTTTTGAGGTATTTCTTGAGGTAAGTCCCTTGTGCTTATTTTTGATCAATAATCTTGTTTCCCCATTGATTTTCCCACCTAGTTAGTGTGTATTTAAGGTGAAAACTGGGAGTTGGAGGTTAGAGATTTGGAGAGTTGATTTGAAGAATTGAGTGGCGATTTGGTGTCGAATTTTGATAATTCTTTTATGGGTGAACTCGTAGTTGAATGGGCGTTCATATTTTATAACTTTTGTCGGGTTCCGAGAGATGGCCCCGCGGGAGATTTTTGAGTTAAATTTCGGGGTTTTATTGACAAATCTATGTTTTTATGTGGAATTAATTCCTATAATTTTTATTGACTGAATCGAATTAATTGTGACTAGATTCGAGACGATTGGAGTCGGAATATCGAGGGAAAAACATTCTTATTGACTGATTGAGCCTGGCTTGAGGTAAGTGGCTTGTCTAACCCTGTGTGGGGAAAATTTCCCTTAGGATTTGATATTGTTGTAACCTTTTCTGATATGTGAGCGTCGTGTACACGAGGTGACGAGTGCGTATACAGGCTAAATTTGGAAATATCTATTCTTGCTGAGTAGTCTCCTTCTTATCCCTTAACTGATTTGTCTTAGTATGTGTAGCTATCATGTTTAGTCTAATATTGCATGCCGACGTGTCTTAACACTTACTTGCATTATGTGCAACATGCTTAGCTGAATTACTTATTTCCTTGATTTGAATTAAATCTTTAACTGTAAGATTTCTTGTTGGAAATTCATTGCTCCTCCGGTTATCTGATACATATTTACTTTGGGACTATGAGGTGTTTACTCGGGAGATCCCCCTGTACTGCATATTTACTTTGAAACTATGAGGTGGTTCTTCAGGAGATCCCCCTGTACCACATATTTACTTTGGGACTATGAGGTGATTCCTCGTGAGATCCCCTTGTGCTGCATATTTAGTTTGGGACAATGAGGTGGTTTCTCGGGAGATCCCCCCTGCTTTTGCATATTTGCTTTTGGGACTACGAGGCGGTACCTCATGAGTGCCCCTGTTTTTTTACCCTATTTTTTGTGCTATTATTTTATGAAATTTTTCGTTGTTAAATTCTCAATCATTTCATTTTATTATTATATCTTCTACCTATTTCCTATTATTTTCAGTAGGGCCTGACCTAACCTCGTCACTACTCTACCGAGGTTAGGTTTGGTACTTACTGGGTACCACTGTGTTGTACTCATACTACGCTTCTGCACATCTTTTTGTGCAGATCTGGGTACTTCCTACCAGACCAAGTATTAGTGAGCTAGATTGTACGCAGATACTTCAAGGTATATCTGCCAGCGTCCGCAGACCTCGGAGTCCCCATCTATCCTTATTATGTTGTTTTCCTTATTCTCTTTAGACTCTGATATATAAAGACACTTAGAATGAATTCTTAGAAGCTTGTGACTTATTTCTACCGGGTTTTGGGAGTTGGAATTTTTTGAATTGCAGTTTTATATTTATTGCATATGTTGAGAATTTGGCTTTTGTTTTATTTTATGTATTTCCGTAAAAATTGTTAGGCTTACCTAGTCTTAGAGACTAGGTGCCGTCACGACATCCTACGAAGGGTGAATTTGGGGTAGTGACAAGATGGTATCAGAGCTCTAGGTTCATAGGTATTATGAGTCACAAGCAGGTTTAGTAGAGTCTCGCAGATCGCTACGGAGACGTGTGTACTTGTCTTCGGGAGGCTATGGAACTGTTAGGAAAATGTTCACTTCCTTGATTCCTTATCATGCGCATTTGTTGACTTCAAAATTCTAAACCCTTATCTTTCTATTATGTCACAGATGGTGAGGTCATGCACAACTGGATCCGATGATCAGACACCCACGTCCCCTATTGGAGCCGCAAGAGGCCGAGTCTGGGGCAGAGGCCGAGGAAGACCACGTGGTGCAGCCAGAGCACCTGCACGAGCTGCTGCAGAAGAGCCACCAATAGCTCCAGTTGGAGAGTAGGCACCTGGGATGCCTGTTACTACCCCTGCACTTCAAGAGAGTCTTACCCAGTTTTTGAGCATGTTTGGCACTCTAGTAAAGGCAGGGTTGATTCTACTTGCTCCTACCCCATCTCAGGCCGGGGGAGGAGCACAGACTCCAGCCGCCCGTACCCAGAGCCTCGGGCCGAGATTGACCATGCCCCGAAGGTTATACCAGTGCAGCCAGTTGTCCCAGTTCAGCCCGAGGTCAGGGTAGCAATTTCGGAGGGGGAACAGCTCAGGCTTGAGAGGTACAAGAAGTACCACCCTCCCACTTTCAGTTGTTTGGATTCAGAGGATGCTTAGGGTTTTCTTGAAGAATGTCACCTCATCCTTCGTACTATGAGTATGGTGGATTCTAGTGGGGTTTTTCTTACGGCATTCCAGCTTAGAGGAGCGGCCTACCAGTAGTGGCAGGCATACCAGTTGGATAGTCCAGTTGAGGTAGCTTCACTCACTTGGACTCAGTTTTCAGATATGTTCTTGAGGGAATATGCTCCTCAGAGTCTTAGAGATGCATGGCGCGTAGAGTTTGAGCAGTTGTGCCAGGGTTCTATGATCGTGTCAGAGTATACGGTCTGATTCAGTGATTTGTCTAGGCATGCACCATCCTTGGTTGCTACTGTTCGAGAGTGGGTTTGTCGAATTATTGAGGGGCTCCACCCTAGTATCAGATTCAGTATTGCCCGAGAGTTGGAGATGGACATTGCATACCAACAGGTGGTGTCAATTGCTAGGAGATTGGAGGGTATGTAGATTTGGGAGAGAGAAGAGAGAGAAGTTAATAGACCTCGAGATTATGGCACGTATAACAGGGTAGGGGTTATGGGAGTCACCCTGTTCATTCACCACTTCTAGGTGCCAGCGGTACTCTGGCCACTCCGACACCGAGATCCCTATTATGCACCGCCAGTGTCTAGTGTACCTCTTATACGGGGTGCTTCCAGCGGTCAATCCAGTCGATCAGACCCGAGCCAGTCATAACACCCACGTCCTCCAAGATCTTATTTTGAGTGTGGTGGTACTCGTCATATGGTGAGGAATTGCCCTAGATTAAGGAGGGGTGCACCCCCACATATTTCAAAGGCCCCACCTATTCCACAGGGCCCTCAGTCTTCTCAGGCCATGATTACTGGACCAGTTCCCACTCCACCTGCACATCCAGTTAGAGGTGGAGGACAGATAGGTAGAAGTCACCCTAGAGGGGGAGGTCAGGCCAGATATTATGCCCTTCCAGCTAGGACAGAGGTAGTTATATCTGATTCGGTTATCATATATATTGTTCCGGTCTGTCATAGAGATGCATCAGTCTTATTTGATCCAAGTTCTACTTATTCTTATGTGTCATCTTATTTTGCCCCGTATTTGGGCATATCCCGTGATTCTTTGAGTTCTTCTGTTTATGTATCTACACCCATGGGTGATTCTATTATTGTTGATCATGTGTATCAGTCATGTTTGATTGTTATCAGTGGTTTTAAGACAACAGTTGATTTATTATTGCTCAATATGGTAGATTTTGATATTATTTTGGGCATAGACTGGTTGTCTCCCTATCACGCTATCCTTGATTGTTATGCCAAGTCTGTGACATTGGCTATGCCTGGTCTACTGCGGCTAGAGTGGAGAGGTACTTTGGATTATGTTCCTAGCAGGGTTGTTTCATTTCATAAGGCTCAACGAATGGATGAGAAGGGGTATGATGTGTATCTGGCCTATGTGAGAGATGTTAATGTTGATACTCCTACCGTGGTGTCAGTTCCGGTAGTAAGGGATTTTCCCGATGTATTTCTAGCAGATTTTCCGGGTATGCCACCCGACAGGGATATTGACTTTGGCATTGATTTGTTATCGGGCACTCAACCCATTTCTATTCCACTATATCGTATGTCCCCAACAGAATTGAAAAAAATTAAAAGAGCAGTTATAGGAACTGCTTGATAAGGGTTTTGTTTGGCCTAGTGTATCGCCTTGGGGTGCTCCTATCTTATTTGTGTGGAAGAAGGATGGTTCTATGTGGATGTGTATTGATTATCGCCAGTTGAACAAGGTTACAGTAAAGAACAGGTACCCATTGCCACGTATTGATGACATATTTGATCATCTTCTGGGTGTCAGAGTGTTCTCTAAAACTGACTTGCATTCAAGCTATCAACAGTTGAAGATTCAGGACCTAGATATCCCGAAGACTGCTTTCGGGACTTGGTATGGTCATTATGAGTTCCTTGTAATGTCATTTGGGCTGACCAACGCCCCAGCAACATTTATGCATTTGATGACTAATGTATTTCAGCCCTATCTTGACTCCTTCATCATTGTGTTTATTGACAACATTCTGGTGTATTCCCGTAGTCGGGGGGGGGGGGAGGGGTCATATCAACAACTGAGGACTGTGCTTCAGACTTTGAGAGAAAAGAATATGAAATTTTCAAAGTGTGAACTCTGGCTAGATTCAGTGGCATTCTTGGGTCATATAGTTTTGTGCGAGGGAATCAAGGTGGGTCCGAAGAAGATTGAGGTAGTGCAGAATTAGTCAAGACTGTCCTCAGCTATGGAGATCTGTTCTAGCCAAGTTAAGGGATATGATTTAGACCAAGTTCTAGCCAAGTGCATAAATGGCCTTGAGAAATAATTAGAGCAAGTTCTAGCCAAGTTTATTGAGTTTACCTATTTTGCGATCATAATTATTATCAATTCCAATGATTTCCTGAGATAAAGACACTTGCTTCTGCCTTCACAAAATCAAAATCATAGATATTGTATTTATATGGTGAAGATGAAAAGAATTAATCATTAGACATATAGTAAAGAATTTATTTTGTTAATTAAAAGCCATAAATAGGATAGAGGAGAGAAAGAAAGCTAGAATGAAACTGTGACTACATATGTCACGACCCAAAAGCCACTAAAGGTCGTGGTGGCGCCTAACACCGCTGTCAGGAAAGGCAACAGTGAATGATTAACTTAATTACTCATTTTAGTACTTTTGAAATCATAATTTTCATCAATTAAATAGTAAGACATAGAATTCACAGGGTAAATGATAATATTTTTACAACTTCAATAATGAACAACTCGTAAGCACCCCCAAAACCCGTGTCACAAGTGCATGAGCATCAACTAGGAAATATAATATAATACAACATATGTCTGGAATACAACTTAGACAAGAGAACATAAATAACTCTGATAGGGACTCTGCAGGCTGTGGATCATAACATGAAATGCAGCTCATGGTAAGTCTCTGCAACATCCGCGCCTCTGCGCCCACAAGACCACCAGACATATATGTACCTGCACAAAATTTGTAGCAAGTGTAGCATGAATACATAAATCAACACGTACCCAGTAAGAATCTAGCCTAACCCCTGAGAAGTAGTGACTGAGGGTAGACATCGACACTTAATAGTGGTCCAATAAAATATAGGGCAGTGTAAATAAACGAAATAAACAAGTAAAAGTACGTAGTGCAATCCTTCTCTCTACAGTAGACTCAAACTCTCGATTAGCAGTTACCTCCTCCGCCGTAGTGTGTGTGTGTGTATATATATATATATATATATATATATATATATATATATATATATATATATATAAAGGACCTCACTAGATAGGTCGTCATAAATCAAATCAGGAAAACTCCCAGATATATTGGCTTTTTGACAAATGATACACATCTTTCCATAGATTTTTTTTAGAAATGCCGAGGCGTACATCCCGATCCCATAATAATGTGGAATATAACCATAGATACATCTATTATATATTGTCGAGGAGAACGGCCCGCTCCCATAAGAGTGTGGTACATAATCCTGTCGAGGCGTATAGCCCAATCCCATAAGATGTGCGCACTGCCGAGGGTCGAACAACACGAACCATAGATGTATCTGTCCTGTCGAGGCGAACAGCCCGATCCCATTAGATTAAGAAGCTCTAACGGGTCCTTGACCCCTCTCACGAAGGGACATGTGAGTTATAAAATGCTTTGGGGAAGCCATTTGATATGAACGCATAATGCTGGAGAAATTCTTAAGAGGGGTACAATTATTCCATGATAAATCATGAAGTTCGTCTGAATCTATACAATAGCAAGTCTACCACTCTACACAAGTGTAATCTCAAATTGTAACTTGTAGTAAAGGAATGTAGTAGGTAAGAGACAACTCAAATAGTATAGTTATATCATGGCGTGAACCTGAGTCTACCTGGACAATAATATGAATATAGTTATGTACGGACTCTCGTCACCTTGTGCGTACGTAGCCCCCACAACATGTAACAAATATCAATTATAACAACTAGGGGTAGTTTTCCCCTCACAAAGTTAGACACAAGACTTACCTTGCTCCGAAATTCCATAACTGGCTCCAAAGCCTCTCTAACACCTCAAACCGTTGTCCGTCGCTCCAAAACTAGTCAAACAATGTGCAAACTCATAAAAATATACTCTAATACTCATAACAAATCAATTTAAACAAATTTCCAACTCCGCTCGAAAAGTCGATAAAGCCATCCTCGGGCCCACATGCCCGGATTTTGATAATTTCCGAAGATAAACTTTACCCATAGCCTCACAAACGCAAATATATAATTTATTCTCAATTCCACGTTCAATTCATGGTCAAAATCCAAAAATATCAATCTTAGGTCTTCTACCAAAAACCCCACAATTTCTACTAATTTCCATGTTTAAATCCTTATACAAACCATGTATTTAACTTTTAATAGGTGGGAATCACTTACCCTATGTTGCTTGATCAATATCTCCCCTTGAAGTTCCCCAACGCGCCCCAACCAAGTGAAAATGAGAGAAAATGGGCCAAATCCCGTTTTTAAAAGAACCTTATGCCTAAATGATTTGTCGTATCTGCAGTTCACTAGCCGCATCTGCGACACCGCTTCTGCGGTCGACCATCCGGTTCTGCGGAGTTCACTCTTGACGACCAACCGCTTCAGAGGTAACAACCCCACTTTTGCGGGTGTGCATCTATGCAAGGGTGTCCGCATCTGTGGACCAACCTCCCCACTCAATCCCGCTTCTATGCCAAATGCACTGCATCTATGGACACGCATGTGCGGAAAGGACCTCGCACGTGTGACCTCTGCTTGCTTCCTACTTGACTGCTTCTGCGGTCTCCTTCTCGCTTCTGCGGGCTTGTATCTACGGTTCCCACTCCGCAGGTGCGATTACACCAGCAGTTGCAAAATTCAGAAAAAATTCTTTAATTTCAAAACTTGATCCGTTAACCACCCGAAATCCACCCGAGGCCTCTGGGACCTCAACCAAACATACCAACACGTCCTATAACACAATACAAACTTAGTCAAACCCTCAAATCACCTCAAAAACACAAATCACACATGGATTCAAGCCTAGTGAACTTTGAAACTTCCAATTTCTACAACCGACGATGAAACCTATCAAATCACATCCGATTGACCCCAAAATTTGCACACAAGTGACAAATGACACCACGAACCTACTCCAACTTTCGGAATCAGAATTTGACCCGATATCAAAAAGTTCACTCCCGGTCAAACTTCCCAAAAATTCAACAGTCGCCATTTCAAGCCTAATTCCACTGTGGACCACTAAATCCATATCCGGACGCTCTCCTAAAACCAGAATCACCATACAGAGCTATTACCAGGCTCGGAATCCCAAACGGGAATCGATAACATTTAAATACACTTCAACCCAAATTTATGAAATTCTTCCAAAATGCCAACTTTCCACAATAAGCGCCGAAACGCTCCCGGGTCATCCAAAACCTGATCCGGAAATCCGCCAAAGTGCAAAATCATCAGACGAATCTGTTGGAACTTTCAAATCTCGATTCCAAGGTCGTTTACTTGAAAGTCTAACCTTAGCCAATTATTCTGACTTAAAGTTCCCGAAATTAGAGGTTTCTTTCCAAATCAACTCCGAACTTCCCGAAAATCTAATTCCGACCATACGTTCGAGTCACAATACATTAAGTGAAACTACTCAGGGTCTCAAACTGCCGAATGATGCGCTAGAGCTCAAAACGACTGGTCGGGTCATTACATTCTCTACCACTTAAATATACGTTCGTCCTAAAACGTGCTAAGAACTGCTCTAGAGTTACCCAAAATCACTATTTAACACCTTGTGCACCTATCCGTTCCACCACAACCCAGTTGAGCACACTAGCTCGAACCAGACTGAAGATCCTTCCAGTTACCTTAGCTAACAAGCTTTAGAACAAAATTCCAACATCCGAAATTCTCCACGAGACCTGATCCTAACACACAAAGACCGTATCAATCATCAAACATTGAACTCAATGTGACCATGCTCTTTCGCTGAAATCACACCATGCACCACACAACTTTCATGCCCAAGGCAATCTCCCCTGAGCACAACAACTGAAATTTCCACTAACCCAAAGCCCGTAGTATACCTCATAACTTATATAAGCCTTGTTTCAACTCTTGCAATACTGCCACGACGGAAGAGATGTGTAGAAAATCATAACCACCTGCTGAATCAACAAATCATGGAGTCTCTCCTCCTGTTAAGGACCATTACCTTATTCTGAACTAAACAACAATATTTGGTCTTTAATATACCTTATATAAATTTGATTGCACTAATTTCAGGTCGAAACATCTCGCCTCACCCAGTACAAGCTGCTCGGTAATAAGCCACCTCAAACATTGACCAATATTTCATATGATGCCACAACGCGCCAACAAGCTACAAACTTGAATATGATACATAAGGAAAATGAACTCTGGGAAGAACTACTCAACCCATGTAACTAATTAAACAACCAAAAGGATGTTATGAACCTTCCTCAAAAAGTGAGAAACAAAACACACTAGAATAGATATAGAGGAATTGTACTCAACATCACATTGTTGCGGCGTGCAACCTGATCCACACATGATACCATTGTGGCGTGCAACCTTATCCAACCATAATACTCGTGGCGGCGTTCCACTCGATCCAAACAACATACCCGCGACGGTGTGCCACTCGATCCACACATAATAATCTATAAGGAAATACCTATCAAGCCAGAATGCGCATACCTATGAAATACCTGAATGTCGACCACAAGCACGCCAGGTGTATAATACCATCGCTTGGGAGACAGATAGGGTCATACGCTACAAAACTCAAGCATGACTAAGGTGCAATAATTGACCTGCATCTTGAGAGCCATCCTGCTCATATAACACCGCAAGCTACACCGGACCACAACACATGTGCGAATAATCAAGTCGTCTCACAACCCACATGGCACAATAGAGTAGTACATAGAATAGCTAACGACGGGAATAACATCCAACGCTCGAAGACTCCTCCATAAGCAACGCTATGCTGAACGAACACAACCGGCCTAATATAGAGCACACATACATGTTTTGATCAATCCACGGACCTCTATCCAATTCTAATCGTACCGAACTGGGCTGATAATCTCCCAAGGATCCCCAACAACCATATTCAAGACACATAAGAGCAGCCGTCCATTCCGGAACAATCTTTCATAGTCCACAACTGAATGGATAGAGCGCCTTCCAGGCCTAAACTCTCACATTAGCCATAGTAACATAATCTCTATACTCAGTTTCAATCATTAATCAATCAATTGACTACATGTCACACTTACACAATCTCCCCGTGGGATAAGCCTCCATGTCCTTCTGCACCAGGTAGCAAAGTCTGCATATCTATACCACCGGTCATACTAGTGCTGGGAAGCAAACTGGGAACCCACAAATCAGTACACGAATCATCCTACACAGGACATCATTCTCAAGTGACGCTAAAGAAAATACCAGCTTACCCAAAACATCTGAATTCTTGCCTGCTCATCTGAGCTCGTGAAATTCTTGTCAACACCGAACCGTAACTTTGATCCTCAACTTCCAATTCCCATGCCTCTCACTGCACCTAACCTGCCAATACGTGAGAGTACAAGAATATCATCATAACTCCTAAACCACTAATAGAATAAACACTTTATCATATAGAAACATTTCACCTAACTCATTTCAGGAGAACCATTGCACCGCACGACTGAATTCCCATAACCGCAGAAAATACAAACCTCAAGTTGTGGTCTAAACCACCATAAATCTTCCGGGATCCATCTACACATAACAGGCCATAATAATCGAATGCCTCCAATTAACTCAAATTACGGCGGACGTCAAGCCTCGCACGTACCATAACAAATCACCTGTATAACTTAATATACTGATGGATCTGATCATTGCCACCACCATGCCGATTCAACCATTGCTAACCGAACCAATTTCTTCTAATTTACTCTAGACTTGCCCTAGAAATAATAATACTCCATTCAAAACATAACGAACGCAATCCATACTCATCTTGAGTGACCCTATTTCACGAGACCACATTATCTAAAATCCACGAACTATCTCATACCCTCCTTGTGCGCACATTCGCATCTTCAACTGGAACACCCATTCTGATAATTCCTCTATGAATTCGAAGTTATTTTCTCCCATATCTCCATTGTTGCACTGCAGACCGATGATAACATAGAACACTCCAAGTCTCTTTCATAATCCACTACAAAAGCTCGATACTTAACCACACAACGGACTCGAAACCCTCGGGCACCACACTTTAGTTTTTGAACCCACTAGGATTGTTGTTGAGAGTCACCCACTCTGACTTGGTCCCGAATACAATCAACTCCAAGGCTCTGCTAGAACGTGAACACCCTCTCAAATAAGAAACCAGCTGAATTCCTTTCCTTGTACATCACATACATACGGAGCATAAACCTTGAGTCTTCCCAAAACCTGAACATAAATCGATAAGGCCAAATATAGCACACATTCCTCAAATCCTTTGCTCGAATTACCACTAATACTTTATTTCCTTAGTCGTAATAACCCGCCAATGCACCGATAACCAGAAACCGCACAAGTAGACAACTACGCAATCCAATCGTAGATGGTGGGGCTCCCCTACTTAGCTTAAAGCTACAATTACATAACCCTGGAACCCACCAAGATTCCTTCTTCCCCATTGACATCAACTGAAAGTCTGCCAATACATTCCAAGCTCGAAGTCATGTTGCATCCAATTAAAATTCGTGGACCTAGCCACAACTCGAAAGGCGATTCCCCCTACTATCTACAACTCTAGACGCGACAAGAGTGCTTATTCCCCATGAAGTGAATGAATTAGAAAAAAGTAAGGAAATGAGACGACTCTTTCTTGAACTATAGCATAAACAGAGTCACTGCCCATCATGATTTCCAAATTGCTCTAAACTTTCCTCAAGGCATGTGTCTATCCTACCACAGAACCCATATGCTACTCTGCCACTCTCCCACTTTGGTTAAACCCTCTCATTTAAGCAACTTCTTGACTTCCTCTTTTCATACTTGAATTTCAAGTAATTCGACCAGCGCGAGACACCTTCCGCCCTGTCCTTCCTCATCTTTCTCTACCCAGATACTGCCTCAAAGAAAAATCCATCACTGTAGCACCTGACCTGATGAATTGCTACCAACTCTAAGCCTCCTTGAAGATCATCTTTCCCAAGCCATCAGTATTAGAAATGCCGATTAGATCCTGAAGCCAACATATACCAGCCATATCTGACAATCGCTTCTTAGGCACTATTTCACAACATCTTGTCCCGAAGGAAAATCAAAGGAGACCATAACACCGGTGAACCTCAATACGTTCCATCAAGTACGAAGACACCACACCAAGATGAGAATTCCACCACACTCGAGAACATCAAGTCTTGCTACTCCGTCAACCCAAGCCTGATCATTCATATATCAATTGTCTTTTCTCCTCTGGATTTAAATGCTGAACCCCTAAATCATGCACCGAGAATTGCTCCTTTCAAGACGTTCACTACCTCGACATGTACACAAACACTCTACCATTACACAAACACTGTGTGATAACACATCTGAACATCATAGCAATCTGCACACAAACTCGAAACCATTAAAAACACAACTACTGAGCCGAAATGATAGAACATCCTTCTGCGAGAAGACGATAATGACTAGCTCAAATGTGCAGGGAGAAACATCCTGCACATATCTGTAGTACCACTACAACTCTTCGATGCCCAATTGACACGAGCGTTGAACATCGTATAAGAATGAGTAGGAAGGATATAAAGGCATAAGCCTCAAAGGAATCAAATCGCACGATGAGGAATCAAAAAGGGAAGTTCTCCTAACAACCCTATAGCCTCTCGAAGATAAGTACAGACGTCTCCGTACCTATCCGCAAGACTCTACTAGACTTGCTCATGACTCGTGAGACCTAAGTGAACCTAATGCTCTGATACCAAGCTGTTACGACCCAAAATCTACTAAAGTTTGTGATGGCGCCTAACACCACCGTTAGGTAAGCCAACGGTGATTGATCACTTAATTACTCATTTTAGTATTTTTGAAATCATAATTTCCATCAATTAAATAGTAAGACATAGAGTTCACAGGGTAAATGATAATATTTTTATAACTTCAATATTGAACAACCCGTAAGCACCCCTAAAAACCGGTGTCACAAGTGCATGAGCATCAACAAGGAAATATAATAAAATACAACATATGTCTGGAATAAAACTTAGAGAGGAGAACATAAATAACTCTGATAGAGACTCTGCAGGCTGCAAATCGTAACATGAAATGCAGCTCACGGTAAGTCCCTATAACATCCGCGCCTCTGTGCCCACAAGACAACCAGACATATACTTACCTGCACAAAATGTGCAGAAAGTACAGCATGAGTACGTAAATCAACGAGCACCCAGTAAGTATCTAGCCTACCCCCGGAGAAGTAGTGACGAGGGGTCGACATTGACACTTAATAGAGGTCTAATAAAACAGTTATAACAAGAAGTAAACAAATATAGGGTAGTGTAAATAAACGAAATAAACAAGTATAAGTACATAGTGCAATCCTTCTCTCAATAATAGACTCAAACTCTCGATTAGCAGTTATCTCCTCCGCCGGAGTGTGTGTGTGTGTGTGTGTGTGTATATATATATATATATATATATAAAGGACCTCACCAGATAGGTCATCATAATTCAAATCAGGAAAACTCCTAGATACACTACTTTTTGACAGATGATACGCACATTTCGATAGAAGTATTTTTTTTAGAAATGTCAAGGCGTATGGCCCGATCCCATCATAATCTGGTATAAAACCATAGATAAGTCTATTATATATTGACGAGCGGCCCGCTCCCATGAGAGTATGGTATATACTCCTGCCGAGGCGAATGGCCCAATCCCATAAGATGTGCGCACTGCCGAGGGTCGAACTACACGAACCATAGATGTATCTATCCTGCTGAGGCGAATAGCCTGATCCCATTATAATAAGAAGCTCTAACGAGTCCTTGACCCCACTCACGAAGGTACATGTGAGTTATGAGATGCTTTGGGAAAACCTTTCGATGAGAATGCATAATGCAGGAGAAATTCATAAGAGGAGTACAATTATTCAATGGAAAATCATAAAGTTCGTCTGAATCTCTACAATAGCGAGTCTACCACTCTACAGAAGTCTAGGCTCAAATTGTAACGTGTAGTAAATGAATCTAGTAGGTAAGAGACAACTCAAATAGTACAGTTATAGCATGGCGTGAACCTGAGTCTACCCGGACAATAACATGAATATAGCTACGTAAGGACTCTCATCACCTCGTGCATACATAGCCCCCACAACAAGTAACAAATATCAATTACAACACCTAGGGGTAGTTTCCCCCTCACAGAGTTAGACAGGAGACTTACCTCGCTCAGAAGTTTCATAACTTTCTCCAAAGCCTCTATAATACCTCAAACCGTTGCCCGTCGCTCCAAAACTAGTCAAACAATGTGCAAACCCATATAAATATACTTTAATACTTATAACAAATCAATTTAAACAAATTTCCAACTCTACTCAAAAAGTAGATAAAGCAACCCTTGGGCCGACGTGCCCGGATTTCGAAAATCTTTGAAGATAAACTTTATCCATAGCCTCACGAACTCAAATATATAATTTATTCTCTATTTCATGTTCAATTTCGTGGTCAAAATTCAAAAATATCAATCTTAGGTCTTCTTCCAAACACCCCACAATTTCTACTAATTTCCATATTTAAATCCTTATACAAACCATGTATTTAACTTTTAATAGGTGGGAATCACTTACCTTGTGTGGCTTGATGAATATCTCCCCTTGAAGCTCCCCAAAATCTCCCCAACCAAGTGAAAATGAGAGAAAATAGGCCAAATCCCATTTTAAAAAGAACCTTCTGCCCAGACAATTTTTTGCATTTGCGCTTCACTAACCGCATCTGCGACACCGCTTCTGCAGTCGACCTTGCCGACCAACCGCTTCTGCAGTCTCAACCCCGCTTCTGCGGGTGCACATCTGTGCAACGGCGTCCGCTTCTGCGGACCAGCCTCCCCACTCAATCCCGCTTCTCCGCCAAATGCACCGCATCTACGGACACGCAGGTGCGGAAAGGACCTCGCACCTGCAACCTCTGCCTGCTTCCCACTTGACCGCTTCTGCGGTGTTGATACCCCAATTTTTCCCTCATATTTTTCAAATATATATATACCCTCAAAATAGCGCATATTCATCATCATTTGATTTACAAGCATACAAAAGTATTTTTCATAATTTTCTATAATATTTTTAAAGAGTTTAAATCAATTTATTTCTGCATATTTATTATATAAATATCTAATAATTACCCTCCAAATTATTTTATTATGATGATCTAATCATTTAAACTTATCATTTATACCAATATGAGGTTTTAAATATTTTCAGGGCATTTCTTATAATTACATTTGCATTTTTAGGGCCAAATTGCATATTTTGCAACAATAGCCCATATGCATGTATAAATACATTATTTATGCAGAAAATAATTTTTTATATTTTTATAATGTTAAATAATTGTTTTTAATCATTTTTATGCACAAATTATATTTTTGATATTTATTAATTACTTTTATAAATTATTTATTGATAAAATACTGGGTAGTTAAATAATAGCTTTATTTTAACCTATTTTCGGACCTAAAACTACCCAATCCCAGCCCAATAACCTTTGAGCCCAAACCAAATAACCCCCCGACCCAACCAATTAACCAACCTGACCCAGAACCTCCGACTAATCGTGGCCGTTGATCTCCGAGATCAATAGCCCATATTACCACGTCCCTTTTTAATTAACCAAACTCACCTTACCCTAACCATTCCTTACCGCTCTCTGCCCTTGAATCCTCTCATGTCTCATCTCTCAAACCCTAGCGTCTCCCCCCCAAATTTTCTCTCCTAATCCCACCGGACATGGGGTTACATGTCTAGTTCTTGCCATATTCTACTTTCCCCTAGTACTGGAACCTTCTATATACCGCTTGCCCAAACATGGCAAGCAGATTTCATCAACGTCGAGCCAAAGCTGGTTAAGTTCCTTGGCCTATTTTCGTCTATGTTCATTCTTGTTCTTTTATGGTATGAATCTCTAAGTATTTTCGTGATTCCCACTCACCCTAAAATTAGGGTTTCAGATTCTTTTAAATCAAAACAATTCTGGTTCGATCCTTTGATTTTAAAAGGTATTTCTGTCTATGTTCATCCTATTATATGCAGCATGTGATTTTTACCTTTTATTTAATTTTTAGATTTTTGCCGATTTTACACTTTCCCTAAAATTAGAGTGAGATTTTCTATCTTTTCCTTACTGATTTGATTGCATGTGATGATTCTTTCCTTTCTCGTGCTTGATTGATGATTTTACTTGTTTGGACTTTAATTTCTACTACTATATAAACCCCTCCCCGTTCCCTTTTGAGACGAACTTGAATCGTGAATGTTTACAAAAAAACTAAAGTTATCGCGCTTTGTTCTCTAAATACTCTTGTTCTATATTCTGGTTCCTAGCTGGCTGAAAGCCAAGGCCAGAAATTCTGGGTTCTTACTATTGTGGACTTTGTTCTTTCTTGTTTTTCTCTTAGCTGCTCTCTAAATTGTTGAATAACCTCCTCCGGTGCAAGCATTGCTCGGGGCCCATTCTCGAGGCTCTTGTGAACTCTGAAGCATCGGGGATTTGGGGTTTTTTCTACTACACTCCGCACTCTTTTAATTCTGCTACTGGTTAGTGTTTAAACCTTCATAATGTTTAATTTCTTTCCTTCTTTCTGTACATGTATCTGAACTTTGGTTCAACTATGATGGTGTTCATCTTTGATATCATTCTGTGTTAATTGATGCCTGAGAATAGTCTATTGTTCGTGTCATGCTTCACCATAATTTTCACCCTGTGATCTCTTATCTCCTAGGACTAGTTCTATACCCATGTAGCATCTTAACATGTTAATTTGGACTTCAGTATTGTGGTTGTATGTTGTTTTGCATGTTATGCTTAGATAATGCCCTAGTTCTATGAGAACCCCTTTACTTAAATAACTTTCAATGAATCTTGTGTATATTGGAGTGTTTCAAGACCAGTTCAAACTCGTTTCATGCTGTCCTGGATTTCCAACTCTATTTTCTAAGACTCCTGTGATAACATGTTTCCTAGTATGTCTTGGTCTATCTACTGTTCTCTTCTTTCTGTGGTTATCAACATGTGTATCCCTCTATTGTGTTCAAGTGTTGATTAATGTGGCATTAGGTTAAACTAAGTTCAATTTAGACCCTTAGATGTCCACCAGTGCAACCTATGTATGCCTGCAAACCTGTCTCTTCTCCTAATTCCTATGATATTTTCTTATGTGATACTTTGCTATGTGCACCTTGCTGAACCTACTGGTTTGCTTGACTATTTGTGATGTTTGATCAGTTCAGTGATTTCTATCTACCCTCCTTACTTTTTACTTTGACATTCTAAATTCCTATTCCTAGTCGGCTGAAAGCCAAGGCTATCTAGGCTATGTTGTTGGCCTCCCTAGTGTGAGCACTGCTCGGGGTCCAATTGAGGCCCTTGTGAACTCTGACACACTAGGGTTAGGCTCTAGTCATTCTTCAACTTCTAAAAAACTGTCCCTAATACCCTACCTTCCTATCATGTATTGTGTTGATTCAAAGTGATGTAATATTTGGTGTTGTGGCTCACTAAAGAGGTCTGAACTCCCCTATGGGCCTGTGATCGTGTGGTATGCTAGGACAGAAATGTTGAAGGCCCAGCAAGGCTTGTTATTTAGTTGTTTATCTGGGCCTGCTATAGGCCTGTCTATTGCCATGTAATATTACTATTTTACTTGTTAATCTATGCCTGTAATAATACTTTATATAAACAATTGGGGTGTTAGTGAGAAGGGAATGGGTAGAATTCTATATCTACATGCCATGGGTAGATAACATGACTATAGGACTTGACAATATGTTTGCTATATGTGTTATTCGATTACATGAGCCCTATAGAAATCATGATATTAGGAGAAGCACACACACACCCTACTTGTTTCTATTCAGACGCTATGTCTACTGTTGCGTGGTTATAGACAGCATATCCATATGAAGTGACTACTTTGCATGACTAATCAGTTATTCACTAGAAAGCATGCCTATATGATGTATAATATCCGCTTCGACGACTTAGAAACCATGCCTATAGGAAATCATACACTTCACTTAACTTGTTTAACACCTGCACATTATTCAAAGCATGATCGTTTGACTAAATATCTTACCTGCTCTTATATCTAGTTCAGTCTGATTATTAGATATCATGCCTATAGGGATTGAATGCTAATAACAACCTTTTCAATCTGCACCACGCTCAATAGATAGCATGCCTGTAGGATTTTAATTGCTTAAATTCACTATTGTATCATACTGTCAACCTTTAGAAAGCATGCGTATAGGAGATAAATATATGAGAATCAGTCCCAATCGCCAGTCTCTAGAAATCATGCCTATAGGACCTCACTACTCTCTCTTCAAACATTGTTATCCACGCGATTATTAGGAGACATAACTAATTTTGAGCATATCAACTAGGTTTATTATCCCTACTGCATAAATCACCTAGAGATCATGTCTATAGGTTTATTAATTTATAATATGTAGTCTGAATAATCAATGTGTAATACCAAATACTCCTAAACTGTATAGTTGCTTAGAAATCACGTCTATAGGTTTCCTAACCCCCCATAATTTGCAAATTATCTCACTTGGGACAGCACCACCAAATATACGATATTCAATTCAGCATCACATGCAGATCCTGCCTATAGGATTCTGCAAACTTATTAAAATATGCAATCTGTTAATGTTAATCAGTTTGGCGTGCATTTGTTGTCTAGATGTGGAGGCTAACTTGAGCCCTTATTTGCTTATATGTGAAAGTCCTAAATGTTTTGCCTGACGCCTAGCCTTTTTCCCTTTTGAGCAACCTAAGTTAAAGTCTAGAACCACCCTAAAATAGAGGTCTAAATGCCTCATGGACCATAGGCATGGGACGGGTAGTGCACGCATAGGGTACGACTTAGAATTAACTAGGACGCTTTAGGTAAACAACTTAAAGATAGTAATCGGGTAGCAGGAGATGATAGTATGAGCCCGCTGAATAATATGAGTAACACCCCGTCTTGAGGGAGTTACGAAGTATTATTTATGTTACATGGGGTGATCCTTTAGGGTAAAAAACTTAGAACCCCCTCCACTTTTGTTTAAAGTCAATCACTTTATTTGTCCAAATTGTTTCCCTCATCTTAGACTAATTCATATAATTCGAGTTCGGCCGGGACCCACCATTGTGGACCTTGGGGAGTGCCTAACACCTTCTCCTCAAGGTAATTTGAGCCCTTACCCGATCTTTGGTGACGCGAACTGGTTAATCCAGAGTTATTTACAAAATAGGTGCCCTAACGCACCTTAAAAATCATTAGGTGGCGACTCTCTCGTTTAACACCACTTCCCTTTAAAAGAGTTGTCACGACGTCGAAGCCCGATTTTCACGAGAAAGAAAAATGGCGCGTGACAACATGGCTACTCTGCTGGGAAAATATTTAGGCTCTTACCATTGCAAACTTGGTCTATATGAATTAGTCTCTCCCGATAAGTGTGCCTTTGTTATTTTGCTGATACTTGAACACCCCGCTCCCATTCTCCCTCTTATTGCGACATGCACAACCCCTTCCCTATTTCCCATTTTATATGAACTTACATGCAACTCTTCGCTTAATCTGGTTACAATATGGCTCCAACTTTTTAAATTTTGTCATATCATGACTTTCCCAATCCTTACCCCTTTATTGCTTTATTACAATTTTATACGAACTAACTTCTTCCCTGTTTTTTTTTTTGTCTTTATATTTATTAAATACTGCATTTATCGCTTTTATCATGCAAAATACTTGACAACGTGTTATTTTATCTTTGCATAAATCACGCTCTACATCATATTCCACTCGTGCGTAATTAATACCATATCGACACTTGATGAGTGTCCGCACTCTTCCTATATTACCCTTTTTAAAATTTGGAAAGGCTTATTTGTAGTAAAACTAGTCGATCAGTGGTGCAATCGGTGGTTCTGTGCCTTCCCCTATCAAGTTGTCCACTTGATGGTACCGGTCTAGACTCTTCTAGAAACCCCTACTCTAATATTAAATGTGCATGCATCATGTCTAAACCTAGTATGGGTTAGAACGCTGTCTGCATAATAACTCTCTGAGGCAAGCCTTGTCCAATGCCCATCGGGGTTTCCATAATCCCAAAGGGCACGATCATGATATGTGCATTATTTGGAGAAAACATGTCGATATGCTAATCAATAATGTGTAAAAGGTCGAATCCGGAGGGGGAAAGGGCCAACTTTATTTGTTTTGCAGAAATGAGGCACGAAGTCCCCGGGTTCGGCATGGTTCAAAGTATCCCACCTTTGTTGCTACATTGGTAGGAAAATCTCTCGCCAAGCGACAAAAACCATGTGAAAAGAGTTCTTGGAAATTTACCTTCTTTGTTGGACATTCAGCCTACCAATATACTAATCGAGGCCGCTACTATGTTCTGGGATGAGAAGATGGCCGTCTTCCATTTTGGTGATATTGAAATGACTTCCCTTCTAGAGGAAATAGGAGGCTTTGCTGGGCTTCCCTAGGACAGCCCTGGTCTGTTGGTACCGGAAAATCGTATGTCTCAAGGTTTTCTGAAAATGAAGGGTTTCAGGAAAAATGATGAGTTAGTCTGTCTGAAGAAATCTTACATACCATTCAACTTCCTTTACGAGCGTTATGGGCACAGCAAGTCCTACCGTCTTTATCATGATGAATTTTTTATCACCTCTCTGGGTTGGACTGATCGCCGGGTTTTTATGTTTATTGTCTATTTTTTGGGGATGCTGGTATTCCCAATACAAGGAGAAAAGATTCACACTTGCTTAGCTATGGTTACTAAGACCCTAATGGAAGGAATTGAGGGATAGACTTACACTATTGTCCCAATGATCATAGCGGAGATATACCGAGCCTTGGACCGTTGCAAGAAAGGATATAGGCATTTTGAGGGTTGCAATATGTTACTGCAAATATGGCCGTTGGAACATCTTCAAAGGGGACAATACTGTCAAGAATTTTTGCGGCGACCATGGAATGACCACATAGCTTTCCACCATCCGAATAGAATGACTTTTATCCCAGACAGGTTTGCACAACCGGAAACACAGTAAGCTGGGTACATTTCTTTAGCAATTTGACTAATGACAAGGTACATTGGATGTTCGAGTGGTTCCCTAGTAGTGAATTCATCATCAGGTCGAGAGATATTCCTCATCTAGTGCTAATCGGATTAAGGGGAATCTATCCTTATGCTCCTATCAGATTCATGAGGCAAGCTAAGAGAAAATAGGTTATACCACAATTTTCCAAAATGGTTCATTACAAAGCAGACTTCCAAGGGAACGCCATTCCGTTCAAATGCGAGGCACATCACATGTGGCATCAAAAGATTATTGTGGAGAAAGATACCATCGAGCCAGATAGGTATCATGCCAGCCATGTGTACTTCTACCCATCATGGTTGGTCGATGACATAGCAGGAGAGGTTAAGCCAGGGGTTGATTTAAGGTCATAGACGACGCTGCAGAAGTACAAATCAAATACAGGAGGTTGCGCAAAAGGGTCTTTGAATTTGAGTCCAGGAAATTGTAATATCATAAAGTGGACATTGAAGCAATCAATGAATGGAGGGGAATCGCTACTAAATCAACATAAAGGTTGGAGTGTTTGGTGCAGGGTTTGATGGAACTTGAGGGGAAGATGAGGAAAAGGGTCTCAGATTTTTAGAACACAGAGGGCATTGAGGGAGGACATCTAGTAAGGGCGTATCTGCTGTTGGACATGCGCGACCTGGGGAATCTGATTGACGTGGCTAAGAAGGCCAAGTTTGGAGAAGGTCCCTCTGGGACCAAGTAGATTAAGAATGATATTTTCTTGATTCGTTTTAGAATTTGATTGTAATAAGGAAAATTCCACTAGTGACTCTTTATAATTATTATCGTTTTAGTAGAGATTTGGTCTATTTATTATATTAATGAAATGATGCAGTTATCGGCATTGAGTTTTCTCCAAAGCTATATGTCGCTAGGCCTACCTCGGGCACGATGAGGTCCCCCAAATTAGGATGCGAATTCCGTAATACGTGTTTAAATATCGTAAATATCCTTTTAATACTCTTTACTGACTTGTTTACCTTTTGTTTTTCTTCTTTTCTTTGTCTATTCCCATCCCCTAAGGTTGGTTTGTGCATACTGGCATCATCGGCATATCATACCAGATCTAAAGGTCCTCCACCTCCTCCAAGTGATCCTAAGAACAAAGTAAAGGCTAAGATGGATGATCTGAGCGGTATCAGGAAAGACAACGCTACACATGCAAAGAATGTTGAAATTTCGGATGGTCGGGGTACTCCGGCACAGAACGACTTGGTTTTGCGATTAGAGCAAAAGCTACTGAGGTTACAAGGGGAACTTGAGCAGGTCCGTAACCTGGAAAACCTTGCCCTTACCCTGAATGTTCCCGATATCAACCAATAAAATGCCCAAAACTCAACACCTCCTCAAAACACATAAAATTCGCACCCGCAAAATCCTCCCGCACCTCATCAATATGCCACGCCTCCCCAAAATCCTAATCCTCCACCAGCACCAACTCCTCCGTAGCATCATCATTATCCGACCCAGTACCCACCAACTACCACATACCACACTCCTCAAAATGCACCACAACCTACTCCTGACTCACAAAACTCAACCAATGACCACTATTACGCCCAGATTCTCGGAGTCCACCAAAGCAATCCTATATATGTGGAAATCTTACCCCACACCCCACAATAGACCCTATGCATACCCGAATCTGCCGAGAAGGACCTTATCATCAGGAACATGGCAGAAGAACTCAAGAAACTTAGCGGCAGGGTTCAAAATGTCGAAGGGGACAAAGGCGTTGAGGGTTTGAATTATGAAGATTTGTGTATTCAGCCGGACGTAGAACTGCCAGAGGAATATAAACCTCCCAAGTTCAAAATGTTCGACGGAACAGGTGATTCGAAGGTGCACTTGAGAACATATTGTGACAAGCTTGTAAGAGTTGACAGAGATGAAAGAATCCGCATGAAGTTGTTCATGAGAAGCCTCACTAGAGATGCCCTGTCTTGGTACATTAGTCAAAACCCAAGGAAATGGGTTAATTGGGTAAGCATGGCATCATATTTCATGGATCGGTTCAGGTTTAACACAGAAAATGCACCAGACGTTTTCTACATTCAAAATCTCAAGAAGAAGCCAACAGAAACTTTCCGCGAGTATGCTACTTGGTGGAGGTCTGAAGCTGCAAAAGTAAGGCCAGGGCTGGAAGAAGAACATATGAATAAGTTCTTCGTCAGAGCTTAGGATCCGCAATACTATGAAATATTGATGGTTATTGAGAACCATAAATTTTCTGATATCATCAAGTTGGGAGAGAGAATAGAAGAAGGGATCAAAAGCGGAATGGTGACAAATTTTGAAGCACTCCAAGCCACAAATAAGGCCCTGTAGCTAGGAGGTATCTCCAGGAACAAAGAAGTAGGTGCAGTAATGGTAGCCCAAGGTCCGAAGTCTCCTCTCACATACCAAACACCTCCATCCACATATCAGCCTTCACCTCCCAGATACCAACAACCTGCCACCACTTACCATACCTATAACGCCCAACCTTCATACTACCACTCACCACTAGCCCGCCAAAACTAACAAAAACCTAGACCAAATTTTGACCGCAGACCACCCAGACAATATACCCCAATTGTTAAACCTATAGACCAACTGTACTAGAGACTGAAGGTTGCCGGTTATATCACTCGCATTCCTGTTGTCGCCATGAAACATTCCTCTCAATGGTTCAATATAAATAAGACATGTGCCTATCACTCAGGCATGAAAGGTCATACTATTGATGGGTGTCATATTTGAAGTATAAGATTCAGACATTAATTGACACCAAAGTCATACAAGCAAAGGAGGCTGCACCCAATGTCCGTAACAATCCTCTCCCGGATCACAGGGGCAGAGGGGTAAACATGATAGAGACCGATGAAGAATGGGACTGAGAGGGGTCAATTGGACTCATTCGAGAAGGGGATAATCTTGAAACATCTCCAGTCACCCTCACACCTATCATGGTGCAAACTCAGGCACCAATCGAAGTTGAGGTAGCTGCACCAACTCCGTTTGAGGTTGAAGTAACAACCCCCTTCATCGTGATGGTATCACCTACACCGTCTTATAAGTCTAATGTTATACCATGGGATTATGTTGCAGAAGTAAGAAGGAAAGGAAAAGGAAAAAATGGAAGAAACTGGTGCAGCACAAGGTATTACCAGAACTGGTAGGGTTTACACGACTGAGCATTTGGGGGGAACAAGTAAAGAAGCCGCTTCCAGGCAGCCCATCATTGAAACCGGCCCAGATGATCTTTGGAGAAAGGTGCAAGCAAGGGAGTATTCTGTGGTTGATCATTTGAACAAAAACCCTGCTCAGATATCAATTCTATTACTACTGCAGAATTCTGAGGCACACAGGAACGCGTTGATGAAAGTGTTGAATGAGGCTTATGTACCCAACAACATTACCAGTGGAGAGATGGCCAATATGGTAGGGAAAGTGTTGGAAAGCCACAAGATCACTTTTCATGAAGACGGGCTACCACTAGAAGGACTAAATCACAACAGGGCACTGCATATCACAGTGCAATTTGAGGATAAGTTCATCGCCAGAGTCCTGATAGATGGGGGTTCGAGTCTTAACATATGTCCACTAACTACTCTGAAAAGATTGGGTAAAGGCCTGCACGAGATACGAGTAGGAAGTATGATGGGTCTCAAAGGGCCATAATCAGGGAGACCAACCTTAGCCTACAGATGGGCCCAACCTGGGTTGATGTTGAGTTTCAAGTGTTCGACATATCTGCTACCTACAACCTATTGTTGGGACGACCTTGGATACATGTCGCTGGGGCCGTAGCTTCTACTCTATATCAGGTCGTGAAGTTTGAATGGAACCATCAGGAAATGATCATCCATGGGGATGAAAGTAATCCTATTTACACCAGTCAAACTATTCTGGTCATCGAGAATAGAAGGAAGTTGGGTGGAGAAACATACCATCGCATCGAGCGCATCAACGCAATTAAAAAGGACAAATGGTGGAGCAATATAATAGAAGGCATATTGGCATGGACAGGGTCTGAGCCTAGCAAAGGTCTCGGTAAGAATCTCCAGGGGATCACCAAACCAATACAGCTAAAGCGCCATGGCAAAACTTTTGGGCTTGGGTATCAATACACCTGGCACGAGTATCAGAATTGGTCGCCGCCATGGCGTGGTCCTTATTACCCTCTAGAGTAACCAGTACCATATTTGAGCCAGTCATTTCATCAAGATGACATGATGTGGGAGTCTGAAGAAGATGAAGTTCTAGTTGGTATAAGGAATCTGTTTCTGGATGATGAAGACATGGATTGCAGTGCGGTGGTTGAGGAGGAGGAGGAGGAGGAGGAGGAGGAGGAAGAGGAGGAAGGCCTCATTATTCAGACCATAGAGAAGGGATTTGTTCTCAATAGTTGGACTACTGCACAATCAAGGGCCCATCAAGTTCCTTGGTAGCTGGGCAATTAGCATCATTTGTTTTAAAAAGAAATTTTTATGAGCATTTAAAACATTTTCAGTTTTTTGTTTTAAGTATGTTTTGTTTTGAAATAATTGCTCGGGTCATCGAGCCGTACCTGTTTGACATTTTCAAGATTTATCTAAATGCATTGTTGTTTTTAGTATTTATTATTATTCTTTACTTTTGTTTCTCTACAGTATTATTACCTATCCTGATGAACTTATGACCGTGACATGTAATGAGACAACGCAACATAAGGATAATAATTCAGAGGATCTGGAAGAGGATACAATTCCCGAGGAAATTGTTAGAGAAGTGGAAAACTTTAAAAACAAGCCTAAGTCCAATTTGGATGAGACTAAAACAGTTAATCTAGGAGACTCCGAAATAGTCAAGGAAACACGTGTAAGCATTCACTTGTCACCATCAGAGAAAGAAGAGTACACTCGTTTCCTGGTGGAATATGAGGATATCTTTGCATGGTCCTATGATGATATGACCGTTTTGGTCACGTCCATAGTGGCTCATAAACTACCTACCAACACAATGTGTCCGCCGGTAAAGCAGAAGCTCAGAAAGTTCAAGCCAGATATGAGTTTGAAAATCAAAGAAGAAGTCACCAACCAGATCAAAGTTAAGGTTCTCAGTGTGGTTGAATATCCAACTTGGTTGGCTAACATCATGCTAGTTCCAAAGAAGGACGGGAAAGTCAGAGTATACGTCGATTATCGGGACCTAAACAAAGCAAGTCCCGAAGATGATTTCCCGTTACCCAACATACACATACTGATCGACAATTGCGCCAAGCATGAACTCTAATCCTTTGTGGATTTCTTCGCGGGATATTATCAGATCTGGATAGATGAAGAAGATGCCGAAAAGACAGCTTTTATCACACCATGGGGATGTACTGCTATAAAATGATGTCGTTTGGTCTGAAGAATGCTGGGGCCACTTATATGAGGGCCATGACAACTATTTTACACGACATAATACACAAGAAAATAGAGGTATATGTGGATGGCGTCATCATCAAATCCAAGAAGGGTACATATCACATAGCAGACTTGAGGAAATTCTTTGATCGTCTTTGGAGGTACAATTTGAAATTGAATCCCACAAAATGTGCCTTCGGGGTCCCCGTAGGAAAGTTATTAGGGTTCATCGTCAGCCGCCGACAAATTGAGCTAGACCCATCAAAGGTCAAGGCTATTCACTATTTTCCACCTCCAAAGAACAAGAAAGACGTGATGAGCTTCTTGGGATGCCTTAATTACATCAGCCTCTTCATAGCACAATCAACCCTGATCTGTGAGCCGATTTTCAAAATGTTAAAGAAGGATGCCTCAACCAATTGGACTGAAGACTTCCAAAAAGCTTTTGACAGAATCAAAGAATATTTGTCCACACCGCCAGTCCTGGTCCCACCAGAACCTGGTAGACCACTGCTACTCTATCTCTCCGTATTAGATGGGGCTTTCGGTTGTGTCTTGGGACAACACGATGAGACAGGAAGAAAAGAACAAGCCATATACTATCTGAGTAAGAAGTTCACACCCTACGAAGCACAATATTCTTTGCTGGAATGCACCTGTTATGCTTTGACCTGGATAGCCCAGAAACTGAGGCACTACTTCTGTGCCTATACCACATATCTCATATCAAGGATAGACCCTCTGAGGTACATCTTCCAGAAACCCATGCCTATAGGGAAGCTGGCAAAATGGCAGATATTGTTGAGTGAATTCGACATCGTCTATGTGACTCAGAAGGTGGTAAAGGGACAAGCATTAGCGGATCATCTTGCGGAAAATCCTGTAGGAGGAGAATACGAACCACTAAAAACGTATTTTCATGATGAAGAAGTATCATTCGTAGGAGAAGATATCGCCGAAGCCTATGACGGGTGGAGAATGTTTTTCGATGGAGCCGCAAACTTCAAAGGAATGGGTATTGGAGCTATTTTGGTGTCAGAAATAGGTCAACATTATCTGGTATCTGCGAAACTCAGATTTCCGTGATAATATAGCAGAATTTGAGGCTTGCATATTGGGGTTCAATTTGGCCGTTGACATGAATATCCAGGAATTACTGGTAGTTGGCAATTCAGATCTGCTGGTACATCAGGTGCAAGTAGAATGGGCTACAAAGAATACCAAGATATTACCATATCTATATCATGTGCAAGAGATGATGAAGAGGTTCACGAAGATAGAGTTTAGACATGTCACTAGAATCCAGAATGCATTCACAGACGCATTGGCCACTTTGCCCTCCATGATACAGCATACAGACAAGAATTTCATCGACCCCATTCCGGTAAGGATTCATAATCAGCCAGCTTACTGCGCTCATGTTGAAGAAGAAGCAGACGGGAATCCATGGTTCCATGATATCAAGGAGTACTGGGCAAAAGGAGAGTACCCGGCGCATGAAAATCATACTCAAAAATGCACGCTCCAAAGATTGTCCAACCATTTCTTCCAAAATGGAGGAATTATGTACAAAAGGACTCCAAACTTAGGATTATTATGGTGTGTTGACGCCAAGGAAGCTTCCAAACTGTTCGAAGAGATACACTTTGGAATTTGCGGACCACACATGAATGGTTTCGTTTTATCCAAGAAGATACTGAGGGCAGGTTATTTTTGGATGACTATGGAAACAAATTGCATGAGGTATGTCCAAAAATGTCATCAGTGCCAAATACATGCAGATATGATATAGGTGCCGCCAAATGAACTCAATGCAACGAGTGCACCTTGGCCTTTTGCTGCTTGGGGAATGGACGTCATTGGACCAATCGAGCCCGCCGCTTCAAACGGGCACAGGTTCATTTTAGTGGCCATAGACTACTTCACAAAGTGGGTCGAAGATGCATCCTACAAAGCTGTAACTAAGAAAGTCGTCGCGGATTTTGTTAGAGTTCATATTGTTTGTCGATTTGGGGTTTCAGAGTCCATCATCACCAACAACGCCGCCAATCTCAATAGTGACCTAATGAGATCTATGTGCGAGACCTTCAAAGTCAAGAACAAGAATTCCACAGCATACAGGCCTCAAATAAATGGAGCCGTGGAGGCTGCAAACAAGAATATCAAGAAAATACTGAGGAAGATGGTAGACAACCACAAGCAATGGCAGGAGAAATTAGCATTTGCTTTATTGGGGTACCGGACCACAATCCACATGTCAACCAGGGCAACTCCTTACCTATTGGTCTACGGTACTGAAGACGTCATTCCCGCCGAGGTAGAAACTCCCTCCCAAAGAATTATACATGAAGCTAAACTCAGTGATGCAGAGTGGGTAAGAAGTCGCTATGAATAATTAGCTCTTATTGATGGGAAAAGAATGAATTCAGTGTGTCATGGCCAACTTTATCAGAAAAGAATGTACAGAGCTTTCAACAAAAGGGTCAAACCTAGACTGTTCGCACCGGGGTAGCTAGTGCAGAAACAAATCTTTCCACATTAGGATGAAGCCTAAGGAAAATTCTCACCCAACTGGCAAGGACCCTATATGGTTCACAGAGTACTAACAGGAGGAGAACTCATACTCGCAGAAATGGATGGAGAGATTTGGCCAAAGCCTAGCAACTCAGATGCAGTCAAAAGATACTATGTTTAAAGCTGTTTACATTTATGCAATTGATGTAACTAGACTACGCTTGACCTGATTTCCATTTAAGAGGGGATACGTAGGCAGCTCTGTGGGTTCGGTCACAATTCAATAAAATTCTCATTTTTCCCACAATGAGAAACTGGGGCAGAATTTTGAGGAAGACCCTCAACATTCCAAAGCAAGTCCAGCCAACGTCGTCATATACAGAACGGTCAGAGAATCACCTAAGTAAACTGGGGCAGTATTTTGAGGAGGGCCCTCAAATTCTAATGAATTCGCAATGTCTCTAAAGTGTCACAGTCATTGGTTCATTTAATTTATCCGGCATTGCATACTAATGTATTTTAAATAACTACATTCATCATGTGCACGCATATATTTTTTGAAAGCATTATTTTATGAAACAGCCAGATGCTACCCATGGTAACTCGAGCAGGATTTTGATGCAGAGCGAGGCAAAGAAAACATGCGGAGGCACGAACCAACCTTCCCCCGTAAAACTCACGATTGTCCTTTAGATGCAGGAACAAGAAATATTCTCAAATTCAGGCACACCTCAGAATCACTATCTTCATAACGACAAAGCTGCCAAGCGCAAACACATTTCCAGCTAAGAAATACTCTGCTACTACTTACTATCTGTTCATTTCATGAGACTAAGAATCGTCTCCATCTTGCATGAGGCTAAGCCGTGCCTCCTTAATTGCATAAGGATAAGCATTGCCTTCCCCCGGCACGAGACTAAGCATTGTCTCCACCTTTGCATAAGGCTAAGCCCTGCCTCTTCAATTGCATAAGGCTAACCATTGCCTTCCCCCTGCACGAGACTAAGCATTGTCTCCCACTTGCATGAGGCTAAGCCCTTCCTCCTTAACTGCATAAGGCTAAGCACTGCCTTACATTGCATGAGATTAAGCATTGTCTCCAATCTTTGCATGAGGCTAAGCCCTGCCTCATCAACTGCATAAGGCTAAGCTCTACCTTCCCACTGTATGAGACTAAGCACTATCTCAAATCTTGCATGAGGCTAAGCCCTGCCTCCTCAATTGCATAAGGCCAAGCTCTGCCTTCCCTTTGCATGAGACTAAGCACTGTCTCCATCTTGTATGAGGCTAAGCCCTGCCTCCTCAACTGCATAAGGCTAAGCTCTGCATTCCCATTGCATGAGACTAAGCACTGTCTCCATCTTGCATGAGGCTAAGCCCTACCTCCTCAACTGCATAAGGCTAAGCTCTGCCTTCCCTTTGTATGAGACTAAGCACTGTCTCTTTCTTGCATGAGGCTAAGCCCTGCCTCCTCAACTGCATAAGACTAAGCTCTGCCTTCCCATTGCATGAGACTAAGAACTGTCTCAAATCTTTCATGAGGCTAAGCCTTGCCTCCTCAATTGCATAAGGCTAAGCTCTTCCTTCTCATTGCATGAGACTAAGCATTGTCTCCAATCTTGCATGAGGCTAAACCTTTCCTCTTCAACTGCATAAGGCTAAGCTCTATCTTCCCCCCCACATGAGACTAAGCATTTTCTCTCCTTGTATGACCACAAAAATTGCTCTATTCCAAAAACCTTGCATCATTCTCTTCTCTTGAGGCTGATCTCTGCCTCCGACCTTACACAAGACTAAGCTCTGTCTTGTCTTATCTCAAACATCATATCTTTGCATCTCATAGGCTGAAACTTATCCAAATTTTCCGAAGGCGTCATAGTCTGAAGGAATCATCCTCATAGACGGAAGAAACCATTCCATGGCCTTAGGATCTCTCAATATTGCACATCATTATTCAAAGGCATCATGGTTCAGAGGCACCATCTTCATAGCCTCTGAAGATGGTGCACAAGTCATGACCCGGGGCGTCATGATCTAAGGACGTCATCCTCACCATCCAAAGACGATCTCTATAGTCCAAAGGGAATTTGCATCATGTTTAAATTTATGTGATAATCTATATGCATGCATCATATTTTGAATTTGCAGGCAATGAGGAAACAACCGTTCTCCTAACGGGAGCAATCTTCGCTCCAGTTTCCATTCAATGTTCATATCCTTAAATTATTTCAAACATAACCGATCACCGTCTGTTACCCATTCCCATATGATACCCACTCAAATATCCATAACCGCTCTCAATCCCGAGTTGTCCTATCCAGAATATTTTGTCCGTTCTTACAACAACTCCATCGGTTTATTCCACCGTTGGATCCAGAACTACACATGGCCTGATTTCCTGTAAAACCAGGGATATGTAGGCAGCTCAGAAATTAGAGTCCGGCCTATATTTTTCAAAATCACCCCGTTCGGTCAAAATCGATCATCATTTCTTTACCCGACAACTCTTTCATCCTTCCCGGGTAAAGAGGGGCAGCTGTTGATACCCAATTTTTCCCACACACACACACACACACACACACACACATATATATATATATATATATATATATATATATATATATATATATATATATATATATATATATATACCTTCAAAATAAGGCATATGCATCATCATTTCATTTACAAGCATACACAAGTATTTTTCATAATTTTCCATAATTATTTTTAATGACTTTAAATCAATTTATTTTTGCATTTTTATTATATAAATATCTAATAATTACCCTCCAAATTATTTTTTATGAGGATCTAATCATTTAAACTTATCATTTATACCAATATGAGGTTTTAAATATTTTCAAGGCATTTCTAAAAATTACATTTGTATTGTTTAGGGCCAAATTGCACATTTTGCAATAATAGCCCATATGCATGTATAATTATATTATTTATGCAGAAAATAACTTTTTATATTTTTATAATATTAAATAATTATTTTTAATCATTTTCATGCACAAATAATATTTTTGATATTTATTAATTACTTTTATAAATTATTTATTGATAAAATTCTGGGTATTTAAATAATAGCCTAATTGTAACCTATTTACGGACCTAAAACTATCCAATCCCAGCCCAATAACCTTTGAGCCCAAACCAAATAACCCCCCAACCCAACCAATTAACCAACCCGACCCAGAACCCCGACTAATCGTGGACGTTGATCTCCGAGATCAACGGCCCATATTACCCCGTCCCTTTTTAATTAACCTAAAGCCTCTAACCCTAACCATTACTCACTGCCCGCCGCCTTTGAAACCTCTCATCTCTCATCTCTCAAACCCTAATCGTCATTTTCCCCAATTTTCTCTCCTAATCCCACCGGACATGGGTTTAAACGATTACTTCTTGTCATATTCGACTCCCCCTTGGTACTGGAACCTTATATATACCGCTTGCCCAAACATGGCAAGCGGATTTCATCAATGTCGAACCAAAGATGGTTCAGTTCCTTGGCCTATTTTCGTCTATGTTCATTCTTGTTCTTTTATGGTATTAATCTCTGTGTATTTTCGTGATTCCTACTCACCCTAAAATTAGGGTTTCAGATTCTTTTAAATCGAACCAAATCTGGTTCGATCCTTTGATTTTAAAAGGTATTTCTGTCTATGTTCATCCTATTATATGCAGCATGTGATTTTTACCTTTTATTTACTTTTTAGATTTTTGCCGATTTTACATTTTCCCTAAAATTAGGGTATGAGATTTTCTCTCTTTTCCTTAATGATTTGATTGCATGTGATGATTCTTTCCTTTATCGTGCTTGATTGATGATTATCATTGTTTGGATGTTAATTTTTACTACTATATAAACCCCTCCCCATTCCCCTTTTGAGACGGACTTGAATCGTGAAGGTTTACAAAAAACTGAAGTTATCGCGCTTTGCTCTCTAAATACTCTTGTTCTATATTCTTGTTCCTGGCCGGCTGAAAGCCAAGGCGAGAAATTCTAGGATCTTGCTACTCTGGACTTTGTTCTTTCTTGTTTTTTGCTTAACTATTATCTAAATTGTTGAACAACCTCCAACGGTGCAAGCACTGCTCGGGGCCCATTCTCGAGGCTCTTGTGAACTCTGAAGCATCGCGGATTTGGGGTTTTTTGCTACTACACTCCACACTCTTTTAATTCTGCTACTGGTTAATGTTTAATTTCTTTCCTTCTTTCTATACATGTATCTGAACTTTGGTTCAACTATGATGGTGTTCATCTTTGATATCATTCTGTGTTAATTGATGCCTGAGAATAGTCTATTGTTCGTGTCATGCTTCACCATAACCTGCACCCTATGATCTCTTATCTCCTAGGATTAGTTCTATACCCATGTAGCATCTTAACATGTTAATTTGGACTTCAATATTGTGGTTGTATGTTGGTTTGCATGTTATGCTTAGATAATACCCTAGTTCTATGAGAACCCCTTTACTTAAATGAACTTTCAATGAATCCTGTGTATATTGGAGTGTTTCAAGACCTGTTCAAACTCATTTCATGCTGTCCTGGATTTCCAACTCTATTTTCTAAGACTCCTCTGATAACATGTTTCCTAGTATGTCTTGGTCTATCTATTGCTCTCTCCTTTCTATGGTTATCAACATGTGTATCCCTCTATTGTGTTCACGTTTTGATTAATGTGGCATTAGGTTAGACTAAGTTCAATTTAGACCCTTAGATTTCCACCGGTGCAACCTATGTATGCTTGCAAACCTGTCTCTTCTCCTAATTCCTATTATGTTTGCTAATGTGATACTTTTCTATGTGCACCTTGCTGAACCTACTAGCTTGCTTGACTATTTGTGATGTATGATCAGTTTAGTGATTTCTATCTACCCTCCTTACTTGTTACTTTGACATTCTAAATTCCTATTCATAGTCGGCTGAAAGCCAAGGCTATTTAGGCTCTGTTGTTGGCCTCCCTAGTGTGAGCACTGCTCGGGGTCCAATTGAGGCCCTTGTGAATTCTGACACACATGGTTAGGCTCTATTCATTCTTCAACTTCTAAAAAAACTATCCCTAATACCCTACCTCCCTATCATGTATTGTGTTGATTCCAAGTGATGCAATATTTGGTATTGTGGCCCACTAAAGAGGTCTGAACTCCCCTATGGACCTGTGATCATGTGGTATGCTATGCCGAAAATGTTGAAGGCCCAGCAAGGTTGGGTATTTAGTTGTTTGTCTGGGCCTACTATAGGCCTATCTATTGCCATGTAATATTACTATCTTACTTGTTAATCTGGGCCTCTAATAATACTTTGTATAAACAATTGGGGTGTTAGTGAGAAGGGAATGGGTAGAATTCTATATGTACATGCCATGGGTAGATAACATGACTATAGGACTTGACAATATGTTTTCTATATGTGTTGTTCGATTACATGAGCCCTATAGAAATCATGATATTAGGAGAAGCACACACGCACCCTTCTTGTTTCTATTCACACGCTATGTCTACTGTTGCGTGGTTATAGACAGCATATCCATATGAAGAGAGCACTTTGCATGACTACTCAGTTATTCACTAGAAAGCATGCTTATAGGATGTATAATATCTTCTTCGATGACTTAGAAACCATGCCTATAGGAAATCACACACTTCACTTAACTTGTTAAACACATGCACATTATTCAAAGCATGATCGTTTGACTAAATGTCTTACCTGCTCTTATGTCTACTTCTGTCCGATTATTAGATATTATGCCTATAGGGAATGAATGCTAATAACAACCTTTTCAATCTGCACCACGCTCAATAGATATCATGCCTGTAGGATTTTAATTGCTTAAATTCGCTATTGCATCATACTGTCAACCTTTAGAAAGCATGCCTATAGGAGCTAAATATATGAGAATCAGTCCCAATAGCCAGTCTCTAGAAATCATGCCTATAGGACCTCACTACTCGCCCTTCAAACGCTATTATCCACGCGATTATTAGGAGACATAAGTAATTTTGAGCATATCCAATAGGTTTATTGTCCACACTGCGTAAATCACCTAGAGATCATGTCTATAAGTTTATTAATTTATAACATGTAGTCTCAATAATCAGCGTGTAATACCAAATACTCCTAAACTGTATAGTCGCTTAGAAATCACGTCTATAGGTTTCCTAACCCCCCATAATCTGCAAATCAGCTAACTTGGGACAGCAGCACCATATATACGATATTGAATTCAGCATCACATAGAGATCCTGCCTATAGGATTCTACAAAATTATAAAATCTGCAATCTGTTAATGTTAATCAGTTTGGCGTGCATTTGTTGTCTAGATGCGGAGGCTAACTTGAGCCCTTATTTGCTTATATGTGAAAGTCCTAAATGTTTTGCCTGTCGCCTAGCATTTTCCCTTTTGAGCAACCTAAGTCAAATTCTAGAACTACCTTGAAATAGAGGTCCAAATACCTCATGGACCATAGACATGGGACGGGTAGTGCACGCATAGGGTACGACTTAGAATTAACTAGTACGCTTTAGATAAACAACTTAAAGATAGTAATCGAGTAGCAGGAGATGATAGTCTGTGCCCGCTAAATAATATGAGTAACACCCCATCTTGATGGAGTTACGAAGTATATTTATGTTGCATGGGGTGATCCTTTAGGCTAAAAAACTTAGGACCCCCTCCACCTTTGTTTAAAGTCAATCACTTTATTTGTCCAAATTGCTTCCCTCCTCTTAGACTAATTCATATAATTCGAGTTCGGCCGGGACCTACCGTTGTGGACCTCTAGGAGTGCCTAACACCTTCTCCTCAAGGTAATTTGAGCCCTTACCCGATCTTTGGTGATGCGAACTGGTTAACCCAGAGTTATTTACAAAATAGGTGCCCTAACGCACCTTAAAAATCGTTAGGTGGCGACTCTCTCTTTTAACACCCCTTCCCTTTAAAAGAGTTGTCACGACGCCGAAGCTCGATTTTCGAAAGAAAGAAAAATGGGGTGCCCACTCGGCGGTCTCCTCCACGCTTTTGCGGGATCGCATCTGCGGTGCCCACTCCGCAAATGCGATTACACCAGCAGCTGCCAACTTCAGCAAAATTACTTTAAGTTCAAAACTTGATCCGTTAACCACCTGAAATCCACCCGAGGCCTCCGGGACCTCAACCAAATATACCAACATGTCCTATAACACAATACGAACTTTGTCAAACCCTCAGTTGACCTCAACAACATAAAAATATGAATCGCACATGGATTCAAGTCTAATGAACTTTGAAACTTCCAATTTCTACAACCAACTCTGAAACCTATCAAATCACATCCAATTGACCCCAAATTTTGAACACAAGTCACAAATAACACCACGGACCTACTCCAACTTTCAGAATCAAAATCCGACGCCGATATCAAAAAGTCCACTCCCGGTCAAACTTCCCAAAATTTCAACTTTCTCCATTCCAAGCCTAATTCCGCTACGGACCTCTAAATCCACATCCGGACACACACCTAAAAGCAGAATTATCATATGGAGCTATTATCAGGCTCGAAATCTCAAATGGACATCGATAACATTAAAATATACTTCAACCCAAATTTATGAAATTCTTCCAAAATGCCAACTTTCCACAATAAGCGTCGAAACGCTCACGGGTCATCCAAAACCCAATCCGGACGTACGCCCAAGTCCAAAATTATCATACTAATCATTTAAAAATTTTAAATCCCGATTCTGAGGTCGTTTACTCGAAAGTCAAATATTAGCCAATTTTTCCGACTTAAAGCTCCCGAAATTAGAGGTTTCTTTCCAAATCAACTCCGAACTTCCCGATAATCCAATTTCGACCATACGTGCGAGTCATAATACATTAAGTGGAGCTAAAAACGACTGGTTAGGTCATTATAACACATGTTCTATGTGTAATAGACTGACTAATTTAAGACCTTATCAGTCTTTTTATCTTGATTTAAATATAAACCAAAAATTACCTGAACTAACATTTTATTTGAATCATTAAATGGTTAACCAACTAGTTACTTAGTCATACCAATCACCATGGAGTTGTTCCTGTGTAAGTGACTCTGTGTTTGTAGAGGCCTTCATGAGATGCTATGGTTGTACAATGTATGTTGGACTTATAAGGCTCCATTGCTTGACCCTCAATGGCTACGGGTATGTCAATATAGTTATGAGTTTAACGTCGTCAGCTCGACTTATTACTTGTGAAATTCAACAGTCTATCAAAGTGACCGATGAATGTTGCTCAAAATATCCTCCAAAGTACACTTTTGAGTCTTTGACAATTTACCTTAAACTTGTCACCTCCATTGTTCTGTTAGATTTCAATTGCTTCATATGGAGTAACACTTGTTACATTGTAAGGACTTGTCCACCTTGATTTTAATTTTTCTGGGAATAGCCTGAGTCGACTATTGTAAAGAAGCACTTAATCTCCAATTTTAAAACTTTTTCGTCAGATCAAATCATCATGCCATTTTTTTGTTTTTTATTTAAAAAGTTTGGCATTTTCATAGGCTTCCAACCTTATTCCTTTCAACTCATTAACCTGAAAAAATCTATTTTTACTAGCAGAGGCTAATTCAAAGTTTAATGCTTTTAGTGCCCAAAACGCTTTGTGTTCTAATTCAAATGAAAAATGACAAGCTTTTCCTAAGACTAATCTATATAAGGATGTTCCAATTAGAATTTTGAACGCCGTTTGGTACGCCCATAATGCATCATCTAATTTTATAGCCCAGTCTTTCTTGACATTCCAACCATTTTTTCAAGAATTCTTTTTAACTCACGGTTGTAAACTTCAACTTGCCCTTGAGTTTGAGCATGATATGGTGTTCCTGTTTTATGAGTCACACCATATTTTGTCAGCAAAGCAGAAAATTATCTATTCATAAAAAGAGTCCCGTGATCACTAATGATTACTCGTGGTGTGCCAAATCTGGTAAAAATATTTTTATGAAAATATTGCACATAGTTCGAGCATTATTTTTCCTTGTGAGGATGACTTCAACCCATCTTGACACATACTCCACAACCATAAGGATATATTCAAAAGAATGAGAAGAAGGAAAAGGACCCATGAAATCTATTCCCCAAACATCAAATATTTCACATACCTTTATTGATTGCAATGGAATCTCATCTTTCTTAGTGATGTTACCTGTTCTCTTACGCCTGTCACATTGTGCAACATATGCTCGGGCATCTTTAAAGAGAGTCGGCCAAAACAATCCGGCTTCCAAAGCATTAAGGTTGTTCGATTTACTGCATAATGACCTCCAATTTCTCCATCATGACAGTGATATAAAATTTTGTTCGTCTCCTTTTCAGGCAAACATCTTCTAGTTATATTATCTGCCGCCAAAAGCTTTACGATCTCCTTTTTTACTACTTCTTGCATTGCTGGATTCAATCTCTTTTGGAGCTGGACTATTGGCCTGCAGCTATCCTCCAAGAGGGTTCTATGCATACAAGCAGCTGGATTAATCCCTTTGATGTCTTCTATAATCCACCCCAAAGCTCTTTTATGTGCTTTTAACACTTCAATTAGTTTTTCTTCTTATCCTGCAGTAAGAAAAGATGAAATAATTACTGAAAATAATTCTTCTTCAAGATAAACATATTTTAAATGATATGGGAGAACTTTGAGTTCAATTTTTGGTTGAACTTGTTCTGGTTGCATCTCCACATCTTCAACATCGTTTTTAGTATTTCAGCTTCTCTTCTGATGATAGGATCATCGCCTTGTATGGTGATAGATTTGGTCAAACATCTTTCCATTGAGTCTGTAATTAATTGATCATCTTCGAATTCATTTTTAAGACAATTAAGCATGCCAATCGAAAAACACGAAGATGATATCTCATCTCCTGATTATCTTAATATCTTTTGCATATAAAAATGAGTGTTTCTTCATCAACTCTAAAAATTAGTTGTCCTTGATGGACATCTATGATTGCTCTACCTATGGAAAGAAGTGGTCTACCCAAAATAATTGGTTCATCGGGATATTCCTTCATTTCAAGTAATATAAAATCTATAGGGGAAACAAACTTATCTACTCTTACGAGCACATTTTCAATTATTCCCTTAGGTTTCTTAGTACTTTGATCTGCAAACTGAAGAGAAACACCTATGTCTTTAATTTCACCAATATTTAATTTTCTAAAGATAGAAAATGACATCAAGTTAATTGAAGCTCCAGAATCACAGAGTGCTTTTTCAAAATATACTCCTCCCAAAGTGCAAAGAATTGAAAACTACCTGGATCACCAAGTTTTTGTGGTAGCTTATTTTTAAGTATAGCACTGCATTTTTCAGAAAGCATCACCATAGAAACTTCATCCAATTGCCTTTTACTTGACAAAATTTCTTTTAGGAATTTGGCATCTCCTTTTAAAGAAAAAGGAAATAGCCTTAACTTGATATCTTTAGGAGATACTCCATTATTCTTAGTTGTTTCAACAAGTTCCAAAAAGTCAATTAAATGACTATGTGGATCTTCACTTGCGTCTCTAGTGAAGATGCAAGTGTGTTGAATCATTTGAATCAGGCCAATCCTGATTTCAAAGTTGTTGGCTGCCACAGGGGGTTTCCTGACACTAGATTCACAGTTGATGTGGTTAGGTCTAGCATAATCCCTAAGGATTCTATTTGCTGGTCTTGGTGCTACTTCATCAAACTGATCCTCGACATGGGCTAGTGGTTGAATGTCTTCTACTATCTAATTCTTCATTCCTTTACGAGCTATGCTTTGAGAAGATGATGTTTATCCTTTCCTGCACAATCGAAGAGATTTTTCAATTTTTGGATAGTAACTAGCCAATTTGTTTGTAGAAGAGCGGGTCATAAACTAACTAAAATTTTAAAGAAAGTAATAAATAATAAATTAACACTAGTTTCTAAAGCAGTACTAGTAGTTAATAAAATAACTAAAGAAATTTTCAAAAATAACAAAAATAGTTAGAAAAGAAAGGTACGATACTATATTAAGTATAAGTAAAGGTGGTACTAGTAAATAATAGTAATTATAAATAAAGTTAAAATAGTATTATATGTAAAAAGTACTAGTAATGATACACCCGGCCGCTCGTTTTTTTTTTCTAGATCCTCGTTCCCCTAAATAAGACTCCCCATATATGATTTTACTATTTTATGACTTGCAAGGATGGTTAGCTTGGGATTTGGAAAGGTTCGGTTGAAATTAGAATACTTGGTTCCTTGGTTTGGCTTTAAAAGGCTGGGTTTGACTTTGGTCAACATTTTGCGTAAACGACCTCGGAATCGGGATTTGATGGTTCCAATAGGTTTGTATGATATTTTTGTACTTGGGTGAATATTCGGATCGTGACTCGGGAGCATTTCAGCGCTTAATAGTGAAAGTTGGCACATTGGAGGGTTTAGAGTTCTTTAAATTTAATTTGAAGTAGGATTTGGTATTATAGAGGTCCGTTTGGGATTCCGAGTCAGGGAATAGTTTTGTATGGTTATTTAAGACTTGGACGCAAAATTTAGTGTTATTCCGAGTAGTCTAAGTAAGATTCGGCACGTTCGGAGCAATTTGGAAACTTGAACTTCATAAATTGATTCAATTGAGTTTTGGGGTGCGATTCTTAGTTTCGTTGTTATTTTATGTGTTTCTAGAGTTTGTGCAGGTCTGTATTATGTTTATGGACTTGTTGGTGCATTTGTATGCGGTCCCGAGTGGCTCGGGTGTATTTTGAACCACCTGGAGCTAAGTTGGAAAAACCAGATTTTCCAGTTCTGGTTTCCTTCTTCGCGAACGTGGAAGGACCCTCGCATTCGCGATGAAGGAATTGGATAGGGGGAATTTTTCTGCTTCGCATTCGCATGATGGGGTCCACGTTCGCGAAGGGTAAGGTGATCTGGGTGGGGGTGGCACCGTTGTTCTTCTCGTTCGCGAAGGTGCCCTCGCGTTTGCGTAGGGCAGGGCAGGTAAGCCTCCGCGTTCGCGATGCCCTGGTCGCGTGCACGATGGCCAAGTTTTCTGGGCCTTGGCCATTTGCCTTTGCGAACACGAGGCCCTTTCCGCGTTTGTGAAGAAGGGGCAGCTCGGCAGTGTCTTATTTTATATTGGGACTTAATTTTGAGCTCATTTATTACACCCTTGGGCGATTTAGGAGCTTTAAGGAGGGGGATTTCAACCTAACTTTTGAAGGTAAGTAATTCCTACCCAATGTCAGTTTAATACATAGATTTTGAGTAGATTTTAACATGTAAAATTATGTAAATTATGGGTTTAGATGAAAACCTAGGTTTTGATAAACAAAATGGGATTTAACCACGAAAATGGTTATAGAATTGAGTGAAAATTATATATTTGAGTTCGTGAGGTTATGGGTAACATTTATCTTTCAATTGGGTTGGGTTATCACTCTAATAGTTAGAATATGAGATTTTGAGCATGTATTGATTAATTTATATAATATTTGACTAGTTTCGGATTATTCGGCACCGAGTTGAGGCTCAGTAGTGAATTTGAGGCAAGAAAGTGAGCCTTGAGACGAGGAAAGTCTCTTGCCTAACCTTGTAAGAGGGAATATACCCCATAGGTGATTTAAATTAATATTTGCTTCAAATTTTGGGGCTACATATGCACGAGGTGACGAGAGTCCGTGCGTAGCTACTAATTATGTTTATGTCCGGGTAGTTTAGGACCCAAATCATGAAATACTTATAATGTTTGTGCCCTACTTGTTAATTAAATTGTCTAAATCATATTTGAACTTGATAAAGGAATTGTAGGAGACCGAATTTCACTTTCTTGAATTTAGAGAGAATTACTTGACTATCGATGGAAATTGTTTTACATTGTGTATTAGCCTTGTAATAACGATTAAGTCAAACACTTATAAAGTATCCTCATTTCTTGTGGAGTGGGTCGAACGCCTCGGCAGTATAATAGATGCATCTATGATCGTGTCGTACGTTCCTCGGCACTGTACACATTATTCTGGATCGGGTTGTACGACCGCGGCATAAATCATGCTTAATAATACTCGGAGCCTAATCATACTTGATATTATTCTATGACTTATGAGGTTACAATTATTACTGACAGGAATTTACTTGGAATTTATTAAATTGTGAAAGAATTATTTGTTCCTGCTTGTTAATGAGTTATTATTATTATTACATATCCCATGCTTATTTAGAATTTCTATATTATTATTGTTAGCCCATTGTAAGTGTCGATGTCGACCCCTCGTCACTACTTCTTCGAGGTTAGAATTGATACTTACTGGGTACATGTTATTTATGTACTCACCCTAGACTTCTGCACTGACCATGCAGGATATGAGGCAGATGCATCTGTCGATCACATCGGCGTGCATCCCCGTTACCCGGAGGCCTAGTGGTGAGCTGCTTCATGAGCCGTTCTGCAGCACCTAGAGTCTCTCCTTTGCATTTATTCTGTCTATTTGTGTTTCATACAGTAGCTAGAGTTTTGTATAATCTATTAGTGCTCATACACTTGTGACACCATTTCTTGGCATACACTAGTAGACTTGTGGTTTTTGGATTATATTTATGGTTATGATTGCACTCAGCTATTTTCGTTTTATTTATTGAAAACTGTTGTTTCTTAAATATTTTAATTAAGGAAAGTTTAATTACTGGGAAATCTAGTAAAAAAAAAAAGGAAAACTACGAGATTAGTTCAGTGTTGGCTTGCCTAGCGGCGGCGCTGGGCGCCATCACGGCCTATAGGAGAATTGGGTCGTGACAAGTAACATTATATTGAATATACTACAGTAAAGGTAATGATAGAAGTATTAAGAAGAAATACTTATTAGTAGGTAGTAAAAATATTAACAACAATAAAAATAATAATAATAAATTCTCAAATTAGTAACAAGATATTTAATCTGAAGTAGATGTATGCCAATTCCTGGCAACAACGCCAAAAATTTGATGAGGCAAATGTGTATTCGAATTTCCTGCTCGTACTCTGTCAAATTCTACTATAGTTTAAAATATCGTCCCACATAGACTGGATAATCTATGCTACAGACTTGTAATATTTTAACTACTATTTGAGAGAATCAAATTGAAAAAAAGTGAGTTGTCACGACCCAATTCCCCTCTGTATGACGGCGTGACGGCACCTAGTCTCTACGACTAGGTAAGCCTAACATTTGCGGAATAATAAAATGAAAACATAAATTTAAAAACTAACTGTAGAAATAATAACATAACTGGGTACCATGCCGCCTGGCATGTACAATAGCCAACTATTCAAAAATACACAGTAATCCCAAAATACGGAACATCGTGAATCACAAACTACTGAAGGAAAGTCTAGTGTCTCTATACATCAAAGTCTAACAAAAGAAAAGGACAGAAGATAATGGACATGGGAAGGAGTAGAAGGGGACTCTGAGGTTTGCGGACGCGGCAGATATACCTTGAAGTCTTCAAAGCTGTCCCGGCTCACGGGTAGTGCGGCTGATAAAGAGCACCTAGATCTGCATACGAAACACATGTGCAGAGAGTAGCATGAGTACACCACAATTAGAAATACCGCTCAGTACCGCAGTAAAATAAAGACTGAAATTTAACAAGAATAAAATTATAGAGGACAACAGCTCAGTACATAGAGATAACAACAAGGGTTTTCCCGAGATACCATCTCGTAGTCCCAAATGTAAATGTGCAGTACATGGGGATCTCCCGAAATACCGTTGCGTAGTCCCAAAGTAAATATGAAGTACAGGGGGATCTCCCGGAATACTGTTCCGTAGTCCTAAAGTAAATATGCAATACAGGGGGCTCTCCCGAAATACCGTTACATAGTTCCAAAGTAAATATGCAGTACATGGGGATCTCTCGGAATACCATTTCGTAGAATATGCAATACAGGGGGATCTCTCGGAATACCGTTCCGTAGTCCCAAAGTAAATATGCAGTACAGGGGGATCTCCCGAAATACTGTTCCGTAGTCCCAAAGTAAATATATAGCTCAACCAATGGAAATAATAGTTACAGCAAGAAAACCTACAATTGAGACTAAATTCAAGTTAAGGAAATATAGGAAATTTTAGTAAACATGCTGCACAGAGTTCAGATAGGCAGTTAAGACACGTAGGCATGCTATTCTAAACTAAAAAGGATAATTACATATGCTAGTGTAGATCAAATAAGGAGAAACATGTTATTACTTAGTGAAGAACGGAGTTTTACAACAAATAGCTCTTGTACGTACTCGTCACCTCACGTACACGACGCTCACATATCAAAATAGTACTAAATCCTAAGGGGAGTTTCCTCCACACAGGGTTAGGCAAGCCACTTACCTCGAAGCAAGCTCAATCAATCGGTCACAATACCTTTCCCAAAAATATCCGGCTCCAAATGGCCCAAATCTAACCAAAAACAATTACATATCATATATATACAACTATAATAGACTCATCTAATTAATGAAATCAATATTATAACAAATATTCCAAAATTCGCCCTAAAACGTCCACCCGGGCCCACGTCTCGGAATATGGTAAAAGTCACAAAATATGAACACCCATTCACTCACGAGTCCAACCATATAAAAATTACTCAAATCCGACCACAAATCCCCTTTCAAAACTCGAAATCTTTGTTGAAGAAGTTCTTCCAATTTTTTCCAATTTCAACCCCAAAAATCCAAAATTAAAGAGGAAATAAATGATAGATTAGTGGAATATAACCAAAATGGAGTGTAGAATCATTAGCCAATAGATATCTCTGAAACTCCCTCAAAATCTTGTTCAAATTCGAGCTCCCAACTCAAGTTTTTGATAAAATAGCAAAACCCCCATTTTTGGAAACTTTAATACTGCCCAGACATTTCCTTAACCGCGATCACAGAAATAGACTCACGATCGCGAAGAATAACTTTGCTGCCCCAGAAATTAACTCTTCGCGAACACGTAAAACACCACATGATTGCGAACGTCCTCACGCGTTCGCGATGAGCAAAGCGCGTGGCCCAGCCTTAGCCTCTTTAACTCTACGCGAACGTGACCTTGGCCACGCATTCGCGAAGCACCACTTCACACCACTACACATTCGCATCCATCTGCCCATGAACGTGAAGAACAAAACTTCCTCTGCCCAGCTAAGCCTACACGATCGCGTCCTCAAATTTGTGAACGCGATGAATAACTTTTGCTGGCCTCTTAGATTGCCTTACGCGATCGCAAAAAATCCGGAGCATCGAAACATGAAATACCAGATAAACTCCTGCTTGGTTGGAAGGTAAGGCAAGCTCATAAGCAACCTCCCCAACACGCTGCAACATCTCAAAAGGACCAATAAACTGTGGACTCAGCTTGCCCTTCTTTTCGAACCTCATAACGCCCTTCATACGTGAAACCCGGAGCAAGACCCGCTCTCCAACCAAGAATGCAACATCACAAACCTTCTGGTATGCATTGCTCTTCTGTCTGGACTGGGCTGTGCAAAGTGGATCCTGAATCACCTTCACCTTATCCAAGGCATCCTGAACCAAGTTTGTACCCAATCATCTAGCCTAGCCCGGCTCGAACCAACACACAGGGGACCGACACCGCCTACCATAAAGAGTCTCATACGGTGCCATCTGAATGCTGCACTGATAAGTGTTGTTGTAAGAAAACTCCGCAAGTGGCAAAAACTGGTCCCAAACGCCCCCAAAATCTATCACACAAGCGCGAAGCATATCTTCCAGTATCTGAATAGTGCGCTCGGATTGTCCGTTCGTCTGATGGTGAAATTCTATGCTCAGCTCCACTCTAGTACCCAACTCCTGCTATACGGCTCTCCAGAATCGTGATGTAAACTGCATACCCCGATCAGAGATAATAGATACCGGTACTCCATGAAGCCTGACGATCTCACGGATGTAGATTCGAGCTAGCTGCTCGAAAGAATAGGTAGTCATCATAGGAATGAAATGAGCCGACTTGGTCAGCCTATGCATAATCACCCAAGCTGCGTCAAACCTCTGCTGAGTCCATGGGAGTCCAACAACAAAATCCATAGTGATCCGCTCCCATTTTTACTCCGGAATCTCCAACTTCTGAAGCAACCCACCTTGCGGCTGATGCTCATACTTCACTTGCTGGCAATTTAGACATCAGGCCACATACTCTACTATGTCCTTCTTCATCCTCCTCCACCAGTAATGCTGCCTCAAGTCCTCATACATCTTTGCGGCACCCGGATGAATAGAGTACCGTGAACTGTGAGCCTCCTAGAGAATCAACTCATGCAAACTATCTACATTGGGCATACATAGCCTGCCCTGTATCCTCAATGCACCATCATCTCCAATAGTGACCTCCTTAGCATCATCGTGCTGGACCGTGTCCTTAAAGACAAGCAGGTGGGGGTCATCATACTTACGCTCCCTGATACAATCATAAAGAGAAGACCGAGAGACCATACAAGCCAACACTCGACTCGGCCCAGAAATATCCAATCTCACAAACTGGCTGGCTAAGGCCTGAACATTCAACGCTGTGGGCCTCTCTACTACCGGTAGATATGCTAAGCTTCCTAAACTCTCTGCCCGGTGACTCAAAGCATCGACCACCACATTGTCCTTCCCAGGGTGGTACAAAATGGTGATATCATAATCCTTAAGCAGCTCCAACCACATCCTCTGACGCAAATTAAGTTCTTTCTGCTTGAACAGATGCTGCAAACTCCGGTGATCGGTGTAAATCTCACATGGAACACCGTACAAATAATGCCGCCATATCTTCAAGGCATGAACAATAGCTGCTAAGTCAAGGTCATGGACAGGATAGTTCTTTTCATGCACCTTCAGCTGTCTGGATACGTAGGCAATCACCCTACCGTCCTGCATCAACACTGCACCGAGACCAATCCGCGATGCATCACAATACACAATATAAGACCCCGAACTTCTAGGCAATACTAATACTGGGGTTGTAGTCGAAGCTGTCTTGAGCTTGTGAAAGCACTCCTCGGATTCCTTTGTCCACCTGAACGGAGCACCCTTCTGGGTTAGCCTGGTCATAGCTGCTACAATAGATGAGAAACCCTCTACAAATCGACCGTAATACCCCCCCTCCCAAACCAAGAAAACTCCGGATCTTTGTAGCTGAGGATGGTCTAGGCCAACTATGCACTGCTTCAATCTTCTTCGGATCCACCTGGATCACATCACTCGATACTATATGACTCAAGAATGCCACTGAGTCTAGCCAAAACTCACACTTTGAAAATTTTGCATATAACTTCTTTTCTCTCAAGGTCTAAAGCACAGTCCTCAGGTGCTGCTCATGATCCTCCCGAGTCTGGGAATACACTAGGATGTCGTCAATGAACACAATAATGAAGGAGTCAAGATAGGGCCGGAACACACTGTACATCAAATGCATAAAGGCTGCTGGGGCATTGGTCAGCCCGAAAGACATGACAAGAAACTCATAGTGACCATATCGGGTCCTGAAAGCAGTCTTCGGAATATCTGCCTCTCAAATCTTTAACTGATGATAGCCTAAACGTAAGTCAATCTTGGAGGACACTCTAGCACCCTGTAACTGATCAAATAGGTCATCAATAGGAGGCAAAGGATACCGGTTCTTCACTGTGACTTTGTTCAACTGGCGGTAATCAATGCACATATGCATAGAACCTTCCATTTTTTTCACAAACAAGACAGGAGCACCCCAAGGTGATATACTGGGCCGAATGAAGCCCTTACCGAGCAACTCCTGCTCCTTCAACACCTTCAATTCAGGAGGAGCCATGCGGTATGGAGGAATAGAGATGGGCTGAGTTCCCGGCAACAAATCAATGCCAAAATCAATATCTTTATCAGGGGGCATGCCCGGAAGATTAGATGGAAACACATCTGAAAAGTCCCTCACTACTGGAACTGACTCACTATATGGGTATCAATACTGACATCTCTCACATAAGCTAGATACGCATCACACCCCTTATCAACCATTCGTTGATCTTTAAGAAATGAAATAACTCTGCTGTGAGTGTACTCTAAGGTACCTCTCCACTCTAATCGCGGTAAACCTGGCATAGCCAGCGTCACGGTCTTAGCATGACAATCAAGAATAGCATAATGGGGTGACAACCAGTCCATGCCCAAGATAATATAAAAGTCCACTATGCTGAGCAATAATAAATCAGCTCTGGTCTCAAAACCACTAAGAGCAATCAAACACGACCAATACACGCGGTCTAAAACAAGAGAATCTCCCACAGGAGTAGACACATAAATAGGGGAACTCAAAGAATCCCGAGATACACCCAAATACGGGGCAAAATAAGAGGACACATAAGAATATGTAGAGCCCGGGTCAAATAATACTGACGCATCTCTATGATAGACCGGGACAATACTTGTAATGACAGAATCAAAAGTGATTGCCTCTATACGAGCAGGAATGGCATAATATCTGGCCTGGCCTCCCCCTCTAGGATGACCTCTACCTCCCCGACCTCCACCTCGAATTGGCTGAGCAGGTGGGGTGGCACCTGGTGCTGTAATCATAGCCCGAGGACTTGGTGGAGCACGTTGTTCCTGATAAGTCTGTGGAGGTGCACCCCTCCTACATCTAGGGTAATCCTTCACCATATGGCGAGTGTCTCCATACTCAAAACAAGCTTTGGGAGGGCGTGGCTGCTGTGATTAGCTCAGGCCAGGTCTGCTGGACTGGCTGCTAGGAACACCTCGTGCAGGAGGCATACTAGATAATGGCGATGCATAATAAGGCTCTTGGGGCCTATAAGGAGCTAGAACACCGCTGGCGGCTGGAAGAGCTGAATGAACGGGGTGACTCACATAACCCCTACCATGGCGAGTTGTTGGGGCACGAGCTCCAGAATAATAACCAGCCCCTTGAGACCTCTTTTCCTCTATCTCCTCTCTATCCCGGGAAAGCATGCCCTCCAATCTCCTGGAAATACTCACAACTTGCTGATAAGGAATATCCATCTCCAACTCCCTGGCCATACTAATCCGGATGCTGGGGTGGAGTCCCTCGATAAACCGTTGAACCCTCTCTCGAAATGTGGCAACCAAGGCCGGTGCATGTCGGGCCAAATCACTGAAGCGAACTGCATACTCTAACACAGTCATAGATCCCTAGCGCAGCTGCTCAAACGTCACGTGCCATGAGTCCCTGAGGCTCTGAGGGACATACTTTCTCAAAAACATGTTCGAGAACTAAATCCATGTAAGTGACGCTGCCTCAGCCGGACTACTCAACTCATAAGCATGCCACCACTGATAGGCTGCTTCTCTAAGCTGGAATGTAGTAAAAGAAACCCCACTCGTCTCCTCTACGCCCATAATACGTAGAATATGATGACACTCCTCCAGAAAATCCTGATCATCTGTAGCCAATCTACTGAAGGTAGGTGGTTGGTACTTCTTGTACCTCTCAAGTCTGAGCTACTCCACCTCAGAAGTTGCTGCGCTAACCTCGAGCTGAGCTAGAGCTACCGGCAGTATTGGTAGAATCTCTGTAACCTGGTCAACCTGAACCCACTACTATGGAGTACCGACGACTGGAGTCTGTGCTCCTCCCCGGGCCAGAGATGTGGCAGGAGCAATTAGAATTAATACAGCCTGAGCTATGGTGATGAACATGCTCAGAAATTGGGCTAGAGTCTCCTGGAGGGCTGGTGCAGAAACGAGTACCTTAGGTGTCTGCCCTCCAGCTAGAGCTACTGGGTGCTCCTCTGTAGCAGCTCGTGCGGGTGCTCTAGCTGCACCACATGGACGTCCTCGGCCTCTACCCCGGCCTCGGCCTCTCATGGCTTTAGTAGGGGGCGCGGGTGCCTAGTCATCAGATCCGCCTATATGAATCCTCACCATATGTGAGAGAATAGAATACAGAAGTTTAGAATTTTTGAAGTCAACAATATATTTTCGCACTACAAGGAATCAAAGTAGTGAAATTTTCCTAACATTTCCATATCCTACCGAAGATAAGTACAAACGTCTCTGTACCGATCTGCAAGACTCTAATAAACTATCTTGTGACTTACGACACCTATGAACCTAGAGCTCTGATACCAACTTGTCACGACCCAATTTCCCCTCTGTAGACATCGTGACGGCACCTAGTCTCTACGACTATGTAAGCCTAACATTTGCGGAATAATAAAATGAAAACATAAATTTAACAACTAACTGTAGCAATAAACACATAACTGGGTACCATGCCGTCTGGCATGTACAATAGCCAACTATTCAAAAATACACAGTAATCCCAAAACTCAGAACATCGTGAATCACAAACTACTGAAGGAAAGTCTAGTGTCCCTATACATCATAGTCTAACAAAAGAAAAATACAGAAGATAATGGACATAGGAAGGAGTAGAAGGGGACTCCGAGGTCTGCGGACGCAACAGATATACCTTGAAGTCTCCAAAGCTATCCCGGCTCACTGATAGTGTGGCTGATAAAGAGCACCTAGATCTGCACATGAAAAACATGTGCAGAGAGTAGCATGAGTACACCACAATCGGTACCCAGTAAGTGCCAAGCCTAACCTCAGTCGAGTAGTGACAAGGCTAGGTCAGGCCCTCTTGGTATATATATAATAACACAAGATAGAATGAAATACCGCAGTAAAATAAAGACTTAAATTTAACAAGAATGAAATCATAGAAGCCAAAAACTCAGTACACAGATATAACAATAGGGGTTTTCCCGAGATACCATCTCGTAGTCCCAAACGTAAATGTACAGTACATGGGGATCTCCCGGAATACCGTTCCTTAGTCCTAAAGTAAATATGCAGTACAGGGGGATCTTCTGTAATACCGTTCCGTAGATCCAAAGTAAATATGTAGTATAGGAGGATCTCCCGGAATACCGTTCCGTAGTCCCAAAGTAAATATGAAGTACAGAGGGATCTCCCGGAATACCGTTCCGTAGTCTCAAAGTAAATATGCAGTACATGGGTATTTCCCGGAATACCGTTCCGTAGTCCCAAAGTAAATATGCAGCTCAACCAACGGAAATAATAGTTACAGCAAGAAAAGCTACAATTGAGACTAAGTTCAAGTCAAGGAAAAAAAGAAAATTTCACTAAACATGTTGCACAGAGTTCAGATAGGCAGCTAAGACATGTAGGCATGCGATTCTAAACTAAACAGAATAGTTACATATGCTAGTGTAGCTCAAATAAAGAGAAACGTGTTATTATTTAGTGAAGAATGGAGTTTTACAACAAATAGCCCGTGTACGTACTCGTCACCTCACGTACATGGCGCTCACATATCAAAACAGTGCCAAATCCTAAGGGGCGTTCCCCCCACACAAGGTTAGGCAAGCCACTTACCTCGAAGCAAGCTCAATCAATCGGTCATAATGCCTTTCCCACGAATATCCGACTTCGAATGGCCCAAATCTAGCCAAAAGCAATTACATATCATAAATACAACCATAATAGACTCATCTAATTAATGAAATCAATACTTTAACAAAAATTCCGAAATTTACCCAAAAAAGTCGACCCGGGCCCACGTCTCGTTATCGGATAAAAGTCACAAAATATGAACATCCATTCACTCACATGTCCAACCATATAAAAATTACTCAAATCCGACCACAAAACCCTTTTTCAAAACTCAAAATTTTTGTTGAAGAAGTTCTTCCAATATTTCCTAATTTCAACCCCAAAAATTCGAAATAAAAAGAAGAAATAAATGATAGTTTAGTGGAATATAACCAAAATGGAGTGTAGAATCATTACTCAATCGATATCTCTAAAACTCCTTCAAAATCTCGTCCAAATTCGAGCTCCCAACTCACGTTTTTGATAAAATGGCAAAACCCCCGTTTTTGGAAACTTTAATATTGTAGAGACATTTCCTTAATCGCGATCACAGAAATAGCCTCGCGTTCGCGAAGAACAACTTTCCTGCCCCAGAAAGTAACTCTACGCGAACGCGTAAAACACCAAGCGAACGCGATGCTCTGGCTCTCAGACTCACGCGATCGCGAATGTCCTCACGCATTCACGATGAGCAAAGTGTGTGGCCCAGCTTTAGCCTCCTTAACTCTACGCGAACGTGACCTTGGCTATGCGTTCACGAAGCACCACTTCACACCACTACGCATTCGCATCCTTCTGCCCAACTAAGCCTACACGATCGCGTCCTCAAATTCGCGAACGTGAAGAACAACTTTGGTTGGCCTCTCAGATTTCCTTACGTGATTGCGAGACTTCCCTCATGAACGAAATGAAGAAAAAGTCTGCAACAAAACACTAGAAAATCTGCTATCTTCCTTAAGTCCAAAAAGGCCCGTTGAGCATCAGAAACACACCCGAGGCCCCCCGAGACCTCAACCAAATATACCAACCAGTCCTAAATCACCATACAAACTTAGTCAATCCCTCAAATCATATCAAATAATGCTAAAATCATGAATCACCCTCCAATTCAAACTTAAAGAACTTGAAACTTTAAATTTCCCCAACTGATGTCATAACCTATCAAATCACGTCTGATTGACCTCAAATTTTGCACATAAGTCATATTTAACATTACGGACCTACTCCAACTTCCGGAATCGGAATCTGACCCCGATATCAAAAATTCCACTATTGGTCCAAATCTCCAAAATTTTGACTTTCGCCATTTCAAGCCTAAATAAGCTACAGATCTCCAAAACGCATTCCGAACACGCTCCTAAGTCCAAAATACCCAACAGAGCTAACGGAATCGAAAAAACTCCATTCTGGAGTCGTCTTCACACAGTTCTGATTACGGTCAAAAATCCTAAGACTTAAGCTTCCGTTTTAGGGACTAAGTGTCTCAAAACAATTCGAAACCAAAAACAAAAACTCCCAGATATCGTCCCACAGAAACTGGATAATCTATGCTACAAACTTGTAATATTTTAATTACTATTTGAGAGAATCAAATTGATGAAAAATGAGTGAGGTTTAAAACTTGTTAATTACTTAAACAAAATAAATAACTTTTGGAAGATTTTTAAAAAAGAGTTGGGAATCATTGAATTCACTTGATAATATTACTATAATAAAATTTCAAATTCTACATTTATTTCTCTAAAAAATAATTACTTATTTCTAATACAATTATATTTTTCTCACTAAGAAATAATCTATTAATAACACTCCGTAAGAATTATGTTAATTATTCAATTTAAGACTAGTGACATTTAAACCGAAATTTTTTTCTTGCTTGAATTGTGCTAAAAGAAAGTAATAACTTCGTGAGAATATTTTTACTAAGGATCAATAATCTTACCTACAACAATTCCTCGGTGAGAATTAAAACTGAGGCAAGCAAGATTACTGACTTGACATAATAGTTTACTGAAAAATTACTTACACTCTACTATTTTTTTCATCAGTTATTATATATTAATTTTTGATCCGCGAGAATTACAAAATTAATATATGAATAACTTAGAGAAAAGATGAGTATCTTTTGTCATATTCCACTTTTGCAAATGTGAAATCCATGTATGCGAAGTGACCTTTGCTTATATAGATTCCACATATGCATCTATATCTCTTTTGCTTCCATTCTTGACTTCATGAGTTAGACTTGCAAATGTAGGTTCCATGTATGCGAATTTGACCTTACGTATATAGATTCTATATATGCGACTATGCTCCTTTTCATCTCTAATTATCTCTTTCCATAAGCCCATATGTATATTTCACATTTGCGAATATGAAGTTGATGAGTGCAACTGTGGCTTTGCTTCATTCTCTTGTCTTTTAGCCTCTTTCCTTCCTTTTCATAATTTCTTCTTCCTACAAGTTTTGTTAGAAAATACGCGAGGATAGGATATCATTTTTCATATTTTATTTTAAAAACTATTTTTTACATATGAAATTACATGAATAATTTATATCCATCACTCCTGAACGTCCCCTCGAGGACGCTGCACTTCTCAATGGTGTTCACCGGCTCATCATCTTTCTCCTTCAACTCGTTCTGAAAGGCCTGCATGTTGCGATCCTCATCAAGTTTCCAGAGAAATTCCCGGTAGTTGCATCGATATTCAAAGTACTTGTTTTTCAACCTTACAAAAATTTCCCTACGCCTCTCCTCCCTTCGGGCGCTCTCGATCTCCAAAATCACCGTCTGCGTTCAGAAAAAGAAAAGAAGAGAGTTAGAAATGAAAATGACCTGAAAAACATAGACAAAAAGAAGAGAAGATCAAAACATTAAACACTCACTCTAAGGTCTAGACCAGCAATGCTCCTCGACAGAGTAACGTCATCCAACTCTTTAAGGGTCTTATCCTCTATATCAGAACAAAAAGGGCCGAGGTCGGGGACCACAACCTCCGTATTCTTCAGCATATTACGGTCCATAGAGATCGCAATGGTCCTCTTAGACCCCTCCAACCTTATCTTCAGTTGGGTAAATCCTTCCTCCATCATCTTCAGGTCACCCGCATTAATGTCTGAACCCGTCTCATAGCCTTCCTCAGCAACGCCTTTGCCTCTCTCATTGGATGGCAAAGAAGTATCACCAGTTGGCTACGAAGTCAACGACCCATCTTGCTACGAAGTGTCGAAAACTCCAGTGGATGGCCCTTCAGACTCCGTCATCACAGAAGGAAGAGACTTACCCCTATCGGCCTCCGCCAACCTCGGAATCTCAGACACTGGCCCGACGTCATCTCCGATGACAATGGTCGCCATTTCACGCAGCGTAAAATAACCCTCCATAAAGTCAATGGCACGGGACCCCATCACCACTATCCATAAACCACCTCTTGCGAGTCATAAAATCTTCCTCACTAGGTACATGCTCCTCCTCATCTCCGTCTATCAGACGGTATAATGAAGAGGCTAAGGTTCCCATGGCCGAGGAAGGAGCAGGACAAGATGCACAAACAGGGGGGGCCGGGGCTCAAGCAGAGGCAACCACGGTCGAAAAAGGAACTGGGACACGAGCTGAGGTGGACATAGTTGAAGAGGGGGCGAAAGCCGAGGCCTTAGCATTCTTTCTCTATCGGAACGCGGGTGCGGGAGATAAGGAAAGTACAAAGGAAAAAGAAATTCAACCAAAGTAAACCAAAAAGAGAAATAACTAAGAGACCGGCAATAAGAACGACTTACTAGTCAAAGGGAGATGGGGCCCAAACCTTTTGCAGAAGCCCGACCACTCGCATATCCTCAGAATGTGAGGAAGGAGCCGACCCACCCAGTCGAAAATATCGTCAACCAAATGGGGAGGTAAAAGTGTAGCTCCACAAAAAAGGACAAAAGGTTAGAACCATGGACAAACACAAAAGAAAAATTAGATGCCTACAAACGAGAAAGTTATGTACATACGAGTTCAATTCCAAGACTTAAGAAATCCATCAGCGTTGGCCACGACATCCTCAGTTCTAACAAAGAAAATGTTGAACCAGAATTTACGGTTAGCTTTGTCATCCATCTTCACCACAAAGAATTTACCTCCTCGGTGGAGAAGATTCAACATCATCCCCCTATAAAAGCTAAGGGTGAACATGTGCGTCGAATGTCAAAGTGTGAGTTCGACCTCGGCCAGCTACGCAAATTTGGTGAGTATCTTTATGAGTTTGTAAGAATACGGTGCGAGCTGAGCCGGGCAAATTCCATAATAGCGACAAACATCCTCCGTCGGCAGAAAGAGAGGAAGAGTGTAGCCGACGTGAAAGGGGTAGGCGTAGAAGGCGCAATACCCAGGACGGTGGACCTGCACCGTAGCCCACTTGGCAGGGATCAAATCAATGTAATTAGGAAGGTCATATTTAGCCTTAAGCTCTACCAAATTGGCCTCCTTCATTGCTGATTTAAAGGTTCCAGGGTCGGCTTCAAGCAATTTCGAGGAATCAGACCTGGTATCGGGGTTACGAGGAACTATCTCCTCCACCGTTGGGAAACGTTTGTCCCCGGCGGCTGCCGGGACATTCTCCGCATGAGGGGGAAACACCATCACTAGAGGGACCGCATCACTTCCCTCGCTAGACTCAGAAGGTACATTAGACAAGCTTTAACAAAATAGAAAAAGTACCAAACAATGGACGATTAAAAATGACGAGAATCACTGGAACAGAGGGGAGAAGTGCACAACAATGGGAAAGAAAGAAGGGGATATAGGGTTTCGATATAGGAAATTTGAAAACATAGAAATTATACCCTCATATCCCTATTTATAAGGATTCAGGCATCAAGACAGAAAAATGGCTCATCATTACCTGGCACCGGAACCTAATCGGTAGGTCCAATCAGGAGTCACACGCAAAATGAAGCAACACATCGGGAATATGCGTCATGAGGATGCATGATGTCATGATGTCATCCTGATTGATGGATAGCACAACCCCAACAAACAGACCGTGAGATGAAGCGTTCAAAATTTGCAGCTCACGAAGGGCCACGTTGCCAGTTCAAAACAATCACCACGACCCGCTCATCTCACCTAATCGTTTCGACCGTAATGAACAGAATCCACTCATCAAGCCCTCCTGAGGCCGACCTCAATAAGCGGAGGGACTAACTGTGTAAAATTAGCCCTTAAAATATTCATGTTGAGATAACATTACAAGAAGAATCCTTAAGTCGTAATTTATTAAGATGGTTCGAGAAGCCCATAGCATGTGGTCGAAGAATCGATGAGAGACGTAGTCAGGGCATCAACAAGGATCGAGGTCGAGGTCGAGTACCAGCGATAGATCTGTAACTGCTAGATTTCAAGATAGGATCTTAAAGAAAATATTCTAGTAAATATTCTCTAGATTTGTAATATTAGAGTTTTTAGGAATATGTCTCATATAAATAGAAAAAGAGACAATGATAGAGGAGGATGTGATATTCATTGTAAAAAAGAAACTTTGAAAAGAATGATTTGATACTTACTTACTAGCATACAAACAACATCTTTTTCTCTAAGATTCTTCCATCAGATCCAAGAATAGCTCGAATATTCTAGGATCTGTCTATCATTCACTGTCAGAGAAAAGATCCACTTATTCCATTCTTTATTGGGTGAATCATTCCTCTTATTTACTTGAATATCATTTATTGTTGTTCATTGTTATTGAATGCTACATTATTGCTACTGATTTCAAGAACATTTAATGCACGATATTATCACTATTCGTCTAAATCTGTACAACATCAATTGCTCATTTCAGAACTACGATCTAAGGATATTCTTGTTGGCTAATATTAACCTTTGTTTATACATTCGCGGTGGAGTTTTAATCCTAAACATAGACAAGAAAATTTTGAGGTTGATACTTCTCTTCATTTGTAGGCAAACCATTTATTTGCCACTCTTTTAAGTGTTTAAAGAAGAGGGAAACTAACTGTAATTATAATGAACTAGCTACATCATGTTGATATACTCGTGTTTGTAAATCCCATTCATGTTAGAGATCAGAGGAAATTTCTACTCCCGCCATTTCAAAAAAATTGACACTATTTTCCTATTAGTCCGTTTAAAAAAGATTGACACCTTTCAATATTTTTTTAATAGGAAGCACTTATAACCACACAAATGTTATGGCAGATTTCAGAACACAAGTTTCAAAACTTTTATAGCCATACAAATGCTATAGCTTATTTAAGACCACATATCTCAAAACTCTTCTCTTCTTTTTTAAAGTTTGTGGCAAGTCAAACTATGACAATATTTTTTAAATGCAGTGAGTAATGATTATCTTTGAATAGAGATAATAAATTGAAGAATATGTAATGTTGGCTTTTGCATATATATTAGCAGGTTTATAGTACATCAAAAATATGCCGTAGCCCCACAAATTTTATGGACTACACATTAATCATTTCCCTTTCCGGGTACAAAGTTTGTGGCATAAGCCCAAGAATTGTTGGCAAGAAGATCGCAACGTGGTCCAAAAGGTTCTCAATTAGTCTGTCACGACCCAAAATCTAACTAGTCGTGATGGAACCTATCCAACCCGCTAGGTAAGCCAAATAGCAAACAATCCTATTCAAATGAGATTTCGCTGAGAAAATAAATGATGAAATAACCAAGCTTTTATACAAAATCCCAAGGACTAGTAGTACAAATCATGAGCTTCTCAAATTTATAGTTTACAAAGCTGGTACGAAATAAATGTATCATCTGTTTGAAATATACATAAACAGATTAATAATTCCAAAACTACCAAGAATAAGAGGCAGCTCTGACCGGAATGCAGGTACATCTTTAATGCCAGCTCCCGCCATACACAGCAACAATCAGCATTCAAAATCTGCATGCAAGGTGCAAAAGTGTAGTATGAGTACAACTGACCCCGCGTACTCAATAAATAATAGACCTAACCTTAGGTTGAAAGCAATGACGAGCTTGGACTAATGGTCAGAGTCCAACACCAACGGCTAACAACAACTCATAACAATATAATAATAGTAGTACAAGAAACAACACAAAGATATGATGCTCAGCTCGTCCACAGTTACGAAAAAATAGGCATGCTTCTCAAGTGTAACAGTAAAACCCAAATCTTTCACCGAATTCACCAAAATGTGAGTATATTAGAAAACTGTGATTTTTCCCAAAAACTTTCAATAACAGATAAAATATTTCAATCTCAGATTGCATGAGGAAAGTACATCTCTATGCCTACATGTCAATGTGCATGTGAAGTCATGAATGTCATAATACTGTGTAGCATGAGAAAATGCATCTATATGCGTTTATGTCAAGTATACCTGCCATTGCAATATGTCACAGCGATAAACTCATGTACTCACACTCTCAGAGTACTCAATCTCACTGTCTCGCACTCGCACTCATCCCACTCGATCCCTCAACACACTCAGTCACTCAACACTGAACAGCTCAAAACTAGCCAAAAGCAACTCAAGAACATCAAATAATGCTAAAGGAAACAAACCCAATCGATAAAGGTCGAATCTTTAATCAAAAGCCCCAAAGTCAACAAAAAAGTCAAACCCTGGCCCGAACCTCTGAATCCGACAAAACATATTAAACTCCGACAACCCAATAGCTTATGAGTCCAACCATACTAGTTTCACTTAAATCCCACTCCGAATCGATATTCAAAACTCAAAAATTCACTTTATGAAATTTTAGACAAAAAAACTCCAATTTCTCTCTTGAAATCCTTAATCAAATGCCAAAAAGGAAGATAGATTCATGAATTATAATACAAAATCGAGTAGAGAACACTTACCCCCAATCCATATGGTGAAAATCGCTAAAACAACCGTCTCAATCCGAGCTCCATAGCTCCAAATATAATAGAAGAACCAAAATCTCGAATTAAATATAGTCTGCCCAGGCATTTTCGCATTTGCGAAACAATAGCCGCTTCTGCGCTCTTGCGCAAACACAGGTGCAAACAGAAATTCACGCATCTGCGCTGACCTTCGCTTCTAAGCCCAAACATACCGCATATGCACCTTCGCAGATGCGAAGAAAACTCCGCATTTGTGGTCTCTTGCTCCCAACAGCACTCTTCGCTTCTGCGATGCCACTGCCGCTTTTGTGGTTCCGCATCTGCGCCTATAGCTCCGCATGTGCGGTTACACTAGAACCCCTGCCAAACCAGCCTTAGCCAAAATGATCCAAAACGATCTGAATATCGCCCGAAACTCACCCAAGCCTCTCGAGACTCCATCCAAATATATCAACAAGTTCCACAACATAACAAGGACCACTCGAGGCCTTAAATCACGCACAACAATATCGAAACGATGAATCACACCTCAAATCAAACTTAATGAACTTTTGAACTTTCAACTTACAAAACTCGTGCCGAAACATATCAAATCAACCCGGAATTGACTCAAATTTTGCACACAAGTCCTAAATGACATAACGAAGATATTTCAATTCCTGGAACCACAATCCGAGCTCGACATCGTCAAAGTCAACTCCCAGCCAAACTTATGAACATTTCAAATCTTCAAATTTTCAACTTTCGCCAATTAGTGCCGAAACCTTCTAGAAATATCCAAATGCAAATCCTGGCATACGTCCGAGTCCAAAATCACCATTCGGACCTAAGGGAACCATCAAAACTCTGATCTGGGGTCAAATACTCAAAAGTCAAACTTCGTCAACTCTTCCAACTTAAAACTTCAAACATGAAATTCCTTCTTCCAAACTAATTTCAAAACACCTGAGAACCAAAATCGACGATACATACAAGTTATGATACATCATACGATGTTGTTCAAGACTTCAAATAGCTGAACGGAATGCAAATGCTCAAAATGACTGGGTGGGTCGTTACATGATCCATTTCTTGTGTCAATAGCTTGAACAAAGAAATTAAACATTGAGAACGTAGCCAATCGGCCGTTCTTGATTTCTTTCACCTTCAACTCAGCAAATGCCTCTGGATCATCAGCTAGGCCAAGAGGGTCAAAAGCTCATCTGGGATAGATCTTGTCAAGACCTTCATCAAGTGGGCCTCCACCAACTTTGTATCCTTCAACTAAGCCCATGAGCACAACTTGGGTTGCTCAAATGGTAAGAATACTTTGTGCATGGATTAGATTTAGGTTACCAAAGTAGTCAAGACCACCTTATGAGAAAATCTGAGATCCAGCCTTGAACCAAACTATCTCACCGAATTTAATTCCATGCTTGGAAATGATTTCAGGGAAAACACAACCCAAAGCACCAAGCATGGCCCAACGACAATGGATTACCTCAAATTCACGGTTCCTAACGAATGTCTGAGGGTCAGCTGAGAGTCCAGCAATGTCCCACTCGTAGTCACCTGGGAACTCACATGTCAAGTAACATGGAGTTTGCTCGGAGAATGGTCCCAAGTACTTTGGCATGTCTTCTCCATACCTATTTCTTAAAGTCGCGCTGCCCCATGCGATGCGACTGTAATTTTTCTAGATTATTTCATTTTCTTCATGTTTTGACATACAGACTTGGCTCTCGACCCCCGAACACGATCTTGGTTTAATCCCTTATACTTTGACTCAGAATTTAAAGCTCAAACATTTTTGATTTAGCTCTCGATTATCCTTTTAACTCGGAATCACTTCCTGCAAGGCATAAAGCACATAATAAGTGCAATTCACTAATATTTAAGCTCAAATAAAAGTAAAATACAATAATTAAAGTACAAACTAAGACTAAAATACGGGTTTCTAGCCTACCATCATCTACTCAAAATCTAACCATAAACGATAATATCAAACAATGCAAGAGAAACCAACTCCGATTAATAAAGTTAAGATCTTTACACATTTCTCAAAAAGTCTACCCCGAGCTCGTCTGGTTAAAATCCGAGTCAAAAGGTAGATCTCAACTTCCCATATGACCACAAGTCCAAATATATGATTAGTTTTCAAATTCGAGTCCAAATGCGACTCTCAAATCTTAAATTTTTATTTTTCATAACATAGTCAAAATCCCCTAAAAATTCCTTAAAATCCCACGATTGTAATGTTAAAGTCCATAAGAAATCAAGTTAAAATATTGAAATTGAGTCAAAATCACTTACCCAATAGCTAGATATGAAAATCCCATCCAATAGTTGCTTCCCACCAAGTCTAGGGCTCAAAATGTAATAAAATGAGACTACGTCCCGAAAGCCCAACCTTAAACCCAGCTGCAGTCTGGTCGCAAATGTGACCTTCGAAAATGCGACCTCCGCAAATGTGATATAGAGACCGCAAAACCAAACCTTGTCAATCCTAGTAAATATCGCATATGCGACACCCTCTTCACAAATGCGAAGCCATAACCATCGCAAAAGCGACAATGCAATCGCAAATGCGATTATCCCAGCCAGGTGCCCCTTCGCAATGTGATCGTATTGTTCGCAGAAGCAAACATTTCAGCCCCAACCTACCTAGAAAATATGATCCCCTCCTTGCAATTGCGAGATTCGCAAATGCGGACAGGTTCTCAAATTTGCGAGACCTGCAGCATCAGCCAAAGCACCAACAAATCTCAACCTAACAAAACACTCTGGAACCATCTGAAACTCTCCTGATCCCTCGAGGCTCCACACCAAATATCTGCACAAGTATAGAAACATTATACGAACTCGCTCGCGAGCCCCAAATATCGTCTGGAACTATGAATCTAACCCCAACACGCATAGAATTCATAATGAAACTCAAGAATCGCTAAAATCACAACCAAGTATCTGATTCCCACTAAACCAACTTGGAATGCCACCAAACTTTGCACACAAGTCTTAAATGAAAAAACAGACTGATTATAAGTCCTTAACCGAAATACGACCTGATAGACACAAAGTCAACCCATGGTTAAACTTAAAAAATTTCTAAACCTTCAAATTGTCAACTTGCAGCTAAAAGAGCCAAATCAACCTCGGAACCTCCGTATCAAATTTTAGACATACACCTAAGTCCAAAATTACCATAAGAATCTATTTGAACCATCAAAATACTATTTTGGAGTCATTTTTACAAAAGTCAAATCTCGGTTAACATTCCCAACTTAATCTTCCAAACTAAGAATCAATTGTTCCAAATCAATCCAAAATATTCTCGGAACCAAATCAACCACCCCGCAAGTCACATAACCATAAATACACACACGGGAGCTTCAAAAGGAGAAATAGAGCTCAAATACGTAAAACGACCAGTCAGATCGTTACAAGCGTGTGCTATTTTCATATTTAGAAATAAACTTGTTTCCAATTCTTAGATTGGATCTTGGGTTAGTCATATGAGTATTAAGATTTAAGCTAGGGCTTTAAGAAAACAGGAAAAAGAAAAAGGGTCGGGGACTTAAAATGAAGCTACATGTAGTTGTGGGAAGGCTGGGTCCAAGAGTCAATTAGATTGGGGGTGTTAAATATGTTTAAACGCGTAAGGGTGAGGGTAAATAGTATTGGTATATATATATCACTACTTATGCTCCCTCCGTTTCAATTTAGATAAGGTAGTTTGACTCAGCATGAAGTTTAAGAAAAAAAAATACTTTTGAAACTTTTGGTTTTAAAAGCTTAAGGGGCCATGACATTTGTCTCGTTATAAAAACTTCTCATTAAGGGTAAAATGGATAAAATAAGGAGCTTAAAGTTGAATTATTTCCAATTATAGAAATGTATCATTTTTTGGAACACTACTAGAAAACTGCCTAAAGCCGTTTAGAAATACCGACCGAAATAGGTCGGAAAACTGAAAAAATCGACCGATTTTCGACCGACTTTAATCCGTCGAAAATAAGTTGGTCGGTAAAAAAAAGCGACCGAAGTTGGTCGCAATTTCCGACCAATTTCGGTCGGTAAATTATTTTTCACAAACGACCCAAAAAAAAAATCTGCTGGAAAAACCGACCGAAGTCGGTCGGTATTTTTAATTATGCAATTAAAAAATACAGCGTATGGGACTCGAACCAGAGTGTGTATTGTGGCAGAATACTATTCTACCACTAGACTATTGGTACATTTTGGTTTAAGACTTTTTTTAATTTATTTGTACTCTTTAATTGCATTTTCGCGCAAAAATTACCGACTAAAGTCGGTCGATTTTTAAAAATAACTGACTGAAATAACCGACTGTTTTCGATCGGTTTTTTGAATATTAATTTTAATTTATTTTATATGAAAATCCGACCGATTTCAGTCGGTTTCTTAAAAAGTTAATTTTGCGGGATGCTAAAATAGTTTCCCGCATTTTGGCGCCAAAAAACTATCCGAAGTCGGTCGGTTTCGTAAAAAAAAATTAAAAAATAAAATATTTTGAAAAACCGACCAACTTCGCTCTATTTTTCGGTCAGTTTTTTGACCGACCGAAGTTGGTCGGTTGGCCGCGGTCGATTTTGATCGAATTTCTAGTAGTAGAACGAACTAATATGGAAAGTGTTTATCTAAATTGAAACACTATTTAATACCCTAATATGTGGGGCAAATATGGCCTTGCCGTCTGCTGAATTGGTGTAATCATCAAAATAGATAAGTTTAGCCGTCCAAAAGAATATACTACTTTCTTTGTGTAATTTATTACAAGAGTTCCTGAGTTTCCACGCCTCCAAGTTGTTTAATCGGCACAACTTCCCCCATTTCCAAGCCTTTCTACTTAATCTTTCTCTACCCATTTTTCTTTGTGTCATGGACAGACAAACCAAGAAACGGAAGTATCAGCTTGATCAAACTCACCCTAGATATGGATTTAATAGCCTACCTCAAGAAATTGTTCTTGACATAGTTTCCAGGCTCCCCATAACATCTTTAGTCCAATTCAAGTTTTCTTGCAAGTTATTTTACAACTTGTTACATGATAAAGAGCTTGTGAATCTGCACCTGTCTCGTGCAGTAAAGGACGATCCTTGCGTTATTTTTCACGCGGATTATCCTTTAAAGAATCAGCTCTACTTTCTTGAATTTTCTGATCATGGTAAGGAAGAGGTTGTGAAGAAATTCAGCACCCCTTTTGCAAACTCTGTGCCTGAATTTAAAGTGGTTGGTTCATGCCATGGACTATTGTGCATATGTCATTCTCTGTTTAGTAATGAACTTTATGTGTGCAATCCTTTTACAAGGGACTACAAAGAGCTGCCCAAATCAGTAGAATTTGAGGTGCAAAAATTGGTTCTTGGATTTGGTTTTCATCCTATTACCAAAGAGTACAAGGTGATCAAGATTATAAGTTATGCCAATATGTATAATCATGTCTCATGGCGCTATCGTGGGTATCGACCTCCCCACTTTGGTAAATCAGATGTTCAAATATTTAGTCTTGGTAGCAACAGATGGAGAAGTGTTGGAGAAGTTGTTTATCAGTTTGATCCAAGTTCTCAAGGAATTATGTTGAACGGGAAGATGCATTGGTTGACTCAATTTGGTAAGTATAATGGACGTCGTGACAGGCTCATCGTTTCCTTTGATTTAGCTGATGAGGTATTTGCTGAAGTTCCAAAGGTTGATTTAGGTGTCAATACAAGAATTAAGAAGTTTCATCTAGCAGTTATTGGAGATTGTCTTGCTGCCGCTCTAACTTTGCCTCACCAAAAAGGCGGAGGAATAGAAATTTGGGTAATGAAAGAATACAATGTGAAAGAGTCATGGGTGAAGGAGTTCATAATTGGGGTTTATACACCAACTCCAAATGCTGTCACTCAACATTTGCAGCCATTGGTAAAAGTTCTATGCCTTTTGAAGAATGGAGAGATCTTGCTTGAGTATAAAGGTGGCAATTTGGTTTCATATGATCCTAAAAATAGTATTTTTAGGACTCTAAAATTTCAGGGAATGCCTAATTTGTTTCAGACATGTGTTCATATGGGTTGCCTTAATTGGATTGATATCCCACCTTCTAATTAGATCATCAAACTTATTAGATACCTTCCCGTTGTTTAAGCATATAGTAGTTCTGTTTCCTTTTAAAGTCATTTCCCTTGTTTTTCATCCTAGTATGTTGCTTTGTTTTGTAAAATAGTTCTCTGTGTAACATACAGAAGAAGATGTTGATTTTCATTGTATGTTTAAAGATTATGAGATCTTCTGAATCAATTAATAGGACTTTTAGGAAGAAGACAAAAAAGGAAGTGCCAATTAGCTCTTATAGTTATATTTTTTAGTTTTCTTTTTGAAATGTGAAACAATACAAAAAATAAAATCCACTCCTGCTAAATCAAACTAGCAAGATACTAATACTTACTCAATATTCACTTATTAAAACCTTTAAATTGAAAATTAAACTAGACTAGATGAAAAAAATGTATTTTTGAAACTTTTTTCTTTCTTTTGTAAGAATAAAAAATTAGTACTACTCTAAAAATAAATATTTTTTTTTTGTATTTTTCAATTTTCATAAATAAGACTTATAAAAACGGTGAAATAAAAGCTAAAACATCAAGATTAAACTTAAAATTATTTAAATACTAAACTGTGGTGAAAAATTCAAAGGTTTGATTTAGGTGTCAATACAAGAATTAAGAAGTTTCATCTCGCAGTTCTTGGAGATTGTCTTGCTGTTGCTCTAACTTTGCCTATCCAAAATGGTGGAGGAATGGAAATTTGGGTAATGAAAGAATACAATGTGAAAGAATCTTAGATGAAGGAGTTCACAATTAGAGCTTACACACCAACTGCAAATTCTGTTACTCAACATTTGTTGCAGCCATTGGTAAAGGTTCTATGCCTTTTAAAGAATGGAGAGATGTTGCTTGATTATAAAAGTGGCAATTTGGTTTCGAATGATCCTAAAAATGGTACTCTAAAATTTCAGGGAATGCCTAATTTGTTTCGGACATGTGTGTAGGCATATAAATTTTATTGAAATTAAATTCGTAAAATAATTGGAACTATATTTTAAAATTCAAGATATATCAGTTCAAATAAATTTATTGGACTAATATAATTGGATTAATTATAAGCCCAATATATATGGATTAAATAAATAAGCCTTAATCCATTGGGCTAGTCCATTTAATTGAGCTAAAGTGATGAGCCCACTTCATTAAGTCCAAGATGTCATCTTCCTAGAGGCCCAATTTTGTGCCACGTGTCAAATGACGCGGCACGCCAAGTCAAACGGAAGAGCCAATAGGATCATGCCATGTGTCAAAATGACAAGGCATGCCAAGTCACATTAAAAGGCCAATGAAACCGCGCCACGTGTGCAAGTGACATGTTCTGGCCAATCAAATGCGGCCTTGAAACACTTCAATTTGATTGGTCGGAAAGAGTTTGTTCTTATCATAACTCTTCCCTCCCACAACTATAAACAGGGGTCTTCATAACCCAGAAAAGACACCAAAAGTTATAACAAGAAGCAAGAGAGAGCTCGTGGATCAAACGCCGCAAATTTCTCTACAAGTTTTAAGCTTTAAGCAATCAAGTTCAAGTTCAAGAAATCAAGTTCAAGCTTAAGAACGAAGAACAAATCAAGGTCAAGATCGAGCAATCAAGCTCAAGCTCAAGAACAAGATCATCGTTCGTGGCAACAAGTACATATTCAAGATCAAGCTCAAAGGCCCTTGAATTTATTTACTATTGAAAAGAAGAATCAGATTAACAATAGAGATTATAACAATCAAATATTTGAAATAAAATACTACAATTGTTGCAATATTTTTCAGTCTCGATTATTTTTCTGACACAAATTTATTGTCTACAAATTCTGACATGCCCAGTGGGACAATCTCTACCTCTCATCTCAACATTTCAATCATCAAAGTTCAAGAACATTGAAATGGCTTCAAAGAAAATCAACTCCAGTTCAACTTCAACCAAAGCTGCTAATTTCAGGTTCTATGCTGATGTGGAAAGCATCCTCGATGTTACCTTTGAAAGCTTTGGACCGGTTACGAGGAGCAAAGCAAGCTCGTTAGGACAACAGTCACCCCAAGTGCCGTCTGCGTCAACCCCTATTTTCGGATCTTCATCCTCAAAAGGAGCAAGATCTTTCACAAACGCACCTGAAGGAGGAAGCGGTGTTGCTCAAAAGATCAATAAAACTCTTGCTCTGCTTGACCTCTCCAGATCCAAGCACTCTGCTGTGAAGGAAGATGATGATGCTTCAAGTGATGGATCCTCCCCACTTACACCACATAGTGTGAGCCAATCAAGGATCAATCTGTGTGAAAATCCATGCTACTCTCCATCATCCACGACAATCATGCAAGCCATGGTGACAAACACTTCATCTGTGGAGGAGCAGTTGGCAAACTTGACGGAAGCAATCGCTAGCTTGACCAAGTGCATGCAAAATCAAGATGCTAGAATCGACAAGCTAACAGATATGGTGGGAATATTGATGGAAGAAGAATCCACCCATGCACCTGGAAAACTCCCAGAAGTTCAAAAGATTGATCCTCCCCCACGACAAGTTGCATCCACTAAGGAAATTTCAGTCTCTTTGGAAGGAATGATTCCAATCAATAAACTAAAGAAGTTCATTGAAGGGACGATAAAAAACAAATATGAAAGGAAAGCAGTTATAGCACGAGACGTACTGTGAGATTACCTCGTCAAGCAGTTTGTCCGCTCATTAAAAAGAAATACTTTTGATTGGTACACGGACCTCGAGGCTAGATTTGTTGATAGCTGGGATCAACTAGAGCAAGAATTCCTCAATCGATTTTATAGCACGAGACGTACTGTGAGTATGATAGAACTTATAAATACTCGTCAACGAAAGGGTAAACTAGTTATCGACTTTATCAATCATTGGACAAATGTAAGCCTCAACTGCAAAGACATGTTTAGTGAAGCTTCGGTCATAGAGATGTGCATCCAAGGCATGCATTGGGGATTGCGCTACATCTTGCAAGGTATCAAGCCTAGCACATTTGAAGAACTTGCAACTCGTGCCCATGACATGGAATTGAGCATGGCCTCTGCTGAAAATGAAAGGCTGCCCATCTATGAACCTCGCAAGGGGAACGACAAGCAAGAAGTGAGGAAGTGGGGCAAGTTCGTACCCAAGCTTGAAAGCAAAGAAGCTATGAATGTCAATACATCACCTGTAAAGTTCACGACAAAGGTGAGCAAGAAGCAGAGTATGAAATCCACTTCTTTTCAAGATAAGCCAAGTAAAAGTTGACTCTAAAAGAAATGCAAGAGAAAGAGTACCCATTTCTAGATTCTGATGTGCCAGCTATTTTTGAAGAACTCCTCGAGTTAAATCTCATTGAGCTTCCGGAGATGAAGCGACCAAATGAAGCTGGGAAAATAAATGACCCAAATTACTGCAATACCATTGACTTGTGAGCCACCCTCTGGAGAAGTGATTTGTCTTAATGGACAAAGTTATGGACTTGGCTCGCGAAAAGAAGATCGTTATTGAAGATGAGAAAGCAAGCGCAAACCAAGTCTCTATCACCTCTGGCTCATTCAGTCTGGATGAATTATGTGGTTTTAAAGAAAGTAAAGATAAAGAATTACTGGAGAACGACAAAGCTAAAGTCAATCAACCTGATGATGATGAAGGTTGGACGTTAGTGACTCGTCGAAGGCACCACAGAAGAAGCCCACGAAAAGAATTAGTAGAACAACCAACAAGGAAAATGATGGTAAAAGACCAAGGAGATGGAATCCAGTTAAGCACTTAAAGAAAGCAAAAGTGGAGGTGCACCACTCTCAAAAGCCAAAAAATCCAGTGACCTTGGAGGAGTTTTTACCAAGTTGGTTCCGCATGAAGATTTCCCATAAGGGGTATCGATGCCTCTTGTTGCCATGCTGACGAAGGAAAAGAAAAGAGTGATGTCCTTCCGTTGGCACCATATTCAGAAAATCTCATCGATTCCACTCCTCAAGAAGTTAATGCTTGTGAGGAAAAAGTCACATTCACAAATGACGATCTTCTGCTAGGTAACACTCTTCATAACCGCCCATTGTACCTGGTTGGCTATATGCGTGATGAAAGGGTAAATTGAATTTTGGTTGATGGAGGATCCTCAGTGAATATCTTGCCAATTCGTACTGTGAAAGAACTTGGTATTCCCATGATTGAACTCTCGGAAAGTCATGTGATGATCCAAGGATTCAAACAAGGGGGGAAAAGAGCCATAGGTGCAATCAGGTTGGGAATCACTATTGAAGATATGCAATCAAGTGCATGGCTACATGTGATCAATGCAAAGACTTCATACAACATCTTGCTCGGAAGGCCTTGGATAAATAAGAATAAAATGGTTCCATCTACCTACCATCAATGTTTGAAGTACTACGAAGGTGAAGTCGAGAAGAAGATAGTTGCTGATGATGAGCCATTCACCGAGGCTGAGTCACACTTCGCCGATGCAAAGTTCTACTTGAAGAACCGTATTGTGAAGGACCTAAAAGCTGATGATGGCATGAAAAGCAAGAATGACGAGCCCACAACTAAAAGTGCTGAGGTGATTGCTGGTAGAGCCAAACTGTTACTGAGGAGGTACAACCCAACGCAAATAAATCTCATAGAGGGGATATTGCATCTTATGGCAAGAAAGTAAGTCCTGCACTCCAATATGTCCCTAAAAGAAAAAAAGATGAAGGCAAATCATCTAATCTCCAAACTAACATGCTAAAGGAGTTAACTCTTCCGGTAAAATAAATTGAGGCAGTAAAGTTGTCCTCAAAGACACTTGCAGGGTTTGTAGCCCAAAATCGTTTGCAGAATGTGGCACTCCCTACAAAGCGAACAAATGAAGGTTTTGATCCTAATGCTTATAGGCTATTTGCAAAAGCTGGATAGAATCCCAATAAGCCATCAAAGTTAGGGAAGCTCCCATCAGAAGATGCGACGAGGAAACCACGTGAAGGTTTGGGATACAAGCAACCGTCACCAGTGCGCATCTCCATAAGAAGGGCGAGCAGCAATTATATCACTGTAGAAGACGAATCTGCCGCTTCTAACATGCCTTCTTTCTTTGATTCACTTGGAAAATTAACTGTGAGAACTTTCGTATTTGAGAGATTGGGTTCATTAAAGAAGTGGAATCTCTAAATATTTCCAACGTTTGGTTCCTTCTAGAATGAAGCGACAAACAAAAGTCATGCTTTCGTGTGTTGAGGTACTGAAGGTGAAGCCATACATTGTGGTCTACACTAAAAAACATGATGAAGACGAAGAAAGCGTGGGTTCTTCGTATCATGTTACTACATAAGGCGAGAAAGGTGTTTTATCTCTAATGGAGGATGACGAGAAGTTGGACGATGCTTCACCATGTTATCACATATCCTTCAATGATGGGGACCCTCAAGAAGATGAAGATGTGAAAGATGCTCCACCTGAACTTGAAGAAGGAGTGAAGACTATAGTTGATGCCTTAAAAGAAGTTAACCTTGGCACCAATGAAGAACGAAGACCCACCTACCTAAGTGCTTTACTAGAAGTGGATGAAGAAGGCACTTATATTGAGTTACTCAAGGAGTTCAAGGATGTCTTTGCTTGGAGCTACAAAGAGATGCCTCGCTTGGACCCGAAAGTAGCAGTCCATCACCTTGCTGTCAAGAATGGTGCTCGCCCTGTTAAACAAGCCCAAAGGTGCTTTAGGTCGGACTTGGTTCCCTTGATTGAAACCGAAGTTAACAAACTCATCGAAGCTGGCTTTATTCGTGAAATTAAATATCCAACATGGGTTTCAAGTATTGTCCCTGTAAGGAAGAAGAATGGCCAGATTCGAGTGTGCGTCGACTTCAGGGATCTCAACAATGTGTGTCCCAAAGATGAATTCCCACTTCCTATTCCAGAGCTGATGATCGATGCTACTACTGGGTATGAGGCAATCTCATTTATGGATGGTTCGTCAGGCTATAACCAAATTCACATGGCACCAAAAGATGAAGAGCTTACTGCATTCCGCACCCCCAAGGGTATTTATTGCTACAGGGTAATGCCTTTTGGCTTGAAGAACGCTGGTGCTACTTATCAAAGGGCTATGCAGAATATTTTTGACAACCTTCTCCACAAAAATGTCGAATGCTATGTGGACGACTTGGTGGTAAAATTAAGAAAGAGGGGCGACCACTTGAAAGACTTGAGAATGGTGTTTGAGTTGCTCCAGAGGTACCAACTTAGGATGAATCCATTAAAATGCGCCTTTGGAGTTACTTCCGGAAAGTTCCTTGGTTTCATTGTCCAACATCGAGGGATTGAAATTGATCAAGCAAAAGTAGATGCAATTTTGAAAATGCCTGAGCCTCGGGATATTCACGAATTGAAAAGTCTGCAAGGAAAGTTAGCGTACCTTAGGAGATTCATCTCAAACCTAGATGGAAGGTGCGAACCATTCAGTCGCCTTATGAAGAAAGGTGTCCCTTTCAAATGGGACCAAGCGTGTAGCAATGTCTTTGAGAGGTTTAAATCCTACTTGATGAAGCCTCCGGTTTTAGTAGCCCCTTTACTTGGAAAGCTGTTGATACTATATATTTCAGCACACGAAAGTTCTGTTGGAGTATTGTTGGCCGAAGAAAATAGTGAGGGGAAAGAAAACTCTCTTTACTACTTGAGCAGGATGATGACATCAAACGAGCTGAATTATTCGCCAATTGAAAAGTTTTGTTTGGCGCTAGTCTTCTCAATTCAAAAGTTGAAGCACTACTTTCAAGCTCATGTTGTTCATCTTATTTCTAAAGCAAATCCCATCAAGTTCGTGATGTCAAAACCTGTCCTTAGTGATCGACTAGCAAGATGGTACCTCTAGTTTCAACAATTTGAAATCATATACATCCCTCAAAAGGCTATAAAAGGACAAGCGTTAGCAGATGTTTTGGAAGATCACCCTATACCTGATGATTGGGAGCTAACTGACGAACTACCTGATGAGGACACAATGGTTATTGAAGTTCAGCCTCCATGGAAGATGTACTTTGATAGTGCTGCACATCGCGGAGGAGCTGGTGCTGGTGTAGTATTTGTCACTTCTCAAGGTGAAGTTCTGCCCTACTCTTTTACGTTGACGCAACTCTGCTCTAACAACGTTGCTGAGTATCAAGCACCAATACTTGGGCTTGAAATGGCTGTCGAAATGAAGCGGTTGCAACTGCAAGTTTTTGGTGACTCTCAGTTAGTGGTCAATCAGCTTCTAGGTAGTTACAAGGTCAAGAAGCCTGAACTATGCCCATATCATGATTACACTAAAAAATTAATGGGGTGGCTCGGTGGTGTGACTATTTAGCATGTTCCAAGGAAAGAAAATAAGAAGGATGATGCTTTACTGCCTTAGCTTCATCATTAACCCTGCCTGATCAAGCGCAAGTTACTGTCTGTCAAAAGTGGGTAGTACCGCTGCCAAATGAGGCTGAAGGTGAAGAAAATGAACTCAAGCATCTTGTCGTTGTTTCTGAAGTTGAGAAAGAAGAATGGTGACAACCCATTATCGACTACTTATGCTATGGGATACTTCCAGAAAATCCGAGGAGAAGGACTGAAATCCGTCGCCGTGCGCCTCGCTTCCTTTACTACAAAGATACTTTATACAGAAGGTCATTCGAGGGAGTACTCTTGCGATGCTTAGGGGAAGAAGAAGCACTCCAAGCTTTGCAAGAGGCACATTCTGGGGTATGTGGGTCACACTAGTCTGGACCAAAGCTCCACTTCTATATAAAAAGGATGGGATATTATTGGCCAACGATGGTAAAAGATTGCTTAGACTATGCTCGAAGATGCAAGGCTTGTCAATTCCATGCGAATTTGATTCATCAACCAAGTGAAGTGTTGCACCCGACTGTGGCATCCTGGCTGTTTGACGCTTGGGGATTGGATGTTATTGGACCACTGCCAAAGTCCTCTGGTTGGCACCTATACATCTTGGTTGCAACTGACTACTTCTCAAAATGGGCTGAAGTTGTTGCTCTTAAGGAGGTAAAGAAGGAAAATGTTGAAAATTTCATCTGAGTAAACATAATCTATCGCTTTGGCATTCCTCGTTACACAATTACGGATAATGGAAAGCCATTCGATAATAGGTTGATGAACAAGATTTGTGATCTCTTTGGCTTCAAGCAACGTAACTCTTCGATGTACAATGCTGCCGCCAATGATCTGGCTGAGGCATTCAACATAACTATATGCAACTTGTTAAAGAAAGTCATCTCCAAATCCAAACGAGATTGGAATGACCGTATGGAAGAAGCTCTGTGGGCATATAGGACAACTCACTGCACACCAACACAAGCGACCCCTTATGCACTCGTTTATGGAGTTGAAGCCGTCTTGCCACTCGAGCGTCCTCATTATGATTAGCTATTCAAGAAGGCATCACTGATGAAGAAAATGCTCGACTTCGATTAGCAGAGTTGGAGGCTCTTGATGAGAAAAGGTTGGAAGCTCAATAGAGTCTTGAATGTTATCAAGCTCGATTGTCTCGCGCCTTCAATAAAAGAGTTCGCCCAAAATCTTTTCAAGTAGGAGATCAAGTCCTTGCCATAAGAAGACCCATTATTACTTCCCATAAACCTATAGGAAGTTTACTTCAAAATGGGATGGGCCATATATCGTGCAAGAAGCTTATTCAAGTGGGCCTTACAAGCTGGTTGATGCAGATGGCATGAGAATCGGCCCTATCAATGGCAAGCTTTTGAAGAAGTATTATCCTTGAAATTTCAATGCTCCTTGACGCATGAGCCTAAACTGCATGTTCCTACACTCCTGGTCTACATGAGTCTAAACTGTGTACGACCCAAAAAATAAAGTTCACTAGATTGAAAACCTCGAAAGGGGTGGCCTAGGCAAATGTTAGGACATAAAAAATAACAAAAAAGTCCGTTAGGTAGAAAACCTTGAAAGGGGCTGTCTGGGCAAAAGTTAGGACATAAAAAAAAGAAAATAAAAAAAATCACCCATTTTGAACTATGATATGACTTGATCCTTTTCACCGAGGTACGTAGGCAGCTTAGAGTTTCATTCTGAGTTCAGTCGCATAAGTTCAAAAGATACATATTGCCCTAGTCGTTGTCCAAATGAAGTATGATTGAAGTAATTCATTCAAACAACACTTGAAAATCAGGCTAAAATTCATTCTTCTTTTGAACTTTGGATCTCATATGACTTAGAAGGGGCAAGCCTTCATGATAAACCAGTTTCTTCAATAGGGCGATTATAGTATTTTAAGAGGCTACCATGCACTGAAGTTTAGGGATTTACTATGTCTTCATGTTCACCAAATCTTTAAGTCCTCCGGTCTTCAAGTTTGCTGCTCTTCAAGTTGAAATATTTAAACCCTCCAAGTTGAAGTCTTCAAGTCCGTCAGTCAAATTGCACATTTTGAGAAAAAAATCAAAGAGATAATATAGGATACATTTAAAGTTAACCAAAGGTCTCGGTTTGGGCCTCAAAATAAAAGAAGTAAAAAACCTTCTAGGTAAGCTTCCCCTTTAATGGGCTTTACATGGTGCAAATTCGAATTAGCCGGACACCAATGCGAATACCGAATACCAGACCACTCTTCAAGTTGAAGTTTGCAAAGTCTGTCAAATCTTCAAAGTTTTCAAATATTCAAGTAAATATCGTCAAGTCCACGAAGTCTTCGAGTTGAAGCTTTATAATTTTCCAATCTTAAGGTGGACATATAAAGTCCCTTTGCACCTTAAGTTGGCCTATTCGTAGGTTTGTCTTTAAAAGGAAACTATAACTTTCCCATCTTAAGGTGACATATAAGTTCCTTTGCACCTTAAGTTGGCCTCTTCGTGGGTTTGTCCTTAAAAGGAAACTATAATTTTCCAATCTTAAGGTGGACATATAAGTCCCTTTACACCTTAAGTTGGCCTCTTCGTGGGTTTGTCCTTAAAAGGAAACAATAATTTTCCAATCTTAAGGTGGACATATGAGTCCCTTTGCACCTCAAGTTGGTCTTTTCGTGGGTTTGTCCTTAAAAGGAAACTATAATTTTTCAATCTTAAGGTGGACATATAAGTCCCTTTGCACCTTAAGTTGGCCTCTTCGTGGGTTTGTCCTTAAAAGGAAACTATATTTTCCAATCTTAAGGTGGACATGTAAGTCTCTTTAGAGTAATTTCTCCGGTAGTCGAGTCACATTGAGAGTAATCTCTACGATAGTCGGGTCACCTTGAGAGTAATCTCTCCGATAGTCGGGCCACATCGAGAGTAATCTCTCCGATAGTCGGGTCATTTTGAGAGTAATCTCTCTGGTAGTCGAGCCCTATTGAAAGTAATCTCTCTAATAATCTCTCCGATATTCAGGTGGGGATGAATACAAATCCTTTTACACCGTAAAATCGTCTTCTTCATGCATGGATCATCTCGTTAAACAAGAACACATCCTTCTCGTTTGACCTATAAAATAAAAGAAAAGAAAAAAAAATGCAAAAAAAAAAAAATAATAATAATAATAATAATAACAATACCTGACAACGATTCACTTGGACAGGCTTGCGAGCTGCGACTAATAACAATTGAAGGGAAGGCACGTCCCTATTTATAGATTCTTCAAAGATGCTAGTTGATGGGTTAATTGCGATGTGGGAGTAGAGATTTTCAGAGTCCAACATGAACTTGTTCTCCTAATTCAATTCTAATGAAGAAAGCTACAAGCAGAACACTTCTAACCAATTTGGACACTTACGAATTTTGACAAAACCGTATAAGGCCAAAAGTAGTAAGGGGCAAAGTCAAAGTAAATTATATTTTCGATTCTTTCAGTAATATCTCACGTGAATTTCAATTAGAATCTCAAAGTTATAGTTTGGATTCTTTTCAATTAATCTTTTTACGTGAAGATTAATTGGATGTTTGCAAAAATGGGTAAAATAAATAAACACATTTGTTACCTAAATACTTCAAGCCTAGTCTTTAAAAGTTTAAAGATCTTGACGAGCCTTGCAGTAGGGGGAATTTATAGGCATATAACTTTTATTGGAATTAAATCAGTAAAATAATTGGGACTATATTTTAAAATTCAAGATATATCAGTTCAAATAAATTTATTGGACTAATATAATCGGATTAATTATAAGCCCAATATATATGGATTAAATAAATAAGCCTTAATCCAATGGGCTAGTCCATTTAATTGGGCTAAAGTGATGAGCCCACTTCATTAAGCCCAAGATGTCATCTTCCTAGAGGCCCAATTTAGTGCCACGTGTCAAATGACGTGGCACGCCAAGTCAAACGGAAGAGCCAATAGGATCATACCATATGTCAAAATGACAAGGCATGCCAAGTCACATTAAAAGGCCAATGAAACCGCGCCACGTGTGCAAGTGACATGTTCTGGCCAATCAAATGCGGCCTTGTCACACTTCAATTTGATTGGTCGGAAAGAGTTTGTTCTTATCATAACTCTTCCCTCCCACAACTATAAATAGGGGTCTTCATAACCCAAAAAAGACACCAGAAGTTATAACAAGAAGCAAGAGAGAGCTCGTGGATCAGACGCCGCAAATTTCTCTACAAGTTTCAAGGTTCAAGCAATCAAGTTCAAGAAATCAAGTTCAAGCTCAAGAACGAAGAACAAATCAAGGTCAAGTTCGAGCAATCAAGCTCAAGCTCAAGAAATAGATCATCGTTCATGGCAATAGCTACATATTCAAGATCAAGCTCAAAGGCCCTTGAATTTATTTACTATTGAAAAGAAGAATCAGAGGAATAATAGAGATTGTAACACTCAAATATTTGAAATAAAATACTACGATTGTTGCAATATTTTTCAGTCTCGATTATTTTCCTGATGCAAATTTATTGTCTACAATATGTTCTTGTGGGTTGACTTAATTGGATTGATATCCCACCTGCTGATTGAACTACAAAAGCTTTGTCATATATGTTTAAGCATATATTAGTTCTGTGTCCTGTTAAAGTCATTTCCCTTTGTTTTTCATTCTTAGTACATTGTTGCTTTGTTTTGTAAAGTAGTTCTATCTGTAAGATACAGATGAAGAGGTTGATTTTCAGTGTATGTTTAAAGATAATGTTATCTTCTGAATCAATTGATAAGACTTAAGAGTCATCTTTGTTTTATGAATTGTGACTTATAACATCAAACTATAGGTCAATTATGCTTAACTACAGCTGCTAATGAAAACTAAAAGATTTTATGTAAATTTTACATAGACCTTCAGGCAGAAGAATTATGTGTGCAATCCTTTTACAAGAGACTGCAAAGAGCTGCCTATATCAATAGACCTTATTCAGGCTGAAGAATTGGTCTTTGGATTTGGTAAAAGGCGATCAAGATCACATATTATCCCAGTTTGTATCATGATGACCCTTGGCTCTTTCCAATTTGTACTTCAGAAGTTAAAGTATTTACTCTTGGTGGCAATAGTTGGAGAAGTATTGGGGAAGCTGGTTACCAGATTAATCCATTTAGCTCACAAGGATACGTGTTACACGACAAGATGCATTGGTTGACTCGATTAGGAAGCTATTATGGACGTTATGATAGACTCATCGTTTCCTTTGATTTAGCTGATGAGGTATTTGGTGAAGTGCCAAAGGTTGATTTTAACGTCGACCCAAGAAAGGGCAAGTTTCATCTTGCAGTTCTTCGAGGACGTCTTGCTGTTGCTATAATTTAGCCTCACTAAGATCGTGGAGGAACAGAACTTTGGGTTATGAGGGAATACAATGTGAAAAAGTCTTGGGTGAAGGAGTTCGTAATTGGGGCTTATACGCCAACTCCAAATTCTGTCACTCAACATTTGGTGAAAGTTTTATGCCTGTTGAAGAATGGAGAGCTCTTGCTGGATTATAGATGTGGCAGTTTGATTTCATATGATCCTCAAAATGGTGTCTTTAGGATGCTAAAGTTTCAAGGAATGCCTAATTTGTGTGAGGGGATGCCTAATTTGTTTCAGATAATTGTTCATGTTGGTGGCCTTAATTGGATTGATATATCACTAGCAGATCTTTGAACATATTTTAGCATCATGTCCTTTTATGCCATTCCTAAGTTCTTCCTGGACACAAGCAGTCGTCAGAGAATTGTCTTGGTTTTCTACGTTGTGATTTATAAAATAGTGTTGCAGGTCATTCATGGATGAGGTATAGATAAATGGTTAATTAGGTGTGAACTATATCATCATCTGTGTGATAAGCCTAGTTTTCAGGTTGTTATTTGAAGCATGCTTATATTAGCAGTCCTTTTTCTTTTTTTGGCAAAATGGCCTCTCAGCCACCTAAACGTGTACTAATTTTTCAAGCCGGTAAACAAACTTACGGATTTTTCATTTTGACACTTATACTTCACAAAATAATTATTAATAAGCACCTCCGATTGAGCGTGTTATACAATCGCCATGACGTGGATAACATGTCATATGCTTAGCTTGTGGTTGTTTGACATGTGTAGTTTGTGGGTCCTAACCTTTTCAATTTATAAAATTTAATTTTTCTTTTTTCTTTCTTCTTCATAGGTTAAGACCAGTTCCACCATCACTAATACCATTTCACCGGACTAATCATCAAAAAAAGTTCCTCAGGTGCCATATTTCTTCTTCAAAATATCGCCATGTTTCTTCTTCAAAATATCAACTTTATTTTCATTTCATTATTTTTCTTAAAGCCATTTCTAAGAGACTTCCAAAATTCATCACTTTCAGATCAAATCAAACTCCACCCATCCGACAACAGAAATCCATTTCCCATCTTCCCCGGCTTCACAAAGAAACCATCACTTTATCGGAGAGACATTTTTCACTTCAAATGGTTGGAGCCTAATTGATTGGTTCGAAGAATCTGAACTAATAATAGGAAAATCAAATTCTTTACTACCGATTTAACCCAATTTCAATTCTCAGAAAGCCGATTCTTTTTCTCCGGTGATTTGCTTCCCATAAAATTGTGGGTTATCTTCTATATCTGTTTTCCTCCTCTCTAAATTCTTATACTCAGTAGAAGAAGAAAAAGCCCTAAATTCGTTTTAAATAGAGAACAATAATGAAAAAAAATAAAGAGGAAAAATGGAGAGGGAAGATAGGGTTTGGGACGTGAAAAATATAAGGATAAGAAACAAAAAGTAATGGGAGGAGAAGGGGATGGGAAGAACTGAAGAAGTGTTTGGATTTGCTTTTTTATTTATTTATTTTTCTTTTAACATTATATTAGTATTAATATATTCTTAATACTTTTTCTAACAAAACTAACATACTCACACTCCTTTTAAGCGTGAGTTACACGTACTTTGGCCATGTCAGTTGTATTGCCTCCATATAGATACGGTCAACGATCAAAAACACTTATTAGTAGATGTTTTGTAAAGTATAAGTGTCAAAATGAAACTCGTAAGTTTGTTTACTAGCTTGAAAAATCAGTGCAAGTTTAAGTGGTTAGGAGGCCATTTTACCTTCTTTTTCTCCTACTGATGTTTTAGCGGATAAGCAAAAGAATGCTTTGTTGGATTTGACTCCATTTACCTAAGGAACTTGTGTGTTTTATCCTTTCTTCTAGAAAATCCCTTGAATCATGTGGAAGTAGGAATTTATATTAGGTAAAATATATTATCGCACGTGGCCACCCAAGAAGGGGACACGTAAAACCCAAGACGGGGAGGATCAAAAACCAGAAATAACTATTCTGTGTGTCATCGGAAGAGATAACGTTCGGAAAGACATTAAATGCTCTGCGCCCGGTAGCATTTAATAAGGAATATTCCACAACATTACGAGCAGCGGCCCGTTACAAAGAATTTGGCATTTATGTTCAACATTACATCTTCATGAATGCTCCTCATAATTGACATTAAAAAAGGGCATGACCCTAGTACATTCTTCATAGCTATAAATAATAATCTCAGTGATCATTGGTAGAGACATGAATTTTCTGGCTAAACTTACTCTGTATTCTATACAAAGCTCAATACAATTTTATTTACTTGTTTTTTGATATCATCATTGTTGTGCCCTGAAGCTTTATTCCCGGAACTGTCATCTCTGCTGTTTCATCTATATTTCAAGGTCAAATTATTATGTTATTTCAGGATCAAATTAATTCACTTGTCTAGAAACTATGTATAAATTTAACTGTACCGTTTCACGGGTAAACAGTTTGGCGCCCACCGTAGGGCCTAAAAAACCGTGCAATTAAATATATCCTTGTCTTTCTTACTCACGTGTTTTGATTATTTTATCTTAGCAAAAAGCAAATAAATGGCAGATAACATTGTTAACGGCACATGCAACCCTGAAATTCAAGGGGAACAACCTCGTTTCGAGGATTCAATCAGTGACACTCGCAATGAGGGGAACGATGCCACACTGGTGCATGACAGGTGGTACCTTCGATAGGTTCGGGAGACGACTCCTGATGATGCTGATGAGGAGCAAGTAGCGGAGGCAGTAAGGGTCCTGCAAGAGCAATAAGAAATCATTCTAGGCCATCTCACGCGGCAGGATCAAGTTATGACGGAACTAAAGCAGGCGTTATCAGGTGCTTCAAATAATGCGAACAGGAGAGATCCAATTACTCTTGATGTTCCCGCAAACCAAACGACGCAGAGAGTCAACAACAACACTCCTAGGGGTGGAGTTGACTCCGACGGGGTCGGGGGAGTAGATCCGACCTCAACAACGAGAACGATCCATTCAAGGATTAACTTTTACGGTTCATGAAGAAAGTAAACGCCTGCATGGATCAAATCTCGGGCACGCCACCAATATTGAAAGGCCCAAACTCGAAAAAGTATATTCAATAACTAAACAAGCCGAGTGCGGCACCAGAACTAATCCCGAAGCAATTCAAAATGCTTGAAATTCCAAAGTATGATTTAATTCAGACCCACATGAGCATATTACAACATATACAACGGCGGTGAAGGGAAATGATTTGGCTCTTCACGAAATTGAATCAGTGTTGCTAAAGATATTCGGAGAAACTCTCGCAAGGGGAGCTTTAACGTGGTATTCATTATTACCCGAGCATTCCATAGATTCCTTCGAGATGCTCACGGATTCCTTTATTAAGGCTCATGCCGAGGCCAGAAAAGTGCAAGCCCGGAAGGCCGACATATTCAGGATCGTACAAGGAGAATATGGATTATTACGAGAGTTTGTTACCCGATTCCAGAAAGAAAGGATGTTGCTCCCGGCTGTCCCGGATGAATGGGCTGCTGAATCATTCACCAAAAGATTGAACCCAAGAAGTTTAGATGCTTCCCAGAAGCTGAAGGAGAGCTTTCTTGAGTTCCAAGCGACAACTTATGCAGACGTCTATAACCGTTCCGAGTCGAAGATAAGGATAGAGGATGACCAGGTCGGTTCCACATCATCGGCCAAAGGACAGGAGAAGAACAGAGATAAAGCAAAAGATGACTATGATACAGATAGACGAACTTCGAGGGGCCGATTTTTACCCTATGAGAGGACAGAAGGCCGTGGAAGAAACTTCCTAGAAATAAACATGTTCACCGTTGACAGAGGGACCGATCGTGGTCGTAATAGTAGAGTGCTTCACGATAAAGAGACGTCGGGGTCTCAGGATCTTTTTTACCCCAGGTTATTAGAATATAACTTCAACATTAGTACAGTGGAGCTGGTGTCATCCATGAGGAACATTAAATAGGCACGGTTCCCAAGACCTTTGAGATCTGATCCCGACCAGAGGGATCCCAACTTATGGTGCGAATACAACGTGATGAACGGTCACCAGACAGGGGAATGCCGACATCTCCGAGAAGAAGTGGCAAAACTATTGAAGAATGGTCATCTTAATGAATTCTTGAGCAACCGAGCTAAGAACAATTATGGTCGTAATAGAGTTAACATAGAACCCCCGAAAGGAGGAGAAGAACCCCCACGCCAAATAATCAATATGATCTTCTGGGGGAACGAGATTAACGGGGTCACCTTTTCTGCGGCGAAGAAGACCAAAGTATCAATAATTCATAGTAAAAGACTCCGGAAAGACGATATCACTTTCATGGAGGAGGACGCTGACGGATTATTGTTACCACATAATGACGCACTGGTAATTTCTTTAAATGTGTTAGATTTTAAGATTAAACATGTTCTTATGGATCCAGGAAGTTCGGCTAGTATCATATAATGGAGAGTATTGGAGCAAGCTAAACTTACTGGGAGCATTATTCCGGCAACAAAGCTCCTCCTTGGATTCAACCTTGCGAGTGTGATGACCCGGGGAGAGATTTTGCTACTCACGAATGCTGAAGGGGTAGTGAAAACAACTCTCTTCGAAGTAGTAGATGGCAATATGGGATACAACATCATCCTGGGAAGGCCATGGTTACACAAAATGAAATTTGTACCTTCTACATATCTCCAATTGCTGAGGTTTCCAACGCCCGAAGGAATCAAACAAATAAGAGGCGATCAACCGGCAGCAAGAGAGATGAATACAATTTTAGTTGCTAGTAGAAAAGGAGAGGAACGCGCAACATAGCAAATCCAGGAATCGACACCTACTCCCGAGCTAGAAGGTATTATCCCGGAAACAGAGTCATCAGAACAATATCAGGTGCCAAGATATTTCCATGTTCCAGAATAGTCGCACGCAACAAAGTCCATGACAGAAGAATTAGAGCATGTGGCATTGTTCGAGGAATTCCTAGAGAGGAAGTTCCATTTGGAGACAGGACTGCACCCGAAGCTTAGGTCTGGTTTTATTAAATTCCTTAAAATTAATATTGATTGTTTTGTATGGTCGCACTAGGATATGACAGGTATCCCAAAGAAAATAGCCGTGCACAAGTTGAGATTGGATCCCAGCATACCTCCGGTAAGGCAGAAGAAACGCCTTATTGCTAAGGCCAGGAACAAAATTCGTCAAAGAAGAGGTAACCCGCTTACTTAAAATCGGTCCGGTCTGATAGGTAAGATATCCGGATTGACTGGCCAATGTAGTAGTAGTTCATAAGAAGAAAAATAAATTTCGCATGAGTGTAGACTATAAAGACCTTAATAAGGCATGCCCAAAAGACTCATTCCCAATGCCAAATATCGATCAGAAGATTGATGCCACGGCCGGGCACGAGTTAATGAGTTTCCTCGATGATTATTCCCGGTACAACCAAATCAAGATGAACCCAGAAGATCAGGAAAAAACTTCGTTTATAATGAATTTCGGTACATACTGCTACAATGTAATGCCCTTCGGGTTGAATACCGCCGAAGCCACTTATCAGCGACTCGTAAATAAGATGTTTGAAAAACAAATAGGAAACAATATGGAGGTTTATATAACCGATATGCTCGTTAAGTTTTTGAATACAAGTGACCATCTTAAGCATCTGCAAGAAACATTCGACATCCTGAGGAAGCATAACATGAAACTTAACCCGGGGAAATGCGCGTTCGGGGTCAGTTCTGGTAAGTTTCTAGGATTTCTGGTCTCACAAAGGGGAATTGAGGTAAACCCTGATAAAATCAAGTCCATAAAGGATATCCCGGATCAATTGACAAACGTAAAAGAGGTCCAAAGACTCACATGAAGATTACATCTTTGAGTAAGTTCATTTCTCGATCGTCGGAAAAATGTCATCGCTTCTTCAGATTACTCAAGAAGAAGAATAATTTATAATGGACACTGGAGTGCCAGCAGGCTTTGAGGGGCCTTAATAAGTACTTATCAAGCCCTCAATTGCTTTCAAAACCAAAAGAAGGCGAAATATTGCTAGTCTATCTCGCGGTTTCAGAAGTTACGGTAAGTGCAGTTTTAGTCCGGGAGGACGAAGGTACCCAATTTCCCATTTATTACGTTAGCAAAATTTTAACGGGAGCAGAAATTCGCTACCCATATTTGGGAAAACCTGGCCTTAGCTCTTGTAGTCGCTTCTCGAAATCTGAGGTCCTACTTCCAATGTCACCTGATAGCTGATAGCATCAAGGACAAGGATAGAGTTTTGGAAGCTCCAAGGCCATGTACAAGATCACAAGCTAAAGAGTTGCAAATTAAGGTTGCTGGACTTCAATGGAAAATAAAAAAGCTTTTAATTGTAGATGAAGAGCTCAAGCCCAAAGTAGATGAATTATCCAAGTTTTACAAATATTTCGTGATCCAAATTGAAGTCTAAGAGGAGAAATATTGATTCACCAAATCAGCCCTTGAAGTCCACCAAATGGGCTCAAAATGAATTTAAAAGAGGTCTAAAAGGGGGTGTTTCAAAGCGAGCCCAATTGGATTCCAACCAATGGCCCAAACTATTAGTTTTAAGGTCCAATTCTGCCACAGAAGGATTTTGCCTCCCCCCACCTAATTTTAATGACTTTTCTTACTCTTTAGCAACCACCCTACATAATTGTAATGACTTTTTATGCCTTAGCAGCCACCCTACCTAATTTTAAGGACTTATTAAGCCTTAGTACTCCTATAAATAAGGAGTTCTTCTCATTCATTAAGACACTTCATTATTGATTAAGTATATCATACTTTGAGAGTTCTTTTGAACCTTTGTAACTTATGCTTTGAGATTTATCTTTCAACCTTTACTAGTTCATAGTTCAAGTTAGTAATATTACTTCTCTATTATCATATCTTTGATTCCTTTGTGGTATTCTTAGAAGGCGATTAATACTAGTTATTAATTGTTGTCTCAAGTTACTCGCAAATCGGTAAAGATACGAATCTATTGTATTGATTTGCTTTTAACTAAAGGCGTTTAATTTTTTCAATAAATCAAGACGTTGTTGCTTTGATCTTGTAATGACCCAACCAGTCATTTTAACTTTTAGAACCCCATTCCCTAAAATACAACTTTCCATAGGTGCTTGTAATGATTTATGACTTGCGGGGATGGTTGGTTCGGGATTTGGAAGTGTTTGAGGTAAAACCGGAACACTTGGTTCCTTAAGTTAGCCTTAAAGTACTAAGTTTGACTTCGGTCAACATTTTTTAGAAAACAACCCCGGACTAGAATTTTGATGATTCCAACAGCTCCGTATGGTGATTTTGGAGTTAGGAGCGTGATCGGAATTTTATTTGGAAGTCCGTAGTGAATTTAGGCTTGAAATAACTAAAATAGGAATTTAAAGTTTGGAAGTTTGACCGATGAGTTGACTTTTTGATACCGGAGTCGGAATCCAGTTCCGAGGGCTGCTGGGCAGTTTTATAAAAAGAGGGCATTCGTCCCATTTGCCATTTTTGACGAACTTGAGCTTGAGCAGAGATGACTTTTGGCAGATTTTCAAAGGAAAAACATTGGGGTAAGTGATTCTAACTCGGATTTGGTCTACATATACAAGTGTATCATTGTTTTTCACAAGTGTTTTGAGATTGAAATTTGGAAAAGTTTAGAAATCTCATAGAAACGAAATTTTGAGATTTCGGTATCGATTCGGAGTCGGATTTGAGTGAAACTGGTATGGTTGGACTCATAATTGAATGGGTTGTCGGATTTCATAACTTTCACCGGATTCCGAGATGTGGGCCCCGCGGGCGAATTTTTAATTAATTTCGGATCATTTCTTTAAAATGTAGTATTTTCTTATAGAATTGATTTCTATAATATTTAGTAATTGGATCGAATTATTTTGGCTAGATTCGAGCCAGACGGAGTTGGATAATCGTGGAAAAGGCTTTATAGTGGATTAAATTGGAGCAAGACGAGGTAAGTCTCTTGTATAATCTTGTGAGGGGGAAATTACCTCATAGGTGATTAAAATTAAATAATTGTTGCTAATTGTGGGGGGTTACGTACGCACGAGGTGACGGGAGTCCGTGCGTAGCTACTATTAATACTAAAGTCCGGGTAGTTTAGGACTCAAAGCATGCCTTACTTGTGTAAATTATATTCTTTGATTTATTTATATTAATTGATATCTATATGAATATATTGTGAATTGTTAGATAAAGATATTAAAGGATGAAAATCTCATAGGCTTGATTGTCTGTTTAAATCAATTAATTGTTAAAAGAAATTGTTCTACCCCCAAATTCATCTTATAATGAATATACTCTCCTTCCGGAGGCACATAAGAAAATGTCCTCCTCTCTTGTGGAGCGGGCCGAATGCCTCGGCAGGATAGATGCATCTATGGATCGCGCTGCACGTCCCTCAGCAGTGTACACGACACTCTGGATCGAGCCGTACGTCCTCGGCATAAATCATGCTTAATAATAATAATTACACGATACTTTAATAATTTATTTCAGCTTGTGAAGCTAATTAATAAATTGGAAAATCCTTGGAATTTAATGAATTATTATTCTTGCTTGTTTAGGAATTAATTACTACTCCTGTAAATGAGATTTAATTGATAAATTGGAATTTATTTGAATTGAAGGAATTTAATTAATATATTGAGAATTGTTACATTTGAAGGAAATTTGATTATTTTCGCTGATTAAATAAATTATTTGTAAATTCTGTAAATCATGCTGATTTTAATATTCTAATTCTATTTCAATTATTATTGACCCATAGTGAGTGTCAAGGTCGGCCATCTCGTCTCTACCACTTTGAGATTAGGCTTGATACTTACTGGGTACACGTTGTTTACGTACTCATACTACACTTGCTGCACTTTTTGTGGAGGATCTGAGACAGGTACTGGTGGAGGACCTATCATCACATACCCACGTCATCCTGAGGTATAGTGGTGAGCTGCCTTTCTGCGCCGTTCTGCAGCAACCAGTGTCTCCTCTGAAAATTTATATTCTGTCTATTTCATTTTAGACAGTATTTGGAGTTTTGTATAATCTACTAGATGCTCATGCACTTGTGACACCGGGTCTTGGCACACACATTGGTAGAAATTGGTATTTTATTATCTTCTTGGAATAAAAGTTTAACCAATGTATGTTTGACTTATTAGTTGGCTTGCCTAGCTGTAGTGTTGGGTGCCATCACGACCTATAGGTGAAATTGGGTCGTGACAACATGGTATCAAAGCACTAGTTTCACGTAGGTCTCACAAGTTATGAGCATACCTAATAGAGTCTTGCGGATCGGTACGGAGACGTTTGTACTTATCTTCGAGAGGCTATATGATGTTAGGAAACTACCTTTCTTCATATTTTATCTTGCAATTGATGTAGTACTAAATATCCTTCTCTTATTCTCTCACAGATGGTGAGAACACGCTCTAATGATATTCCAGACCAGGGAAGAGCTACTCCCCCAGCTGCTAGAGGCCAAGGCAGAGGCCGAGGGAGGGCTCCAGCCCATGGTAGAGGGAGAGGACATCCCAGGACTATTCCGGTTATGCCGCCAGTAGATCCAGCAGAGAATCCCATTATTGAGGAGCAGGGTGAGGTGCCTGTGGCAGAGCCAGCTCCGGCGGACTTCACATCTGCACCGGTATTTTCAGGATGTTATGGGTCGTATACTATGATTCATGGATAATATGACTCAGGCCGGTTTATTTCCGGCAGACCCAGCCACATCTCAGGCGGGCGGGGGAGCACAGACCCCTACTGCACAGGCTCATGGACAGGCAGCTGCTGTATATCAGACCCAGGGTGCATTACCCGTGGGTGGAGTCCAGCCAGTGGCAACAGCTACACCTGAGCCCAGGCCGGCTGTAGCCGCCGATCCTCAGAAACTATTGGACAGATGGACTAGACTACATCCTCTTGTCTTCAGGGGTGAGCGACATGAGGATCCACAGGATTTCATTGATCGTTGCAAGGATAGACTGTACAACATGAGGATATTGGAATCCCATGGGGTTGATTTCGCTACTTTTCAGCTAGAGGGTAGAGCCCGTAGATGGTGGCAGTCTTATGCTCTTGGCAGACCAGCAGATTCTCCTCCCATGACTTGGGACAGGTTCACCCGTATCTTCTTGGACAGGTATATTCCACCCTCCCAGAGGGAAGAGTTGCGGTTTCAGTTTGAGTAGCTCCAGCAGGGTCAGATGTCAGTGACTGATTATGAGGTGAGGTTTTCTGAATTACCTCGCCATGCACTAATGATACTCCCTACTGAGGCGGAGAGAGTGCGAAGGTTTTTAGCCGGTTTACATACTGGTATTCAGGCCACTATGGCTCGAGAAGTTGAGATGGGTACTTCTTATGAGTGAGTTGTGGAGATAGCCCGGAGGATTGAGGGTGTACGTCAGCGGAGCCGAGAGCAGATTATGAGAGATAAGCTGTTCAGGTACTCTGGAGAGTTCAGAGTTGCTCCGTCCGGGGGCAGAGGTCAGTTCGTGAGGGGACAGTCCAGCAGACCCCCATATCCAGCACCACCACCTCCTCGAGGTGCTCCAGTGCGACCTTATCTCAGTGCTATCCCAGAGAGTTCTTACCGCCCACCAGCTTTTCAGGGTCCTCCCAGTGGGTATTCAGGTCCCCAGGGCCAGACACTTAGTCAGCAGCCCATCGCACCGAAGAGTTGTTACGAGTACGGGGATCCCAGTCACATGCGGAGGTTTTGCCCCAGGCTTCGAGGTAGACCAGTACAGCAGGGTCAGCAGCCTATGCTTACCGGACCAGTTGCTCCACCAGTAGTCCGACCACCCAGAGGTGGAGGACAGGTGGGTAGGGGCCGTCCTAGAGGTGGAGGTCAGCCAGGCGGAGGCCAGACAGTTGGCGCTCCAGCTCGGTTCTATGCTTTTCCGGCTAGACCAGATGCAGAGACCTCAGATGCTGTGATTACAGGTATTATTTCTGTTTGTGGAAAAGATGCCTCAGTATTATTTGATCCAGGATCTACGTATTCATATGTGTCATCTCTATTTGCTCCATTCCTGGGTGTTTCTCGTGAGTCCTTGAGTACTCTTATATATGTGTCCACTCCTGTGGGCGATTCTGTTGTCGTGAACCGGATCTACCTGTCCTGTATTATTACATTCTGTGGTTATGAAACTAGAGCAGATCTCCTATTGATTAAGATGACCGATTTTGAAATTATTCTGGGTATGGACTGGTTATCTCCATATCATGCTATTCTAGATTGTCATGCCAAGACTGTTACCTTGGCTATTCCAGCATTGCCTAAGCTGGAGTGGAAGGGTTCGCCTGTTAGTTCATTTAATCGAGTTATTTCTTTTATAAAGGCTCAACACATGGTTGAGAAGGGTTGTTTGGCTTATCTAGCCTATGTTCGGGATACTACTGCAGAGACTCCTGCTATTAATTCAGTGCCTGTAGTTCGGGAGTTCCCCGATGTATTTCCGTCATATCTTCCAGGTATGCCACCTAATCATGATATTGATTTCTGTATTGACTTGGCTTCAGATACCCATCCTATATCTACCCCACCGTATCGCATGGCTCCGAAAGAATTGAAAGAACAGCTTGAAGAGTTACTAGCCAAAGGGTTTGTCAGACCGAGTGTATCGCCTTGGGGTGCACCAGTATTATTTTTGAAAAAGAAGGATGGAACAATGCGGATGTGTATTGATTATCGCCAATTGAACAAAGTCACTATTAAGAACAAGTACCCGTTGCTGCGTATTGATGATCTATTTGACCAGTTGCAGGGTGCTAGGGTATTCTCTAAGATTGACTTGAGGTCGGGGTACCATCAGTTGAAGATTCGGGATTCGGATGTTCCGAAGACTGCTTTCCGTACTAGATATGGTCATTTTGAGTTTCTGGTAATGTCTTTTGGTTTAACTAATGCCCTGGCAGCGTTTATGGATCTGATGAACAGGGTATTCATGCCATATATTGATTTGTTTGTCATTGTCTTCATTGATGACATATTAATATATTTGCGTAGTAAGGAGGAACATGAGCAGCATATGAGATTAGTGCTTTAGACATTGCGGGAACAAAAGCTATATGCTAAGTTCTCTAAATGTGAGTTCTGGCTTGAGTCTGTAGCATTTTTGGGACATATTGTATCGGGCGAAGGTATTAAAGTTGATCCCAAAAAGATTGAGGCAGTTCAGAATTGGCATCGTCCCACTTCGACGACTGAGATCAGGAGTTTTCTGGGTTTGGAAGGTTATTATCGTTGGTTCTTGGAAGGTTTTTCATCTATTGCAGCACCTTTGACCAAATTAACCCAGAAGGGTGCTCCATTCCGATGGTCCGATGATTGTGAGGTGAGCTTTCAGAAGCTCAAGACCTCATTGACTACAGCACCAGTGTTAGTGTTACCTTCCGGCTCGGGGATGTATGCAGTATATTGCGACACTTCGCGCGTTGGCTTGGTTTGTGTATTGATGCAGGAAGGGCAAGTTATTGCATATGCTTCACGTCAGCTAAAGCCCCACGAAAAGAATTATCCAGTACATAATTTGGAGTTAGCTGCGATTGTTCACGCTCTTAAGATTTGGAGGCATTATCTTTATGGGGTGTCTTGTGAAGTTTACACTGATCATCGCAGTTTGCAGCATTTGTTCAAGTAGAGGGATCTAAATTTGAGACAGCGCAGATGGCTGGAGTTACTAAAAGATTATGATATTACTATTCTGTATCATCCGGGCAAAGCAAATGTGGTTGCAGATGCCTTGAGCAGAAAGGCGGAGAGTATGGGTAGTTTGGCTTTCATTTCAGCAGAGGAAAGACCATTAGCCTCAGATATTCAGTCTTTGGCTAACAGACTTGTGAGGCTGGATATTTCAGAGCCCAGCCGAGTTCTTGCATGTGTTGTGGCCCGGTCTTCACTATTTGAACAGATCAAGGCTCGCCAGTATGATGACCCACACCTGGTGGTTCTTCGTGAAACGGTACTACGAGGTGGTGCCAAGGAAGTCACTATTGGTGCAGATGGTGTTCTACGAATCCAGGATCGTCTGTGTGTTCCTAATGTGGATGAACCGAGGAAAAAGATCCTGGAGGAGGCACATAGTTCTCGATATTCTATTCATCCAGGTGCTACAAAGATTTATCGTGACTTGAGGCAGCATTATTGGTGGCGACGAATGAAAAAGGACATGGTTGAGTATGTAGCTCGGTGTCTAAATTGCCAGCAAGTTAAATATGAGCACCAGAGGCCAGGTGGCCTACTCCAGCAGATGACTATACCAGAGTGGAAATGGGAACGAATTACTATGGATTTTGTAGTTGGGTTGCCGCGGACCTTGAGGAAGTTTGATGCAGTTTGGGTGATTGTTGACAGGTTGACCAAGTCGGCACATTTTATTCCTGTTGTGACTACGTATACTTCAGAGAGGTTGGCCCAGATTTATATTCAGGAGATAGTTCGGTTGCACGGTGTGCCAATTTCCATCATATCATATAGAGGCCCTCAGTTTACTTCACATTTTTGGAGAGCAGTACAGAGTGAGTTGGGAACCCGTGTAGAGCTCAGCACAGCCTTTCATCCGCAGACCGATGGACAGTCAGAGAGGACAATTCAGATTTTGGAGGATATGCTCAGGGCATGTGTGATTGACTTTGGAGGTCAGTGGGATCGTTTCCTGCCTTTGGCCGAATTTGCTTATAATAACAGTTACCAATCCAGCATCCAGATGGCTCCATTTGAGGCTTTATATGGTCGGCGATGTCGTTCACCTATCGGATGGTTTGAGCCAGGTGAGGCTAAGTTATATGGTACTGATTTGGTAAGGGATGCCTTGGAAAAGCTAAAGTTGATTCAGGAGCGACTTCATACAGCACAGTCCAGACAAAAGAGTTACGCATATCAGAAAGCGCGTGATATATCATTTATGGTAGGTAAAAAAGTTCTCTTCAAGGTTTCACCGATGAAGGGAATTTTGAGATTCGGGAAGAAGGGCAAGTTGAGCCCAAGGTTTATAGGCCCATTTGAGGTGTTGAAACGAGTTGGGGAGGTTGCTTATTAGCTTGCATTGTCTCCTAGCCTATCGGGAGTTCATCCGATTTTTCACGTATCTATGCTCCGGAAGTATCATGCCGACCTATCACATGTGTTAGACTACAGCACAGTTCAGCTAGATAATAGCTTGGGTTATGAAGAGGAACCAATTGCCATTGTTGATAAACAGGTTCGCCAGTTGATGTCCAAGATGATTTCTGCAGTAAAAAGTCCAGTGGAGGGGCCAACCAGTCGAGGAAGCGACTTGGGAGGCCGAAGAAAACATGCGGTGCCGATATCCAGACTTATTCAGCACTTCAGGTATAATTCTAAACTCGTTCGAGGACGAACGTTTGTTTAAGAGGTGGAGAATGTAATGACCCAACTGGTCATTTTAACTTTTAGAACCCCGTTCCCTAAAATACAACTTTTCGTAGGTGCTTGTAATGATTTATGACTTGCGGGGATGGTTGGTTCGGGATTTGGAAGTGTTTGAGGTGAAACTGGAACACTTGGTTCCTTAAGTTGGCCTTAAAGTACTAAGTTTGACTTCGGTCAACATTTTTTAGAAAACAACCCCGGACTAGAATTTTGATGTTTCCAACAGCTCCGTATGGTGATTTTGGAGTTAGGAGCGTGATCGGAATTTTATTTGGAAGTCCGTAGTGAATTTAGGCTTGAAATGACTAAAATAGGAATTTAAAGTTTGGAAGTTTGACCGATGAGTTGACTTTTTGATACCGGAGTCGGAATCCAGTTCCGAGGGCTGCTGGGCAGTTTTATAAAAAGAGAGCATTCGTCCCATTTGCCATTTTTGACGAACTTGAGCTTGAGCAGAGATGACTTTTGGCAGATTTTCAAAGGAAAAACATTGGGGTAAGTGATTCTAACTCGGATTTGGTCTACATATACAAGTGTATCATTGTTTTTTTGACAATTTAATTTGTGTTTTGAGATTTGAGATTTGGAAAAGTTTAAAAATCTCATAGAAACGAAATTTTGAGATTTCGGTATCGATTCGGAGTCGGATTTGAGTGAAACTGGTATGGTTGGACTCGTAATTGAATGGGTTGTCGAATTTCACAACTTTCGCCGGATTTCGAGATGTGGGCCCCGCGGGCGAATTTTTAATTAATTTCGAATCTTTTCTTTAAAATGTAGTATTTTCTTATAGAATTGATTCCTATAATATTTAGTGATTGTATCGAATTATTTTGGCTAGATTCGAGCCGGACGGAGTTGGATAATCATGGAAAAGGCCTTATAGTGGATTAAATTGGAGCAAGACGAGGTAAGTCTCTTGTCTAATCTTGTGAGGGGAAAATTACCTCATAGGTTACTAAAATTAAATAATTGTTGCTAATTGCGGGGGCTACGTACGCACGAGGTGATAAGAGTCCGTGCGTAGCTGCTATCAATGCTAAAGTCCGGGTAGTTTAGGACTCAAAGCATGCCTTACTTGTGTAAATTGTATTCTTTGATTTATTTATATTAATTGATATCTATATGAATATATTGTGAATTGTTAGATAAAGATATTAAAGGATAAAAATCTCATAGGCTTGATTGTCTGTTTAAATTAATTAATTATTAAAAGAAATTATTCTCCCCCCAAATTCATCTTATAATGAATATACTCTCCTTCCGGAGGCACATAAGAAAATGTCCTCCTTTCTTGTGGAGCGGGCCGAACGTCTCGGCAGGATAGATGCATCTATGGATCGCGCCGCACGTCCCTCGGCAGTGTACACAACACTCTGGATCGGGCCTTACATCCTCGGCAGAAATCGTGCTTAATAATAATAATTACACGATACTTTAATAATTTATTTCAGCTTGTGAAGCTAATTAATAAATTGGAAAATCCTTGAAATTTAATGAATTATTATTCTTGCTTGTTTAGGAATTAATTGTTACTCCTGTAAATGAGATTTAATTGATAAATTGGAATTTATTTGAATTGAAGGAATTTAATTAATATATTGAGAATTGTTACATTTGATGGCAATTTGATTATTTCCGCTGATTAAATAAATTATTTGTAAATTCTGTAAATCATGCTGATTTGAATATTCTAATTCTATTTCAATTATTATTGACCCATAGTGAGTGTCAAGGTCGGCCATCTCGTCTCTACCACTTCGAGATTAGGCTTGATACTTACTGGGTACACGTTGTTTACGTACTCATACTATACTTGCTGCACTTTTTGTGCAGGATCTGAGACAGGTACTGGTGGAGGACCTATCATCACATACCCACATCATCCCGAGGCATAGTGGTGAGCTGCCTTTCTGCGCCGTTCTGCAGCTACCAGTGTCTCTTCTGATATTTATATTCTGTCTATTTCATTTCAGACAGTATTTGGAGTTTTGTATAATCTACTAGATGCTCATGCACTTGTGACACCGGGTCTTGGCACACACATTGGTAGAAATTGGTATTTTATTATCTTCTTGGAATAAAAGTTTAACTAATGTATGTTTGACTTATTAGTTGGCTTGCCTAACTGTAGTGTTGGGCGCCATCATGACCTATAGGTGAAATTGGGTCATGACAGATCTTGTCAAGGCTATAGAACTTGCGTTCTTGGGAGTTCTTGGAATTCTTTCCTTGAACTTTCCCATATCCTTTATTTTCTGCCCTTTAGTCCTAGTTGTTCAATACCTTATTGTTATTGCTTCCGCATTTACTTCTCAAATTCTTACTCTAGTTTAGATTCCCGACCTAGTCGTTATCAAGTGGTATCAGAGCGGTTCTATCAAGATTTTGTTCTTGATAATTCATGGGATTTTTTGAATACTAAAAACAGGGGAAAAAAGAAGGAAAATCAGTTAAAAAGGTAGAATTGCTTGCTCTCCAGGAAATTTCTTTTGTATTTAATTTGTTTCCAAAAATTAACAAAGGAAACAAGAAAAGGGGATCCTAGATTTGCTTACTCTTGCTAATCTAAATATATAATCATTTCCTTTTCGTTCGTATCTTGTTTCAACCGAGCCTAATAGTTCTAGGATTTGGTTCTTCTTTCATTAGTTCCCCAAAAATCTGAATTTTACTACTAAGAACTTCATACGAGTTGGATTTAACTATAAATCTACAAGTATTTTGTTCAAAGGTTTATTCGAGAAAGAAAAAAAGCAAAGTGTGTGTGAGAACAATTGAGGGGAAAGTCAATTTGTTCTTGATAATTCATGGGATTTCTTGAACACTAAAAACAAAAAAAAAATCAGTTTAAAAAAAGAAGAATTGCTTGCTCTCCAGGAACTTTCTATTGTATCTAATTTGTTTCCAAAAATTAACAAATGAAACAAGAAAAGGGGATCCTAGATTTTCTTACTCTTGCTAATCTAAATATATAATACTTTCCTTTTTGTTCGTGTCTTGCTTCAACCGAGCCTAATAGTTCTAGGATTTGGTTCTTCTTTCATTAGTTCCCCAAAAATCTGAATTTTATTAATAAGAACTTCATACGAGTTGGATTTAACTATAAATATACAAGTATTTTGTTCAAAGGTTTTTTCGAGAAAGAAAAAAGGCAAAGTGTGTGAGAGAACAATTGAGGGAAAAGTCAATTTGTCCAATACAGTTTAATTATTTGAGATGTCACGTACAGGTAGTGATGATGAATGAAGGGTTCTTCAAGAAGCCGAAATCAAAGCAAGAAATGATTTTACCTTGCAAGCAATGCATCAACAATTCGAAATGTGGAATTTGCAACTCCAAGAGATGAGGGACACCATTGCTGAGCAAAATGATATAATAGTTGAATTTAGAAGGGAAAATAATGTTAGGCCCCAAGTTAGGAGAAATGTACCCCTTGCTCCCATTGTAAATCAAGAAAACCATATAGATAATTTTAATGATATTGATTTTGATAGGGTGGGAAGAGATAGGAGGGGACAAAGAGGTAGAGTAGAAGATGATAATATAAGTAATATAAAGATGAAGATGCCATCTTTCAAAGGAAAGGGGGATCCAGACTTGTACCTTGATTAGGAGAGAAAGGTTGAAACCATCTTTGATTGTCACAACTACTCTAAGGGTAAGAAGGTTAAACTTGCTGTTGTTGAGTTTTCTGACTATGCAGCTATTTTGGGGGGAAAGCTTACTAGGGGCAGATTACAAGAAGGACAAGCACCAATTGCTACTTCGGCTGAGATGAAGAGGGTGATGAGGAAGAGATTCGTACCATCACACATTCAAAGGGAGCTACAATAATGTCTTCAAACATTGAAGCAAGGGTCCATGTCTGTGGATGAGTACTTTAAGGCTATGGATATAGCTATGATCCAAGCTAATTGTATGGAGGAAGAAGAGGCTACAATGGCTAGGTTTTTAAATGGTTTAAATAAGGAAATAGCTGATGTAGTAGAATTACAACAATATGTAACAATAGATGAGTTAGTCGATTTGTCTGTAAAGGTAGAAAATCAAAATAAAAGAAAGCGAACTAGCTCGTGGAAAGGTCGGTCAAGCACCATCTCCAAGAAGCCATGTCCAAATCAAGAGATGAATAGTTCTTCTAGACCACGAGAATACAAGGATAAAGGTAAATTTGAGAACAAAGAGGGAGGTAAAACCTTTAACCCTTAACCTTTTACACCTTCTAGTTCTATTCAATGTCATAAATGTAAAGGAAGGGGACATATGATGCATGAATGTCCAAGTAGAAGAAACATTATTCTTAGAGAAGATGGAGGATATGAGAGTGAAAAAAGTGAGGGAGTAGAAGAGGGAGATGTGAGTGATGAAGATGATATAGAACTACCTAATGATGGCATGATTGGGGTAGTTAGGAGGATTATGACTATCAATTTAGGAACCAATAGTGAAGAACAAAGGGAGAATATATGCCATACTAGGTGTGGGATAAAGGGGAAAACTTGTTCTATGTCATTGATAGTGGTAGTTGTGCTAATGTGGTGAGTTTATACTTTGTGGAAAAACTGTGACTTGCATGCATGAAACAACCTACTCCCTATAGACTCCAATGGTTAAATGATAGTGGTGAACTAAAGGTAAAGAAACATTGAATGATTCCATTAAATGTTGGTAGATATGAGGATGATATTCTTTGTGACATAATACCTATGCAATCTTGTCAGATATTACTGGGTCATCCTCGGCAGTATGATAGGAATGCTTTTCATGATGGAAGGAAGAATAGATATTCTCTTGAGCTAAATGAAAGGAAATTTACTCTTGCACCTTTATCTCCTTCTCAACTATTTGAAGATCAAAAGAGATTAAGGGAAACAATGGGAAAACCAAGTGGAGGGATAAAACGTGAGCTTGAGGAAAAAGAAAATAAAGGAGGCCAAGAGTTAGAAAAAAAAAGAGATGGCCTAGAGAAAGAGAGAGAGGGCAGCAATTTGAGAGAAGAGGTAAAAAGGGATTTGATTGAAAAAATAGAAAGTCTTGGTGAGAGGAAAGAGGCTAAAGAAATTTAAAAAAAAAGAGTTTTTATATAAAATCCAAAGAGTGTTTAAATGCAAGAAAATAGGGGTTGCACATAATACTACTTACTTACAAAGAAGCTTTGATTAAATATGAGTTATTAACTTCTTCTTTGCCAAGTAGTATTTCTTCTCTTTTGCAGGATTTTGAAGATGTATTTTCTGATGATATTCCTAATGGATTGCCACCTTTACGTGGAATTGAGCATCAAATTTATTTTTGTGCATGAATCACAAATCCCAAATAGGTCTGCTTATAGGAGTAATCCAGAAGAGGCAAAAGAGCTTCAAAGGCAAGTTGAGGGGCTGCTTGAGAAAGTCTTTGTGAAAGAGAACATGAGCCCTTGCTCTGTTCCCGTCCTATTGGTACCCAAAAAGGATGGAACTTGGAGGATGTGCGTGGATTGTAGAGCAATCAACAAGATAACGCTAAAGTATCGCCATCCTATTCCTCGTCTTGTTAACATGTTGGATCAATTACATGGATCCAAAATCTTTTCTAAAATTGATCTAAAAAGTAGTTACCATCAGATTCGAATGAATCCTGGTGATGAATGGAAAACTGCTTTTAAGACCAAATATGGGTGGTTAGTTATGCCTTATGGCTTGACTAATGCACCTAGCACTTTTAGGAGATTAATCAATCATATCTTTAAGGATTTTCATGAAAAATTTATTGTGGTGTACTTAGATGATATCTTGATCTTTCCTAACACTTTAGAAGAGCATGTAGAACACCTAAAACAAGTTTTTGAAGTTCTTAGAAGGCAACTCTTATTTTCTAATCTTAAAAAGTGTACTTTTTGTGTGGATCGTGTGATTTTTTTGGGTTTTGTCGTTAGTTCTAAAGGAGTTGAGGTTGATGAAGAGAAAATTAAAGTAATAATAGAATGGCCTAAACCTAAGAGTGTAACTGAAGTTAGGAGTTTTCATGGACTTGCTAGTTTTTATAGGAAGTTTGTGAGAGACTTTAGCACCATTGCTTTTCCTTTAACCGAAGTTATTAAAAAGGATAAGATTTTTACATGGGGGAAGAACAAGATGACGATTTTAACTTGTTGAAAGAAAAGTTATGTTTTGCTCCATTATTACAATTGCCTGATTTTTCTAAATCTTTTGAAATTGAATGTGATGTTTCTCGCAAAGGAATAAGTGTTGTTTTAATGCAAGATTCTAAACCTATTGCATACTTTAGTGAGAAGTTGATTGGAGCCACATTGAACTATTCCACTTATGAAAAAGAGATATATGCTTTGGTAAGGGCTTTAGCCACATGGCAACATTATTTGTGGCCAATAGAGTTTGTCATTAAAACTAACCATGAATCCTTGAAATACTTGAAGAGTCAAGGTAAGCTTAGTATAAGGCATGCTAAGTGGGTTGTATTCATTGAAACTTTTCCTTATGTAATTACTTACAAACAAGGGAAAGAGAATTTTGTTCCGGATGCACTTTCAAGAAGGTATGTATTAGTTTCTACCCTGACTTCTAAATTGATGGGTTTTGATCAAATCAAGGGACTTTATGCTAATGATGTTGATTTTGGCAAGATTTTTGCAGATTGTAAGTTGGGTCCTTTTGAGAGGTTTAACCTCCAAGATGGGTTATCTTTAAGGAAAATAAGTTGTGTATCCCTAATTGCTCTTTATGTGAAGTATTTGTAAGGGAAGCACATTGTGGAGGGCTTATGGGTCACTTTGGAGTCCCAAAGACACTAGACATACTTGCTAAAAATTTCTTTTGGCCTGTAATGAAAAAAGATGTTGAAAGAATGTGTGCACAGTATTTGGAATGTAAACAAGCTAAATCTAAAGTGTTAACATATGGTCTTTACATGCCATTACCTTTTCCTACTTCACCTTGGATTGATATTTCTATGAATTTTGTGTTAGGTTTGCCTAGAACAATGTATGGTAAGGATAATATATATGTTGTGGTAGATAGGTTCTCCAAAATGGCTCGTTTTATTCCTTGTTTAAAGACTAATGATACGTCACATGTTGCTGATCGTTTCGTAAAAGAAGTTGTCAAATTGCATGGATTACCTAGAACTATTGTTAGTGATAGGGATGCTAAGTGTTTGAGCCACTTTTGGCGTGTATTTTGGGGGAAGTTAGGCACTAAATTATTGTTTTCTACTTCTTGTCACCCACAAACTGATGGACAAACTGAAGTAGTTAATAGAACCTTAGGAAACATGTTGAGGGCTGTTTTGAAAGGTAAATTAACTTCTTGGGAATCTCACTTACCTATGATTGAATTTGTTACAATAGAACAATCCATTCTTCTACAGGTATGTCTCCTTTTGAGGTTGTTTATGGTTTTAATCCCTTCAGTCCCTTTGATTTATTACCATTACCTACTAATGATATTGTTAATCTTGATGGTAGGACAAAGGCTGAGATGATGAAAAAAATTCATGAACAAACAACGCTTGCAATTGAGAACAAAAATGAGCAAACTTCCTTAAGAAAGAATAAGGGTCGAAAACAAATTATTTTTAAACCTGTAGATTTAGTTTGGGTTCACTTTATAATGGAGAGATTTCCCTCCAAAAGGAAGTCAAAGTTGCAACCTAGAGGAGATGGCCAATTTCAAGTCCTTGAAAGGATTGGAGGCAATGCTTACAAGCTGGACCTTCCTGGTGAGTTCCAAGTAAGTGCTACATTCAATGTTGTTGACTTGTCTTTGTTTGATGTAGGATCGAATTCACGGATGAATTCTTTTCAAGAAGAGGGGAATGATAGCATCAAGGACAAGGATAGAGTTTTGGAAGCTCCAAGACCATTTATAAGATCTCAAGCTAAAGAGTTGCAGACTAAAGTTGTTGGACTTCAATGGAAAATAAAGAAGCTTTTAATTGTAGATGAAGAGCTCAAGCCAAAAGTAGATGAATTATCCAAGTTTTACAATTATTTCGTGATCCAAATTGAAGTCTAAGAGGAGAAAGATTGGTTCACCAAATCAGCCCTTGAAGTCCACAAATGGGCTCAAAATGAATTTAAAAGAGGTCCAAAAGAGGGTGTTTCAAAACGAGCCCAATTGGAGTCCAAACCAATGGCCCAAACTAGTAGTTTTAAGGTCAAAATCTGCCACAGAAGGATTTGGCCTCCCCCCACCTAATTTTAATGACTTTTCTTACTCCTTAGCAACCACCCTACCTAATTGTAATGACTTTTTATGCCTTAGCAGCCACCCTACCTAATTTTAAGGACTTATTATGCCTTAGTACTCCTATAAATAAGGAGTTCTTCTCATTCATTAAGACACTTCATTATTGATTAAGTATATCATACTTTGAGAGTTCTTTTGAACCTTTATTACTTATGCTTTGAGATTTATCTTTCAACCTTTACTAGTTCATAGTTCAAGTTAGTAATATTACTTCTCTATTGTGATATCTTCGATTCCTTTGTGGTATTCTTAGAAAGCGATTAATACTAGTTATTAATTATTGTCTCAAGTTACTTGTAAATCGGTCAAGATCTGAATCTATTGTATTGATTTGCTTTTAAGTAAAGGCGTTTGATTTTTTCAATAAATCAAGACGTTGTTGCTTTGATCTTGTCAAGGCTATAGAACTTGCCTTCTTGGGATTTCTTGGAATTCTTTCCTTGAACTTTCCCATATCCTTTATTTTCTGCCCTTTAGTTCTAGTTGTTTAGTTCCTTATTGTTATTGCTTCCGCATTTACTTCTTAAATTCATACTCTAGTTTGGATTCCCGACCTAGTCATTATCAATAGCCATGGTGACTACTTTCCCTATGTGAAACATCGTGGCCGATTTTAGTCTGGGACTGCTACCTCTGGCGACCAAGGAGGCAGTAATGGTGTCGGAATCGACATCAGGGGTTTGAACCTTATTTACGGACGGAGCATCGAACGTAAAAGGGTCCAGGCTCGGAATAGTCTTAATCATGCCTTCGGGGGAAAACCTTAAGGCAAGCCATCAGGACGATCCCTTTAACTAACAATGAAGCAGAGTATGAAGCTTTGATTGCAAGGTTCGAATTGGCTCGGGGACTTGATTCCGTGGTTATCGAAATCAAATGTGACTCACAACTGGTTTAAATCAAGTCTATGGAATCTTTGATACCAAAGAAGAACGTATGCAACAATACATGGTAAAAGTCCAGGCTTTTGGCATGATTCCGGGAGTGGTCAATTACTCATGTCCCGAGGGAGGACAACGCGGAAGCAGATGCACTAGCGAACTTAAGATCATCAACGGAAATGAAGGGATCAAAATCCGGGATGGTAGTCTAATTGATGAACTCGTCACTGGATACGGATGGTTAATTATAAGGTAAATTCGACTAGTCTGGCTTGGGACTGTAGAAATGAAATAATCAACTATCTCGAGCATGAGAAGTTGCCCGAAGACCCTAAAGCATCACGGGCGTTACGCACCAAAGCTGCACGTTATAGCTTCAAGAGAGGCCAATTGTATAGAAAATCCTTCCAAGGCCCGCTAGCCCGGTGCTTAGGAGCGTCAGAAGCTAACTATGTCATGAGAGAAGTCCACGAAGGGATATGCGGCAATCACTCGGGCGCAGATTCCTTGGTACTAAAATTGGTACAGGCAGGATATTACTGGCCTCGCAAGGAACAAGACACCAAAGACTTCGTACGAAAATGCAATAAGTGCCAACACTACGCATCGCTAGTACACCAACCGGCAAAACCCTTACATTCGTTCTTATCCCTATGGACGTTCATGAAATGGGGGATGGACATCGTCAGACCACTGTCACCGGCTCCCGAAAAGGTAAGATTTCTTTTAATTTTAACTGATTATTTTTCAAAATGAGTGGAAGCAGATTCTTATCAAAAGATCGGAGAACGCGAAGTGGTCGATTTCTTTATGGGAAAATATATTTTGTATGTTCGGAATACCAAAAGAAATATCATGTGACAACGGGCCACAATTTGTCGGTGCAAAAGTTACAAAATTCCTCAAAGATTTGAAAATAAAGAGGATCACATCTTCACCCGATCATCCAAGTGCAAACGGTCAAGCAGAGTTAACAAACAAAGTAATTATTCCAAAACCTCAAGAAAAGGTTGGATACAACAAAGGGCAACTAGCCCGAAGAATTGCCAGGAGTTCTACGGGCCTACCGAACAACGACCAAGTCAAGCACAGGAGAAACCCCTTTTTCCCTTGTATACAGTGCCGAAGTCCTAATCCCGGTGGAAGTGGGCAAGCCTACATTGAGATATTTTTAGGCAGATGAAGAATCGAACAGCGAAGCGATGTTAATCAACTTGGAATTGCTCGAGAAACACACGGACTTGGCACATGTAAGAATGGCATCTCAAAAGCAGAGAATGGATCGATATTATAATCGAAGAGCCAACCTCTATTATTTCAAAATAGGAGATTTTGTCCTTAGGAAAGTAACTCAAAACACACGGGAACTCAACGCGGGCAAGTTAGGCTCAACATTGGAAGGCCCCTACTAGGTTTCAGCTATCACTGGGAAAGGTTCATACGAGTTAGAGAACCAGAATGGAGATAGGTTTCCCTACAACTGAAACGTGGCTCACCTCAAAAGATACTACTGCTGATGAACAACACTCAAAAGGAAAGTATATGCTGCACTCTTTTTCCCTTCGTTCAGATTTTGTCCCAATTGGGTTTTTCTGGAAAGGTTTTTAATGAGGCAGCGACAGAAAGATTTTCTCGGGCAGACCTAGCAGATTTAAGGCTTACATCAAGCTCATGGACAGTTGAACTAAAGAGAATGTTATGCTCGATAATTTTCCTGTACTTCTCTTCTAGCTGGACATGTTTCACTCCCACGGTAGCAAGCTCTTCGACTTTGGAGTTCAAGACTTCTTCCAAGTTAGTTACCTTTTTAGCAGTAGCAGCCTCGAGCTCGGGTGCAGCAAGAATGGCGTCCTAGACCTCAGCCCATTTAACCTTGGCCTCATCAAATCTAACCCTCAGTGGGCCAATTTCTTGGCTGAGGGTTACCACTTCTTGCTCGCTTTGCTGCTAACGAGCTTCCAAAACGACGGCCTCAGTGGCTTTGGTTTCCAATTCCGAGAGGTGAAGAATAGTTTGGTCCCATTCCACCAAAAGCTGATTCCGTTCAGAAGTAAGTCCTTACTTCTCACAAATCAACCTTTGAAGGCCCTCAGAAGCAAGAAAGTTGGCCTACAAAATAAGAAGAGATAAAACTTGAAGTACATTCGTTCAAAATTAGAAGAAATAACAAAGGAAGAGAGAAATGTACCGTTGTGGCATTATGCATAGCATTGTTCAACAAACACTCCCCCGAGAGTGCCTGAATCTTTTTCCAATCCTTATTTGAAGCCAAAGGCTTCAGATAATTAGCAAGCTCCACCGTCTGGGAAAGCAGACTGCACCCGGTAGAGACCGAAAGAGTAACATTCCTGATCCTTTGTGGATCTTCAGAAGGGGCAGCATAATATTGCCCCAAATTCCTATAAACTGGGGACTATGGAAGAGGAACGCCTTCTTCATGGTCAAGTGCGGCCACTGGAGATAATGTGGCTACCATTGGTGGAAGAATGGATGAATACGGAAGTGATGTAGCAGTTGCTGGTGTCGGAGAAAGTGGAAATGAAGCGGATGGGGTTAAAGAATAAGAAACAGCTACGTCAAAAGCAGCATTGGATGTTGTGTGCTCGCCAACCAAAGACGGCAAGGACCCGGTACTCTGCCTCGCAGTACTCGACACAATAATTGGGGCCCGAGAATGGGAGTTAGCATTATCTACCAAATCAAATTCTCCCCAAAGTGCCGAGACATCATCCTCGATTGGTGTAACTGTTTCAATAGGTTGAGCATCCTGTTGAGATGATTAGGATCATCGCCTTCTAAGAAGAGAAGCTCCCTCATCACTAGCTTCATCATCACCATCAATCATCACAGTGTCTATGACCGGCCTGGAAGGAGGACCAGTTATCATCGCCACCGGAGATAACTCGTGGGCAGCAGTCTTTGCCCGCTTATTCTTCTTGCCGGCCGTGGAAGAACGTCTTCTCTTTGGTTGTTTATCTTCTTGCCGGGGACTCCGTGAAGATGTCTTTGCGCCCGAAATAGGCCTGGAGATACCAGTTTGAGAAAGAGCTTCCTGAAGCAGCCTCGCTGCATCAGCAGGATAACCAGAACGTCCTCGTTGGGGATAACAATAGAGCCCGCAAGTAGACCTAGTTTCATAAACAAGTCAGAAGGGTTCAATCAAGTTCTCCATATACAAGGCAAATAAAGAAGGAAGCGAGGTAAGTTCAAATTGTCATGATTTTGGGCCTTTCACCCGTATTTCCGGGCCAGTTCTTTCCACAAGCGATTTTCGGGCGTCGTGACGTCCAAAATTTTCTAAACCCACCTGTCTAAGACTTTCACCACCGGTGGGACCCATCGAGTTGCTGAAACATATGAAGAATGAAAATACAACCATAGAAGAATAATTAATGAAAGAAGATAGTGCGATTCCAAGCAGCCGGAAAGGATGAATCCGTTGTTGGAATGATACTGTTACTGGCAACCGCAAAAAATCGTTCCATCCACCCGCGGTCACTATCATCATCCATGTTAGTCAACAAAGCATGGTGACCTCGTTTGTAGAGATTTATCATACCTCCCCCCCCCCCGAAAAATCTTGGGGGAGTAGAGATTCATCATATGAGCTAATTTTAGTTCTTCTCCAGTTTTTTGGAACAAGCATCGAAGGCAGGCAACCGTCCTCTACACATAAGGACTTACCTATGCCAAACACACCTGATAGCGGAGGCAAAATTTCGTAATCATGGAATCGAGCTCTCCACTCAAAGAAAACGCACCCAAAGTGAAGGGAAATATGTAAAATCTTCCTTGGGAAGGGTCACTTGCTCTGATAGATCAGGAGCGATGATATCCAATTCATGGCAATGACAATCTTCCTTCACAATAGGAATACTGGAAGGAAAGATAGAAGAAGGGTACCTACTAACAGCCCATGTAGGAGGGTTACCATAAGGGAATTTCTCCTCAAAATATTGTGCTGTATTGAGTCTATTTGGTATGATGGAGTCCACGGTTGGAGTGACAAAGTCTTCAGTTTTGTTCTTGCCTTTTGAAGAACCAGTACGTTTTGAGAAGGAAGCCATTGAAAAAGAGAGCGGATTTTTTGTTTGAAGAAGATGAAGACACAGTAGGCAAAATTAGATGAAAGAAGTTGGAATACAAGAGGGAAGTTGATACGTATAAGTAAAGTTTTGGCGGCTAAATCCTTGGCCAGGATTACCTCGATAACCAGCAAAAGTCGTGCTAAATTATGGGACAACGCGTGTTTGGGGCATTAAATGTGGAGAGACGGGTGTCAAATCAACTGTCAGTGGCTTTCAAAAGGAATTATAGTAATTCCCTCCAAAAGAGTGTTTCTACCAACTTCCCGGTAACACGAAGTTATGTCACTGGAAAGCAGGGGGACTATCTGTATTAGGTAAAATATATTATGGCACGTAGCCACCCAAGAAGGGGATATGTGGAACCCAAGATAGGGAGGACAAAAAATAGGACACAGCTATTCAGTGTGTCACCAGAAGAGATAACGTTCATAAAGATATTAAATGTTCTACGCCCGGTAGCATTTAATAAGGAATATTCCACAATATTAAGAGCAACGGTCCGTTACAGAGAATTTGGCATTTATGTTCAACGTTGCATCTTTATCAATGCTCCTCATAATTAACATTAAAAAGAGCACAACCCTAGTACTTTCTTCATAGCTATAAATAATAGGCTCAGTGATCATTGGTGAGGACATGAAGTTTCTGGCAAAACTTACTCTATATTCAATATAAAGCTCAATATAATTTTGATATCATCATTGCTGTGCCCAAAAGATTTATTCCTGGAACTGTCATCTCTGCTGTTTTATCTATATTTCAAGGCTAAGTATTATATATTTCTTCAAATTGTTATATTATTTCAGGATCAAATTAATTCACTTGTCTAGAAACCACGTACAAATTCAACTGTACCATTTCATAGGTAAACAGAATTAAATGAAATATTAAATATCAGTAATTACCTATTGGAAGTCTTAGTTGAATCTTCATAGCCTATGAAGTAAAGTGTATGATAAACTCAGTTTACTTAGTAGATATATATGCATATTTTAAAGCCCTCAACACAAACAAAACCGCTATTGGTATCACATTTTGGAGTTGGTAGGTGACCTTTTTAAATGGGAAGGCAGAATAGTGATCCTAATATTGAAGGTCCTTCTATTGAATTACTACAAGAAAGATTCAGGCAACAATCTCAGAGCCCCATGTAATGACTTCAGCCAAGAATCTTGTCACCGTCAAGCCAGACTTACCATATGAATTGATATTTCTATCGCGGACATCTAAATCAGATCAAGATCAGCTCATTCTTGGACTCAGTTTGAACATCAATCACACATCGGTCCAAGACAAAAAGACTCAACATTCGCGGTGGAGTTTGAATCCTAAACATAAAAAAGAAAATTCTGAGGTTGATACTTCTCTTCATTTGTAGTGTTATGGGCAGCATTCCAGCCATGCCCCATGACCCATTGGATGCGGCCCATGGCATCCTAGAAAGCCTCTCAACACCTAACGCCATGGACGACCCCGTGGTGTTGGCTGTGCCAAGTGACAAGCGCATATTTGCCTCTGTCGTCCAGTCGCAGGCAGATGTCAACAGTGTCGCGTGCGCAGATTGGGATGCCAAAGATAAGGTTGATGACAACGGACCTATTTCTACCTTGTAAAAAACTAAGTCCTTTTCATTGTAAATATAGAGTAGTTTTATTTCATGTACTTCCATTATGTTCCTCTAGATTAGTTAGGTCAAGTCTTGTAACTTTGATTTATTTTTTTAAAGCATTATTAGGGGGATCAAGCAATCAAACTTTCTAGTAGCAAGCATTCTCTGTACTGGTGTCTCTCCTCCTCGACACCGTGTTGCCTTTCTGTAATATCTTTCATTAATGCAATCAAGCTTTCTTTTATTCTCAATTCTCATTTTTGTCTTCTCAATTGCTCTTCACATTGGTTTTCCCGTATTGAACTAACAATCTAGTCTAGCGTACGGAGGGGACCTCAGTTGGCGGATAGTAACTACATGGACATCGGTTGCTTAGACTTACGTCACCCTTCCAAGGAATCTCAGGAAGGCGCCGTGTCACAGTTAGTATCATAGCCTAGGCTCGACATCGAAGGAGGGAACACATTGTCATTACCACCATTTCTGACCATAGTGAATCATGAGAACCGCATCGCATCCCTTGAAGAGACAGTTGACGTATTACGGCCCATCGTGGATACTCTGCCTAATCAAAGAACCAACATAGTGCAAATATTGGACGACCTGGACCGTAGGATGTGGCAGGCCGAAGGTGACATTACGAACATCAGTCGTGACTCAGAGGGAGATCGGCAAACGGCAGCCACAGAGGCATCAGGAATTTTTGGTAAATTCGAGGGCCTCCAACAGGAGCGTGCCGAGGATTTAGCCATTAGGGCACAAGAGGCAGACAGGGTGACTGCCATGCAATAAACTACAGACAACTTGACAGGCCAGCTCAATGTTTTCAATGCTGCTCTACAAGGCCTACTTCGAGGAGGCAGAAAAACTAAATATTCCTGAGCCAAATCCAAGCAGTAGAGCTCGGAATGCCAAAGAAGTGGAAAGTTTAATCTTCTACATCGAATAGTACTTTGATATCGTGGGGGACCTAGAAGAAGCTAAGAAGGTAGCAACTGCTGCCATGCATCTTTAGGGTGATGCTAAACTCTGGTGGCGGGTCAAATACGAAGCCATCAGGGTCGGTGAAGATTCTCTCGAGACATGGGCATAATTGAAGGAAGCCATATGCCTGCAGTTCTTCCTAGAAAATATTGAGTATAATGCAAGGAGAAAGCTACGGGAGCTCCGTCAGACCAAATCAGTGCGAGAATTCTCCGCGCTCATGCTGAACATATGAGACATGGGGGACAAAGACAAACTCTTCACATTCCTGGAAGGGTTGAAACCTTATGCCCATATGGAGCTGTAAAGACAAAGAATAGGCTCTTTACCCAAGGCGAACCAAGCAGCAGAGTGCCTTGGGGACTATCAAGTGAAAGCTCAGAAGGATAGGTCTCAACAACCTGTTCGAGGGGGATAAAAAGGGGGCCAACCTAACACTGGTGGACCTAGCAGAAGTGGAGGAAATCAGAGTGCTACCAAATCCAAGTCTCCCTCCTTAGGCAGTACTAGTATTGCATCTAACAACAATGATCAGGGAGGAAACCCCCTTTAGGATGCCGTCATTGTGGTAGGACACATTGGAATAATGAATTTCCACATGCATAGATGAACTCCCATAGATATTTTAATGATGGGACGGATGACGACGCTGATGATGCTGACTAGACCGAACCAATAGGTGCCTTCAATGCAATTGTCGGCTCTATTTCTGAGGCCTTAGCGGGAACCAGTTTTGGTATCCGTAAGAAGAAGGACACATGCCCAATCACCAAGAAAGGGAAAAGAAGGCGGCTGAGAGGACTCCTCTTAAACAAGAGAAAACCTTAATGTTCATCAAGATGAAGGTAAATGGCAAGCCCATTCGGGAGATGATAGACACAGATGCTACCCACAACTACTTAGCCTCGACTCAGGTGGAGCGCCTTGGTCTAGTAGTAGGAAAGGGCAGTGGTCGTGTCAAGGCTATCAACTCACCGCCTCAGCCAGTGGGTGGAATAGCCAGAGAAGTACGAGTGAAGCTGGGCCCTTATGAAGGAAAATTCAACCTTGCGTGGTGATCATTAGATGACTTCGAGTTGATAGTTGTGTTGGATTTCTTGAGGCAAACCAACATCATGCCCGTACCATATGCTAACATGCTACTGATGATAGGAGCAGAAGGGGCCAAGCCCTACATTATCCCGTGCATGCCCATAAAGATGGCCGCTGAGAACATCTAAGCCTTGCAGTTGAAGAAAGGGGTCAAAAGACATGAACCTACGTTCTTGGCTACCATCTCTATTGAAGACATAGAACGCTCCTCGGTTCTTATTCCTGCACCCGTAAAGGAGGTGCGACTGGAGTTTGAACACGTCATGCCACAGGACATGCCGAAGGGATTCCCGCCTAGGCGCACTATGTACCATGAGATTGAGTTGGTGTCAGGTATGAAGCCACCCGCCCGGGCACCTTACAGAATGTCACAACCCCAACTCACCGAGCTTCGGAGACAATTGACGGAAATGCTAGACACAGGGATCATCGCGCCCTCCAAATCCCCGTATGGGTCCCCTGTGCTATTCCAAAAGAAACATGATGGAAGCCTATGAGTATGTGTGGATTACCGGGCTCTATATAAAAATCACAGTGAAGAACAAGTACCCTATTCTGCTAATTGCAGACTTGTTCGATAGACTGGGTGGTACGATGATGTTCACCAAAATATACCTGAAGACAGGTTATTGGCAAGTTCGGATTACGGAGAATGATGAACACAAGATGACCTGTATGACAAGATGTGGGTCGTATGACTTCATGGTTATGCCATTCGTCTTGACTAACACTTCAGCCACAGTTTACACCCTGATGAACCAAGTCTTCCGAGAGTACATTGATTAATTTCTGGTGGTCTACTTGGATGACATTGTGGTATATAGCCAAACACTGAAAGAACACCTGGAACACTTGCGAAAGGTCTTAGCCCGATTGTAGGAGCACGAATCATATGCAAAGTTATCCAAGTGCTCCTTTGCTCAAAAATAGATTGACTTCCTTGGACATGTCATCGAGGAAGGGCGGATCACAATGGACCAATAGAAGATTAGGCTATCACAGATTTGAGGCCGCCTAAGGATATCCACGCCTTGAGGGCGTTCCTTGGCCTATGCAACTTCTGTCGGCGATTTGTGAAAAATTACTCCCTCATCGCAGTGCCATTTACAGAACTCCTAAAGAAGGTCACGCCTTGGGATTGGGGACCCAGGCGAGCGGAGGCCTTCAACTCATTAAAAGCAGCTATGTCTAGTAGTCCCGTCTTGACCCTCCCTGATTTGTCCAAGACGTTCGAGGTACAAACGGATGCCTCCGACTATGACCTTGGCAGAGTCTTGCTACAAGAAGGGCATCATGTAGCATACGAGAGCCGGAAGCTGAAGGTTGCTGAGCAGCGCTATGCCGCTGTCACGATCCAAAATCCTACCACAGGCGTCATGATGACACTTAGTTTTTAAGACTAGGTAAGCCAATAACAATTACATTTCGAGCCATTTTTTTAAACATAATTTAATACAAGTGTCGAAATTGAAAGTGAAAACATATATAACAACCTCCCAAGACTGGTAATACAGAGTCACGGACATTAACTGAATACATGCAATGATCTCAAGGATCGAATATACAAAAAATGTTCGAATAAGAGTTTACAGTACAATAAAATGGAAAAACTCCAAGGGACTACGACGACCAAGAAACTCTACCTTAAATTCTTGCGATCAACATACTAACTCTGCCCGAGTCCGATATCCCCAATACCTAGCTCTGCACAAAAATTTGCAGAAGTGTAGTATGAGTACACCACGGTCGGTACCCAGTAAGTATCAAGACTAACCTTAAAGGAGTAATGATGAGGTACAATCAAGACACTCACTAGTCAAATAACCTGTGTAATATAGCAGTATACAATAGTACTGGAAAACAACTAGCAATGATTCCAACAAAAATCAACCAGTGATATAACCAGCAAGGCAAAAAGAACACCAAAATTATTGCTCAAACGAATAAGGAATACAAGTACAACGCATTAATCAAGTCCTTCAAATATAAATCTTTCACATATAAGTTTTTCAAATAAAAATCTTTTGAATATAATTCTTTCAAATAAAAGTCACTCTGTGACACCTCATTTCATAATCATAAAACACGGGTCTCAGCCCACTTTCATATTTTTCACGGCACCTCGTGCCCATATCATTATTACAACCGCACGGACAACTCACGTACCAAAATATCAATGTATATAAGATCCGCAGGATCAATTTATTTTCAATAAAGTAAGTTTATAATTTTTCAACCATGTAAGAAATCAGCAAAGAATGAGATTATTTTTGAACTCGTTTGGGTAAAGAAAATGACATTTCAATTAAAATGAAGCATCTAATATCTACTGATTTGGATGTAAAATTTATTAAACTAAAATATAATAGCAATTTCTTTTATTCAAAATAACTCAAACCTCGAAAGCCAGTAAAAACCAAAAACACAAATCCTCAGAGTCTTGTACGAAGAGCCAAAGCCAACACAATACAACAAGGAATACAAAACACAAAATAAAATCAAATAATACATCACGAAAAAACAAAAGAATTTACATATCACGGAAAAATAAAATAACCAAAGACAAGTGCAGCCATAGAGAAATATCAACAAAGGGCACTCCCGAGGTACCGCCTCGTAGTCCCAAGTCATAAATAAATTTCAACAACTCCCGAGGTACCGTCTCGTAGTCCCAATAAATTTCAATCTTTCCTTATATCACTGCGGGAGCCTTCACATTTAGTTTTCAAAAATTATTTTTCCCGAAATAGCATCCCGCATTTTAGCCCACTTTATCACACAGTGTAGCTTCTAGTAGTTCCCCTACTAGCCACGTGTACCAAGCCCACCTTGTCTCACCACATGCGTTACAACACCCTGACCTTATATCACAGCATACATATCAATATCATAATTTTTCACAAATCGCACCTCAAGGGCCCAATATCACCACATAACACAACTTGCACCTCAAATGCACAAATATCACAACATATTATAAATTGCACCTCAAGTGCTCAATTATCACCACATATCAAAAATTGCATGTTATGTGCTCAAATATCACCACATATTACAAATTGCACCTCAAGTGCTTAAATATCACAACATATCACAAAAAATCAACAATATATTATTTTCCACAATAAGGAGCCCATGGTTCGACCATAATGTGCACAAATCTTAACAAAAATATTCGGGAGTCAACAACTCATCAGAATAATAGTTCACAATTTAACACTTTGCCTCAATATGATTTATGGCCTTTATAACTCAATACCAATTTCAACAGCATGAACTGGAAAATAATTTATCAAGGAACAACGCCTTCTTTAATCCAAATTTTTGGCAAATAGATAAATTCCTCCTTTTAAACTTATTTAGTAATTATTTGGAGATAAGAAATCCATCATGAAATTATTTTCAAGAAATGTCTACCCAACTAACTACGGTATTTCACATTTAAAAAAAAAAAAAGCAAAGTGGAAATCACACCAAATTATCATATACAAACAGCCTCCGCAAACAAAGAATGAGGCATGACAAATAAATGATTTATTATGTTCCAACAATTTTTCAATTTAATACATAAGGGCATCTATGAATTTCAACCAATGTAATTTGTACATATAAACCAAGTACGTACTCGTCACCTCGCATACATGGTTTTAAATTACACAATTTTCACATAAGACTCAATGCCTAAAGGAAAATTCCTCACTCAAGGTTAGGCAAGATACTTACTTTTTTGAAGTTAGGCCGATATTCCAATATATCCTTCTTGCTTGAATTGACCTCCGAACAGCTCAAAGCTATCCAAATTAATTGTATAACTTCATTAAAATTCATCAAAAATAATTCCGGATAATATAATGTCGACTTAAAATTTCACATGAAAAAGTCAACCAAAAGTCAATGCGGGGTTCGCCTCTAGGAACCCGACAAAATTTTCTTAAAATCTGAACACCCATTCCGATACGAGTTCAACCATACCAATTTTATCAAATTCCGGTAATGAATCGACCTCCAAATCCTCAATTTAAAGTCTATAAAACTTTCTACCATTTTCAACCCAAAACACTAATTTAGTGATAAAAAACAACATATTTGGGTAATTTAACCAAAATTGAGCTAAGAACTCTTACCCCGATGTTTCCTTTGAAAATCTCCCAAGAATCGCCTCTCCACGAGCTCCAAATCATCAAAAATGGAACTTAAATATTGCCCAGTCATTTACCCTATGCGATCGAGAAAATATTTTTCGCGATCGTGGAGCACAAATATTTCCAGAGTATTTTTACCCTATGCGATCGCGGCCATTTCCCCGTGATCGCGAAGCACAAACTTATATTACACTTCCCAAATTCTTCTCAAACAGCATGTAGTGTATTGGTTATAACATTTTGGTACAAAACTCCAAATGACAAATGGTTTAATTTTCTAAAAACTAGACATCAAGGGCTACAACTTTCATTTTTGGATCATGTGCAAATTCTTTATAGATTGCAAGTTATAAGCTTCCAAAGTCGGGTCAGTAACAGCATGATTTTTCTCTATGCGCTCACGAAAGCCCTTCCGCGATCGCGATTCATTGGCCAATTTTTCCCATTTTACTCATCGTGATCGCACTGCACGCTGCTGTAGCAAAAAACCAACAGCTAAAAATGGCCTAGAAATGGTGCGAAACCACCCCGAAACTCACCCGAGCTCCTCGGGATTCCGTCCGACAATACCAACAAGTCTCAAAATATATTACGAACTTGGTCGAAGTCTCAAAGCATATCAAACAACGCTAAAACCACGAATCGCACCCCAACTCAAGCCTAATGAAAAACTAACAAATTCCAACTTCTATATTCGATGCCGAAACCTATCAAACCAAGTCCGATTGGCCTTATATTTTGCACACAAGTCATAAATGACATAACGGTCCTAGTCCAATTTTCAGAATTGGATTCCGACCCCGATATCAAAAGGTCAACTCCCTGGTCAAACTTCCAAACCTTCAATTTCTTATTTTCACCATTTCAAGCCAAATTCAACGACGGACTTCAAAATAAATATCTAGATACACTCCTAAGTCCGAAATCTCCATACGAAGCTATTGACATCATAAAAATCCTATTCCGGAGTCGTTTGCTCAAAACTCAAACTCCGGTCAATTCTTGTCATTTAAGCTTCAAAAATAAGGATTGTTCTTCCAATTTAATTTTGAACCTTCTAAAACCAAACTCGATCGCACACGCAAGTCATAATACATCTTACGAAGTTGCTCGGGACCTTAAGTCATTGAACGAGGCGTAAATTCTTAAAATGACAAGTCGAGTCGTTACATTCCCCCCTCTTAAACATACGTTCGTCCTCGAACGTGCCAAGAATTATTCTGAAGACATTAAATTACTGAGTGTATTCTTACACACATACTCGCGAGTGATTCTACGTCACCACAAATTTAACATAGGTCCGACAACACCATCTCAGTTGAGATTATTTCCTTTATCCATATTTATAAACTTTAAAACTAATTTCTTACACTCCAAACATTTTGAAAAGACCTGATTTTTCACATCAACACACGGTATTAGTCTCAACCGACTCTAGTAACTCGTGCCTACGCACAAATCATACGTTTGCCCATAACCACATCTCTGGTCATAATAGTTATTCATAATTAATTCTAGCATTCTCAATTAACCTCATATTAATCAAACCCTCGTTTCAAATGTTTCACAATACTGACAGAAAATCGTGAGGCATCAAGACCTCATATTTATTTACCCGAATTAAGGAGTCATATTTAACGCCACCTGGGCACTCACCTCGTAGGCTAAAACTCAATAATTATAGCATGAATATGGCTAAATATGCACAGAAACACATAAAAGAATTATCAAATAAGCCTAACAGGCATGACTCCCTATTAGTACTATAGTACAAATTAAATTTCACAAAGGGAGAATTTAAAACACATGCATTTAACCACAAGGACCTCATTCTGATATAACTTCCACCGCGGCACGTAGCCCGGGTTAAACATATCTAATCACATTAAACCGCGAGGATCCCATCCTCAACTCTGAATCACAAGTACTTTGCACATTGTGCCAACTGAAATTTTCCATTTCTTTTCTTTCTTTCTTTTTTTTTTAAAATAAATTCCATGAAATAATTTCACAACACATAATGAACCCCCACACTGGTAGGGCATATAATTCATAAAATTAAAATCAATTATCTGGAAATTACATCAAAACCCACTGTAGTGAGTAATAAAAAGTCACTTTTAGCCTCATAGCTCTCAATAGTGATCAAAACAGAATGATAGATACTGCTATCGCCATAAAATCTCCCAACAGGGGTAAAAACAAAAGAATATTATAGAATTACGAAGCTCGCCCATAAGCGGAGAATGATAGGAGGACTCACCTCGATACACAGAATCGGATCAAATTAAGGAAAATATTCCTTTATAACAAATCCAGATCGTACCATTAACGACAATATCTGGTGTATCGGCGCCCTCTACCCGCCTGTCCCCCACCCCTAACTGGCTGTGCATGTTGGGTAGTAACTGGAATAGAGCCTGTAGCCTGAGTGTTCTGATGAAATCCACCTCTCCCAAGTCTGGGACAATCTCTCATGATGTGCCTAGTATCACCACACTAATAATAACCCCTCTAAGGTCGTGGCTGCTCACACTGAGTCTGTGCCAGATAACTGAAATAACCACTGGAAGAACCTCGTGCCAGTGGTGCACTAAAAGTATTAATTGGAGTACTACGAGTATTCTGAATTGCGTACTAGGCTGACCGACTGCCCGAGCCTCCGCCATGATGAGTCATAGCTGCATAGTAGAATTCACTGAATCCTCCAGAGTTCCGAGACCTTTTGGCCTCCTTAGACTCTTTTCCCTCACTTCGAACACGTTCTAACATCCTGTCAATCTCTAATACTTGCTGAAATGGATTGTCAGTCTGCAACTCTCGAGCCATACATATTTTAAAATCATAATTGTTGATACCCAATTTTGCCCTCATAATTTTCAAATAGTATATATAATTTCAAAAATATCATTTTGTATCATTATTTAATTTACAATATTTATACAATTATTTTTTATATATTTCCATAATTGTTAGAACCTTAAAATCAACTTTCTTGCATTTAAATTACTTTAATATTTATTAATTACCTCTTTAAATTATTTTGTAATGACTTGATCATCCAAATTTATTATTTGTATCTATATATATGCTTCATAATATTTTACTTTGTCTTATATAATTACATTTGCATTTTTCGAACTATTTATGCAGTTTTTGCAATAATAGCCTATACTTTACAATTAATCGCATTTATCATTTTATTCGAGATCAAAATAATTTTTAATAATCTTTAGCTACTATTTTAAAATATTAAGTTGCATAAATAGTGTTTTTATATTTATTTAGGTATTTTATTCAATTATTTTCCCTTTAATTTCTTATATTTAAAATCTTGCCCAAAACAGGCCAAATTTCGGACTCAATTCACCAGCCCACACCCTAAACTCCATCCCAATAGCCCCTAGCCCAATACCAGCGACCCACTACCCCATATCCCTCCACCAACCCGATTTGCCTCTCATTAAATCCTGGCCGTTGATCTTAGGAGATCAACGGCCCACATGCCATGTCCCTCTTCAAATTAACCGCACCCTAACCCTAGCCTCATTTTACCCGGTCGGTCGTCTATATACACTCTCAAACCCTCCCATCACTTCAGAAACCCTAGCCACCGCATCTGATCAAATCATGGATTCCTTTTATGATTCTCTTACCTTTTACGCGTTACCTCACTATTACTTACAAGATTATGGTGTTACTTAGTATTTGCCTCACTTTTGGGCAATACCAGTCTTTGAATCAAGGGAAATCATCTTCACCCTTTGAGAGTTGGACGATATGTCGTCTATATGCATCATGGCAAGGTCACATGGGTCTGATTTACCAAGATCTTCAACCAATCTTTGATTCCGATCAAACTAGGGTTTGCTTATTTTTTCCTAATTTGGTTCTTAAATGATTCTGGATGATCTTTTTTCCTTATTTTGTGTTTGATTGATTATGTTTCCTTGTTTTTTTGTTCAATTTCTACTACTATATAAACCCCTCCCCTAATCCCCTTCAGCGGACCTCATGACTGTTATTACTCTCACTATTCTCTTCATTCACTCGTTCCTTACTCTGTTACACTCGAATATTTTCTGAAACTGTTGAATTCATGGACGTTTGAAAGCCAAGGCCATAATACTGATAAATGACCTCCTCCGGTGCAAGCACTACTCGGAGCCCTTCTCGAGGCTCTTGTGAACTCTAAAGCGTCGGGGATTTGGGGTTCCATTGTCTTCTTTTAATTGCTGCTACTGAATCACTATTGATATTCTAAGTTCCTCACTTATAATTTTACTATCTCCCTTTCTGTTTGTCTATGACATGTGCGTTCTGCGTGCCAATATTGTTTGAACTTTTGTAAGTAAGCATGATTCAGTTTTCCTTGCTATTCATGAATCCCTGGTACTTTGTTGGTGTATGCTTTACTGCAATTCTATTGTTTTAACAATGCTCTCCAGTTTCATGTTCTCTAGTAGTTGAACTCGGTAGGCTTTAGCATATGTAATATGCTCTCATTATGTGAATGGATTTTGGTCTTCTTAAGTGCTACTTGTAAACTAATGTGTGTTCCCTACTTTGTCCTGTAGCTCTGGACAAATCAATGCCTATGTTGCAGACCTTGTTGAGTTATTCTTGCCCAACCTATTAAGTTTTTGAGGTTGTACTGATTAGATAAGGCATGTTTCCATGCCATTTAAGTTATAATGCATGTTTGATTTGTTAATCTTATGCCTTTAGCGTTGCTTCTAGGGCAAATCTCTATGTTAGCTTCTTCTCTTACGTTTGGGTAACTGGTATGAGTTATTATGCTTGCATGCCCTATTCCTCTTAAGATGATATATTTTTATGAGTTCCCTAGACTTTGGTATTGTTGTGGTGTGTTGCAGACCATGCTACTAGGTTGTTGTTGTACTTCTTGTGATCATGTTAGGCTCTCATGTTAGAAATCTCCATGAAATTGCTATCCCTCTGACTATAACTACTATAATTAAGTCTCACCTGTCTAAAGACTTTTGCTAAACTTGATTTCTGGAAACTTAGCATGTGTGTTTACCCTGTTAACCCAATAGACCTGCTTCTTAAGTCCTCCTAATACACCCTTTCCTTTGTTGAATGATTGCTCAATATGGTGTTAGTTTTATGTGTCAAGTTGCTATGTTAAATGTGGTTCTCGCTGGTTCACTTAGTTGGCATGTTCAATCCCTCTTGTTTGATAAATCTTTTTTCCTTAGCTTCTAAAAAAACAAGTGCCTATATGTTTATGTAATCGTGTCCCTATGAGGTATTATAGACTTCAAAATTGTCAATTGGTTTCCATGTATGGTTCCTCCATCTAAGCCTTGTATGAGATCATGTGTGGTCCGGAGTTGCGTAATTGATACACTCTCCTGCTTGAGGTGTGCTTGGATCTGGGTCTACTGTTCGTGTTAAAAGTGATCTTGCTGAAGGCCGAGGCAATACAGGGTTATTTCTCTTTTGGGCCGACTCTATTTGTTAGGCATGTAGTCTTTGAGTATGCAATGTTTGCACTTGTATTCATTAATTTGGTCTGTAATAATTTGTAATAATGAATGATGGAGAAATTAGTAGGGGATATGGTACTTTAGTTCTCACATGAATGGGTAGAAAATATGCCTATAGGATCTATGTGGTCTATTTGTTATTTTCCTTACATGCCTTTAGTTTCATGTGTAGAAAGCCTACCTATAGGAGTCACGCACACACTTCACTTCACTTGTCAAAACATGTTAGTTCAAGCATTTGCTATACCTGTTTCCATGTCTACTACTGTGCATACTTAGACAACATGCCTATAGGATGTAATAGCACATGCCTTAATAATACCATGTTTATAGGACTTCAAATAACCAATTGGTCAAATTGCTTCTATTACTTTAGTACATTGCCCATCTAGATACTATCACTATAGAGTTCTGAATTTTAATCAAGTATTTCCATTGTTTTCATTATGTTGCCCCGCCTAGATGACATGTCTATAGGAATAAATGTTATAAATCAACTTAATTGTCAATTGTTAGAAATCCTGCCTATAGGATGTTGTTGCGCATAAAAACTCTTTATGAGATCAACAATGTTAATACTAGACTCTCAAAGTTGTGTCATTGCCTAATCATGCAACTTTTAGGAACCATGCCTATAGGACATTAACGTCTGCCTAAGATGCATGCTTATAAAATTAGCATTAGTAATCTGGTCACTTGTATCGCTTTATTGCCTCACCAACAATTAGAAATCATGCCTATAGGACTTGCGATGTTTTAACCTGCCTATATGCTGCTTATATAGTACTATTAATCAGAATCACATAGAAATCTTGCCTATAGGATTTAACGATTAACACCATATACTGCATATTCTAAAAATCTGTGACTGATTGCGTGCTTTTGCACTTATGTGTGGAGGCTAACTTGAGCGTTTCATTGGTATTATGTTCAGTCCTGCCTGTTTTGGATGTCGCCTAATTTTATCATTTTAAGGATCCTAAGTAAAGTCTAGAACCCCCTAAATAGAGGTCCAAAGACTCCTGGACCATAGGTATGGAACGGGTAGCACACACATAGAGTACGACCTAGAATTGAATTAGAACGCTTTTAGGTAAACAACTTCAACATAGTAATTGGGTAACAGAAGATGATAGTTTGTCTGCACTTAATAATATGAGCAACTCCTACCTAAAGAAAGTTGCGAAGTATTAATTATGTTGCACGGGGTGATCCTTTAGGCTAAAAAACTTAGGACCTCCCCACTTTCCTTTCTTTTCTATTAGATTGAAAAAAATAGTTATACTATAGACCAAATGTAGTTGTATCCTTATGGTTAAACTAAGATTTGTACCGATTCTCATATGTTTTAATAAGACTCTTTGACTTCTAAATTTCCCTTTATTTATTTGAGCACCTAGTCTAATTACATAATCCACATAGTTTAAAATTCGGCCAGGACCCACAGTTGTGGACCTCGAAGAGTGTCTAACACCTTCGTTTTGAGGTAATTTGAGCCCTTACCCGATCTTTGGTGACACGGACTAGTCAAATAGAGTTATCCTCAAATAGGTTCCCTAACGCACATTAAAATTGTTAGGTGGCGACTCTTCTCTTTTAATACCCATTTAAAAAGAGTTGTCACATGTCGAAACCCGCTTTCGCAAGAAAACGGGGCGCGACAGTATGGCGACTCTGCTGGGGATTTACACTTAGGCTTTTACCATAAAGAACTTAACTTATGTGGATTACTTTCTTTGTTACATGCACATCACTTATTCACCTTTATTTGTTTGAACTTGCTATGACATGCACATACCTTCCTTTATTCACCTTTATTTGTTTAAAATTGCTATGACATGCACATCCCTTCCCCTATTCACCTCTATTTGTTAAAATTTGCTATGACATGCACATCCCTTCCCGTATTCACCTTTATTTGTTTAAATTTGCTATGACATCCTTCCCCTTAGTCTCCTTTGTTTGTATGAACGCTCTCTATTTCTTTTCATCATGACCGCTATATTTTCTTATATGCTTTATTATGTTCTCGCACATTTTCATGAGCCAAACTGACTTCTTTCTTTTGTCTTCCTTTGCTTTTCTTTTCATGTTAACTTTTACTATTAGTGCTTCTTACATGCAAATACTTGGCAATGTGTTATTATTTTTGCATAAAGCATGTTCAGCATCATACTCCACTCGTGCCAATTTTTAACATAGTGGTGCTTGATGAGTGTCCGCGCTCTCTTGAAAATTAGCCCTTTTAAATCGGAAAGGCTTATTTGCGGTAGACTAGTCGATCAGCGGTGTAATCGACGGTCCCGTGCCTTTCCCTCTCAAGTTGTGCACTTGGGAGTACCAGTCTAGATTATTCTAGAAACCCTACTCAACTTTGAAACGTACATTCATCATGCTAAACCTAGTATGGGTTGGAGCGTTATTAACGTAACAACCCACTAAGATGAACCTTGTCCAAAGTCCGACGGGATTTCCATAATCCCAATGGACACTATCATATTATGTGCATTACTTGGAGAAAATGTGCCAACGTGTTGATCATTATTGCATAAGTTGTCAAGTCTGGAGGGGGAAGGGCTAACTTTTGTTTGTTTGCAAAACATACAACATGAAATCCCCAGGTTCGATATGGTCCAAATTATCCCACCCATTCTACTTGACTGTTGGAAAGACCTTAAGCCTTGCGAAAAAAATCATATGAGAAGAGTACTTGGTGACCTGCCATCCTTGCTAAATATTCAACCAAACAAGGAATTGATTGAGGCCTCTTCCATGTTCTGGGATGAGAAAAGAGTTGTTTTCCGATTTGGCAATATATAAATGACTCCTCTCCTAGAAGAAATAGGAGGCTTCGCCAAGTTGCCATGGGATAGTCCGGGATTACTGGTACCAGAGAATTGCACTCCCCGAGGTTTCTGGAAATGATGGGTTTTAAGAAGAATGACGAGTTGCTCTGTCAAAAGAAATCATACGTCCATTTTGAATTCCATTACGAGCGGTATGGGCATAGCAAGTCGTATCTTCTTCATCATGATGAACTCGCCATTACTTCCTTGGGTTGGACGCGTCGCAGGGTTTATGTGTTCGTCGTCTCCTTCTTGGGGTTATTGATATTTCTCATGAAGGGAGGAAAGATTCATACTCGCTTAGCCATGGTCGCCAGGGCCTTGATGGAGGGCATCAAGGGACAAACTTATACCATCATCCCTATGATCTTAGCTGAGATGTACCGCGCTCTAGATCGGTGCAAGCAGGGATTTGGACACTTTGAGGGTTGTAATATGTTTCTACAAGTCTGGCTGGTGGAACACTTTCAGAGGGGAGAGTATCATCATGAGCTTCTACGAAGGCCGGTGAATGACTACATAGCCAACCATCACCCAAAGAAAATAACGTTTATCCTAGACAGGTTTGCACAACCCGGAAATATTGTAAGTTCGGTGTGTTTCTTCAGCAATCTGACAGACGAGCAAGTACATTGGATGTTTGAATGATTTCCTAGCAGTGAATTCATTATCAGGTCAAGGGGGACTACTTATCTGGTACTGATCGGGTTGCGAGGCATCTATCCTTATACTCCCATAAGGGTAATGAGGCAAGCTGGGAGAAAACAGGTCATACCTCATGTTTCTAACATGGTCTACTACAAGGTAGATATCAAAGGAGATGTCATTCTATTTAAGTTCGAGGCACAACATATGTGGAACCAAAAGATCATTGTGGAGAGAGAAACCATTGAGCCGGACAGGTATCACGTCGGTCATATGTACTACTATCTATCATGGTTGGAGGACGACATAGCAGGGTACGTCAAGCCAGGAGTCAATCTAAAGGATAGGTTCATAGATGAGGTGGCTGAGGCACATGTTAAATATGAGATGCTACGTAAAAGGGTGTTCGAGTCTGAAGCTAAACATCTGGAACATCACAAAGTGAACATGGAGGTGATAATGGAATCGAAGGAGATTGCCACTAAGTCAACAGAAAGATTGGAATACTTGGAACAAGGATTGATGGAGCTCGAAGGAAGGATGAGAAAGAGACTCTCAGATTGCCAAGGCATGGATGGCGGTGAAGGAGGACATCTATAAAAAGCTTACTTATTGTTGGATATGCGCGATCTGGGGAACCTGATTGATGGGTTCAAAAGAGCCAAGCATGGAGAAGGTCCTTCAAGGACCAAGTAGACTAGGAAATGATGTTCTTTACTGCTTTCTAGCTTAACTTTAGGTTTCGATTGTAATAAGGCTAAATGTCATTAGTAGCTTTATTATTACTATGGATTTAGTAAAGGTTTGACTCATTTTTCGCATTAATGAAATGACGCAAATGTTGGCATCAATATTCTCTAAGTCTGTGTGTCGCATAGGCCTACCTCAAGCATAATGAGGTCCCCAAATTAGGATGCGAATTATTGCATGACTTTGTGAAACATGTTTAAATATTGCAAACACTCTTTTTTTCACCTTACTAACTTGATTACCTTTTGATGTTTCTTTTCTTTTTGATTATTCCTATTTCCAAAGGTTGGTTCGTGCATACTGGCATCATCAACATACCATACTAGATACAGAGGTCCTCCAGCTCCTCCTCCACCAAGAGATCCCAAAGGCAAAGGCAAAGGAAAAGGGAAAATGGATGATTTGAGTGGTATCAGATAAGACAACGCTACTATGGAGGAAAACGTTTAAACTTCAGATGGCCGAAGTACTCCGGCACAGAATGAATTAGTCTTACGTTTGGAGCACAAAATCCTGGAACTATAGGGTGAGCTTGAGCAGGTCCGAAATTTGGCAAACCTCTCCCTCACTCTCAATGTCCCGACATTAACCAACAAAACCCGACTACCCAGAACTAAACACCACCACAAAACACACAAAACCAAAACCTACCACCAAATCCTCCCACACCACACCAGTATCTTGCACCTCTCCAGAACCTTAACCCGCCACCAGTACCGACCCCTCAACAACACCACCATCATCCAACTCAATACTAGCAAACCACTACTTATCACACTCCCTAGAATTCACCACAACCTACTCCCGATCCCCAAAACTCGACCAATGACCACCCCTATACCCAAGTTCCAGGAATCTATCAAAGCAATCTGATATATGTGTAAACCTTACCCCACACCTCGTAGCAAACCCTATACATACCCGAATCGACTGAGAGGGGTCTGCTCATTAAACATATGGCAGAGGAACTCAAGAAGCTCACTGGTAGAGTTCAGAGTGTTGAAGGTGGTAAAGGTGTTGAAGGTTTAAACTATGAGGACCTATGTATTCAGCCGGATGTGGAACTGTCGGAAGGTTACAAACCTCCCAAATGCAAAATGTTCGATGAAACTGGTGACCCGAAAGTGCATCTAAGAATGTATTGTAACAAGCTTGTAGGAGTGGGCAAGAATGAACAAATCCGCATAAAACTGTTCATGCGAAGCCTTACAGGAGACGCCTTGTCTTGGTATATTAGAAACCCCAAGAAGTGGGTTAGTTGGGTGAGTGTGGCGTCAGACTTCATAGATAGATTCGGGTTCAACACGAAAAATGCGCCAGGCATTTTCTACATTCAAAACCTCAAGAATAAGCCGACAAAAACCTTCCGCGAGTATGCTACTCGTTGGAGATCAGAAGCCGCAAAGGTAAGGCCATCACTTGAAGAGGAACAAATGAACAAGTTCTTTGTCAGAGCTCAAGACTCGTAGTATTACGAAAGGTTGATGGTTATTGAAAATCAAAAGTTCTCTGATAATATCAAGTTAGGAGAAAGAATAGAAGAAGGAATTAAGAATGGGATGGTGACCAATTTCGAGGCACTGCAGGCCAAAAATAAAGCTTTGCAATCAGGAGGCATTTCGAAGAAGAAACAAGTGGGTGCTATGATGGTAGCCCAAGGCCCTAAGTCTACCCTCACATACCAAACACCTCCACCCACATATCAACCCTCACCCCAAGATACCAACACCCTACTGCCACCTACCATACCTATAGTACCAAACTTGTATATTGCCATTCACCTCCACCCGCCCACCAAAATTACCCGAAGCCGCATCTGAATTTCGACCGTAGACCTCCTGGACAATGCACCCCAATTGCTGAACCCACAGACCAATTGTATGAGAGACTGAAGGCCGCTAGTTATGTTACTATTATCCCTGTTGTTGTTGTGGAAAACCCTTCCCAATGGATCAACCCCAACAAAACATGTGCTTATCATTCAGGCATGAATGGTCATACCATTGAGAAGTGTCACACATTGAAAGATAAGATACAAACGTTGATCGACACTAAGGTCATAAAAGCAAAGGAAGTTACGCCAAATGTTCGTAACAACCCTCTCTTGGATCACAGAGGTGAGGGAGTGAATGTGATAGAAACTGATGAAGAATGGGATCAGGAAGGGTCCATCGGACTCATCCGAGAGGGAGACATTCCTAAAACATCTCCAGTCACCCTCACGCCAGTTGTGGTACAATCCCAGGCACCATGTGAAGTTGAGGTATCTACACCCTTCATTATGATAGTATCTCCCATGCCATCTTACAAATCGGATGTCGTCCCATGGGACTATGTTGCGGAGGCAAGAAGAAATAAAAAAGAAAAAATGGAGGAAACATGTACCACGCAAGGTATGACTAGAACTGGCAGAGTTTACACAACTGAGAATCTTGGACGAACAAGCAAGGAAGCTACATCTAAGTTGCTTGTTATCGAGACTGGTGCTGACGATCTTTAGAGAAAGATACAAGTAAGGTAGTACTCTGTTGTTGACCACTTGAACAAAACTCCTGCTCAGATATCCATCTTATCACTACTGCAAAACTCAGATGCACACAGGAACTCTTTGATGAAGGTGTTAAGTGAAGCTTATGTGCCCACCGACATCACTAGTGGAGAGATGGCTAACATGGTTAGACAGGTATTGGAGAGCCACAAAATCACTTTTCACGAAGATGAATTACCACCAGAAAGACTAAGTCACAATAGGGCGTTGCACATCACGGTGCAATTTGAAGATAAGTTCATCGCCAGGGTCTTGATAGATGGAGGTTCAAGTCTCAATATATGTCCATTGACCACTCTAACAAGATTAGGTAAAGTCCTGCACGAGATACAAATAGGAAGCATGAATGTGAAGGCATCTGATAGATCTCAAAGAGCCACAATTGGAGAAATCATCCTCGGTCTACAGATGGGCACGACTTGGTTTGATGTCGTGTTCCAAGTGCTAGATATATCTGCTACTTAGAACCTACTGTTGGGATGACCATGGATATATGCAGCCGGCGCAGTGGCTTCAACTCTACATCAGGCTATGAAGTTTGAGTGGAATCATCAGGAGGTGATCATCCATGGAGATCAAAGTAACCCCATCTACACCAATCAGACCGTTTTGGTCATCGAAAACAGAAAGAAGCTGGGTGGAGAAACATATCATCACATTAAACGAGTTAACGCAATTAAAAGGGACCGATGGTGGAGCAACAAGATAGAGAGCATACTTCTATGGACGGGGTATGAACCCGGTAAGGGTCTCGGAAAAAATCGTCAAGGGATCACCAAACTCGTACAACTACAGTACCATGGTATGACTTTTGGACTCGGATACGAATACACTTGGCAAGAATGCCAGGATTGGTCACCACCATGGCGTGCTCCTTATTATCAATTGGAACAACCGGTACCACCTCTGCAACAGACATTCCATCATGCTGACATGATGTAGGGATCTGACGAAGATGAGGTTTTGTCTGGCATGAGGAAGTTGTTTCTAGATGAAGAAGACATGGACTGCAGTGCAATTGTTGAGGAGGAGGAGGAGGAGGAAGACCTTACCATTCAAACCATGAAGGAAGGAGTGTTCTCAAGAACTGGACGGCTGCACCATCCCGGGCCCGTCAAGTTCCTAGGTAGCCTGGCAAATTAGCATGAATTATTTTAAAATAGTTTTGACCATTTGAGACATTTTTCAGTATTTTATTTTGAAATAATTACTCGAACCATCGAGCCAGACTTGTTGACGTTTTAAAAGTTTTATTAATGCATTATTGCTTTTTATATTTATTATTATCTTTTTACATTTCTTTTCAACATAATTATTACATATCCTGATAAACCTACAACAATGACATGTAATGAGACAGCGCAACATAAGGACAGTGATTCAGAGGATCCGGAAGATGATATAATACCTGAGGAAATCGTCAGAGAAGTAGAAAACTTTGAAAACAAACCAAAGTCTAATTTGGAAGAAACTGAGGCCGTGAACTTAGGTGATTCCTAAACGGTCAAGGAAACACGTATAAGCATTCATCTATCACCATCAGAGAAATAAGAGTATATTGGACTCCTAAAGAATTATGAAGACATCTTTGCATGGTCCTACGATGATATGACTGGTTTAAGCACATCCATAGTAGCTCACAAACTACCTACCAATCCTATGTGTCCACTAGTAAAGCAGAAGCTCATAAAGTTCAAGCCGAATATGAGTTTGAAGATAAAAGAGGAGGTCACCAAGCAAATAAAAGGCAAGGTTCTTCGAGTGGTCGAATACCCGACTTGGTTTGCCAACATTGTGCCGGTTTCGAAGAAAGATAGGAAGGTTAGAGTATGGGTGGATTATCGAGACCTGAATAGGGCAAGTCCCAAAGATGACTTCTCGTTGCCCAACATACACATACTGATTGGCAACTGTGCCAAGCATGAGCTCCAGTCCTTTGTGGATTGCTTCGCAGGATACCATCAGATCTGGATGGATGAAGAAGATGCTGAAAAGACAGCCTTCATCACACCATGGGGACTGAACAATGCCAGAAGGCTTTCGACAAAATCAAGAAGTATTTGTTTAAACCGCCCTTTCTGGTCCCACCAGAACCCGGAAGACCTTTGTTGCTATATTTATCCGTGTTAGATGGGTCTTTCGGTTGACTTCTAGGACAACATGATGAAACTGGAAGGAAGGAACAGTCAATATATTATCTGATTAAGAAATTCACGCCTTATGAATCCCGGTACTCTTTGCTGGAATGCACCTGCTGTGCTTTGACATGGATAGCTCAGAAGTTGAGGCATTATTTATGTGCATACACTACATATCTCATATCAAGGATGCATCCGCTAAAATACATATTTCAGAAACTCATGCCTACGGGTAAGTTAGCAAAGTGGCAAATATAGCTGAGTGAGTTTGACATCATCTATGTAACTCAGAAGGCAGTCAAAGGTCAAGCATTGGCGGATCACTAGGCAGAAAATCCCGTAGGTAGAGAATACGAACCATTGAAAACGTATTTTCCTGATGAGGGGATGTCATATGTAGGAGAAGATATTACTGAGGCATATGATGGTTGGAGGATGTTCTTCGACGGAGCAGCAAACTTCAAAGGAGTAGGCATCGGAGTTGTCTTAGTATTAGAAACCGGTCAATACTATCCTATATCCGCAAAACTCAGGTTTTCATACACCAACAATATGGCGGAATATGAGGCCTGTATCTTGGGACTCAGAATAGCTATTGACATGAACGTTCAAGAGTTTCTGGTAATCGGAGACTCAGATCTTTTGGTGCACCATTTTCTAGGGGAATGGGCTACCAAGAACACCAGAATATTGCCATATTTGCACTGTGTACAAGAGCTGATCAAGAGGTTCGCAAAAATGGAGTTCAAACATGTTCCAAGGATTCAGAATGAGTTTGCAGATGCATTAGCCACTTTGTCTTCCATGATACAACACCCAGACAAGAATTTCATTGATCCTATCCCAATAGGAATTCATAAGCAGCCAACTTATTTTGCTCATGTTGAAGAAGAGATTGATGGAAATTCGTGGTTCCACGACATCAAAAAGTACCTGGAAAAGGGAGATTACCCAAAGACTGTTACCCATACTCAGAAGCACACGCTTCGCAGATTAGCCAACCATTACTTTCAAAGTGGAGGAATTCTGTATAGAAGGACTCCTGACCTAGGATTAATGCGGTGTGTCGATACCAAAGAGGCATCCAGATTGCTCGAGGAAATACATGCTGGAACCTGTGGACCCTACATGAATGGTTTCATTTTTGCCAAGAAGATACTAAGAGCAGGGTATTTCTGGATGACTATGGAAACAGATTGTATCAAGTACGTTCAAAAGTGTCACCAATGCCAGATACATGCTGACATGAAATGAGTACCACCCAACGAACGTATTGTAACACGTTCACCCTCGCCTTTCTTCGCTTGGGGTATGGATGTCATCGGACCAGTCAAACCCGATGCTTCAAATAGACATAGCTTAATTCTAGTGTCCATAGACTACTTCACAAAATGGGTTGATGTCACATATTACAAAGCGGTAAATAAGAAGGTTGTAGCAGATTTTGTTTGGGACAACATTGTTTGTTGATTTGAGATACTAGAGTCAATCATTACTGACAATGCCGCCAATCTCAATAGCGATTTGATGAAAGCCATGTGTGAGATATTCAAGATCAAACACTGAAACTCTACAGCATACATACCGCAAATAAATGGAGATGTAGAAGCCGCCAACAAGAACATCAGTAAGATATTGAGGAAAATGGTAGATAATTAAAAACAATGGCATGAGAAGCTACCGTTTGCTTTACTCGGGTATCATACCACAACTCGTACATCAACTGGGGCAACTCCCTACCTACTAGTTTATGGTACTGAAGCTGTTATTCTCGCCGAATAAGAGATTCCTTCTTTAAGAATCATACAGGAAACTGATCTCAGCGATGCAGAATGGGTACCAAGCCGGTATGAATAACTATCTCTCATTGATAGGAAAAGAATGAACACGGTATGTCATGGTCAACTCTACCATAACAGAATGGCAAGAGCTTTCAACAAAAAGGTCAGGTCGAGGCGATTCACGCCGAAGTAGTTGGTGTTAAAGAGAATCTTCCCAAATCAAGATGAAGCAAAGGGGAAATTCTCACCCAACTGGCAGGGCCCTTACATGGTTCATCGGGTATTGACAGGAGGAGCACTTATACTTGCAGAAATGGACGGAGAGATTTGGCCAAAACCTATCAATTCAGACGTAGTCAAGATATACTACGTTTAATATTATGTTTCCACCTTATATTTGATGTAATTGAACTACGCTTTACCTGATTCCCGTTTAGGGGGGGGGATACGTAGGCAGCCCGGTGGGTTCAGTCACATAATAATAAAATCTTCATTTTCCCTATGGTTAGAAATTGGGGCAAGGTCTTGAGTTTGCCCGATCTCATCACGTTTTGAACCGCCAAGGAATGTGTTGCCAGAAGTATGCATTTAAACTGAGGTAGAATTTTGAGGAGGACCCTCAAAATTCCGAAGCAAGGAGGTTGCGACGTCTCAAAATGTGTCACAGTCACTAGTTCATATTAATTATTTGATCTCGTGCATTATCACATATTTCAAATAACTATATTTCTACAAATAATCTGATGAATGCATGCATGTTTTTCGAAATGTTTTTTCTATGGCAGCCAGATGTTACCCAGGGTGGCTCAAGCAGGGCCTCAAGGCAAAAGCAAAGGCACAGCAAGGAACCAAGAGCATGAACCAACCATTCCCTCACAAAACTCATGATTTTTCTTTGGGTGCAGGAACAATGAACATAACAGGAACATCCACAAATATATACACACAACAAGATCACCATTTTCACAACAAGAAGAATTGCCAAACACAAACACATCAAGCTAATAAATGTTTTATCCTCTCACACTTAGTCATTACTTTTCCTCGCATAGGGCTAAGAATTGCCCTCAACATTGCATAAGGCCAAGCATTGCCTCCATTATTGCATAACGCTAAGCATTGCCTTTCTTTGCCAGAGACTAAACACTGACTTCATTCGTTGCATGAGACTAAGCATTGTCACCACATTGCATAAGGCTAAGCATTGCCTTTCTTTGAATGAGACTAAACACTGTCTACATTCGTTACATGAGGATAAGCACTGTCTCCACATTGCATAAGGCTAAGCAATGCCTTACTTTGCATGAGACTAAACATTGCCTCCATTTATTGCATGTGATTAACCAATGTCTCCACATTGTATAAAGCCAAGCATTGTCTTCCTTTGCATGAGACAAAACACTGCCTCCATTCCTTGCATGAGGCTAAGCATTGCCTCCATTATTGCATAAAGCTAAGCATTGCCTTTCCTGGCCAGAGACTAAGCATGGCCTTCCTTTGCATGAGGTTAAACACTGTCTCCTTTCTTCACATAGGGTTAAACACTGCCCTCATCTCATACAAGACTAAGCCTTGTCTTATCTCATCCTCGAATACGACTAAGTGTCACCTATTTTCTATATCAAACAATCGATATCGCCACATACTTTGCATTTCATGGGCTGAAACATCGCCACATTGTTCGAAGGCGTCATAGTCCAAAGGAACCATCCTCATAGCCTGAAGACACCATGTCATGGCCTGAGGATTTCTCGAAACTACACATCATTATTCAAAGGCGTCATAATCCAGAGGCACCATCCTCATGGCCCGAGGACACTATTCCATGGCCTGCGAATCCCTTACCATACTCTTCATAGCCCAGGACGTCATAGTTTAAGGATATCATCCTCATCGTCTGAAGATAACTTTCATGGTCCAAAGGGAATTTGCAATATCCTATATATATTCGCATGCACAGTATTTTAAGTTTTGCAGGTAACTTGGGAGGTAACCGTTCTACAAACAGAAGTAATCCTCGCTCCGGTTTCTGTTCATAATGTTCACATCCTTTGACTACCTCAAACATAACCGACGACCAGTAATTGACTACTTTTACCCTATAACCATTCAAATACATGAATTGTGATACACCTGTAATGTCCAAATTTGCATTCATGACCCCACCTAAAATATTCGTTACCTACGACACTATCCTACCCAAAAGAACCTTTCTGAAACATACGACCACTTTTATAACAACTTCATCGGTGTCGTTCGCCGTTGGATCCAAAACTACACACGGTCCGATTTCCGTAATACTAGGGATATGTAAGCAACTCAAGAACCAGGGTTCGGCCCCCACTTTTTCAAAATACATCATTCCTCACTCAATTTGGACAAAATTGGTCATCATTTTCTTTACCGACAACTATTTCATCATTCTTGGGTAAAGAGGGGCAGCTGTTGATATCCAATTTTGTCCTCATATTTTTCAAATAGTGTATATACTTTCAAAATATCATTTTGCATCATTATTTAATTTACAAGATTTATACAAGTACTTTTTATAAATTTCCATAATTTTTAGAACTTTAAAACCAACTTTCTTGCATTTAAATTACTTGAATATTTATTAATTACCTCTTTAAATTATTTTGTGATGACTTAATAATCCAAATTTATTATTTGTATCTATATATATGCTTCATAATATTTTACTTTCTATTTGCATTTTTCGAACTATTTATGCATTTATAGCCTATACTTTACAATTAATCGAATTTATCATTTTATTTAGGGTCAAAATAATTTTTTATAATCTATAGCTACTATTTTAAAATATTAAGTTGCATAAATAGTGTTTTTACTTTTATTAACTATTTTATTAAATTATTTTCCCTTTAATTTATTATATTTAAAATCTGGCCCAAAACATGCCAAATTTCGGACTCAATTCACGAGCCCACACCCTAAACTTCAGCCCAATAACCCTTAGCCCAATACCAGTGACCCACTACCCCATACTCATCCACTAACCCAATCTGCCTCTCATTAAATCTTGGTTGTTGATCTTGGGAGATCAACGACCCACATGCCATCTCCTTCTTGAAATAAACCTCACCCCAAATCCTAGCCTCATTTTACCCGGTCAGCCGTCTATATACACTCTCTAACCCTCCCCTCACTTAACAAACCCTTTCCGTAAAATCCGATCATATCATGGATTCGTTCGGTGATTCTCTTACCTTTTAAGTGTTACCTCATTGTTACTTGCAAGATTATGGTGTTACTTAGTATTTGCCTCACTTTTGGCAAATACCAGTCTTCGAATCAAGGGAAATCGGCTTCCCCTTCGAGATTTGGATGATATGTCGTATATATGCATCATAGAAAGGTCACAAGGGTCCGATTTACCAAGATCTTAAACCAATCTTTGATTCCGGTCAAACTAGGGTTTCCTTGTTTTTTTTCCTAATTTGGTTCTTAAACGATTCAGCATGCTCTTCTTTCCTTATTTTGTTTTTGATTGATTATATTTCCTTGTTTGTTGGTTCAATTTCTACTACTATATTAACCCCTCCCCTAATCCCCTTCAACGGACCTCATGACTGTTATTACTCTCACTATTCTCTTTATTCACTCGCTCCTTACTCTGTTACACTCGAATATTTTCTGAAACTGTTGAATTCTTGGTCGGCTGAAAGCTAAGGCCATAATACTGTAAAACAACCTCCTCCGATGCAAGCACTGCTCGGAGCCCTTCTCAAGGCTCGTGTGAACTTTGAAGCATCGGGGATTTGGGGTTCCATTGTCTTCTTTCAATTGCTGCTACTGAATCACTATTGATATTCTAAGTTCCTCACTTTTTGCTCGTTTAACTATGCTGTTGGTTTGTGTCCTTGACTCTTATAATTTTTACTATCTTCCTTTCTGTTTGTCTATGACATATGCGTTTTGTGTGCCAATATTGTTTGAACTTTTGTAAGTAAGCATGATTCATTTTTCCTTGCTATTCATGAATCCCTGGTACTGTGTTGGTGTATGCTTAACTGCAATTCTATTATTTTAACAATGCTCTGCAGTTCCATGTTCTCTAGTAGTTGAAATCGGTAGGCATCAACATATGTAATATTCTCTCATTATGTGAATGGATTCTTTTCTTCTTAAGTGCTACTTGTAAACTAATGTGTGTTCCCTACTTTTTCTTGTATCTCTGGACAAATCAATGATTGTGTTTCAGACCTTGTTGAGTTATTCTTGCCAACCTGTTAAGTTTCTGAGGCTATATTGATTAGCTAAGGCTTGTTTCCATGTCATTTAAGTTCCAATCTATGTTTGATTTGTTTATCTTATGTCTTTAGCGTTGCTTCTAGGGGAAATTTCTATATTTGCTTCTTCTCTTACGTCTGGGTAACTGGTATGAGTTATTATGCTTGCCTGCCCTATTCCTCTTAAGTTGATATATTTTCATGAGTTCCCTAGACTTTGGTACTGTTGTGGTATGTTGTTGACCATTCTACTAGGTTGTTGTTGTACTGCTTGTGATCATGTTAGGCTCTCATATTAGAAATCTTCATGAAATTGCTATCCCTCTGACTATAACTACTATGATTAAGGCTCACCTATCTAAAGTCTTTTGCTAAACTTGATTTCTAGAAACTTAGTATGTGTGTGTATGTTTACCATGTTAACCCAATAGACCTGCTTCTTAAGTCCTCCTAATACACCATTTCCTTTGTTGAATGATTGCTCAATATGGTGTTAGCTTTCTATGTCAACTTGCTATGTTAAAGCTGGTTCTTGCTGGTCCACTTAGTTGGCATGTTCAAGCCCTCTTGTTTGATCAATCTTGTTCCCTTAGATTCTAAAAAACAAGTGCCTATATGTTTATGTAATCGTGTCCCTATGCGGTATTATAGACTTCAGAGTTGTCAATTGGTTGCCAAGTATGGTTCCTCCATCTAAGCCTGGTATGAGATCATGTGTGGCCCCGAGTTGCGTAATTAATACACTCTCTTGTTTGAGGTATGCTTGGATCTGGGGCTACTATTCATATGAAAAGTGAGATTGCTGAGTTATTATGCTTGCCTGCCCTATTCCTCTTAAGTTGATATATTTTCATGAGTTCCCTAGACTTTGGTACTGTTGTGGTATGTTGTTGACCATTCTACTAGGTTGTTGTTGTACTGCTTGTGATCATGTTAGGCTCTCATATTAGAAATCTTCATGAAATTGCTATCCCTCTGACTATAACTACTATGATTAAGGCTCACCTATCAAAACATGTTAGTTCAAGCATTTGCTATACCTGTTTCCATGTCTACTATTGTGCACACTTAGACAACATGCCTATAGGATGTAATAGCACATGCCTTACTAATACCATGTTTATAGGATTTCAAATAACCAATTGGTCAAATTGATTCTATTACTTTAGTACATTGCCTATTTATATACTATCACTATAGAGTTCTAATCTTTAATCGACTATTTCCGTTATTTTCATTACACTGCCCCGCCTAGATGACATGTCTATAGGAATAAAGTGTTAATTGCCAATTGGCAACAAATCAACTTAATTGTCAATTGTTAGAAATCATGCTTATAGGATGTTGTTGCGCATAAAATCTATTTATGAGATCAACGTTGTTAATACTAGACCCTCAAAGCTGTGTCATTGCCTAATCACGCAACCGTTAGGGTCCATGCCTATAGGACATTAACATCTGCCTAAGGTGCAGACTTATAAAATCAGCATTAGTAATCTGGTAACTCATATCGCTTTATCATCTCACCAACAATTAAAAATCATGCCAATAGGACTTGCGATGTTTTAACCTGCCTATAAGCTGCTTATATAATACTGGAATCCAGGATCATCTGGAAACCATGCCTATAGGACTTTAAATTTTGATTTTGAAATTATATATTTCCTGAACTACCCGCGTACATTTGTTATTTATGTGTGGAGGCTAACTTGGGCCTTTAATTGTCTTTACGTGAAGTCCTATCTGTTTTGAATGTCGACTAGTTTTATCATTTTGAGCAACCTAAGCTGAGTCTAGAACCGCCTAATAGTAGGTGCAAAGCCTCCTGGACCATAGGTATAGGACGGGTAGCGCACGCATAGAGCACGACCTAGAATTGAATTAGAACGCTTTTAGGTAAACAACTTCATCATAGTAATTGGGTTGCAGGAGATGATAGTCTATGTCCGCTGAATAATATGAGCAACTCCTACTAAAGGAAGTTGTGAAGTATTAATTATGTTGTACGGGGTGATCCTTTAGGCTAAAACACTTAGGACCCCCCCCCCCTTCCTTTATATACTTGATATCCACGCTTAGTCGTTTAATATAGACCAAATGTAGTTGTATCCTTGTGGTCACACTAAGATTTGTACCGATTCTCATATGTTTTAATAAGACTCTTTGACTTCTAAATTTCCCTTTATTGATTTGATCACCTAGTCTAGTTATGTAATCCACATAGTTTAAATTTTGGTCGGGACCCATAGTTGTGGACCTCGAAGAGTGCCTAACACCTTCCCTTTCAGGTAATTTGAGCCCTTACCCGATTTTTGGTGACACGGACTAGTCAAACAAAGTTATCCGCAAATAGGTGCCCTAACGCACCTTAAAATCGTTAGGTGGTGACTCTTCTCTTTTAATACCCATTTAAAAAGAGTTGTCACACTTCGAAACCCGCTTTCGCGAGAAAATGGGGCGCGACAATAATCGTGCCTTTGATGAATCTGCGGACTCGCCCTCTAACTGTAGGAACCAAGATAGGTGCATGATGGGCTAACTCACTGAACCTGATAGCATATTCAGACACAGTCATGGTGCCCTGAGACAACTGTTCAAACTCTGTGCGCCACACATCCCGGAGAGTCTGGGAACAAACTCTTTCAAAAATATCTTTGAAAATTGAGCCCAAGTTGGTGGTGTTGCATCGGCTAGTCTACCATCTTCATAAGCTTTCCACCATTGATACGCTGCTCCTCACAGCTAAAATGTAGTAAAGGCAACTCCACACAATTCCACAATACCCATGGTGCGTAGAATACGGTGACACTTTTCTAGAATCCTTGGGCATCCTCGGCAGTTGTGCCACTGAAGGAAGGTGGACTATACCTCTTAAATCTCTCAAGTCTCTTTTGTTCTTCTTCTGATGCCTCTGGCCTGAACTCAGGCTGCACCGGAATAACATGTTGTACCGGTACAATACCCAAAATGTGACTAATGTGAACCTACTGCTCTGGAGCGGTAGGATTCTGAATTCATCCCCCAATATGTGAAATATTTGGTGAAACGGAGATCAATCCTACCTGAGTTAATGTACCAAACATGTTCAGAAACTGTGCTAAAGTCTCATGAAGTCTAGGAGTAACAACAGGTGCTTATGGTACTTGTCCCCAAACCGGAGCTACTGGCAGCTCGTGAACTGCTACTCTGATAGGTGCTCTAGCTGCGGCACGTGCCATCCCTTGTCCTTTACCTCGGCCCCTGCCTTTTGCGGCTCTAGCAGTATGTGCGGGTGTCTGTTCAGCTAACCCGGTAGCACGTGTCCTCACCATTTGTGAGAGAATAGAGATACAAAGACTCAAATTCCAAAATCAACAAATCCCCACGACAAAAATAAAAGAATTGGAAATTTCCTAACAGTTTTGTAGTCTCTCGAAGATAAGTACAGACGTCTTCGTACCGATCCGCAAGACTCTACTAGACTCGTTCGTAACTCGTAGAACCTATAAACCTAGAGCTCTGATACTAACTTGTCATGACCCAAAATCCCACCACAGGCGTCGTGATGGCACTTAGTCTCTAAGACTAGGTAAGGCGATTACAATTACATTTCGAGACTTATTTTTTGAAACATATAATTTAATACAAGTGTTGAAACCGAAAGCAAAAACAAATATAACAACCTCCCAAGACTGGTAATACTGAGTCACGAACTCTAACTAAATACATGCAATAATCTCAAGGGTCGAATATGCAATATTGTTCGAATAAGAGTTGACAGTACAGTAAAATGGAAAGACTCCAAGGGACTGCAGCGACCACGCAGCTCTACCTTAAATCCTTGCGATCAACACACTAACTCTCTGCCCGAGTCCGATATCCCCAATACTCGGCTCTACACAAAAATATGCAAAAGTGTAGTATGAATACGCCACGGTCGGTACCCAATAAGTATCAAGACTAACCTCAGTGGAGTAGTGACGAGGTACAGTCAAGACACTCGCTAGTCAAATAACCTGTGCAATATAGTAGTATACAACAGTAATGGAAAACAACTAGCAGTGATAGCAACAAAAATCAACTAGTGATATAACCAGCAAGGCAACAAGAACACCATAATTATTGCTCAAATGAATAAGGAATACAAGTACAACCCATTAATCAAGTTCTTCAAATATAAATCTTTCACATATAAATTTTTCAAATAAAAATCTTTCGAATATAATTCTTTCAAATAAAAGTCACTCTGTGACACCTCATTTCATAATCATAAAACACCGGTCTCAGTGCCCCTCATGCCCATATCTTTATTAAAATCGCACGGACAACTCACGTACCAAAATATCAATATATATATATATATATATATATATATATATATATATATATATATATATATATATATATATATATATATAAAAGATCCGCAGGATCAATTTATTTTCAATAAAGTAAGTTTACAATTTTTAAACCAAGTAAATAAACAAAGAAATGCGTTTATTTTTTGAACTCGTTTGGGTGAAGAAAATGACATTTCAATTAAAATGAAGCATCTGATAGCTACTGATTTGGATGTAAAATTTATTAAATTAAAACATAATAGCAATTTCTTTTATTCAAAATAACTCAAACCTCGAAAACCAGTATAAACCAGAAACACAAATCCACAGAGTCTTGTACGAAGAGCCAAAGCCAACACAATACAACAAAGAATACAAAACATATAATAAAACAAATAATACATCATGGAAGAACACAAAAATTTACATATCACGGAAAAACAAAATAACCAAAGGCAAGTGCAGTCATAGATAAATATCAACAAAGGGCACTCCCGAGGTACCGCCTTGTAGTCCCAAGTCATAAATAAATTTCAACAAAGGGCACTCCTGAGGTACTGCCTCGTAGTCCCAAATCATAAATAAATTTTAATCTTTCCTTATATCACCGCGGGAGTCTTCACATTTAGTTTTCAAAAATCATTTTTCCCGAAATAGCATCCCGTGTTTTAGCCTACCTTATCATACCGCGTGACTTTTAGTAGTTCCCCTACTAGCCACGTGTATCAAGCTACCTTATCTCACGCATGCATTTCAACACCTTGACCTTATATCACCGCATGCGTATCAATATCACAATGTTTTACAAATCGCACCTCAAGGGCCCAATATCACCACATAACACAACTTGCACCTCAAGTGCTCAAATATCACAACATATTATAAATTGTACCTCAAGTGCTCAATTATCACCACATATTAAAAATTGCACGTCAAGTACTCAAATATCACCACATATTACAAATTGTACCTCAAATGCTCAAATATCACAACATATCACAAAAATCAATAATACATTATTTTTCAAAATAAAAAGACCATGGCTCGACCATAATGTGCACAAATCTTAAAAAATATATCCGGGAGTGAACAACTTATCAGAATAATAGTTCACAATTTAACACTTTGCCTCAATATGATTTACGGCCTTTATAACTCAATACTAATTTCAACAACATGAACTGGAAAATAATTCATCTAGGAACAACGTCTTCTTTAATTCAAATTTTTGCCAAATAGATAAATGCCTCCTTTTAAACTTATTTAATAATTATTTGCAGATAATAAATCCAACTTGAAATTATTTTCAAGAAATATCAACTCAACTAACCACGGTATTTCACATAAAAAAGAAAAAGCAAAGTGGCAATCACACCAAATTATCATATACAAACAACCTCGGCAAATAAGGAATGAGGCATGACAAATAAAGGATTTACTATGTTCTAACAATTTTCCAATTTAATACATAAGGGCGTCTACAAATTTCAACCAATGTAATTTACACATATAAACCAAATACATACTCGCCACCTCGCGTACAACAACAACAACCCAGTATAATCCCACTAGTGGGGTCTGGGAAGGGTAGTGTGTACGCAGACCTTACCCCTACCCTGGGGTAGAGAGGTTGTTTCCGATAGACCCTCGGCTCTATCCCTCCAAGAACTCCCCGCCTTGCTCTTGGGGTGACTCGAACTCACAACCTCTTGTTGGAAGTGGAGGGTGTTTACCACTAGAGCAACCCACTCTTGTCTTACCTCGCGTACATGGTATTCAATTACACAATTTTCACGTAAGACTCAATGCCTAAGGGATAATTCCCCCACTCAAGGTTAGGCAAGATACTTACCTTTTTGAAGTTAGGCCGATATTCCAAAATAGCCTTCTTGCTTGAATTTACCTCCGGATAGCTCAAATCTATCCAAATTAATTGTATAGCTTCATTAAAATTCATCGAAAATAATTCCGGATAATATAACGTCGACAAAAAATTTCACATTATAAAGTCAACAAAAAGTCAACGCAACGCCCGCCTCTCGGAACCCGATAGAATTTTTACGAAATCCGAACACCCATTCCGATATGAGTTCAGCTATACCAATTTTATCAAATTCCGGTAATGAATCGACCTCCAAATCCTCAATTTAATGTCTATAAAACTTTCTACTATTTTCAACCCAAAATACTAATTTAATGATAAAAATAATAGATTCGGGTAATTTAACGAAAAATGAGTTAAGAAGTCTTACCCCGATGTTTCCCTTGAAAATCTCCCAAAAATTGCCTCTCCCCGAGCTCCAAATCGTCAAAAAGGAAAATAGGTTCAGAACTTAAATCTGCTGCCCATACATTTACCCAATGTGATCGAAAAATATTCTTTGCGATCGCGAAGCACAAATATTTCCATAGCATTTTTACTCTATGCGATCGCGGCCATTTCCCCGCGATCGCGAAGCACAAACTTCTATTACACTTCCCAAATTCTTCTCAGACAGCATGTAGTTTATTGGTCATATCTTTTTGTACAAAACTCAAAAAGACAAATGGTTTGATTTTCTGAAAACTATACATCAAGGGCAATAACTTTTATTTTTGGATCATCTCTAAATTCCTTATATATTGCAAGTTAGAGGCTTCCAAAGTCGGGTCAGTGATAGTAGGATATTTCTCTATGCGATCGCGAAAGGCCTTCCGCGATCGTGATTCACTAGCCAGATTTTCCCATTTTATTCATCGCGATTGCAGCCAATTCCACGCAATCGCACTGCACACTGTTGTATGCAAAAACCAACATCTAAAAATGGCCTAGAAATGGTCTGAAACCACCCCGAAACTCACCCGAACCCCTCGGGACCCCGTCCGAACATACCAACAAGCCTCAAAACAAATTACGAACTTAGCCGAATCCTCAAAGCGTATCAAACAACGCTAAAACCATGAATCGCACCCCAATTTAAGCCTCATGAAAACTATCAAATTTCAACTTCTTCATTCGATACCGAAACCTATCAAACCAAATCCGATTGACCTCAAATTTTGCACACAAGTCATAAATGATATAACGGTCCTATTCCAATTTCCAAAATCGTATTCCGACCACGATATCAAAAAGTCAACTCCCTAGTCAAACTTCTAAACCTTCAATTTCTTATTTTCGCCATTTCAAGCCAAATTCAACTACGGACTTCAAAATAAATACCCAAACACACTCCTAAGTCCGAAATCACCATACAAAACTATTGACATCATCAAAATCCTATTCCGGAGTTGTTTGCTGAAAATTCAAACTCCGGTCAACTCTTTTCATTTAAGCTTCAAAAATAAGGATTGTTCTTCCAATTTAATTTTGAACCTTCCAAAAACCAAACTCGACCGCACACGCATGTCATAATATGTATTATGAAGTTGTTTGGGACCTTAAGTCGCTAAACGGGGCGTAAATTCTTAAAACGATAAGTTGGATCTTTAAAGCCGCCCACGAAAAAGAATTATTGGTTGTTGTCCATCGCTTACGCCTTTAGAGGCAATATCCATTGGGAACCATATTCGTGGTCAAGACAGATAACACAACAGTTAGCCATTTCATGACCCAGCCAAAGTTGAATACTCTTAGCGTAATTTCACTTCAACCTGGAGTACCGAAGTGGGAAGACTAACCAGATTGCGGATGCGCTCAGTCGGAGAGCCGACTTAGCATCGGTGTGCCTACCTGCCACCCTAAGGGGGAGCGAAGTAGCCACCACCATAAAATACCAGATACAGGATCTACTCATCAAGGATACTACTGCACAGTATTTGGTTGATCTGGTAGGATAGGGCAAGACTCGCCAGTTCTACATGGAACATGGGTTCTTGAAAGTCAAAGGGAACCGACTTTATGTTCCTAAAGGAGAATATCTGCGAAGGACTCTTCTGACGGAATGTCATGATGCTTTGTGGTCCGGCCATCCCGGTGAAGAACGCACCATGGCATTACTTCGTCGTGCAAATTATTGGCCTCAAATGGCTGATGACGTCACACAGTATGTGAAGACTTGTCTAGTATGCCAGAAGGACAAGTTGGACCGCTTGACACAGACGGGAGTCTTAGAACCACTAGTTGTCCCAAAGAGACCTTCGCAAAGCATTTCCCTCGATTTCATCACCGGATTGCCCAAATGTCGGAGATCTCACAACTATCTTGGTTGTGGTGGATCGGTTTTCCAAGTATGCTACGTTCATAACAGCCCTACAATATATATCAGCAGAAGATACAGCTCGACTCTTCTTCTCGCATGTCGTCAAATATTGGGGCGTGCCTAAAGACATCGTTAGTGATCGCAACTCAGGCTTCACTAACAATTTTCGGACCCAACTCTTTAAGTGCCTCGGGTCAAAGTTGAGTCACAACTCAAGTTTCCACGCATAATCTGATGGCCAGATGGAGTAGTTCAATGGCATGCTGAAGGAATATCTCCGCCACTTTGTAACAGGATCGTAGAAGAATTGGGTGAAGCTTCTGAATGCTGCTCAATTGTGTTTCAATTCACAAAAGAGCTCTAGTACTTTTGAAATTATTACCAGACAGCAACCGCTACTCTCACACACTGTGAATGCACCAAATATGTCAAAATCTCCTCGAGGTGCTAGCTTCTCAAAAAAATGGAAACGACATTTGGAGATAATGCGGAGCTCTCTTGTTAAAGCCAATCGGATGAAGAGGCATGCTGATCAAAGTCAGTGCTTTGTTGAATACTAAGTATGAGACAAAGTGATGGTCAAAATCCCAAAGCGGTACTTATTTGTTGGGGTCCATGACCCTCGCCTATTGCAAAAATACATTGGACCCTTATCCATTGAAAGACGCATTGGAAAAGTTTCATACCGGGTGGATACCCTAGCCTGGTGGAAAATCCATCCTGTCTTCCATGTCAGTCTTTTGAAACCTTTTCCGGAAGACATGGAGGATCCTTCACGGAGCCAACTCACAATACCCAGTATTCGAGGCCCCAATTCAACCGGGAAAAGGTGTGTTGAAGCTATTCTCAATGACCGAGTGATTCACGCCTTAAGAAAAGATCACCAAGAGTTCTTGGTGAAATGGCAGGGCTGTGATGCAGAGGAGAATACTTGGGAGAGGAGAACAAACCACAAATCCTACAAGAGCCTTATTGATGATTATCTTGCAAGTAAGTCGTCGAGGACGTCGCCAACTCAGGTGGGGGAGAATGTCGTGGGCAGCTTTCCAGCCATGCCCCATAACCCCTTGGACGCGCCTCATGGCATCCTAGCAAGCCTCTCAACGTGCGCCATGGATGGCCCCATGGTCTTGGCTACACCAAGTGACAAGCGCGCATGTGCCTCTGTCATCCCACCGATAGCCCTCACCAGCGCCCACCCGCAGGCATATGCCAACAGTGTCACATGCGCAAACAATGCCACGCTCGCATACTAGGATGTCAAAGACAAGGTTGCTGACAACGGACCTGTTTCTACCTTGTAGAAAACTAAGTCCTTTTCATTGTAAATATAGAGTAGTTTTATTTCATGTACTTCCATTATGTTCCTCTAGCTTAGTTAGGTCAAGTTTCGTAACTTTGGTTTATTGTTTTTAAGCATTATTATGGGGGATCAATCAATCAAACTTTCTAGCAAGCAAGCAATTTTCTATACTGGTGTCTCACCCCCTCGACACCGTGTTGCCTTTCTATAATAGCTTTCATTAATGTAATCAATCTTTCTTTCATTCTCAATTCTCTTTATGTTCTCTCAATTTCCCTTGACATTGGTTTTTCCATATGGCATTGACAATCTAGTCTAGCGTACGGAGGGAACCTCAGTTGGTGGATAGTAACTACATGGACATCGGTTGCTTAGCCTTACGTCGCCCTTCCAAGGAATCTCAGGAAGGCGTCGCGTAACAATAGGCATATAATTTTTGTGCAAAACTCTTTTTAAGTGTTTAAAGAAAGGGGAAACTAAATGTAATTATAAAGAACTAGCTACATCATGTTGCTCATGTTTGTATATCCCCTTCATGTTGAGATCAGAAGAAACTTCTAATAATTATCTTTGAATAGAGCTACTGAATTGAAGAATATGTGATGTTGGCTTTTGCATATATATTAGCAAGTTCATATTACATCAAGAATATGAATCAGCTAGCTCCACATATTTTACATATTACAGGCTACTCATTTCATTTTTCGGGTACAAATTTAGTGGCAAAAGCCCAAGCGTTGTTGGCAACATGGTCTGCAACATGATCGAAAAGGTTTTCAAGTGGGTCAGCCCAAGTGGGTCAAAAGCTCCTCCGGGATCAATCTTGTCAAGACCTTCACCAAGTGGGCCTCCACCAACTCTGTATCCTTCAATTATGCCCATTAGCACAACTTGGGCTGCCCAAATAGCAAGAATGCTCTGTGCATGAATAAGGTTTGGGTTACCAAGGTAGTCAAGACCACCTTCCGAGAATATCTGAGTTCCAGCCTTAAACCAAACTACTTCACCGAATTTAACGCCATTCTTGGAAAGGATTTCAGGGAAGACACAACCCAAAGCACCAAGCGTGGCCCAATGACAATGGATTTCCTCAAGCTCACGGTTCCTGGAAAATGTCTCTAGGTCAGCTGAGAGTCCAGCAGTGTCCCACCCGTAATCACCTAAAAACTCACCAGTCAACTAAGATGGAGTTTGTTCGGATAATGGTCCCAAGTACTTTGGTCTGTCTTCTCCATACCTATTTTATCAAACCATAATATTTTGTTACATTTATGTCATCACGCTATAGATTTATCAAATTACATTTTTACTTTTTCAATGGATTATAATATCGGTGTATTAAACATCTTTTAAAATTTTAGTGTATCTAAATAATTGACGCGAAAGGAAATCTTGACGCAACCACTAGAGTTATTATCATGTGACTAGAAGGCTAAAAATCTAAGTCATGAAAATAGTTGCTTGCAGAAATGCAAGGTAAGGTTTATCATAATATACATAATATTGTGGTCTGATCCTTCTTCGGATCCCGCGCATAGCGAAAGTTTAGTGCAACGCGGGGCCTTTTTTATTTTATTTAATATGAAATAGATGAATACTATTATATTATTGTAGTTGAGAGTAACTGGCAAGGAACAGTCCACGTCGCCAGATGCTTTGTGGGGAACTTTTAACTTGTTACGACCCGATCGGTCATTTTGAGCATTTGCACTTCGCTCGGTTGTTTGAGGGCATGATTAGCTCTATATGATATATTCCGACTTGTGTGTATCGACGGTTTTGTTTTTTCAGGTAATTCGAAATTGATTTGGAAGAATGAATTTCATGATTGAAGCTTTAAAGTTAAAAGAGTTGACCAAGTTTTACTTTTTAGGGTTTGACCTCGGATTGGAGATTTGGTGGTTCTGTTAGGTCCGACTGATGATTTTCGACTGGGGCATATGCCCGGATTTGAAATTGGATATTTTTAAAAGGATTCGGCACTAATCGGCGAAAGTTAGAAATTTGAAGGATTGGAAAGTTCATAAGTTTGACCGAAAGTTGACTTTAAGGATATCGGATTCAGATTATTGTTCCGGGAATTGCAATAGAATTGTTATGTCATTTGGTACTTGTATGCAAAATTTAATTTCATTCCGAGTTGATTTGATATGTTTCGGCACGAGTTTTCGGAAGTCAAAAGTTCATTAAGTTTGATTTGAGGTGTGATTCGTCGTTTTGATATTTTTATGCATGATTTGAGGACTCGAGTAGATACGTGTTATGTTATGGGACTTTTTGGTATGTTTTAACGGGGTCGCGAGAGGCTCGGGTGAGTTTCGGATAGGTTTGAGTAGTATTGCGCTCGTTTTTTTATATTTTGACGACGTTTCTTCTATCATAAATGTTACCACATTAAGCCAATGAGCTCCAATTTCTGTTTTTATTGAAGTTTTAGATCCGTATTATAATTACGGAGTTATAGCAAAAAAAATCGCCAAATTTGGACATCGTACGAGGAGTTTATGGTCATTTGACTATAAATTGGGTTGCTAGATTTTTCAGATTAATTACGAAATTACCACTGACTTTTTATTTAAAAATCTGCACTATTTTCAAATATTGAAACAAACATATCTCCTTCAATATAAGGTCAAATGGAGTGATTCAAAAGCCTAACTTGACTAAACTTTCAGAAGAAATCCATTGGAGACAACAAAAGCGAGTTTCAAAATCGTTTGGCACACGAAACGAGGAAGAACAACTGGGCAAAAATATTTAATATTAAGGGTTTGTTCATTTGGTCATATTTTGAGTTAGGGAGCTTGGATTTTTGTAATATTTTAGGTGATTTTCACCTTATAAATTGGGGTAAGTGTTCTCTACTCGGAACCCGATGAAACTTACAAATCTGATAACCTATTCAATTACGAGTCCAACCATACTAGTTTCACCCAAATCCGACTCTGAATCAATGTTCAAAATTCAAAAACTCACTCTATGAAACTTTAGGCTAAAACCCCCCCCCCCCCCCCCCAAAAAAAACAATTTCTCTTTAAAATTCACAATCTAACTACAAAAAATAGCCATATAAAGTACTGAGCGTGAGGTTGTATTTATGTTTGGTTGGGCTGGATCTGCCCTGTACAGTGCTGAGTATTGAGCGTGATGAGTGAGAGAGTGAGACCATGAGATTGAGTACCCTAAGAGTGTGAGTACATGAGTTCATCACTAAGAAACATTGCATTTGACATGCGTACTTGAGATACATGTATAGAGATCCATTTCCTTCTTCTACCCGGTTTTGGTAACATTTATGATTTCACCTGTATTTTGACATATAGGCATAGAGATGTATTTTCCTCATGCTATCTAAAAATGAAACATCTTACTTATTGTTGAAAGGTTTTGGGAAAAATCACAGTTTTCAAACTTACTCATATATTTTTGGGATTTACTGTTATAGTTGAAAAGCATGCCTACTTTCCATAACTGTGAACGGTTATTGGAGTTGGACTCGGACCCTTGTCCCAGCTCATCACTACTTTCAACCTAAGGTTAGGTTTGTTACTTATTGAGTACATGGGGTCGGTTGTACTCATACTACACTTCTGCACCTTGCGTGCAGATGTTGGATGCTGATGTTGCTGTGTACGGCGGGAGCTGGATCGGAAGATGTACTTGCGTTCCAGTTATGGCTATCACTTGTCCTTCGTAGCATTATATTCGAATTATATTCATTCACATTTCGAACAGATGTTGTAATTATTTCACTTTAGTCTTGTAAAAATCTGAATCTTAGACGCTCATGATTAGTACTAGCAGTTCTTGGGGAGTTATATAAAAATTTAGTTATCTCATCTTTAACTCGCATCAGTATTATTATATTATATTTTATTGTTAATTGACTTACCTAGCGGGTTGGGTTAGGTGTCATCACGACGGTTTGGATTTTAGGCAGTGACATAACTGTACGTCTCATTGTGGCACGTCCACCATTAAAGCTACCAATCTTCCTAACGAACTCATTTTGTTACTTAAGAACTGTCTGCCCAGAAAATGCAGATTGTTGAATTGCAGAAGTAGCCGTTTGAAGATTATTTTTTTTATCTTCTTTGTTGCTGATGCTAAGTTTTTGAACTATGAAAAAGCTTACTCTCTACTTCACTGCTAATTGGAAAGAACGCTTATTTATGGAAAATAATGGATTTTGAGGATTATAGAGTAGCAGCAGCTGATTGGTTCCTGCTTTGGATTTGGATTCCCCTTCTGATTCTTACATGGCATAAAGAGGTCTCTGCTGTGACACGTGGCTTTTGAAGATCTCTTGGCCAAGACTTTCTTGACTTCTTTTTGATATACACAACAGGGCTTTTGATTTGCCAATAAAGTTATATTTGAGATTATAATGTTAGAATAATAATGTTTGATTAATAATTCCTGGAATTATTTAGTACTTATTTTGTTTGATTTATTAAATAAAAAATAGGATATACAATTTTCTAATCTAGAATATCTATTTGATTCTGAACTGGATAAACTTAAAAAATATTTATTTCTATTCATATCGAATAACTAGCGTACATTTATATTTTGCCAAAAATGCATGACGTAACATATTTAATAAAATAGAGCAAACTTCATTTATGGTCGTTCGGCACTAAATTAAGTCAATCGCTAGCCTATTAAATTTGATTGCAAGTTATAGCCAAAAACTTATTACATTGGCTACACACAAAAAAAAAATGCGCTGACCCATTTGATCAACTCTTCAAGTTGCAAAGTAGAGTTTTTACTCTATTCTGATCTACTACTCTTCATTATTTCTCCACCATAAATTATTAAATTTATAAAAATAAATTAATTTTCTTATTTAACTCCATTTGATTTGTAGGATTTAGTAGACAACTGAAAACTATTTCAAAGTCGATATCACTTCTTTTTTAATAACTGAAGAAATGGAAAAATGAAATGAAAATTTCATATAACTAAAACCAAAAGCATCAACTTACGGTGCAATGAGCAAGTTTTAATTTCTCATTCTCTCTTTTCTTTTTTCTTCTAAAGGTTTCGTCTTTTTATTCCTCTAATCTGAATAAGTATCACATTTTGCTTTTTAAGGTCAAGTTGGACCATTTTGTATCAGTCTCCTGTTTTATGGATAAAAATTAAAAGGTATAAAATACCCTTTAAATATTCGTCAGAGAGATACCCAGTTTTTCATAATATGAATAATGAGTTCCTTAAATTTACTAACACTTACAATTAGCAGAAAGAAATTTATGCTTGTTTAATAGAAATTAAAAAATAGCAAAAAATTAAATTTAAAAAAAAAAACTAATTAGAGTTACATGAGTCTAGAATTACTTTAATCTTTTTGTGAGGTGGACCTATTATTTTCGTTCATCATAGTTCTTTGATTTTTGTTTTAATAGAAATGTCAGCAGCTTCTTAATTATAAATTTTTATACAAAATAATCTATACACGTTGGATAGATAAGGTTAAGGTAAAAGAATAATATACACTTTTATACATCATACAACAGTCTATACAAGTTAGATAGATAAAAGTGCTCGCACACACACACACAAAATAGACTGTCACTATACAAAAAATATACAAAATAGACATTTCGGGCTATTAAATGTAATATGTTTGGGCTGAAGGGACATTTCTTTTCAATGGAGAAAAACATGGGCTATTAAAATTTTGAGTGGCTATAGAGGGCCATTTATGTATAAAATATCAAACATATAAACAAAACATAAAAAACATTAATATTTTGAGCCTCGAAAAGTATAAAATACTTTAATAACCATATAGATTCACCAATTGAAGCCAAGTGATGAGTGATTCCCTCGGTTTGTGTCACGACCCAAAATTCCACCACATGAGTCGTGATGGCACTTAGTCTCTAAGACTAAGTAAGCCGATCATAATAACAATTCAAGCCATTTTTTATATAGATAATCGAAATCAACAACGGAAATAATGATACAACCTCCCAAGACTGGTAATACTGAGTCACGAACTCTAACTCAATACATGAAATGATCTCTACGAAATCGGATATACAATATTGTTCGAATAATAATTGACAGTACAATAAAATGGATAGACTCCAAGGGATTGCGACGACCAAGCAACTCTACCTTGAATCCTTGCGATCACACTCTAACTTTGTCCGAGTCCGATATTTCCAATACCTGGCTCTGCACAAAAATATACAGAAAAGTAGCATGAGTACACCATAGAGGTACCCAGTAAGTATCAAACCTAATCTCAGTAGAGTAGTGACGAGGCCAGGTCAAGTATAATGGCCCGGTCAGTTGTTTTGAGTGTATTGGCCCCGATCCCCTATTTACTGCTTCCCCCGTATTTTTTTCTGCTTATGTGACTTGCCGGGAGGTTTTGTTGTGGTTTCGGAGTGATTTGGGATACTTGGTCCCTAAAACGGAAGCTTAAGTCTTAGGATTTTGACCGTACTTGGAACTATGTGAAGACGACTTCGAAATAGAGTTTTGTCGGTTCTGTTATCTCCGTTGGGTAATTTTGGACTTAGGAGCGCGTCCGGATTGTCTTTTGGAGGTCAGTAGCTAAATTAGGATTGAAATGGCGAAAGTTGAATTTTTGGGAAGTTTGACCGAAAGTGAACTTTTTGATATCGGGGTTGGATTCCAATTCCGGAAGTTGGAGTAGGTCCGTAATGTCAATTATGACTTGTGTGCAAAATTTGAGGTCTATCAGACTTGATTTGATATGTTTCGGCATCGGTTGTAGAAGTTTGAAGTTTCAAAGTTCATTAAGTTTGAATTGGAGGGTGATTCATGTTTTTAGCATTGTTTGATGTGATTTGAGGGCTCGACTAAGTTTGTATGGTGTTTCAGGACTTGTTGGTATGTTTGTTTGAGGTCCCGGGGGCCTCGGGTAGATTTCGTGTAGTTAACGGATCATTCTGGACATGTGGAAGATTGCAAATTTATCTGGTTTTCCAATTGCTGGTTTCCTTCTTTGCGTTCGTGAGGGGAGATCCGCATTCACGAAGAGGAACTGGAGGCAGGTGGTATTTGTGCTTCGCGTTCGCGATGTGGTCTCGCGTTCGCGTTGAGAAAGTTGGTCGACTGAGTCTCCAGGCCATTTTGCCTACACGTTCGCGATGCTGGTTCCGTGTTCGCGTAGGGTCGAGCTGAGTAACCTTCACGTTCGCGAGTATACCATCGCATTCACGATGAAGGATTTTGGACTGAAGCAACTTTGTGCTTCGCGAACGCGAGGGTGTGGCCGCGTTCGCAAAGAAGGGAAGACTGGGCAGTATTAAAGTTTCCAAAAACGAGGGTTGGCCATTTTTATCAAAACTTGAGATAGGGACCTCGGATTTGGACGAGATTTTGAGGGATTTTTAGAGTCATCGATTAGGTAATGATTCTTCACTTGTGTTTGGTTATATCCCACTAATATATCACTAATTCCATCCTTTAATTTCAGATTTGGTTTGAAAAACAAATTGGGAAAAATGGGAGAAGTTCTTCAACTATGTTTTTGAGTTTTTGTTGGGATTTTGATATCAGATTTGGTTAATTTGGGTACGAGTGAACTTGTGAGTGAATGAATTTTTATATTTTGTAACGTTTACCCGATTCCGAGACGTGGGTCCGGGTTAACTTTTTACGATGATTTTCAAAAATTTTGTTAAAGTCTTGATTTCATTAATTAGATTAGTCTATTATAGTTGTATTTATGATATATAATTATTTTGGCTAGATTTGGGCCATTCGGAGTCGGATAATCGAGGAAAGGTCATTCTTACTGATTGATTGAGCTTGGTTCGAGGTAAGTGGCTTGCCTAACCTTGTGTGGGGGAAGTCCCCTTAGGATTTGGTACTTATGTGATATGTGAGCGTCGTGTACGTGAGGTGACGAGTGCGTACACGGGCTATTGGTCGTAAAACCCGATTTTTACTGAGTAATAACCTATTTCCATCTTAATTGATTTATATCAGCATGTGTAGTTATCTTGTTTAGCCTAATATCGCATGTCTATATTCTTTAAGTGCTTATTTGGACTCTGTGCAGCATGCCTAGTTGATTTCTTGTTTCTCCTTGATCTTTATTAGTTAACTTAACTGTAGAATTCTTGCTGTTAACTGTTGTATTTATCGGTTGAGCTGTGTGTTTTCTTTTGAGACTACGAGGCGGTACCTCAGGATTTCTCCCTACATATTTACTTTTGAGAATACGAGGCGGTACCTCGGGAGTTCTCCCTGCATATTTACTTTTGAGACTACGAGGCAGTGCCTCGGAAGTTCTCCCTGCATATTTACTTTTGAGACTACGAGGCGGTACCTCGGGAGTTCTCCTTGTATAATTACTTTTGAGACTATGAGGCGGTACCTCGGGAGTTCTCCCTGCACATTTACTTTTGAGACAATGAGGCGGTGCCTCGGGAGATCTCTTTGCATAATTACTTTGGGACTACGAGACGGTATCTCGGGAGATCCCCTGTTGTTTAACCCTGTGTGTACTGCTATTTTGCTATTTTTTTCCTTTTTGTTAAATTCCAGTATCTCATTATACTGTTACATTCTCCCGCTTTATTTATTATATACCAGTGGGCCTGACCTAACCTCGTCACTACTCGACCGACGTTAGGCTTGGCACTTACTGGGTACCGTTGTGGTGTACTCATGCTACTCTTCTGCACATATTTTGTGTGCAGATCCAGGTGCTTCTTATAAGCCCCGCTATTAGCTGAGAGTGCTTGTTGATGTACGGAGACTTCAAGGTACATATGCGACGTCCGCAGACCTCAGAGTCCCCCTCTATTCTCTCTTATGTCATTTACCTTCCGTATATCTTTTATTAGACTCTGGTGTATAGAGATTCTAGTTCCTTTATATAGCTTGTGACTTATGATGTTCCGGATTTTGGAAATACTGTGTTTTACTAGAGTGTTGGTTATTGTACATGCTTAGCGGCATTGTTACCGGTTATTTAGCTATCTGTTGTAGTTAGTTGTTATGGTTTACTTCCATTTTTTTTTTATTTCCGTATTTTGTTAGGCTTACCTAGTCGTAGAGACTAGGTGTCATCATGACGTCTTACGGAGGGAGAATTGTGTCGTGACATCAAGATACCTACCGAACATATAAACCTGTACAAAATGTTACGTAAAGCTAACAAGGAAGGAATATCAATGTAAGGCCAATAACCGAAAATTTTCCAATTCAAATCAACAAAGAGAACAATGAGAACATGGATGGCAATAAGAAAACAATCAAGTAATTACGCAACAACATAATCATAGTACAATTGATATATGAATGGGTTCAAGTAAGGAATCATATGATAAATCAATCAATTAAATCATTTAAAATGCATGTATTTCAACATAAATTGCCCGAGGTATCATTCCTTGAAAATCTCAAATCTAGATTCACAACTTCCAATTCTTACATATGTGGTATCTTGTGCCCACATCTTTCTGAATAACTTTTTCACGAAATATTTCTCATCCTACCATGAGTATAATTCCCGTATCAATATCCACGAAGATGACCAATGAATAATTTAAAACACAATTAAATACAATTTCCAAATTTAATACAATGAAGCATCAAATGAGTTATTAAGCCAGTTTAGGATTCAAATAAGGTAAAATAGTGGAGTGGTTGTGCAAATAGAATATCAATTTAATTTAGTTTAGAAATATATGAGACCCAGTAAAATATTGTATTTATGCAAAATAAGACTTTCAATCAAGTTATAATGAGATAAATATAAAATTTATTAGAGTAGAAGAAAATAACAATTTTTTACGCAAATTATGCGACAATAACATAATGAGTAAGATGAAGTATCAATTAGAGTAAAATATAATCACCAATTAATAAGTAAATCTCTGAATAAGATATAAGTTTTATATTTGACAGACACACCAGTGAAACAACTTGAAAATTCTTTCATATACCTTTGCTAAATTTGGGATCAACTTAACATATCACATAGGGTGCATGACTCACACAAGAAGTTCATATTATTCTATTTTTAATATATTGACGGTTAATTAATTATGATCAAAATACAATGAAATGATTTAAGAAACCATAGTAATCGTCCTAACAAAAAATACATCATGAGAATCACAATGGGAATTGACCTTAATTTCACAATTATTTCATATATCCCTCTCAATGATAATTCATATCTGTTGCGGCGTGCAATCCGATCCCTCTCAATATTAAGTCATATATGTTGCGGCGTGCAACCCGATCCCTCTCAATAATAAATCATACCTGTTGCGGCATGCAACCCGATCCCTTTCTTTAATAATTCATATCTGTTGTAGCGTGCAACCCGATCCTTCTCAATAATAATTCATATATGTTGTGTCGTGCAACCCGATCCCTCTCAATAATAATTCATATATGTTGCGGCGTGCAACCCGATCCCTCTCAAATAATACAAATTAAGCAACCAATTTACAACCGACTAAGGTATACCACAAAAATCAAAAGAAATAACAAAGCTACACAAAGAAGTCACAACTATTGAAAATGATACACAATGGCTCACGAAATCAAATATCAAGGAAAAGACAATCCACAAACCAAGACACAATTTATGAGCATTAATTAACCATTAAGGCATGTACCATATAAAGCAAGAATTCAACAAGTGATTACATTCATCAATTAGCATATAAGAGTGAACTTGACAACAAGGACGAAACATGTGCTAACAATTCCTAGTAAAGTACGTACAAACAATTCTAACAACAAAATATATAATCATGAATAAATATTTATAATCAATTGTATAAAAGGAGCCTAACGGTCCAAACCGATCAAATACTATATATAGGTCTTGTACCCACTCGTCACCTCGCGTACACGAAGTTCACCTAACACGAATGACACAATCATCTCAAATCCTAAGGGGTGGTTTCCCCCACACAAAGTTAGACAAGACACTTACCTTAACGAAGTTAAGCCAATATCCCAAAATAGCCATCTTGCGTGAAATGACGTTCGGACGGCTTCAATCTAGTCAAAATATTTTTATAAAATAATTATAATTCATAGAAAATAATTCCGGATAATAATACGTCGATTTCTAATTTTTATTCTAAAAGTCAGCCCCGGCTCCCGTATCTCGGAACCCGACAAAAATTGACTAAATCCGAATACCCATTCCGATACGAGTTCAACTATACCAATTTTATCAGATTCCGATAACGAATCGACCTCCAAATCTTAAATTTTTATTTTTGAAAAAGTTTTACAATTTCTCCAATTTCTTCTATTTGATTCACTAATAATTGATGAAAATAACCATGGAATCATGAAGTATAATCACTTTTGGATATAAAACACTTACCCCAATTCATATGGTGAAAATCGCCTCAAATATCGCTTCAATCCAAGTTCCATAGCTCCAAATATGTTAAAATGGCCGAAACCCCAAAATATAGCATCTACCCAGGTAGGGCGCATCTTTAAAATGCGACCTACTTCAACTTATTTCCAACCAAATATTGCAGTGAAAACTGCAGTACCAGGCTTCAGTAAATCAATCATAACTTTCTGTACAAATATTGAAATGATGAATGGTTTAACTTTATGGAAACTAGAATCAAAGGGTTACAACTTTCATGTTTTGATATTTTCTAGATTCCTTATAAATTTTGAGATATAAGCTTCCAAAGTCAGCTCTGCGCATAAGGTATTTTTGGCGATGCACACTGCTGTAGCCAAAATCTGCAGTTAAAAATTATCCGAAACTACTCCAAAACTCACCCCAAGCCCCTCGGGACCCCGTCTGAACCCGCCAACAAGTCTCAAAACATATTATGGACTTACTCGAGACCTGAAATGACATTAAACAACGCTAAAAATATGAATCACACCTCAATTCAAGCTTAATAAAAATTAATGAATTCCAAATTCTACATTCGATGCCGAAACCTATCAAATCAATCCAGAACGACCCCAAATTTTGCATGCAAGTCATAAATAATATAATGGAGTTGTTCCAATATTTAGAATCGAATTTCGACCATGATATCAATAAAGTCAACTCCCGGTCAAACTTTTCAAAAATCTCTATTTTACAACTTTCGCCAAAATGCATCAAATTTTTTATATAAGTCATAAATATTGTTACGAAGCTGATCGAACTCTCGAAATCCAAATCGGGACCCGGTATCAACAAAAATCCAATTATGGTCAAATTTAGGAAATCTTTAAACCTTTAAATTTCTAGTTTCCGTCAAATGGCGATAATTCAAGCAAGGGACTTCCAATTTTGATTCCGGGTATATGCCTATGTCCAAAATCACGACACGGACCCACAGAAACTGTCAAAATACTGATCCGGGTCCATTTGCTCAAAACATTGACCGAAGTCAACTCAAACGAGTTTTAAGGGCAAAATTTCACATTTTCTTTGATTTTTCACATAACAAATTTTCGGAAAAAGATATGGATTGCGCAAGCAAATCGAGGAAGGCTGAATTAAGCTATTCGACGTCTCGGAATACATAAATGAAGGTTAAAATTAAAAATAACCTATCGGGTCATCACATTCTCCACCTCTAAAACAAACGTCCGTCCTCGAGTGTGGCAAGAATTATTCTGAAGTTATCAAATTGCTGGTTTTTCTCTTACACATATACTCGTGGGTGATTCTACGTCACTGCAATCGACATACGTCTGACAACACCATCCCAATTGAGATTATTTCTTTTATCCACATTAATAACTTTAAAACCAAATTTCTTACACTCCAAATAGTTTCAAAAAGCCTGATTTTCATATCAACATACGATATTAGTCTCAACCGGCGGTATCAGCTCGCGCCGATGCCTATATCATACGTATGCCCATCACCATATTTCTGGTCTTAATATTTGTTCATAATCAATTACAGCATCGTCAATTAACTTCATCTTAACAAAAATCTCATTTCAAGCCTTCACAATACTAACAACGAGACGTGAAGCATGAAGACCTCATAATTATTTACCTAAATTAACGAGTCAGATTTAACACCACCTGGGCACTCACCTCGTAGGTTAAAACTCAATAATTACAACACGAATATAGTTAAATATGCACAATAACACATAAAAGAATTATCAAATAATCCTAACAGGCATGACTCCCTATTAATACTATAGTACAAATTTAAATTTCACAAAGGAAGAATTTAAACACATAAATTTTTACCACAAGGACCTCATCCTTATATAACTTCCACCGCGACTTGTAGCCCGGTTTAAATATTTTACATCATATAAAAATTTTGAGGATCTCGTCCTCAACTCAACATCACAAGTATTTTGCACATTGTGCCAATTGAAATTTTTCCATTCCCTTTCTTTCTTCTTCTTTTTTTTTTTAAAAAAAAATAAATTTCGTGAAACAATTTCACAACACAAAATGAACCCCCATACAAGTAGGGCATATAATTCACAAATTTTAATCAAACTATCCCGAATTTATATCAAAACCCACTGTAGTGAGTAACAGAAAGCCAGTTTTGGACTCGCAGCCCTCATTAGTATACAAAACAAAATGCAAGGCGCGGGCTAACACCATCAAATCTCCCAACAGGGATAAACACGTGAGTGGTGTACAAAATCACTAACTCACCAACCATACATGGAGCCTGATAGGAGGTCTCACCTCGATAATTGGAATAACCATTATAGGAACCCAGTGTCGTTGGTGCATTAAAAGAACTTACTGGAGCACTCCGAGTATTCTGAAATTGTTTTCATGACCCTGCTAATACTGAAATGTTGAATTATTAAGGACGTAGGAGTACCGCAAGTCCCAGCATCATCCCATACCAATCTCAACTCTTAATCATATACAAGTTTCGGAGAACCTTTCAATATCACATAAATACATCTCAGGCCAAAACTGATATAACACATGACTCCGCAATCTGATCATTGATAGTGGACTCCCCTCCTTTGGCGCGAAGCCATAGGTCACATTCTGATGATCCACAATACTATCCTTCATTGCCCGTACGACACCGGTCATAAGACACCTCAAGCCATTTATTTGGCACATGTCATCCTCGTAGAAGTTAAACTCGCTTCCTCTAGTGTTTTGGCTACTAGTATGTACCCTTCGCTAAATAGAAATCCCATACGTACCATATAGCCTCTAATACCACCAACTATCTTAAGATCTACATCCACCTCGTGACCCTACAACGATTGTGATGATTAGGAAACTAATTAAACCTTTTTAAGATCGTACTTATCAACCAGATGTCAAAACCCGCTGCATCCCTATGTGCACAACTGAATGATCTCTCAATACTTTCGCATCCCTGATCTGGACGACACGTGGTAACAATGGTTGAGCATAGTCACGACCCAAAATCCCACCACATGCGTCGTGATGGCACTTAGTCTCTAAGACTAAGTAAGCCGATCATAATAACAATTCAAGCCATTTTTTTATATAGATAATCGAAACCAACAGCGGAAATAATGATACAACCTCCCAAGACTGGTAATACTGAGTCACGAACTCTAACTGAATACATGAAATGATCTCAAGAAAATCGTATATACAATATTGTTCGAATAATAATTGATAGTACGATAAAATGGAAAGATTCCAAGGGACTGCGATGACCAAACAGCTCTACCTTGAATCCTTGCGATCACACTCTAACTTTGTCCGAGTCTGATATCTCCAATATCTGGCTCTGCAAAATAATGTGCAGAAGAGTAGCATGAGTACATCACAACGGTACCCAGTAAGTATCAAGCCTAACCTCAGTAGAGTAGTGACAAGGCCAGGTCAAAACACCTACCGGACATATAAACCTGTACAATATGTTACATAAAGCTAATAAAGAACAATATCAATGTAAGGCCAATAACCAAAAAATTTCCAATTCAAATCAATAATGAGAACAATGAGAACACAGATGGCAACGAGAAAACTATCAAGTAATTACGCAACAACATAATTAGAGTACAATTGACATATGAATGGGTTCAAGTAAGGAATCATATGATAAATCAATCGATTAAATCATTTAAAATGCATGTATTTCAACATAAATTTCCCGAGCTATCATTCCTAGGAAATCTCAAATCTCGATTCACAACTTCCAATTCTTAAACATATGGTATCTTGTGCCCACATCTTTCCGAATCACTTTTGCACGACAAATTTCTCGTGCTACCATGGGTAGAGTTCCCGTATCAATATCCATGAAGATGACCAATGAATAATTTAAAATATAATTAAATACAATTTCCAAATTTAATACAATGAAGCATCAAATGAGTTATTAAGCCAGTTTAGGATTCAAATAAGGTAAACTAGTGGAGTAGTTGTGCAAATAGAATATCAATTTAATTTAGTTTAGAAATATATGAGACCCAGTAAAATTATGTATTTATGCAAAATAAGACATTCAATCAAGTTATAACGAGACAAATATAGAATTTATTAGAGTAGAACAAAATAACAATTTTTCACGCAAATTACGCGACAATGATAATGAGAAAGGTGAAGTATCAATTAGAGTAAAATATAATGACCAATTAATTAGTAAATCTCTGAATAAGATATAAGTTTTATCTTTGAAAGACACACCAGTGAAACAACTTGAAAATTTTTTCATATACCTTTGCTAAATTTAGGATCAACTTAACATATCACATAGGGTGCATGACTCATAGAAGAAGTTCATATTATTCTATTTTTAATATATTGACGGTTAATTAATTATGATCAAAATACAATGAAATGATTTAAGAAACCACAGTAATCATCCTAACAAAAAATACATCATGAGAATCACAATGGGAATTGACCTTAATTTCACAATTATTTCATATATCCCTCTCAATGATAATTCATATCTGTTGCGGCGTACAACCCGATCCCTATCAATATTACTTCATATATATTACGGTGTGCTACCCGATCCCTCTCAATTATAATTCATATCTGTTGCGGCGTGCAACCCGATCACTCTCACTAATAATTCATATTTGTTGTGGCGTGCAACCCGATCTTTCTCAATAATAATTCATATATGTTGTGATGTGCAACCCGATCCCTCTCAATAATAATTCATACATGTTGCGGCGTGCAACCTGATCCCTATCAATAATAATTCATATCTGTTGCGGCGTGCAACATGTCCCTCTCAATAATAATTCATATCTATTACGGCGTGCAACCCGATCCCTCTCAATAATAATTCATATATGTTGCGGCATGCAACCCGATCTCTCTCAATAATAATTCATATATGTTGCGGCGTGCAACCCGATCACTCTCGAACAACACAAATTAAGCAACCAATTTACGAGCGACTAGGGTATACCAAAACAATCAAAAGAAATAACAAGGCTATACAAAGAAGTCACAACTAATGAAAAGGATACTAGCAACAAAAATACAATCCACAAACCAAGGTACAATTTACGAGCATTAATTAACCATTAAGGCATTGTAAGGCCCTGTGAAATGTTTTCCTAAAAGCCGAGGTTCTATGATGCCGAGGTAGGCGTAGAGGTTAATAATAGTAAAAATTCTTCGCGGCGAGCTTTCGAGTCGCGGTTCGGATATTTTGGATTGAACAGTATGCTGGGGAGTTGAAAGAAAATATTTGGAAGAAATAGGCGTTTCTGCGGCCCATTCTACGGCCGCATAATCACTCTGCGGGCCGCAGAATGGTCGCAGAGTGAGTCAGTTTTCCGGGTCATTACACCCATAAAGTGAGAAATATCGTATATAATGTGAATATTTGATGTCATTTTCGCGGTCTATTATGCGACCGCATAACCGTTTTGTGGGTCGCACTCTTGTCGCACAATCAGTCTTGAGGTTTTGCGGAGGGAGGTTCTGCAGCGCATTATGCGACCGCAAAATAGGTCTGCGGGCTGCATAGTGACCGTAGACCCGGTCAGTTCCTTTCCAGTTTTTGCACCCAATTTGTGCGGCCGATATGCGGACCGCATATCCATTATGTGGTCACATATGCGACCGCATACCCTGTTCTAGAGCTTCATTTTTGGGATTATTAAACCCGATCCTATTTCGTTAAAACATGTATCATAGCTCATTTTGAGCACATTTCTGATATTCTAGAGGGAGGGAGAGAGTTCCTAGAGTGAGGGAGCAACCTTCAACCTATTATCCATCAATTGTTGCTCAACCATTGTGGATTAACAATGGAATTCTTCACCCTAAAGGTAAGAATCTATGTCCTAGCTTTCAATTTCAGAAGCTTACAAAAATGGGTTAAATAGAGAGACAATTCTTGGGTATGGGGGTTGTTGTCTTGCATGAATGTATCTTTGAAGTATGTGGGAAGGTTTTGAGCTAAAAATGGTAGAGAATGGGTTGGGGAATGGTGGAATCTTCCACAAAAAGGGCCTTAAAACATTTATTCACATATAGTGTTTGATAATATGCTCAAATGAGCTAAAACCATTATCATCTTCCTAATTTTTGTTCAAATTGTTATATTTCTAAAATAGATTGAAGCTGCTAAGAATTCCGGATCATTTTAGAGTTTGAGAATCTCAATTGAGGTATGTTGGCTAAACCTTTTTCTTAGAATCGAATCCCACGGTGTTCATGTAATTGGAGTAAGTCCTTGATCATTATTGAATTGGCTATTCCTAATGCAATTGTGTTGAAGTATGTATGTTCAATATTTATTCTAAATGCTTCATAATGTCATCTTGCCATTTGAGGATGTGTTCAAAATGTGGATTATGTGTTAGAAATGTTAAGACTTCATGTCATGATCGAAATAAAGATTGTTATGCCAAATTGTATGAAAAGCCTCTATGTGCCTAAGATTTCTCAAATTCCTCATATGTGAAGTTAATGTCTTGAATGGGAAGCCATATTGTTGTCGATAATGATAATGATATTTGAATGTGGAAAAGGGAACTGGAATTATGAAATACGGCCAAGTGCCAAGAATGACTTTATAATTGTGGCCACTAGTGCCAATGAATTGAAAGGATATGAAAGAAGAATGATGTGAGATGATCGACTGAAAAAGGTAATGTCTTGGGTGAGACGGCCTAGCCGATCGGGCCATGATCGGACGCCATGCCACACACATTGTGGTGACTATGCTGAAAATGATAATTGAAATTATGGTTATGGTTGATGTCTCAAATGAGACGACCTAGCCGATCGGGTCATGATCGGACTTCGTGTAAGAATACAGTGGTATTGTGAATTGTGGAATATCGGCAAAAAAGTTCACCCAACCTAATAACATATAAATTGACTTGAAAATTTATGTGATCCTTAACTTGATGTTTTAATATTATTTGAAGCTCTTATTAAATTCTTGACTATTTCCCCCTTGTATTACTATTCATTCTATTGAGATGGTGTTTAGTTGTACATACTAGTACTATTCGACGGTACTAACGTCCCTTTTACCGGGGGCGCTGCATCTTTAAATGGATGCAGGTGGTTCCATAGCAGGCAGTGTTGATCAGCGATAGCAGTACACCTTCCTCCTAGCAGACTTGGTGAGCCCCACCTCACTCCGGGGTCATGTATCATTTGTACATTTTGTTATCACATTTTGAGGTATAGTTGGAGCCTTGTTTCCAGCACTATCGTGACACTCTTTGTATCATTAGAGGCTCCGTAGACACTATGTGGGTTATACATGGGTGCTAGAAAAGTCAAACAAGATTATGTTGTGTTTTGATCTCTCGTTTTACTCGAATCATAAGAATATGTGTATTTTTGGACTTTAAAATGATGTAACCAATGAGACAATTTAGTATTATATATATGATCTTCCTACTGTCTAATTAATGAAATCATATCTTCTCTTGATCATGGGTGAGTTGGTTAAAAAGTATCTAACAGGATTGCTCGACCGGGTTCACTCGGTTGAGCGCCAGCCGCGCTTCCTGAGGTTGGGGTGTGACAAACTTGGTATCAGAGCCTAAGGTTTTAAAGTGTCCTAGGATGTCTCGGAGCTGTGTCTAGTAGAGTCTTCCTTATCGGTGTGTTGTCGACCACATTTATAAGTTTGAGGCTACTTGGACATTTAGGAATAATACCCTTCTTTGATATTCTGGATCGTGCGATGAAACTGATGGTGAAACTGTTCCTCCTCTAACTCGTGCATTCCTTTAAGTTTCAGTACATAGCACCTAAAAAGAGGGCAAGAACTGGCCAAGGATCCAATGCCGCCTTAGGAGTGGTAGTTGACCCTTTACTTGGTGAGGCGGGTGAATATCCGAGGGGTGAGGATAATCCCCCGAAAGCTACACTACCTGATTCCACTACACCTGTTCAGGCCACACCAGTTCCTGCACCTACTGAGGGTGCAGTGGTTCCTCCAACTGATATTTTGGTTCCACCACTAGCCCCAGCTTCTGATTCCGGTGTTTCTGATGTTGATTTTAGTGGAGTTATCCAGATGCTGACACAGATAGTGGCTTCTCAAGCCTAGAGATCAAATGTTGCACCCACTTCTTCTAGCCAACAAGGGGATTCTAGTGATTCCAGGGTGAACAAGTTTCTTCAGTTGGATCCTCCGGTGTTCACGGGTGCTAATCCCGAAGAGGACCCACATGACTTCATTGATGAGATGCATAAGACTCTCTGGGTTATGTGCGCTACTGAGATGGAGGGAGTGGAGTTGGTCGCGTACCGCCTGAAAGGGGTGGCCTATTCATGGTTTGAGCTGTGGGAGGACTCTCGGGAGGAGGGGATCCCTCCAACGAGGTGGAGTGAGTTTGCTGACGCTTTCATGGACCATTTCTTGCCGGTCGAGACTAGGGAAGTCTGTGCCGTAGAGTTTGAGAACCTTAAGCAACGAAGTAAGAGTGTGTGGGAGTATCACATAGAGTTCGCACGTCTGTCTAAATATGTCATTCTCATGTTGCCCACTATGGAGGCTAGAGTGCGCCGGTTTGTGTAGGGCCTTAGCCCCTTGGTTATCAATGAGGCCGCTACAACTGCCTTGAATTTAGATATGAATTATGGGAAGGTGGTAGCATTTTCTCAAGCTATAGAGAACCGTAAGTTGAAGAACATAATGGAGCGAGAGGGTACCAGCCAGGCCCGGTCTGTGAGCAACTTTGGGGAGTCATTTGGTGGGGGAAGGTCAGCTTTTAGGGGAGGGTCATCAGGGTCATCCCAATATTTTGCTCAGTCTTCAGCTAATGCACTGCCAGCATGGCCCAATAAACAGCAGGGTAGTCGTTTCAGGCCCAATCAAGGCATCATGGGACACCACCAGCAGGGCCGATCAGGAGGGAGATTCCAGCAGCAGCAGAGGCCCTCATGCCCCGGGTGTGGGAAAATGCACTTGGGGATCTGCTACATGGACCTACCTATATGTTACGGGTACGGATTGATGGGTCATATCTAGAGGGAGTGTCATTCATCCCGCCAAGGTACGGGCATGGGTACAGCACAACCATCTAGTTCTGCAACTACCACGTCTTCAGCACCCCCTCCAGCTCGAGGTAATCCAACACCCACAGGGCGTGGTACAGTTAGAGGTGGTGCATAGAGTTCAATAGGACCTAGCCGTTTCTATACTATGAGTGGTCGCCAGAGTGCAGAGGCTTCTCCAGATGTTGTCACAGGTATATTGACTGTCCAATCTTATGATGTATATGCTCTTATTGATCCCGGTTCTACTTTGTCCTATGTTACCCCTTATGTTGCTATGGAATTTGGGATAGAACTGGAACCGCTTCCTGAGTCGTTCTCTGTATCTACTTCGGATTGCGAGTCTATTGTGGTCACACGGGTTTATAGGGGTTGTGTTGTCACGGTACGTGGTCGGGACACCGTGGCCGATCTCATTGAATTGGGGATGGTCGATTTTGATGTAATTATGGGAATGGATTGGCTTTCTTCATGTTTTGCCAAGCTCGATTGCCGAACTAGGATGGTGAGGTTTAAATTTTCAAATGTGCCAGTTGTTGAGTGGAAGGGAGATAATGTGATACCGAAGGCTAGGTTTATTTCTTACCTTAAGGCCACGAAGATGATTAATTAGAGGTGTATCTATCATTTGGTCCGGGTTACAGACACCGATGCTGAGGCACCTACACTCGAGTTTGTGCCAGTGGTGAATGAATTTTCGGAGGTCTTTCTTGATGAGCTCCCTGGGATTCCGCCAGACAGGGAGATTGATTTTGGGATTGATGTGATACCAGACACGCACCCTATATCTATTCCGCCTTACAGGATGGCGCCAGCAGAATTGAAGGAGCTAAAGGAATAATTGAAGGATCTGTTAGAGAAGGGTTTCATCCGACCGAGTGTGTCACCATGGGGCGCACTAGTTCTCTTTGTGAGGAAGAAAAATGGATCATTACGTATGTGTATTGACTACTGATAGCTTAACAAAGTCACAATCAAAAATAAATACCCATTACCAAGAATAGATTATTTGTTTGATCAGTTACAGGGTGCCAGGTACTTCTTTAAAATTGATTTACGGTCCGGGTACCACCAATTGAAGATCGGGGAGCAGGATATCCCGAAAATAGCTTTCAGGACCCGGTATGGGTACTTTAAATTTCTGGTAATGTCTTTTGGGCTAACAAATTCCCCAGCAACTTTCATGGATCTTATGAATCGGGTTTTCAAGTATTTTCTCGATTCCTTTTTAATAGTGTTCATTGACGATATTCTTGTGTATTCACGAGGTCGAGAGGACCATGCCGATCATCTCAGGGCAATTTTGCAGACTCTTCATCAGCACCAATTGTATGCGAAATTTTCAAAATGTGAATTTTGGCTCGAATCTGTCATATTCTTGGGTCATGTTGTCTCCAGATAAGGAATTGAGGTTGATCCTCAAAAGATTGCAGCGGTGAAGAATTGGCCTAGACCTACAACACCAACCGAGATTCGCAGTTTCTTGGGTTTAGCAGGGTATTACAGGAAGTTTGTGGAGGGGTTCTCTACTCTTGCCTCTCCGTTGACTAAATTGAGTCAGAAAGCAGTTAAGTTCCAATGGTCAGATGCTTGTGAAAAGAGCTTTTAGGAGTTGAAATTGAGATTGACTACTGCGCCGGTGTTGATGCTTCAAGAATTATGATGCTTCAAGAATTGGGCTTGGGTGTGTATTAATGCAACACGGCAAGATTATAGCTTATGCTTCTAGGAAACTCAAGAATCATGAAAAGAACTATCCAACACATGACTTAGAACTTGCGGCGGTGGTTTTTGCATTGAAGATTTGGCGTCATTATTTGTATGGGGTCCATGTGGATGTATTCACGGACCACAAGAGCCTTCAATATATTTTCAAACAGAAGGAGCTGAATCTGAAGTAGAGAAGATGGCTTGAGTTACTCAAGGATTACGACATCGATATTCTGTTTCACCCGGGGAAGGCCCATGTTGTGGTGGATGCTCTTAACCGGAAATCTATGGGTATTTTGGCACACTTGGAGGCATGTAAAAGGTCGTTGGCTAGAGAGATTCACCAGTTAGCTAGCTTGGGAGTTTGTCTTGCGGACTCTAGTGAAGGAGGGGTAATTGTGCAAAATAGGGCTGAATCATTGCTTGTCGTGGAAGTCAAAGAGAAGCAGTACGGCGATCCATTATTGGTACAACTGAAGGAGGGGATTCATAAACATAAAACTATGGCTTTTACTCTTGGCACGGATGATGGTACACTAAGGTGCCAAGGGCGGCTATGTGTTCCAAATGTAGATGGTCTCCGGGAAAGAATCATGACCGAGGCTGACACTTCTAGGTATTCCGTGCACCCAGGTTCTACGAAGATGTATCATGATCTCAAGGAAGTCTATTGGTGGAATGACATGAAAAGGAATGTAGCAGACTTTGTGGCAAGGTGTCCGAACTATCAGCAAGTAAAGGCCGAACACTAACGGCCTGGTGGGTTGGCACAAAATATAAAAATTCCAATGTGGAAATGGAAATGATTAATATGGACTTTGTTGTTGGACTACCTTGCACTCTGTGCAAGTTTGACTCAATTTGGGTGATTGTGGATCGGCTCACGAAATCAGCCCATTTCTTGCCAGCTAAATCTACCGACACAGTGGAACAGTATGCTCAGTTGTATATCAAGGAAATAGTCAGGCTACATGGTACTCCAGTTTCTATCATTTTTGATCGAGGGGCTCAGTTCACGGCAAATTTTTGGAAGAAATTTCAGCAATGTTTGGGTACTCAAGTGAATCTTAGTACGACTTTCTATCCACAGACTGACGGGCAGACAGAGCAGACTATTCAGACTCTAGATGATATGTTGCGTGCTTGTGTTCTTGACTTCAAGGGTAGCTAGGATGATCATTTACCACTCATAGAGTTTGCTTATAACAACAGCTTTCATGCTAGTATTCAGATGACACCATTTGAGGCGTTATATGGTAGGAGATGTAGATTCCCATTGGGTGGTTCGAAATTGGGGAAGCTGAGTTGATAGGGCCAGACCTCATGCATCAGGCTATGGAAAAAATTAAGACCATTAAGGAGCGGTTGAAGACTGCTCAGAGTCGCCAGAAGTCCTATTCAGACTCATAGGGATTTGGAGTTCAAAGAAGATGATTGAGTATGCTTGAAAATTTCCCCCATGAAAGGTGTAATGCGATTTGGTAAGAAAGGAAAATTGAGTCTGGGTATGTCGGACTATACAGAATCATTCAGAGGATCGGTGAGGTGGCGTACAAGCTTGAGCTACCACCTGAGATGTCATTAGTGCACCCGGTATTCCATATGTCTATGTTGAAGAAGGTAGTTGGAGATCCGTCAACTATTGTGCCGGTTGAGGCCATTAAGGTTAATGAAGAACTGTCATATGAAGAAATTCCAGTTGCCATTCTTGATAGGCAATTCGGAAAGTTGAGAAATAAAGAAATTGCCTCCGTGAAAGTGTTATGGAGAAACCAACAGGTTGAAGAGGCCACTTGGGAGGTCGAGGAAGAGATGAAGAAGAAGTATCCTTACTTGTTTGAATAGCTGTGTAATCCTTTTTATGAACTTGTCGCCTATGAATTTTGTATCACTTGTTCAGTTAATGTAAATGTGTTCTTTTTGATTATATGTTGTTTACATGAGGCCACGGTTGGTATTGTTTTGAGTTATGTTATATCATTGGTTTTTGTACATGTTTTTAGGATGTGATTCTGGGGCTCTCTGACAGGTGGATAGGCCTAGCTACAAAGGAAACTGTGGCAAAACTTTTGGGAATTTAGGGAGTTAGTCAAATTTCGGGCTGATGGTATGTGGTATGAAAACTGAGTTGTATAAGATGCTAATAGTGAACCTTGACCCTCATTCGAGGATGAATGATCTTAAGTGGGGGAGGATGTAAGGCCCCGTGAAAAGTTTTCCTTAAAGCCAGGGTTCTGTGATGTCGGGGCAGGCGTAGAGGTTAATAATAGTAGATGCTAATAGTGAACCTTGATCCTCATTCGAGGACGAATGACCTTAAGTGGGTTTTGGATTGAACAGTGCGCTGAGGAGTTGAAGGAAAATATTTGGCATAAATAGGCGTTTATGCGGCCCATTCTGCGGCCGCATAATCACTCTGCGGGTCGCAGAATGGTCCCAGAGTGAGTCAGTTTTTTGGGTCATTTTGATGTCATTTTCGCGGTCTATTATGCGATCGCATAACCATTTCGCGGGCCACACTCTTGTCGCACAATCAGTCTTGAAGTTTTGCGGAGGGAGGTTCTGCGGCGTATTATGCGATCATAGAACAGGTCTGCGGGCTGCATAGTGACCACAGAACTGGTCAGATCCTTTCCAGTTTTTGCACCCAATTTGTACGGCCGATATGGGGACCGCATATCCATTCTGCGGTCGCATATGCAACCACATACCCTGTTCCGGAGCTTCATTTTTGGGGTTTTAAACCCGATCCTATTCGTTAAAACATGTACCATGGCTCATTTTGAGCACATTTTTGATATTCTAGAGTGAGGGAGAGAGTTCTTAGAGTGAGGGAGCAACCTTCAACCTATTATCCATCAATTCTTGCTCAACCATTAAGGATTAAAAAAGGAAGTCTTCACCCTAAAGGTAAGAATCTATGTCCTAGCTCTCAATTTCAAAATTTTACAAAAATGGGTTAAATAGAGAGAGTATTCTTGGGTATGGGGGTTGTTGTCTTGCATGCATGTATCCTTGAAGTATGTGGGAGGGTTGTGAGCTAAAAATGATAGAGAATAGGTTGGGGAATGGTGGAATCTTCCACAAAAAGGGCCTTAAAACATTGATGCACACCTAGTGTTTGATAATATGCTCAAATGAGCTAAAACTATGATCATCTTCCTAATTTTGGTTCAACTTGTTATATTGCTAAAATATATTAAAGTTGCTAAGAATTCCGGATCATTTTAGAGTTTGAGAAGCTCAATTGAGATATGTTGGCTAAACCCCCTTCTTCATAGAATCGAATCCCACAGTGTTCATGTAATTGGAGTAAGTCCTTGATCATTATTGAATTGGCTATTCCTAATGAGATTGTGTTGAAGGATGTATGTTCAATATTTATTCTAAATGTTTCATAATGTCATCTTGCCATTTGAGGATGTGTTCAAAATGTGAAATATGTGTTAGAAATGTTAAGACTTCATGTCAAGATCGAAATAAAGATTGTTATGTCAAATTGTATGAAAAGCTTCTATGTGCCTTTGATTTTCCAAATTACTCATATGTGAAGTTAATGTCTTGAATGGGAAGCCCTATTGTTGTTGATAATGATAATGATATTTGAATGTGGAAAAGGGAACTAGAATTATGAAATATGGCCAAGTGCCAAGAATGACTTTATAATTATGGCAATTAGTGCCAATGAATTGAAAGGATATGAAAGAAGAATGATGTGAGATGATTGACTGAAAAAGGTAATGTCTTGGGTGAGACGGCCTAGCCGATCGGGCCGTGATCGGACGCCATGCCGCACACATGGTGGTGATTGTGCTGAAAATGATAATTGAAATTGTGGTTATGGTTGATGTCTAAAATGAGACGACCTAGCCGATCGGGTCGTGATCGGACTCCATGTAAGAATACGGTGGTATTGTGAATTGTGAAATATCGGCACTAAAGTTCACCAAACCTAATAACATGGAAATTGACTTGAAAACTTATGTGATCCTTAATATTATTTGAAGCTCTTATTGAATTCTTGACTGTTTCCCCCTTGTATTACTATTCATTCTATTGAGATGGTGTTTAGTTGTACATACCAGTACTATTCGACGGTACTAACGCCCCTTTTATCGGGGGCACTACATCTTCAAATAGATGCAGGTGGTTCCATAGCAGGCAGTGTTGATCAGCGATAGCAGTACATCTTCCTCCTAGCAGACTTGGTGAGCCCCACCTCATTCCGGGGTCATGTATCTTTTGTATATTTTGTTATCACGTTTTGAGGTATAGATGGGGCCTTGTTGCCGGCACTATTGTAACACTCTTTGTATCTTTAGAGGCTTCGTAGACACTATGTGGGTTATACGAGGGTGCTAGATAAGTCAAACAGATTATGTTGTGTTTTGATCTCTTGTTTTACTCGAATCATAAGAATGTGTGTATTTTTGGACTTTAAAATGATGTAACCAATGAGACGATTTAGTATTGTATATATGATCTTCCTACTGTCTAATTATTGAAATTATGTCATCTCTTGATCATGGGTGAGTTGGGTAGAAAGTATCTAATATGCTTGCTCGACCGGGTTCACTCGGTTGAGCGCCGGTCGCGCTTCTTGAGGTTGGGGCCTGACAGGCATGTAGCATATAAAGTAGGAATTCAACAAGTGATTACAATCAACAATTAGCATATAAGGGTGAACTTGACAACAGGGACGAAACATGTGCTAACAATTCCCAGTAAAGCACGTACAAACAATTCTAACAACAAAAGATATAATCAAGAATAAATATCTACAATCAATTGTATAAAAGGAGCCTAACGGTCCAAACCGGTCAAATACCACATATTGGTCGTGTACCCACTCGTCACCTCGTGTACACGACCTCCACCTAATACTAATGACACAATCATCTCAAATCCTAAGGAGTGGTTTCCCCCACACAAAGTTATATAAGACACTTACCTTAACAGAGTTAGGCCAATATCCCAAAATAGCCATCTTGCGCGAAACGACGTTTGGACGGCTCCAATCTAGTCAAAATATTTTTATAAAATAATTACAATTCATATATAATAATTCCGGATAATAATACATCAATTTCTAAATTTTATTCTAAAAGTCAACCTCGGGGCCCGTATCTCGGAACACGACAAAAATGGACGAAATCCAAATACCCATTCCGATACGAGTTCAACCATACCAATTTTATCAAATTCCGATAACGAATCGACCTCCAAATTTTAAATTTTCGTTTTTGAAAAGTTTTATAATTTCTCCAATTTCTTCTATTTGATTTACTAATAATTGATGAAAATAACTATGGAATCATGAGGTATAATCACTTTTGGATATATAACACTTACCACAATCGATATAGTGAAAATCATCTAAAAATCACTTCAATCCGAGCTTCATAGCTCCAAATATGTTAAAATAGCCAAAACCCCAAAATATAGCTTCTGCCCAGGTAGGTCGCATCTTTAAAATGCGACCTACTTCAACTTATTTCCAACCAATAATTGCAGTGAAAACTGTAGTATCAGGCTTCAGTAAATTAATCATAACTTTCCGTAGGAATGTTCAAATGATGAATAGTTTAACTTTATGAAAACTAGAATCAAAGAGTTACAACTTTTATGTTTTGATATTTTCTAGATTCCTTATAAATTTTGAGATATAAGCTTCCAAAGTCAGCTCTGCGCATCAGAAATTTCTGGCGATGCACACTGCTGTAGCCAAAATCTGCAGTTTAAAATGATCCGAAACTCACCCGAGCTTAGGGGTGGCAAGGGGGTCGGGCCCGGTCCTAAGTGGGCTTCGCGGGCCCGGTCCTAAGTGGGCTTCACGGCTCGGTCCTAAGTGGGCCGGTCCTATGCGGTCCGGTCCTAAACGGTCCCGGGCTTCGCGGGCTTATTGCTGGAACTGGCTCGGGACCGGGACCACGAACTAACGGTCCCGGGTTTAGTGGGAAGGTCCCGGGCCTAAACGGGCCGAAACAGGCCTAAACGGGCCCAACAGAAACTTTATATTTTTAATTTTTTTTATAGAAGTTAGAGAAAAAAAATAGTAATAAAGATATATAAGCTATATTCGATTTATATACTATATATACATCTTAAAATATATATATATATATATATATATATATATATATATATATATATATATATACATATATACATCTTAAAATATACTATATATACATCTTAAGATATCTTAAGATGTATATATAGTATAGTATATATAGTATATCTTAAGATGTATATATAGTATAGTATATATAGTATATCTTAAGATGTATATATAGTATATCGAATATAGTTTATATATCTTATGAGATGTATATATAGTATAGACTATAGTATAGTATAAATATAAGCTTATATGTATACTATACTATACTATAATATATATACATCTTACTATATATAAGCTATATTCGATTTATATACTATATATACATCTTAAGATATACTATATATACATGTATATCTACTATATATATATATCTAGTATATCTAGTATACTATGTATATATAGTATATCTTAAGATGTATATATAGTATATCTTAAGATGTATATATAGTATAGTATATATATAGTATATCTTAAGATGTATATATAGTATATCGAATATAGGTTATATATCTTAAGTTGTATATATAGTATAGACTATAGTATAGTATATATATATATATATATATACTATATTATATATACATAGTATACATCTTAAAATATACTATATATACATCTTAAGATATATAAGCTATATATATATATATATATATATATAGTAAGATGTATATATAGTATATCTTAAGATGTATACTATCGAATATGACTTATAAACTATGTATATATATTATAGTATATATATAGTATATTATAGTATATATATACATCTTAAGATATATATATATATATATATATATATATATATATATATATATATATATATATATATAGTTTATATATATACTATACTATAATATATATACATCTTAAGATATATAAGCTATATTCGATTTATATACTATATATACAACTTAATATATACTATATATACATGTATATCTACTATATATATATATCTAGTATATCTAGTATACTATGTATATATAGTATATCTTAAGATGTATATATAGTATATCTTAAGATGTATATATAGTATAGTATATATATAGTATATCTTAAGATGTATATATAGTATATCGAATATAGGTTATATATCTTAAGTTGTATATATAGTATAGACTATACTATACTATACTATATTATATTATACTATATGTATAGCTTAAGATATATAAAAGAACAAAAATATTGTAAAGAGATATTCAAATTAATGCGTTATATTTTTATTATAGCATTAAAAATTATGGCAATATCTTTCTTAGTCTTCCTCCTATGGAATGAGCACAACAAGGTGCTAATACCACCATTGAGAAGAAAAAGAAACTAATCAAGATGTGCCAAAATACAAGTTACATATTAATTTATATGGTATCTCTTACAAATTTCATAAATCCTTCAAGGTCCGGAGAAATTTTCGTTGGTGGTGGCGGAAATGAAGCTTGCTCATCACCGCTTCCAGGCGAAGCATCATCCTCCGCAAGTTCAGCTAGCATTTCTTCGTAAGGTTCGTCTACCTCTGGTTGTGATTCAGCAAGTCCAAAATTTCTTCTTTCCGAACGGATCCAATCTCTGAAAAGTACTGATTTTTCCAAGCTCTCCCTCATAGACGCTCTATAATCACTGAGTTGAAGTCTTGCTTGACTGAAAGCGCTTTCTGATACCACTGTTGAAGCTTGAATAGTTAAAATATCTCGGGCCATCCTTGAAAGAATCGGAAAGTATTTTTCTTTGTCCTTCCACTATTCCAAAATATTAAAGGAGCCGTCGGGATTCACTTCCTCAATTCCCTGTGACAAATAAACTTCAAGCTCATTTAGTTGTGAAAAATCACTAGTACTAGAACCTTGAGAACCCCTGAACCCTGCCCAAGCACTAAGTGCTCTTACTCCCGCAGTTCTTTTAGATGATTGAGAACTAGAAGAAGAAGGAGTTGGAACATTTGGTCTAGCATGATCTAATGCAACTTGATAAGCATTATAAATAGTTTGAACATTTATTTTAATTGAGGCTATTGCGTTCGGAAGTTTAGACAACTCCTCATCTTCAAGTGCTAAACCATTATAAACAGTTTCATACCAAAATTGAGGACCTCCTAATTTCATAGTAGGATTTAACAATGCAGCAATACCATAAATAGGGGGAATAGAGAAAAAATATTTTTTAAACTTTTTTCTCATGGAATAAATAGCAAGTTGATAAATTTCCCCACCCTCTGAAAAATAATCAAATAAATTTGCAAGTTCTGCAATATAAACTAAACAGTTAGAAATAGTAGGATAATATTGCCCAGAAAATTCATTTGTAGCAATATGGAATTTTTCTAAAAAATCTACAAGCATTTTAACATTAGCCCAATCCGCATTTGTAAGGTGCTCATCATCATCACTTACATGAGCATTAAACGTTGAGTTTATGGGGTTTCTATATTCATATGCAATAACTAAACTTTCATACATGTAATTCCATCTAGTTGGACAAGGTTTAGGAACCTTTCTTTCTCTTAGGCCAAATTCATCGCATCTTTTAAAATATTCTCTAAGTCTACTTCTACGGTTTGAATAAAAAAGCCAATTAAGAGCCATTTTAACCTTTTCAATTTCAATATTTAAAATTCACATACCATCACCCACAATTAAATGGTAAATATGACAAATACATCTAACATGAAAAATGTTACTAAATACAGGACTTAGTATAGTGGTAAGCAAGGCTACAATATTTGTGTTACTAGTAGCATTATCCATTGAAACTGACATTATTTTATCACTAATGCAAAAATATCTACAAATATCCGCAATCGTGCTAGAAATAAACTGCCCTGTGTGAGATGAATTAATTATTCTATAAGCAATAATGCGCTTTTGCATTATCCAATGCTCATCAATCCAATGACTGGTAACAGTAAGGTAATCACAGTCATTACCACTTCTACCAATATCAGTTGTAATAGCAAGACGACAATTTATATGAGTAAATAAATAGCGCAAATATTGTTCATATTCATGTTTATATTTATAAATATCACTCTTTACGGTTGTGCGAGGAAAACCTTTATAAGTAGGATTATAAATTTTTCTAATATAATGCACAAAGTGGGGGTTGGAAGGAAAACTATAGGGTAAGCACATAACAGTGACCATTTTTGCCAATTCTTCCCGATCTTTTTTTGGATCATAATATAAAATACCACCGGTAATAGTGTTAATTCCCGGTTGAAATTGATTTGACCCGGTACTGAGGTCAGTCTGACTAGGTGCACTTGTCCCCTCAGCCAAAGCTTTCATACGAAAATATCTAGCTTTATCTTGAGGGTGTAGCAATATGTGTCTAGTCAAACTTTCCTCCCCCCTCCCCCCGACTTCCAACATATTGAAAAACCAACTCTTTGCCATAAGTTTTACACTTAGCCCTATTTTTTTTTCTTAGTTGAGTAAAAAATTGCCAAACAAGAGATGTTTCTGCCCGTTTAGGAGGTTGTCTAGAAAAAGTAGGGGCACTAATAGGAGGGTCAGACGGGAGATCATCTAGATTATTATTAGTTGGGTTAACTTCAGGAGCATGACTAGTGGGTGTATCATCATCCGGTTGCGTTTCATCAAAATCTATTTCTTCATCATCATTTTCATCAATAGTTGGATTACCATAAAGAGCATTCATATATTCATGGTTTAATTGTTCACCGGGTGCAATATTATGGAAAAATTGACTTTCGGTAAATTGTAATAAACTATTATCGCTATCAAGAATAGGAGGTATAGGACGGGTAACATGTTTGGGTCGGGGAGCCGGGGGAAGTAGAGGAGGAACATATTGGCCACTAGATTCACCACTCTTCGATTTTCCCTTATTTTACTAAACATATTTTTTAAGAAATAAGCCATCTTAATTAATCAAGCAAAGTAAATAAAACAAACAAAATTATAATATTAAAACTTAAGAGTTGGAACGAGTTTACCGAATTGACGAACAACTTGTTGGAAATTGATTATCGTTGAAGACTTCAATTCACCAACTTCACAATTGTTTCACAAATTGTAACAATAAAGTACGCAATAGTAGCAATTATAGAAGTAAATTAGAGAGAGATTGTGATAGATTGATGATTTTGTAAGAAAAAATGAAATAATGATGGGGTATTTATAGTTGAAAATAGGAAAAAAGTGTAATTATAAAAAGTTTAGGATTAAAACAAAGTTGAGGGGTTAAATGGCTATTTCATAAATAGCCAACGGCTATTTTTGACAGCCCAACGGTTTTTTTTTTTTTAAAAAAAAATATTTTAAAAAATAGCCGTTGGGCCCGCTAGGCCCGCTAAGGGACCGGGCCGATCTCGGGCCCTGACGGGCCAAACGGGCCCAAATCATAGGACCGGACCATGCCCGCTAAAACCGGACCAAACGGTCCTGGCCCGTTTGGCCCACGGTCCCGGGCCTGGACCGGCCCACTTGCCAGCCTTACCCGAGCTCCTAGGGACCCCGTCCCAACACACCAGTCTCAAAACATATTATGTACTTACTCGAGTCCTTAAATCACATCAAACAACGCTAAAAATACGAATCACACCCCAATTCAAGCTTAATAAAAACTAACGAATTCCAAATCCTACATTCGATGCCGAAACCAATCAAATCAATCCGAAATGACCCCAAATTTTGTATGCAAGTCATGAATGACATAATGGAGCTGTTTCAATTTTCAAAATCAAATTTCGACCCCGATATCAATAAAGTCAACTTCCGGTCAAACTCTCCAAAAATCTCTATTTTTCAACTTTCACCAAAATGCGCCAAATTGTCCTACAGATTTTCAAATTCGGACATGCGCCTAAGTCCGAAATTACCATTCACAGTTATTGGAATCATTAAAATTCCATTACGGAGTCATTTGCTCAAAAGTCAAATCTTCGGTCAAACTTTAGAAATTCAAGCTTTATAAAATCAATCCTTTATTATTTAGTTTTTCAAAAACTAACGGAAAACGTGCCTACACACCTCGGAATAACATCAAATTTTTTACATAAGTCATAAATATTATTATGAAACTGATCGAACTCTCGGAATCCAAATCGGGACCCGGTATCAACAAAAATCCAATTATGGCCAAATTTAAGAATTCTTTAAACCTTTAAATTTCTAGTTTCCGTCAAATGGCGATAATTCAAGTTAGGGACTTTTAAATTTAATTTCGGGTATACGTTCAAGTACTAAATCACGAAACGGACCCACCGGAACCGTCAAAATACTGATCCGAGTTTGTTTGCTCAAAACATTGACCAAAATCAACTCAAATGAGTTTTAAGGGCAAATTTTCACATTTTCTTTGGTTTTTCACATAAAAATTTTCCGGAAAAAGATACGCATTGCGCAAGCAAATCGAAGAAGGCTGAATGGAGCTATTCGACGTCTCGGAATACATAAATGAAGGTTAAAATTAAAATAACCTATCGGGTCATCACAATTTGTAATTCTTTTGTATGACTTTTCATTTTCTTTTTTAGTATTGTTTTCTCTCTAAACAATACATACAATTTTTGAATTTCTAGTTCTTTTATTATACATTTTTAGTTGCTCCTAAATGAGAGAAGGATGAATAAAAATATTTAATGTTGTCAAAATACGTTACACTATTAATTTCTTTTTAAAATTCTTATTGTGTTTATTCACTTCACTTGAGTTTTGACTTGATTTGATGTATAGTACTATTTAAATGACCAATACTAAGATAAAACCAATATTTTCACAGAAACATAAACTTTATTGCCATAATATTCAAAATGCTACACTCTTTTCCTCTCTTTGGATGTGTGTTTTGGTATAACTAAATTAAGAAAATGTTTTCAATGATAAATTATTTTATGATGTTTAATTATAAAAAAATCTCAAGAAAAATATTTTCCATCTAGAGGAGAAAGTTGACCTTCTTTCACTTACCGCCGGAAGTCATTTTCACCGTTTTAAATTTTAGCTTCATATCACTTGTTCCAAAACATTACTAATAGATTTTAATACTAAAAAGTTTCATTAAAACATTATCAAATTTGCTAATATTATTAATAACCTAACACCAAAAAGCATTTTCAATGAAAACAACTTCCTCATACCACTCTTAAATATAGGTCCTTTTTTTTATGAAACTTTAGATTAAATTTTTGTTCTAGGTATCTATTCTGATAAAAAAAAAATTATCAGTTTGAACTCACAATACCATAACTCGAATTATGAACCTTCCTATGAACATTAAATTATTCATTACATACATAACAAGATATGAATTAGCTAAGCTATTATATACATGAGTTGAATTTTGAAGTTTTTCCCTTTTTATTGCTTGTGCATCTAACTCTTATACAGGTTGTATAGCAGGTTGTACATGTGAGATTTAGAAAAATCCCCAGTTTGTCTAAAAATACAACTCCTCTCCCTAATTATCTTGTATTCCGCTTCAATATCTCAATAAATTAACCCTTTATTGTTTTGCAAAGAAATGAGTAAGGTTATGGGATTAGAAAAGGTAAGTAGACATGGTGCAAATCAGTATTAAAAAGTGCATACTTTAACAGTACAAAATACAAAGAACTCATTGAAATATTGTTATTTTATATAAGCATTAATATACCTAAAACGTGCTTCTTCAACTATGGAAATCTTTAATGATTATCTTAAAGAGATATATATGACTAGACCAATATGTAATTGTTGTTTTTGCATTAGTATTAGCAAGTTCATATTACATCAAGAATATGAAGCAGCTAGTTCCACAGATATTACATATTACAGGCTACTCATTTTACTTTCCGGGTACAAAGTTTGTGGCATAAGCCCAAGCATTGTTGGCAACAGGGTCAGCTACGTGATCGAAGAGGTTCTCAATTGGTCCCTTTCCTGTGACAATAGCTTGAACAAAGAAACCAAACATTGAGAACATAGCCAATCGGCCGTTCTTGATTTCCTTCACCTTCAACTCAGCGAATGCCTCGGGATCATCAGCGAGCCCAAGTGGATCAAAAGCTCCTCCGGGATAGATCTTGTCAAGACCTTCACCAAGTGGGCCTCCGCCAACTCTGTATCCTTCAATCAAACCCATGAGCACAACTTGGGATGCCCAAATGGCGAGAATGCTCTGTGCATGGATAAGATTTGGGTTACAAAGATAGTAAAGACCGCCTTCTGAGAAAATCTGAGATCCAGCCTTGAACCAAACAGCCTCACCGAATTTAACACCATTCTTGGAAAGGATTTCAGGGAAGACACAGCCCAAAGTACCAAGCATGGCCCAACGACAATGGATCACCTCAAGCTCACGGTTCCTAGCGAATGTCTCTGAGTCAGCTGAAAGTCCAGCAGTGTCCCATCCGTAATCGCCAGGGAACTCACCAGTCAAGTAAGATGGAGTTTGTTCGGAGAATGGTCCCAAGTACTTTGGCCTGTCTTCTCCATACCTATTTCATCAAGCCACAATATTTTGTTACATTTATGTCATCAAGTTCTAGATTTCTCAAGTTACAATTTTACGTGGAATTGGATTCAATATGGGTGTGTTAAATATCTTTTTAATTTTTAGTGTAACTAATTAATTGACGCGAAAGAAAATCTTAACACAACTGCTAAAGGTGTTGTCGTGTGACTAGGAAGTCAAAAATTTTAAGTCATGAAAATAGTTGCTTGCATAAATGCAAGATAAGGTTGAGCACAATATACATAATATGGTCCGACCCTTTTTAAAAATTTTACGAAAGCTTAGTGCACCAGACTACCTTATAAATAATCGACAGGAACAACTCAAGAATATATAATTCATTCGAGGTGGGAGAAGAAATTAAGAAATTACCAAATGCTTTGTGGGGCACTTTTAACGGTACGTCTCATAGTGGCACGACCACCATTAAAGCTACCAATCTTTCTAACGAGCTCATTTTGTGACTTAAGAACTGTCTGCCCAGAAAATGCAGATTGTTGAATTGCAGAAGTTGCCATTTGAAGATTCTTTTATCTTCTTTGTGCTGATGCTAAGTTTGAAGTACGTACGAAAAAGTTTACTTTCCACTTTCACTGCTAATGCCTAATTGGGAAGAAAAGAAGGCTTATTTATTTATGGGAAATAATGGATTTTGAGGATTACAGAGCAGCAGCTGCTGATTGGTTCCTGCTTTGGATTTAGATTCCCTTCTGATTCTTGCATGGCATAAAGAGGTCTCTGCCGTGCCACGTGGCTTTTGAAGATCTCTTGGCTGAGACCTCTCTTGACTTCTTTGATTCCCTAATAAAGTTGCATTGAGATTTTAATGTTAGAATAATAATGTGGATTAATAATTCTTGAATTATTTAGCACATATTTTGTTATATTTATTAAACGGAAAAGGTCGAAAATTATCGTTTTACTATAAGAAAAAGAACAATTATGCTCTCGTTTAAAGTTGATGTTCTCTCCGTTCCAATTTATGTGAACATGTTTGAGTGGGAACGGAATTTAAGAAAAAATAAAAAAAATTGAAATTTGTGGTCCTAAACAAATCAAAAAGAGGTCGAGAGTATTTTTGTTGTTATAAAAGCTTCTCATTAAGGGTAAAATTGGAAGTTTAAGCTAAATTATTTCAAATTTAGAAGGAGGTCATTCTTTTTTGAACGGACCAAATAAAAAATAAGTTCACATAAATTGAAACCGAGGGAGTAATATTTTTGCCCCTTTTTCCATTTTTAAAATCCACGTGGCATTTTAAAAATACATCCCCCTCCCCCAAAATCTTTCTTCATACTCCCCCACTCTCTTTTTTTATCATACCCCTTATTTTTCTATTATACTAGTCTTAGGGTACTATCTTTGCGCGTGTACCATATATAAGTGAATATGTGATCTTACAAAATTAAGTAATTATTATTAAATAATATGTTGGAGCTATTAAAAAAATTAAAAGAAAATATAAGTTCCTAAAATTGATAAATGTTGATCTAATTTAGCTAGTTCAATAAATAAAGAATACTGCCCTGTAAAAATTCTTATATGCTTTATTGTGATTTTTGATGACTTATGTAGAAATATATGATGAAAAGTATTGTTATTTTTGTTACATAATGATGAAAACAAGTAGTAACAAATAATACTATGATATAGCTAATTTTGCTCTATTTTTTAATTTCTTTCACCGCTAATGCTCTTCTTGTGAAAATAAATTTATGTAACTTAGGAGTTTTATCAACTTAAAAAAATAATTTTACTTACATGAAGATTTTGAAAAGCATTAAATAATATTTTTTTCTAATTAATTAATTCAAAGATTTTTTTTTTGTTTTTGCATTGGGGCTTTGTACTGTTAAAATAACTTAGAAAATATAGATAATCTTTTAACTCCATTACTTCTCAAACAATTATTTTTCTCTTAATTAATTTTTGAATAATATTTCAAAATTACATTCAACAATTAAAAAAATAATTAATTAAGTACATACCTCTTGCTTTTAATAGTTACAATCTATAGAAGTTTCTCCTTATAAGAATAAGTTCCATATAAGAAAAATGAATGTCTAAACATATTTTATAAGAAAATTGCCTTGTTATTCAGGGAACGCCTTGTTATTCACCGCTGATATATGTTCATGTGGGCTGCCTTAATTGGATTGATCATCCAACCTGCTCATCTTTTACAAAATTAGATCATCAATAAGCTTATCAGACTCCTTTCTTATTGAAAAGCTTGGTCATATATGTTCAGAACTTTGTTGTTTTGTTTCCTGAAATATTTCTTCTGTGTAATTACAAAAGATGTTTTTGCCTTCGTGAAAGTGTTATGGAGAAACCAGCAGGTTGAAGAGGCCACTTGGGAGGCCGAGGAAGAGATGAAGAAGAAGTATCCTTACTTGTTTGAATAGCTGTGTAATCCTTTTTATGAACTTGTCGCCTATAAATTTTGTATCACTTGTTCAGTTAATGTAAAGGTGTTCCTTTTGATTATATGTTGTTTACATAAGGCCACGGTTGGTATTGTTATGAGTTATGTTACATCGTTGGTTTGTGTACATATTTTTAGGATGTGATTCTGGGGCTCTCTGACAGGTGGATAGGCCCAGATACAAAGAAAACTCTGGCAAAATTTTTGGGAATTTAGGAAGTTAGTCAAATTTCGGGCCGATGGTGTGTGGTATGAAAACTGATTTGTATAAGATGCTAATAGTGAACCTTGACCCTCATTCGAGGACGAATGATCTTAAGTGGGGGAGGATGTAAGGCCCCGTAAAAAAATTTCCTTAAAGCGAGGGTTTTATGATGCCAGGGCAGGCGTAGGGGTTAATAATAGTAGATGTTAATAGTAAACCTTGACCCTCATTCGAGGACGAATGATCTTAAGTGGGTTTTGGATTGAACAGTGCGCTGGGGAGTTGAAGAAAAATATTTGGCATCAAATAGGCATTTCTGCGGCCCATTCTACGGCTGCATAATCACTCTGCGGGGTCGCAGAATAGTCCCCGAGTGAATAAGTTTTTTGGGTCATTTTGATTTCATTTTCGTGGTCTATTATGCGACCGCATAACCGTTTCGCGGGCTGCACTCTTGTCGCATAATCAGTCTTGAAGTTTTGTGGAGGGAGGTTCTGCGGCGCATTATGCGATCGCATAACAGGTCTGCGGGCTGCATAGTGACCGCAGACCCGGTCAGATCCTTTCCAGTTTTTGCACCCAATTTGTGCGGCCGATATGCGTCCACATATCCATTCTGCGATTGCATATGCGACCGCATATCCTGTTCCGAAATTTTATTTTTTGGGTTTTTAAACTCGATCCTATTTCGTTAAAACATGTACCATAGCTCATTTTGAGCACATTTTTGATATTCTAGAGTGAGGGAGAGAGTTGTTAGAGTGAGGGAGCAACCTTCAACCTATTATACATAAATTCTTGCTCAACCATTGAGGATTAAAAAAGGAAGTCTTCACCCTAAAGGTAAGAACCTATGTCCTAGCTCTCAATTTCAAAATTTTATAAAAATAGGTTAAATAGAGAGAGAATTCTTGGGTGTGGGGGTTGTTGTCTTGCATACATGTATCCTTGAAGTATGTGGGAAGGTTGTGAACTAAAAATGGTAGAGAATAGATTGGGGAATGGTGGAATCTTCCACAAAAAGGGCCTTAAAACATTGATGCACACCTAGTGTTTGATAATATGCTCAAATGAGCTAAAACCATGATCATCTTCCTAATTTTGGTTCAACTTGTTATATTACTAAAATATATTGAAGTTTCTAAGAATTCCGGATCATTTTAGAGTTTGAGAAGCTCAATTGAGATATGTTGGCCGAATCCCACAGTGTTCATGTAATTGGAGTAAGTCCTTGATCATTATTGAATTGTATATTCCTAATGCGATTGTGTTGAAGGATGTATGTTCAATATTTATTCTAAATGTTTCATAATGTCATCTTGACATTTGAGGATGTGTTCAAAATGTGGAATATGCATTAGAAATGTCAAGACTTCATGTCAAGATCGAAATAAAGATTGTTATGCCAAATTGTATGAAAAGCCTCTATGTGCCTAAGATTTTCCAAATTGCTCATATGTGAAGTTAATATCTTGAATGGGAAGACCTATTGTTGTTGATAATGATAATGATATTTGAATGTGAAAAAGGGAATTAGAATTATGAAATATGGCCAAGTGCGAAGAAAGACTTTATAATTATGGCATTTAGTGCCAATGAATTGAAAGGATATGAAAGAAGAATGATGTGAGATGATTGACTGAAAAAGGTAATGTCTTGGGTGAGACGGCCTAACTGATCGGGACATGATCGGACGCCATGCCGCACACATGGTGGTGACTGTGCTGAAAATGATAATTAAAATTGTGGTTATGGTTGATGTCTAAAATGAGATGACCTAACCGATCGGATCGTGATCGGACTCCGTATAAGAATACAGTGGTATTGTAAATTATGGAATATCGGCACTAAAGTTCACCCAACCTAATAACATGGAAATTGACTTGAAAACTTATGTGATCCTTAACTTGATGTTTTAATATTATTTGAAGCTCTTATTGAATTCTTGACTGTTTCCCCCTTGTATTACTATTCATTCTATTGAGATGGTGTTTAGTTGTACATACTAGTACTATTCGACGGTACTAACGTCCCTTTTACCGGGGGCGCTGCATCTTTAAATGGATGCAGGTGGTTCCATAACAGGCAGTGTTGATCAGCGATAGCAGTACACCTTCCTCCTAGCAGACTTGGTGAGCCCCACCTCATTTCGGGGTCATGTATCTTTTGTATATTTTGTTATCACGTTTTGAGGTATAGCTGGGGCCTTGTTGCCGGCACTATCGTAACACTCTTTGTATCTTTAGAGGCACCGTAGACACTATGTGGGTTGTACATGAGTGCTAAAAAAGTCAAACACATTATGTTGTGTTTTGATCTCTTGTTTTACTCGAATCATAAGAATGTGTGTATTTTTGGACTTTAAAATGATATAACCAATGAGATGATTTAGTATTGTATATATGATCTTCCTACTGTCTAATTAATGAAATCATGTCATCTCTTGATCATGGGTGAGTTGGGTAGAAAGTATCTAACATGCTTGCTCGAACGGGTTCACTCGGTTGACCGCCGGTCGCGCTTTCCGAGGTTGGGGCGTGACAGGCATGTAGCATATAAAGCAGGAATTCAACAAGTGATTACAATCAACAATTAGCATATAAGGGTGAACTTGACAACAAGGGCGAAACATGTGCTAACAATTCCCAGTAAAGCACGTACAAACAATTCTAACATCAAAAGATATAATCATGAATAAATATCTACAATCATTTGTATAAAAGGAGTCTAATGGTCCAAACCATACGAAAAAGTTTACTTTCTACTTTCACTGCTAATGCCTAATTGGGAAGAAAAGAAGGCTTATTTATGGGAAATAATGGATTTTGAGGATTACAGAGCAGCAGCTGCTGATTGGTTCCTGCTTTGGATTTGGATTCCCCTTCTGATTCTTACATGGCATAAAGAGGTCTCTGCCGTGCCACGTGGCTTTTGAAGATCTCTTGGCTGAGACCTCTCTTGACTTCTTTGATTCCCTAATAAAGTTGCATTGAGATTTTAATGTTAGAATAATAATGTGGATTAATAATTCTTGAATTATTTAGCACATATTTTGTTATATTTATTAAACGGAAAAGGTCGAAAATTATCGTTTTACTATAAGAAAAAGAACAATTATGCTCTCGTTTAAAGTTGATGTTCTCTCCGTTCCAATTTATGTGAACATGTTTGATTGGGTACGGAATTTAAGAAAAAATAAAAAAAATTGAAATTTGTGGTCCTAAACAAATCAAAAAGGGGTCGAGAGTATTTTTGTTGTTATAAAAGTTTCTCATTAAGGGTAAAATTGAAAGTTTAAGCTAAATTGTTTCAAATTTAGAAGGAGGTCATTCTTTTTGGAACAGACCAAATAAAAAATAAGTTCACATAAATTGGAACCGAGGGAGTAATAATTTTGCCCCTTTTTCCATTTTTAAAATCCACGTGGCATTTTAAAAATACATCCCCCTCCCCCAAAATCTTTCTTCATACTCCCCCACTCTCTTTTTTTATCATACCCCTTATTTTTCTATTATACTAGTCTTAGGATACTATCTTTGCACGTGTACCGTATATAAGTGAATATGTGATCTTACAAAATTAAGTAATTATTATTTAATAATGTGTTGGAGCTATTAAAAAATTAAAAGAAAATATAAATTCCTAAAATTGATAAATGTTGATCTAATTTAGCTAGTTCAATAAATAAAGAATACTGCCCTGTAAAAATTCTTATATGCTTTATTGTGATTTTTGATGACTTATGTAGAAATATATGATGAAAAGTATTGTTATTTTTGTTACATAATGCTGAAATAAAGTAATAACAAATAATACTATGATATAGCTAATTTTGCTCTATTTTCTAATTTCTTTCACCGCTAATGCTCTTCTTGTGAAAATAAATTTATGTAACTTAGGAGTTTTATCAACTTAAAAAATAATTTTACTTACATGAAGATTTTGAAAAGCATTAAATAATATTTTTTTCTAATTAGTTAATTCAAAGATTTTTTTTTTTTGTTTTTGCATTGGGGCTTTGTACTGTTAAAATAACTTAGAAAATATAGATAATCTTTTAACTCCATTACTTCTCAAACAATTATTTTTCTCTTAATTAATTTTTGAATAATATTTCAAAATTACATTCAACAATTAAAAAAATAATTAATTAAGTACATACCTCTTGCTTTTAATAGTTACAATCTATAGAAGTTTCTCCTTATAAGAATAAGTTCCATATAAGAAAAATGAATGTCTAAACATATTTTATAAGAAAATTGCCTTGTTATTCAGGGAACGCCTTGTTATTCACCGCTGATATATGTTCATGTGGGCTGCCTTAATTGGATTGATCATCCAACCTGCTCATCTTTTACAAAATTAGATCATCAATAAGCTTATCAGACTCCTTTCTTATTGAAAAGCTTGGTCATATATGTTCAGAACTTTGTTGTTTTGTTTCCTGAAATATTTCTTCTGTGTAATTACAAAAGATGATTTTCAATGAATGTTTTAAGATTATGTGATCTTTTGAATATCAGTGATGCTTGATGTTAACCTTGAATATGTAATACACACTTAATGGTAAATCTTTGCTTGTAAAAGTTGTTACACCCCATGTTTTCGTACGTGAAAGTATGCCATAAGTAAATTGATATAAACTTGAAAATGAGATGTTACATCCCCCATTCTCGTACGATAGAGTTTCGTCGTAAGCTAATCGACGTAAGCTCGGGAATGAGATTATTTGACATTATTACGCTATTTCAAATAAGTGATGAGTAAATTCGTGAAGGTGAAAGGGTAAGTGAATCGAAGAAAATGAGTTTCGTCGAACTTTGACATTTTGGGATAAAATACGGTTCGAGCTATAATACCCCGTATTTATGGACTAGTATCATACAAGGTAGCACATGACCATGGTAGTAAGGTGTATAAAGTATGTTAAAAGTGATTAGTATTTTAAGTGAATTAGGATATTACCTAATTATGTTGGGAAGGGGTTAATTATTAATTTTAGTGAAAAATGTAGAATTTGAAAACTATATATATATTTGGTGAAATATTTAAGTGAGATTTTTTTAGGGGACATCATCCACTTGGGATATAGAAACTTGGCAGCAAATGACCTTCTTAAAAACCTACACCCATATTAGTGACTCTTAAGTTGTATGGTAAGGTGGCAAAATTAGAGGTTTATGTGGCTAAGTCACCACATGAAGTGGGGCCCACAACCTACTAATTAAAGAAACTTCTTATCTCATTAGATTGGATGTTAGGCTTGCTAGTTAAGGATGGAAAACTTCACCAAGAAAATTTCATCCAAGATCATATAAGATAGAAACGTAAGTTACTTCAATTCATACGAGACTTCTTAGAAAATTAGCAATGGGATTTTGCGATTCTAAAGGAGTACGGTGCAATATTTATCGAGTATCATATTTCCCTACTTCGATCCGCCGTTATGTGTTATCGTAATTGACGTGTGTTAGAGGAATTGTCAAGAGAATTGGCTCAGGTATGTTAAGGCTAAACCTTTCTTCATTTTGGCATGATCTCGTAATTACATGTATTTGATAACGAGGCATAAAGAGAAATTCATACTCCCGAATTTATATACATTATCCTAGTCTCATAAATTACAGTATTCTCCTTATCGGAACTTCATATTTAATTGAGTATTGTCTTCTTCCAGTCAAGTGAGCAGAGAGCCTATATATACAGTATTACAGTATTTTCATTACCATCGAGCTATAATCGATGGGTAAGCCCCTATTGGGCAACCTCTTATCAGATGGTAAGTTATATACTGAGCCTACTGTGGTCGAGCGCCTATGAGCGAGCCCAGTTGGCCGAGATACAGAGCCTAGTATGGTCGAGCGCCTATGAGCGAGCCTACTACGGCAGAGCAGTTGTATATATACCGAGTCTTATAGGGCCTCACAGTTATTTTACGTACTATATTGAGAGAGTTGAGTCAATATCAGCAGGTAAGCATATCTTCAGATTATCTTTGACTCCTAGTTACTTTCAGTTATTATATTATCACTTCAGTTTCAGTTTTCAGTTATTCTGTTGCCTTACATACTCGGTACATTATTTCGTACTGATATCCCTTTTGCCAAGGACGTTGCATTTCATGCGTGCAGATTCAGACAGACAGACAGACGAGTAGACCTCCTCAGTAGGTGTTGCCCGAGTTCATCTTGATTGGTAAGCTCTGCGTCCTTCGGAGTTACCGGGTCTAGAGTTTTACGTACATCTTGTGTATATATGTATATATATATTATGGATAGGTCGGGACCCTGTTCTGATCACAGTACATCTATCAGTAGAGGCTTGTAGACATATCCTGTCAGTTAATGCAATATGTTGGGCTTGTAAGCCTTGTATGTATATTTTGTTGGTTTGTCAGCTGTAATAGTTATGACGGCCTTGTCGGCCCAGCTTTATATTGATATTTAGTCAGTGTTCGCAAATTGTCTTGCAATATGGCCCATGACCAAAGTATGATATTATATGTTTAGAGTCCCTTAGTCACAAGTTGGTACGCAAGGATAGGTGAGGCACCGGGTGCCGGTCTCGACCCCCAGGTTCCGGGCGTGACAAAAGTGGTATCAGAGCAGTTCTGTCCTAGGGAGTTTACAAGCCGTGTCTAGTAAAGTCTTGTTTATGGGTGTGTTGTACACCACACTTATAAGCAGGAGGCTACAGGGCATTTAGGACTGTCACTTTTTCTTCTTACTCTAGATCGTGTGATAGAGCTCAGTCGTAGAAATTCAAATTCCTAAATTCTATTATATTCGTAATACAATGATACCTACATCGAGAAAGACAGTTGGTAAGACATATAGCTGTGGAAGAGTTGAGTCAGAGGAACTCGATCTTGCATCATGCTTATGATGAGTAAATGTAAGGTCTTCAGTATATCATGTGTGTGCTAAGACGTGTAAGCCTCTTGATAAGGAGCCTTAAGGCAAAGAATATCTATCCACCCTTATGGTGAAAAGAAATGAGAGATTCAGAAGGAAAATACAAGTTTCAACAAGTAAAAGAAGTAAGGTAAAGAAGGGTACGAGGCACCCAGTTAAAGAAGATTATAGGTATTTACAATTCAGGCAGAGAAATATAAGCATTTTGAGTTACCTTCAACAGTAACAGAGGTATGTGCAATTGGTCACACCCATCTCAGTTATGCCTTATGGGAGCTGATAGATATAGTTTAAGAGAACTATAGGATATTGGGATCAAGTTGGGGTTAGAGTAACCCAAAATAGTGCATGGATTTTTAGCATTAGTTGATACTTCCGAATGATAGCGCAAATGTGGTAATAGATCTCCTTGTGAGACACCCAGATGGTGCACTCTAAAATAGTACAGCTAGATATGAGTACAAAGATAGGCAATGGAAGCCTTAAAGGGATAAATATTACCTTAGTGTGGCTCCCATCCCTAGAAGAGAAAGAATGTTAGGCAACCCGAAGAGCCACTAGATGGAGCAAAGGGGAGCTAAAAGCAAAAGAATGTCTTGTTCAAGTTTTCAGAATAAAGTGATAGACATAAATGTTAGCGGGAAATAAGAAAAGAGTTAATGAAGCATTATAAGTAAGATATGATACATGGATGACAACGGTAGATCAAAAGATGACAGTATTACAGATTCTATAATCAAGTGAAGGAAAAGACGAGAGGTGACAGGCCTTGAGACGACAAAATAGTATAGGCCATAAAGTCATATTCTCATTTCGAGAAATAAGTTTGTGACTCCAACGCGACTACCAGAAGGAAAAGTTAAACCCAGAGTAATAGAAATCAGTATGGGCTGGTAAACAAGATAAACTAAACATGAATTAGGAACTGAATGATTTGATAATGGTCGACGTCATGAAAATTTCAGATTTCGTTCTGGCGATAATAGAATGGACAACAGAAGACGATTCATGAGAAATTCAGAGAATGGTCATTCAGGAGACGCTTCCCTAAAGCAAGCAATATGAGCAAAGTTTAGCTTAAGGGACTGTATGTGCAAGTTATACTAAGTGTCACCCTTGCGAGTAAGGAAATTTATTATCCCTGGTACAGAAGGATTACCGCGAGGCGAGTAAGGGTCATCGATGATATGAAAAGACGCCAAAGATGAAGAGGTAAAATATCTATACGTAGATCATCGTAGCTCTAAATCATAGTACTCCCCAAAAGGGGGGAATATGGAGTGATGTGGCATTAAGTCAGAATTAAGTGGTTCTAGTAACTATGCAATGGTAAAGGAAGAATGCGATAAAAATGAGAAAGGGATGATATTGCACTTATTCAAATCTTACAGATATGCTACGATTTCAGAATATTATGCAAGCACGATGTCAAGGAGAGGAAGTAAGGGTTCCAGCCCGGGATGTTTTTGATAAATAAGGAGCATGTGCAAGAGGTAAGTTAAGACAAAAGGAATAACCCAAGAAAGATTACGTGGAATATTGATATGAAAATGGGCCAAAGAGTAGTTAGCAGTTGACTCAGGAAGAGCCTAGTTATGGCTAGACAGGTGGTTACAGACGAATCAGCAGATCGTGCAAGATAAATATAGTAAAACCCAATATAGTGAATTCAGTCTCGCAGATATGACATCGTAACCTTGAGAAATATTAAGATAGGAGTTGGGGTAGTTAAAGGTACCGTATGAGTGTTACGGAGGAAAAAGAGAGTGCCACTGGGAAGATAATCAAAATATCAGCTCAGAAGCAACCCTACGAGCACAAGGGCATGAAGGTAAGTAAGTAAGGATAATTAGAAGTAGGAAAGAACATCAAAAATTCCGCCGCGTAAACAATGTTATAAGCTTGCAGCCTTGCAAGAATCAGAGGGTCCTCCCTAAGTACTACAATGAAAGACTAGCTGAGGAAGTAAGGAAGAAGGCTTCGACCTAAGCTCAGTGACCTAAAGAAGAAATGATCTTATAACAACAGTCTCACAACAACATTGTATGCACTCTATAAGAAAGTGTCACCTACCATGGCTAACAGACAGGAAGTAAAAATCAGAAGTGATATTCAAGATCATATGAGTGGTATGGAATTTCAATATGTATGTGCACTAAGATAAGTTAAGTATGCACACAACAAGGAGGCAGAAAGACCAGGAAAAGTAATTGTCTATGTTTAAAGAAAGCTTAGAAGGAACGAAAGGAATTATTTGATCAGTGATCCAGAGTTAGTTACGTCATGAACGCACTTACGATTTCGGAATATTATCCATGCAACATATATACTGACATTCATACAGTCGTAGAAGACTCCGGTATAAGTTAAAAGAAAGAATTGAGCCCAGGGTATAAACAAAGGATTGAATTGTTAGAAGATTGTATCATGGATATTCTATAGTGCCCATGGAAGGCTAAAGTAATAACTAATACCAGGAGCCGCAGATTGGAAGATAGATCAAGCCTACATGAAGGCTGATCAAAAGGAAGAGGAAACTAAAGAGTTACATCAACTAAATAAATCAGGAGTCTGATTATTAGACCCAGAAAATTATAGAACCGTGATTGAGAACATAGCAGAATCACTCTTAATATCAGAGGTGCAAGAGAGATAGTACAATAACCATATTCTATAATGGCTCTATGAGAAAGCCAGTTAGAAGAGTACCATCCGCATAAGAAGTCAGTATGAAGCTTCCACCGGATCGTGCATGCACCAGAGGTGCTAGTATTATAATAGAGCTTCAAGTCATGGATGTGAATTATACCTATGTGGAAAAGAGGTCATGAAAGAAACAGAAGATGTGATGCGAGATTTTAAGATAAGTAAGGTAAAGGTGAACAACGTACAAGATACTCAAGTGCAGAAGGTTGTGAATAGTCAATACTTCGGATAAAAATCTAGAAGCATGGGGATTCAGTATCCAGGAATGATATCAGTGTCGTCAGTGGCATATCTTCCAGCCTATGGTTTCTAGGTATCGAGAAGCCTAATTAAGAGAGTAAAGAAGAGTTAGAAACGATGTGATGTCTCACTTGATGTTCCAGGATGACATAAGGAAATCTATGATGCAAGCAAGTTGAAGGAAGGTTGAGAGTAGTATAAATAGATATGTGTAGGTTACAAGCTAAAGTATGATAAAGCGACAGGGTTTTAGGAAGACAGGAGTAAGGATAAGAAAAGGCGAGTGAGAAGGTGACGAGAATGAATAAGTCCTCAGGCTTAAGCCCATGAAAATAAGAGGGCTAATGGTTTCTCTAAGTTATCGAAAGCTCAGTATAGCCTGAATGAACTCAAGGGAGTCTAAGAATAATAGCATTTAGAAGAGATAAAATGCTGCCCTGATAGTATAATGAGGGTGTAATTGTGATAGATAAAGGATGACGTTTGGGCCTTCGATTGAGTAATGATTTGATTTCATGGACGACACGGGATTAGAATACCCTCACCTATAAGATGAATCACATTGGGATGCTATGAAATATGGTTATGGAAGTATGGTATCGCCCCCAGGTGGATCAGGAAAATCATTTCAAATGTTCCTCGAGGCAACGTGAGCCCTAGTAAGAGGTTTCAAGTTATCAATGATAGATTGTAGATCAATATTAAGGTGAATCAACAATGGATGGATAAAAGTCAAAAAGTATGAGATGAGATTAGGCCATCATTCTTAAGATGAACATCAATGAAGAAGCATTAAAGGACTTAGATTTATACATATAGGACAAGCAACGAGAGTAACCTGAAGTTTGGTAGTAGACCTCAGTAACGATAAATCGAAGTAAGAGTTATGGTATAGTATGACCTACCTTGATGCAGTAAAGTCATACGGATGGATAACCGGGTCTAGGAAATAAGGTATAACAATATTCGTAAGTTCAACAAAATACCGAGCGAAGAACTTCAGTATACCTATAGATGCCCAGAGGGACATCTTGTCGAGCTCTGTATATGTTTACAAAGTGAGACCTAGAGATTGGCTAAAAACCTGGAGGAAAAAATGAGGGAATCGCATAGGTGCACTTACAAGGTTAGAGTCATACATGCTGCATAATAAAAGGTAGCAAAAGTTATGAGATTGGAAGAATGCCTACCACAGGTCGTGGTGTGAGAAAGAGGCCTAAAGGGGGGAATGACCTGGCCTTTGGATTTATTCACAGAACAATTGCATAGATGGCAAGAAGAATACTAAAGTATTCGCAAGGACTATAGGTTATGATAATGATAAGTGCATCAGTCAACATTCGAGGACGAATATTCCAAGGGGGGAATGATGTTACACCCCATGTTTACGTACGTGAAAGTACGCTATAAGTAAATTGATATAAGCTTGGAAATGAGATGTTACATCCCCCATTCTCGTACGATAAAGTTTCGTCATAAGCTAATCGACGTAAGCTCGGGAATGAGATTATTTGAGATTAAAAGTATTACGCTACTTCAAATAAGTGATGAGTAAATTCGTGAAGGTGAGAGGGTAAGCGAATCGAAGAAAATGAGTTTCGTCGAAATTGGCATTTTGGGATAAAATACGGTCCGAGCTATAATACCTCGTATTTATGGACTAGTGTCATACAAGGTACCACATAACCATGGTAGTAAGGTGTATAAAGTATGTTAAAAGTGATTAGTATTTTAAGTGAATTAGGATATTACCTAATTATGTTGGGAAGGGGTTAATTATTAATTTTAGTGGAAAATGTAGAATTTGAATAAAAAAAATTGGTGAAATATTTATGTGAGATTGTTTTAGGAGACATCATCCATTTGGGATATAGAAACTTGGAAGCAAATGATTTTCTTAAACAAGATAAAAACGTGGTAGCAAACCTACACCCATATTAGTGACTCTTAAGTTGTATGGTAAGGTGGCAAAATTAGAGGTTTATGTGGCTAAGTCACCACATGAAGTGGGGCCCACAACCTACTAATTAAAGAAACTTCATATCTCATTAGATTGGACGTTAGGCTTGCTAGTTAATGATGGAAAAATTCACCAAGAAAATTTCGTCCAAGATCATATAAGATAGTAACGTAAGTTACTTCAATTTATATGAGACTTCTTAGAAAATTAGCAACGGGATTTTGCGATTCTAAAGGAGTACGGTGCAATATTTCTTAAGTATCATACAAATATTTTTCTACTTCGATCCGCCGTTACGTGTTGTCGCAATTGACGTGTGTTAGAAGGATTGTCAAGAGAATCGGCTCAGGTATGTTAAGACTAAACCTTTCTTCATTTTGGCATGATCTCGTAATTACATGTGTTTGATAACGAGGCATAAAGAGAAGTTCATACTCCTGAATATATATACATTATCCTAGACTCATAAATTACAGTATTGTCCTTATCGGGACTTCATATTTAATTGAATATTGTCTTCTTCCAGTCAAGAGAGTAGAGAGCCTATATATACAGTATTACAGTATTTTCATTACCATCGAGTTATAATCGATGGGCAGGCCCCTATTGGGCAACCTCTGATTAGATGGTAAGTTATATACCGAGCCTACTACAGTCGAGCGCCTATGAGCGAGCCCAGTTGGCCGAGATATAGAGCCTAGTATGGACGAGCGCCTATGAGCGAGCCTACTACGGTAGAGCAGTTGTATATATATTGAGTCTTATAGGGCCGGACAATTATTTTACTTACTATATTGAGGGAGTTGAGTTAGTATCAGCACGTAAGCATATCTTCAGATTATCTTTGACTCCCAATTACTTTCAGTTATTATATTATCAGTTCAGTTTCAGCTTTCAATTATTTTGTTGCCTTACATACTCGGTACATTATTTCGTATTGATGTCCCTTTTGCCGGGGACACTGCATTTTATGCGTGCAGGTTCAGACAGACAAACGAGTAGACCTCCTCGGTAGGTGTTGCCCGAGTTCAGCTTGATCGATAAGCTCCGCGTCCTTCGGAGTTGCCGGGTCTAGAGTTTTACGTACATCTTGTATATATATATGTATATATAAGTTATGGATAGGTCGGGACCCTGTTCTGATCACAGTACATCTATCAGTAGAGGCTTGTAGATATATCCTGTCAGTTAGTGCAGTATGTTGGGCTTGTAAGCCTTGTATGTATATTTTGTTGGTGTGCCAGTTTCATCCCCCAGGTTCCGGGCGTAACAGAAGTAGTAGTTTTTAGCTGAAGTTGATGGGTGTTCGTCGGTCGGTACGTTTGGTACGGTATTTAGGCATTTCGGTTCGGTATTTTCGGTATTCGATTTCTTAAAATGCTATATCAATACAATACCTAATTAAATTCGGTATGGTTCGATTTTTCTCCTTTCGGTTTGTTCGATTCGGTAACTTCGGTTTGAATACTAACTAGTGCATAGAGTTATAGACTGTAATATTCTTAATTATAGTACTCAAAAGTACAAAACTAAAAATATTTATTGACAAAAGTTTTGTCCAAAACCAACAAATATCAATCTAGAGAGAGAAAATGTACATAAAGAAATAAATTTAATCATTAGAAATGTCTTGTTACTTGGAGTAAATTGATGAACTTAGAGAATAAAAGAAAGTAAAATTTTTAGATTTTTTTATATTTATGTTATAATTAATAATATGTGTATTGTGTAATATAATATATACTTCCTCCGTTTCAATTTATTTGAATCTATTTCCTTTTTAGTCCGTGCCAAAAAGAATGACCTCTTTCCTTATTTGGAAATAATTTACCTTTATACAATGATTTATAACCACACAAAATAAATGTGCCTCATTTTACACCACAAGTTCAAAAGTCTTCTCTCTTTTCTTAAACTCCGTGCCCAGTCAAATGGGTTCACATAAATTGAAACGGAGAGAGTATTTCAGTATTTTATTTTAAAATACCAAATATCATACCAAATACCAATTTTTTTTAAAACTTAAACCAAATACCATACCGAATACCACAATATCGAATACAAATACCAAAATTTTCGATTTCGATACGGTAATTCGGTATTTACCAAATTATGCGCAGCCCTAGTGCACTGCTGGTCATTTATGCTCAATTATAGATGCAAAACAACAAGAAGGTTGTTAGAAATTAGTCATATCGAAGACAAGCTGACTTAATATACCATATCCTTTATTTCTTTCAAACACAACCTTCCAAGTGCTGGTCTCCTCTTTTATACACTTCCTCTTGCCATTTTCCTCTTCAAAAAAAAAAGTCGTACTGCTTTCTCTACATCAAACTAGCTAACTTTAACATAAGCATTCTAACATTTCTCTTTTGGACTTTGTTCTCTAGTCGCCCATTCGGCTCCCTGCTACATCATGGCTGAAATTTCAATAAACCAATTACCAATGTCAAAAGCTAGCCATTCTCTCCCTATATATGCACATTTTAAAGCCCTCAAAACAAACAAAATCCTCTATTATTATCACATTTTGGAGTTGGTAGTTGAAGTTGCTTTTTTCATGGGAAGGCAGAATAGTGATCCTAATATTGCAGGTCCTTCTATTGAATTACTACAAGAAAGATTCAGGCAACTAGAAAGAGCAAAATTGCAGAGAGAAAGCGGAACAATAAAATCGTTCTCAGAGCCCCATGTAATGACTTCAGCCAAGAATTTTGTCGCTGTCAAGCCAGACGTACCACATGAACTGATTTTTCTATCGCGGACATCTAAATCAGATCAAGATCAGCTCTTTCTTGGACTCAGTTTGAACAGCAAGCACACAGTGGTCCAAGTCAGAAAGACTCAACATTCGCAGTAGAGTTTGAATCCTAAACATAAACAAGAAAATTCTGAGGTTGATACTTCTCTTCATTTGTAGGCATACAATTTTTGTGCCAGACTCTTTTTAAGTGTTTAAAGAAGAGGGAAACTAAATGTAATTATAAAGAACTAGCTATATCATGTTGATATACTCATGTTTGAATAGAGAGAATTGAAGAATATGTAATGTTGGCTTTTGCATATATATTAGTAAGGTCATAGTACATCCAAAACATGCAGTAGCCCCACAAATTTTACATATAACAGGCTACTCATTTCATTTTCCGGGTACAAAGTTTGTGGCATAAGCCCAAGCGTTGTTGGCAACAGGGTCAGCAACATGGTCGAAGAGGTTTTCAATTGGTCCCTTTCCTGTGACAATAGCTTGAACAAAGAAACCAAACATTGAGAACATAGCCAATCGGCCGTTCTTGATTTCCTTCACTTTCAACTCAGCGAATGCCTCGGGATCATCAGCGAGCCCAAGTGGGTCAAAAGCTCCTCCGGGATAGATCTTGTCAAGACCTTCACCAAGTGGGCCTCCGCCAACTCTGTATCCTTCAATTAAGCCCATGAGCACAACTTGGGATGCCCAAATGGCAAGAATGCTCTGTGCATGGATAAGATTTGGGTTACCAAGGTAGTCAAGACCGCCTTCTGAGAAAATCTGAGATCCAGCCTTAAACCAAACTGCCTCACCGAATTTAACACCATTCTTGGAAAGGATTTCAGGGAAGACACAGCCCAAAGCACCAAGCATGGCCCAACGACAATGGATCACCTCAAGCTCACGGTTCCTGGCGAATGTCTCTGGGTCAGCTGAGAGTCCAGCAGTGTCCCATCCGTAATCACCTGGGAACTCACCAGTCAAGTAAGATGGAGTTTGCTCGGAGAATGGTCCCAAGTACTTTGGCCTGTCTTCTCCATACCTATTTCATCAAGCCACAATATATTTTGTTACATTTATGTCATAGCTCTAGATTTATCAAATTACAATTTTACTCTTTCAGTGGATTAAAACATGGGTGTTATATATCCTTTTAATTTTTGTGTATCTAAATAATTGAAGCGAAAGGAAATCTTAACGCAACCACTAGAGTTGTGTGATCAGAAGGTCAAGAATTTAAGTTATGAAAGTAGTTACTTGCAGAAATACAGAAGAGACATAATGTAATCTGAACTTTTTTTTTAATTTTCTGCATACCGAAAAGTTTACTGCACAAGACTGAGCTTATAAATAATCGACACGAACAACTCATGATATATAATTCATTCAAGATTGGAGAAGAAATTAAGAAATTACCAAATGCTTTGTGGGGCACTTTTAACGGTCCGTCTCATTGTTGCACGTCCACCATTAAAGCTACCAATTTTCCTAACGAGTTCATTTTGTGACTTAAGAGCTGTCTGTCCAGCAAATGCAGATTGTTGAATTGCAGAAGTAGCCATTTGAAGACTTTTCTATATTCTTTGTGCTGATGCTAAGTTTGAACTATGAAAAAACTTACTCTATACTTACATTGCTTGGGAATGGAGGTTTTTATATGGAAATTAACGGATTTTGAGGATCACAAAGTGTACACCTAAGCAGAAGCTGATTGGTTCTTGCTTTGGATTTGGATTTCCCTTCTGATTTTTTTAGTGAAAGATTGAGGCCTTTGGTTTGCCATTTGGCTGTTGAAGATCTCTTGGCTGAGATTGTTCTTTCAGATATATACAATACATTGGACCATGTTCACGTGTTGAATAATTACAAAGGAGTAATCTCACGTAACAGTAAAGTTATCTAAGTATGATTTATAGGTCACGGGTTCAAGCCGTTGAAGCAGTCATTAATATTTGTATTAGGATAAGCTGTCTACGTCATACACTTTGCGGTACGGCCCTTCCCCAAACCCTATATAAATGCAAGATTTTGTTCACCGAGCTGTCTTTTTCTTTTTAACTCTGACTTGCTAAGAAAATCAACAATAAATAGCTATGTTTAAGTAAACAAGGAAGATAAAAAAAAAAAAGCTAAAAATATTTAATTTTTACGAAAAATGATTAAGAAAAACAACAAGAATGAAAACTACATTGGAACATTTTAAAGGAACTCGATGCACTAAGTTACCATCGTATGGAATATCCAAGAAAGAGTCCGATCACATTGAATGTTGAAATATTTTAAAGGCAACACGATGCACTAAGTTATCGCCGAATGAAATATTTAAGAAAGAGTCAGATCATATGGGATTTATTATAGGTATTTTACCTAGCATTTCTTCGAGAAACTCATATGATGAAATTTATATAAGTGAATGAAGATTACTAAGTCAATTATTCAGATGTAATAACATAAGTACAGAAGAGCATGTAACTTCTATCAAATTTAAAATCATAGACCAAAAACTGAATATATTACTTACCGTCTATTATTAGAGAACAGAAATTTTTATTTGTTTGAATCTGTGACAACATCGATCTAATTAAGATAAACATAAAAAATATCTTGATCCAACAGATTATTACTATAATTAATAAAGAATAGAATTACATGACGCAAATAATAAAATTATTTGAGCAAGTAGTGGTATCAAAATCCACCACCACCCTGGCCCCATCCTTCTCCGAAACCAAAACCACTACCACCATTTTGACCACCACCGCCGCCGCCTCCACCACCACCGCCGCCGCCACCATTTGCACCTGACCCATGACCCTTGCCATATCCAAAGCCAGAACCAGACCCACCATTACTACCTCCTCCACCACCTCCGCCGCCTCCACCACCGCCACCACTGCCGTTTGCACCTGATCCATGACCCTCGCCATATCCAAAGCCGGCACCAAACCCACCATTACTACCTCCACCACCACCACCTCCACCGCCACCACCACCGCCAAGACCTCCTAGAATTTGGTCAAACCCTCCATTTAAGTCAAAATTGGGTAAAAAAGAATCCCCGAGAAGCTTCCTTGCATAGGAAGTTTGAACAAGAACACCCAAAACAACGAGAAGCATTAACTTGTATGCCATCTTTGCTAAAGTACTAGAATATAGGATTTAACTATTTAAGGTACTATGGAAAATCTGCATAGGAAGGAGATTATATAATGGCATGGTCAGCTAATGTTATTAAGTACATTAATTAAACGTTGCAAAACGGAAAAATTAACTTGAAATGAACTGAATGTGGTTGAACATTAAAAGGATTTGGGATGTCAAATACAATGCAAAAATGAAAAGTACCTCCGATATACTAGCAATCTACATTAATGCCTCCTAGGGCTCATTATGCATTAATTCTTCCAAAATGTTCAAACTAAAATTCTTTCCCGGATTTCAAGCTAATACGTTCGGGATTGTAATCGTGTTAAATTACTGGGTTCTAAATTAATAATTTATACATATTTAATGAATTTTTTAAGACAAATACAAGGTTCGGATCAAAGTTACTGACATGTTCAACCAGTTGAACTACCACTCCCGATACACTAGCTCCGCCTCTGATTACTCTCTTATGGCATAAACTCGAGAGGTGGAGTTTGAATCTGAAGCAATTTATTCGTACCAGCAATAGCAAGTATATGTTCTGTATCGAGTTTCTAACTGTGTGCTACTGGCTCAAGGAATTAATTTCTCGTTTATAAAATAAAAATAAAAATAGCACGTACATGGTCTTTTCTTTCTTTCTTTTTTTGATTTTTTATTCTATTCCTCCGAGAGCTCCCCACCTTGCTCTTGGGTGACTCGAACTCACAACCTATTGGTTGAAAATGAAGGGTACTCACCACTTGAGCGACCTAAACTTGTTGCTGCATGATCTTTCACAACCTCTTACATAACATAATAACTGCACTTAGAGCTAGCTAACATCAAGACCGTGGTTGCTCTAAACATAAATAAATATAGTATAATAAACACATGAGGACTATTCTATTAGTAAAAAAATTCATTTTCACCCGTGCCAAAATTTCCATGCTGCAAATAACAATATCAAATATTTAAAATTAATAATTACTAATTTTATTTGCAAGTATAGTCAATGTTTTCTTACCTTACCACGAAAGGATGTGGTACAGTGGATGGGGCCGCTCCTCCCTTAATCGGATGTCTCGAGTTCGAACCTTGAGTATGGAAAAATCCTTGGTAAGGAGCGCTACTCCCGAATAGGGTCCTACCCGGCGTGAATCCGGATATAGTCGGACTTCAATACGGGTACAGGACACCGGGTGAGAAACCAAAAAAAATATTTTCTTGCATTCTTCGCTTGAATTTTTTATTTTTTATAATATTCTTTCAAAACCATCACAGCTTTCATGGTATACACTTCATATGCTTCTAGTGACATGCATAGTCGACGCCGACTCTGCCGTATCTTTTAAATTTGTCTGAAAAAATAGCTTTTTAACTCGACATTATACAAAATATTGCAAGAACGTAGGAAAACTACATTAAAACTTACACAATAAAAAGGAAAAATGGTCCAAATTTGCTCATGTAAATTGAACTATTTTTTCCCTCCATTTGACTTTTGGTTCAAATTTGCTCATGTAGGTTAGAACTTTTTTTTCCTCTATATGCCCTTAACGTTAGCAAATCGTCACAAATTTGGCTTTCGATTAAAGGAGCTCTAGCATGACATGGGTGAAGCGCACGTGTCCAAATTCTTAAAGTGCACGCTCGCTTATTATATAGCTGCCTTTTTTCTTCTTCTTCACCTTCTCTCTACTAGTTCTTTATTTCTCTATCTCTCGGGTGAATGTTTCTTCTACCTCTTTCCTTTTCTCCAGTGTTTTCTATTGGTTTTTTTTGGGTGGTATTTTCTTTTTGAGTGTTACTGTTGACTTCAATTTTCTTGCTACGGAGAAATTGGGAAATTGACTTGCTGATTCCTCTATTAACGCTCAGCTATGGCGATTTTGCAACTAGATTGCTACTAACTCTTTATATCTTTCCACAGTTCATATTTTGTGATTTTTAAATTCTCAATACATGACTGATGTGTGGCTATTATTCCATATTTTAGTACATTAAGTACCTTATATTTTATGTGCTTTAATGTTAAACTACATTTTATTTGCGCGTAATGAAGTCTATTTTATATGTAGGTGAATTGGAGACGAAATTAGAGCAAAATGAAGATTTAAAGAATAAAGTGTGCTCGAAAACTTTGGAAAGAAGAAAGAATACATTAAGCAGTAAAAAGATGAAGAAGCTCGCGAGGCGACCCTTTGATCTCGCATGGAAGTTGGCGACGCGAGCCTCTGAGCTCGCGTAGGAGCAGGCGTCGCAAAGGATGAGGCGAGCTCGAGCTCGCGTGGGAGCTGGCGCCGCACAGTGTTAGGCGAGGTTCATCTCGCGTGGAGCCTCGCGAGGCATGGTCTGAGGCGCGCTTACTCTGGATTTTGAAGGCTTATTTCGTCTCCTGGTTTGACTAGGACTTGACCTATACCATTTAGGTCTTTTCCTACACATATAAATAGACATAAAATACCACTTTTGAAAGAATTTTTGCGACTAGAGGCAAGAATAGCTCGTGGAATACCAGTTGGGAGATAGAATCATCGATTTCTACATTCCTTCATCTTTACTTTATAATTTATTTATGCAAAATACTCGGGATATTGTTACTATGAGTATGAGTAGCTAAACTCCTAATCTAGGGTTTTGATGGAACCTATTGGAGGATGATTTTCCTGTTACGTTAATATAGATTTGCCGTAGTATTTTCTCTATTTGTTCAACTACGTTATTATTGTGGTTGATTGAAGAGCTCCCAATCGACTGTGCCTATTTAGTGTGTATTACTTGAAAGAGAGTGCATATTTAGGTAGTTATTGAACAACATCACTCCTGTAATGACCCAAAATATCATCTTTAAATTTAATAAATAATTCTATATACTAAGACCTCGAAAAGCACCATTTATCATTCCTCGACTTGCGTGCGCAGTCCGTAAAATTTTTCAGAAAGTTTTCATGTGAAAAATGGATTAAAATGAGAAATAGAGCTTTAAAAACTCAACTAAGTTGACTTTGGTCAACATTTTGAGCAAACGGATCCGGATCAGTATTTTGACAATTTCGGTAAGTCCGTATTGTGATTTGGGAGTTGGGTGTATGCACAAAATCAAATTCCGAGGCCCCTAGCCCGAGATATGAAATTTTGATGAAAAATTAAAAGCTTGAAAGCTTAATGATTTTTAAGAAATTATCGATATTGGATTTATTGACCTCGAGTCCGTATTTTAGTTTCAGAACCCGGTATAGTTCCACTATAATATTTATGACTTGTCTGCCGATTTTGGTGAGAATCAGAGTTGATTTGACATGATTCGGACGTCCGGTTGTAAAAATATAAGTTTTAAAGTTTTCTTGAAAATTTCCTTTGATTTGGTGTCCGATTCGTAGTTCTAGGTGTTATTTTGGCGATTTGATCGTGCGAGCAAGTTCGTATGATATTTTAGGACTTGTGTGCATGTTTGGTTTGGAGCCCCGAGGGCTCGGGTGAGTTTCATATAGGCTACGGGATGATTTTGAACTTAGAAAATCTGGTTTTTAGCTTCTACTGTCATCTGGTGTTTTGTGCTTCGCGATCGCAAAGCCATTCCTGCGATCGCGAAGAGGAAAGTTGGACTGGCACAATTGTGCTTCGTGTTCGCGACCGAGGGCACGCGTTCGCGAAGGGTCGAAGTGCAAAGCTTCGCGATCGATTCCTCGTGTTCGCGAAGAGGAAATAAGGCAGAAGCTGGGGTACTCAAATTTGATCTTCGCGTTCGCATGAAACGGTCCGCGATCGCGTAGGTCTACGGGGTTATGCTTCGCGTTCGTGTGTGTGATGTCGCGTTCGCGTAGAGCAAAGTGGCAGCCTGTGCAAAAATGTGCTTCGCGATCGCGAAGCCATTCCTGCGATCGCGAAGAGTAAAATGAATCTGGGTAAAGTTGTTCTACGCGATCGCGAACGAATTTTCGCGATCGCGATGAATAAAAATCTGAAAAACAGAACTTAAGTTTTGAAAATGGGGTTTCGACCCATTTTCAACCATTTCCAATTTTTGAGCTCGGGTAAGGCGATTTTTGGGCGATTTTCACGGGAAAACATTGGGGTAAGTGTTCCTTATCCTATATTGATTATATTTCATGATTTCATACTCATTTATATCATGAAAACGTGAATTTATGGAAGAAAAACAGATTTTTATAAAATCTTCCAAAAATAAAAATTTAAGATTTGAAGGTCCATTTGACATCGGAATTGGATAATTTTTGTATGGTTGGACTCGTCTCGGAATAGGTTTTTGAATTTCGTAAGTTTTTCCTAGATTTGAGATGTGGGTCCTATTGTCGAATATTTAAATGAATGTAGGATTTTTATCCGAAAAATTTATAAATTCATATGGAACTAATTCCTATGATTAGTATTGAATATATCGAATTGTTTGTGAATAGATTTGAAGCATTCGGAGATAAATTTAAAAGGAAAAGTTGTGGTTGAATAATTGATTGGAATTTGCAAAACGAGGTAAGTGTCGTGGTTAACCTTGACTTGAGGAAATAGAACCCTTAAATTATTTGTTATGTGAATTGCATGTGAACGACGTATAGGCGAGGTGACGAGTGTCTATACATCGTTAAATTAATTATTTGCCTGCTTACTTGAAAAAATTATAAATTATTTTAAATCATGAATTAATTATTATAATAATTATTTCTCTCCTATTCTTTGTCAAATATTAATTCTTTAATTCCTGCATTAATTGTTTCATGCTATTTGAATTATGTGCCTTAATTGTTATTTGACATTTAGCATATTAAATATTAAACTGCTTATTTTCTCCCTGATTTCTATAATAATTTGCTATTTGACATTGTCTATTTCATGATTAAATCATAATTATTGTATGCTTGTTGTCTTATAATTTCATATTAATTGTTGCATTTATTGGGGAAATTTCTTCTATAAGAATTGGTAAATGAATATACTGGAGGAGCGGGTTGCACACCGCAACAAAATTGATTTAAATGAATATATTGGAGGATCGGGTTGCACGCCCCAACAGACTTATTAAAAGTCCATATTGAAGGATCGGGTTGCACGTCTCAAAATACTTATTTAAAAGTCGACATACATATATATATTGGTGAATCGGGTTGCACGCCGCAACAGACTAGATTAAAATAAATATAATGGAGGAGCGGGTTGCACGCCGCAACAGAACCGAATGTGAATATATTGTGAGAGCGGGTTGCACGCTGCAACAGAATTGAATGTGAATATATTGTGAGAGTGGGTTACACGCTGCAACAGAAATGATGGAAATGATAATTGGTTATGACTGCTGAGTTGGCTTCAATTATTATAAATGAGTTACCTGATTTATTTCTATTATTGTTGTTGTTACTAATATTGCGTGCAGGTAATGTAAGTGACCCGCCTTGGCCTCGTTACTACTTCGTCGAGGTTAGGCTCAGCACTTACCAGTACATGGGGTCGGTTGTACTGATACTACACTCTGCACTTCTTGTACAGATTTTGGAGTTGGTCCCAGCAGCGTACCATAGACTTGCTCGGATTTCAGCTATCAGAGGAGACTTGAGGTATAACTGCATGGCGTCCGCAGTTCTGAAGTCCCCGTCTATTTTACTTTAGCCGTGTGCTTATTTCCAGACAGCTTTATTTTATTCAGACCTTTATTTGTATTTATTCTAGAAGCTCGTGCACTTGTGACACCAATTCTGGGATGGCATCTAGACACTGTTATCTTTTATGGATTATTCACTATATTTCAGAATTTACTTTCGTAATTGTTCTTTGTTATTAATAAATTTAAAAATTATTTTATTCAATTCTATTCGTAGTTAGTTATTAAGTACTGCATTTTCATTACATGTTATTTAGTTAGTAAACATCCAACTTGTTATTTTAATATTTCTAAATATTGATTGCGTGAATTTGTGTGAGTCTAGTAGCTGTGCTTAATAGGTTAATTCCCTGTAGGATTCGACTTCGCACTTGTTAACCGGAATATATTTGCAACGACCGCTTAGTCCTTTTTATAAGGCATAGTTGGGCGTGATCAAATTTTGGCGCCGTTGCCGGGGACTTAACGGTGTTATTAATTGCAGCTAAACGAAGTGCTAGAATTCTTAGTGTAGTCAATTTTCTTCATTTTTAAACTAAATACATTGAAATTGTAACGTTTGTAGTCTTGGGTGTTACAGGTGCATGCCTAGAAACTTCTCAAGAACTGGTGAATTGTTCGAAACATTATCAGATCCTGAGAAAGTTTTCAAGGCACTGAATCGTGCAAACAAGAAGGGCAAACAACAACAGAACTCAACAGAACAAATCGAACCAGACATGGATGACGGAATAGAAAACCTAAACAACAGAAATAATGCGAATGACCCGAACAATCAGGGTATGGTGCCTCTTGTGCCAGAAGCAGCATTGTATGATTGGACATAACCCGCCAAAAATCTAGCAACCGTAATTGCAGTCCCTCAGATACAAGCGGAATCATTTCAAATCACAAACAACATGCTACATTTATTGCAGAACAAGGGATTGTTCTCAGGGTCTTACATTGAAGATCCTCAGCAGCATCTGAAATATTTCCTGTAGATATGTGTCACGCAAAGGCAAACTAATGTGACACTGGAAGCAATAAAGCTGTTATTGTTTCCATTCTCGGTAACGGGAGAGGCTCAGACTTGGCTTAGTTAACTCCCCATAAACTCCATCACTACTTGGGAGGAATTAGTCAAGTAATTTTTGAACAAGTCCTACCCACCCAATAAGACTGCCAAACAAATTGATGAGATATTGAGCTACAGGCAGAGACCAACAGAAACACTACAAGAAACATGGGAGAGGTTCAAGGGTATACTGGTTAAGTGTCCTCATCATGGCATTCCAGATCAGATGTTGGGGCAGAGGTTCTACATGGGATTGGCAGACAGCTTAAAGGCTAATGTTGATGCTTCAGCAGGTGGAGCATTTTTTAGCAAATCATTCAGAGAATGCAAGATCCTACTTGATAAAATGGCTCAAAATTCAGGATGGATGACAAGAGACTCTACGATCACTCATGTGGTTCACTCGGTAGCTTTGGACCCAAACAACTCCATAGCCGAAAATGTGGCCACTCTGATGACACAAATGAGTATCCTCACCAAAAATGATCGATGAATCAGGCCAGAAGCAGCAGGTATACATAGTTGACGCGACTAATGGGGGGATTATGTACACCATGCATTAACCAACCATATGTATGCTCTTGGAGTGCGAAAAGTGACAACCAGCAATATCAGGAAGATATGAACTATGTGGCCAACTATGGAGGAGAGAGGCAAGGTGGTCAGAATTGGGGGCAACAGAATCAGCAATATAGACCAGCACAACAGCAGTACAATAATAGCAGCAATCCTGGAGCTATGCGACCACAGGGTCAAGTTGTGCCGTACCAAAGGCAACAGGGATACAACCAGCAAAATCAGTAGCTAGCCTATCAACATCCTCAACAACAGCAAATAGTGAGATAAGAAGATGGGTTGTCTGAAATTAAAGGAATGCTGCAACAACTGATTGGGTCGAATGGTAGAATGCAAGAGAGAGTGCACGCACATGAATCAGCGATAAAAGGCATTGAGATTCAATTAGGAAGATATCAATGGCTCTGAATAATCGCCCCCAAGGGACGTTACCGGCAGACACACAAGTCAATCCAAAAAAGCAGGGGCCGAAACAGCTGATGGCAGTGAGTCTAAGAAATGGTAGAGACCTAGATCTAGAGCAAGAAATCGCTCGCGAAAGCTGACCAACTGAAACACTTGTGTCAGTACCCATTGAGGTAGATGATTCAACAGGTTTAACTGAGGTGACGATACAACATGCACAAGAAAGCACAAGCAAAGAAAAAGAGGTTGTGAAGGAGAGTGAGGTAGCATAAGAAACGACAGTAGAAGCAGTGCCTGGGCATGATAAGACTCAAATCACAAGAAGGAAGCGACCTCCAACACCATTCTCATAGAGATTGGCCAAATATCAAAAGGATGAGCAGTATAAAAAATTCATGGAGATGATAAAACATATCCAGGTAAATATTCCACTGATTGACGCCTTGAGGGAGATGTCTGGGTATGCCAAAATGATGAAGGATTTGATGTCTCGCAAGTTCGACTTCCAAGACTTGGCCACTGTTACCCTAACCCAGACATGTAGTGTTGTCGTGACGAGACCCGTAGCTGAGAAGTTGTCAGACCCAGGGAGTTTCACAATCCCATGCACAATAGGCAGCTATGCTTTTGCTAAAGCATTGTGTGATTTGGGGGCAAGCATAAACTTGGTGCCCTTGGCTATCTACAAAAGGTTAGGCATTGGAAGAGCAAGCTCTGCATCTATGTTACTATAGCTAGCCGACCGGACAGTGAATAAGCTATTAGGTATCCTTGATGATGTACTAGTACAAGTTGGAAAGTTTGTGTTTCCAGCAGATTTTGTCATTCTGGAATGTCGGGTTAACGAGGAGATTCCCATAATTTTGGGAAGACCATTCTTGGCCACTGGGAGAGCATTGATTGATTGTGAAACTGGAGAGCTAAAAATGAGACTGAATGATGAAGAGATAACATTCAATGTGCAGAAGTCCATGCGGTGACCAAGTGAATTTGCTAACTGCTCTCTAATAGAAGCTGTGGATGTAATTTTGGAGGAGGAAGATGAGATTGTGAACGCTAAAGACCCTCTAGCAGCCTGTCTCACGAAATTAGAAGAAGTAAATGGAGAGGACTTGGCGGAGTGGGTGCTGGCTCTTGAAGGCCAAGGGTTCTAGAAAAGAGAGCTCGAAATTGAGTCTTTGCAGTTAGAAGAAAGAAAAACTCCTCCAGCTAAGACATCGATCGAAGAGCCACCATAGTTGGAACTGAAACCGCTACCACCTCATCTCAGGTATGTTTTCTTGGGACCCAACTCTACTTTACCTGTTATTATCTCATCTGATTTGTTAGATACACAGGAAGAACAGCTTTTGCAGGTATTGATAGAGTACAAAACTGCAATTGGTTGGACCATTGCAGACATTAAGGGTATAAGCCCGGCCTTCTATATGCATAAGATTTTACTAGAAGATGGCCACAAATTACCGGATATTTGTGATTTATTTAATTGGAATATAATGGTCTCCAAATTTTTATTTCATAGGTTTTTGAAAGTGGAAATTGCTCAAATTGGAAAAAAGGGACACTACTTCGACGGTAAGAGATACTTTTTACACTTTTTTGTTTTAATATTATATGTTTAGTTATATTGTTAAACGGTTGTGCTTTATATTTCAAGCATATTGTAAAAATATGTGTACTTTAGGAATAAATTAAACGTTAAAATTACAAAACTTAGATTTTACTATCAAAATTTTATGAATCGCTTGAAAAACAGATACCTAATAATAAAAAGAAGACTGGCAAAGTACATTGCCTTCCAATCGCTAAAATTTGAGGTCCATCATCAAAAGTTTTTTCTAGGTTAGTAGAAAAAAACTTTTGACGATGGAATTCATATTTTACTCTTGATGGGCTCAAAGTCGGTTTTAGGGTAAGGCAGAAGTCTTTGCCTTGGGCCCCAAATATTTAAGGCTCCAAAAATGTATAATTTATATTTATATAATAATTATAAAAAAATCAAAGTTTAAGATTTTTTTAAATTTGATAGAGGTAGGATTGAGTGATTTAATAAGATAAATATTTTCTCTCATTAAATTAAATAATATATTTACCTTCAAATCAATGTATTTTTCTTTCTTTATGTATGTTTTTCATGTTTCTCACAATTTCACGTTATAATTCCGACTCAGATTCTCTAAATTAGTTGTTCCTTTTTGCCCATTTGATTGATTCTTATATGAAAAAGCAAGTTCTTTTGTATCTCATCTTTTTTAACTAAGAAATTCCCAAGACAAGTATGGCGAGGTTAAAAAAACTCGATAAATAATGGTCCTTTTATTATTTTCACTTAATACCAAATTTTGTATAGCGAAAAGTTTAATACCATGCCATGTGTAACCCACACATCATGCGTTGCGCTCTCACCACTAAATCAAAGTATGTAGGTTTTTTTGTTGTCTTATTATTATATTAATTTTGAGAAAGAAGTTTAAGAGACTTTTAATATATTTTGATTTTACGCCACTAGTCATGTTGAGACCACTGGCCAATGACATATTATTCAATCAAGTTCATTCATATTTGATAATTAAATGACACATTCACTTTCTTTAATGATTTTGTCATTGTTGTCTTATCTTAATTGAGACTCTACAAAATTTAGTTGACAATGTCAGGAATGGATGGTGGCTCAAGGGTGAGGCTAGTAAAGCCTTGATTTTGGACCATGAGATTTTGAGGCCCCAAAAGTTTTTAATAGTAAATTTTATGATTTTATTTTAGCTTAGACAATATTAAAGTGCAGAAAAAATAAAAAAGTACAAAAATTTTGTAAAAAGGAAAACAAAAAAGGCTGTTTACTCATTAACATCAAAATATTTTAGAACTTTGGATCAAACTGCTTAAATCTTTATATTAGTAAATATAATATTTTACAAAAATATCAAGGAAAATATAATTTAAATACATGCCTAACATCTTATTTATTCAAATTATTGCTTAATAATATAAATAATAATGTTACAATGTGAAGTTAAAGGTTTTATGTCATTTAAGAATATTATACTATAAATAACAAGCACGAAAAAAATAGCAACACTAACTTTTTTGCATATGTGTGTGTGCATACATATATGAATTCTAATATAAAAAAGTATAGGGCCTCTAATTAAAATGAGCAAAAAAACATAAATAAGCAAACATTTAGGAAAATGTCCAAAAATGTAGCCGCAAAAGGTATTTTAAACACAAGACAACTAAATAATTATATTCCTAGCAAGAAACCTTTAAACCCTGTACCTAAAATCACGCATCCAGCTCGCTGATTTCCTTAAAAGAAAACAAAGAATTTCAATTTCGCTGGGAATCTTCTAGTTTGAAATAAAAATCTCAAACCTACACAAAATATATTATCAACTACTAAGAATGCATCCTATTGTTGATAGAATAGTTATTTTTCAGATTATACATTATACTGATAAATAAATAAAAAATAACTACAATCGGTAAATATTGCAAGTAAAACTGATGTTGCAATAATCTTAAATACAAATATACAATACCTTCAAATTTGTTGTCTGTCCACTAGCTCCATCAACCTTTTTTTTTTTTTTTTTTTTGTGTATTTCACTGACTAAGATTGTATATCCTGAAATTCATCCTTAACCCCTTTTGCCTGTTTGTTCTCATCTAACTTTCTTATTGTTGTAGAATGTGAAGGTACTTTAGAAACAACTGTCAGACCCTCCCCCTTTGCTCCATAATCTCCTCAATTGAACTTCCCATTTACAGACGCCTCTGATTTGCACATATTTCAGGAGTTTCATATAACAATTCAAAACTAGGACGAGAAAGTGGTAAAGCATTTTCACTACATCCTGAAGGAGAATCACGGTAGGTATTCCTGATAGTCTTGACAACCGAGACATCCAATTTCAATCCTCTACCCAAAAATTTGTTCAGATATATTTTTTGTTGTTGCCTAAGATTAAATTATTCACAAAGTGATGTAAGATTCAATTAAATATACAACTTTTAGGGTTTTCTTACCTTAAAGTTCAAAGAACCCACATAAGTATTACAGAAAACGATGGAGTAATAGGAGATTTATATAAAGTAATACGAGATTTGTGAGTGAGTCTTCTGTAAAATTTGTATGATATTACGGCACGATTCCATAACAAAATTATCGCATCCATAAAGAAGATTGATAGAAATACCCACGAATCCATGTCAAAATTATCGCAAGCGTGAATCAGTGAATGATAAAGAGGAGAAGAAGAAATATCCGGGGATCTATTAGTGACGGAACTGTAGAATGAAAATATGAAGAGTGTGTGTGTGTGAAAATGTCGAAAAGAATAAAAGTGCTTCCCGTGATTAGTGCATTTAGTTAACTCATTAAATATTGAGCATAATTTTTGTAGTATGCTAATAATGTAAAAAAAAAAAAAAAGGCTCTTTATGAAATAAACAAGAAATAATTCTTTTTTTAAAAATAATAGTTAAAAAGGGATCAAGCGTGAAAAAACTCTATTAATTAGGTCAAAGTTAACAATGGACATGATCATGTCAATAGGCTCCCTTGTGTTAGCCCATATTTAGCAACTTAACAAAGCAAGATAATATTGTACTCCTGTACATAATCTATTTTTAATGAGAAGACAATTTAATTTAAATGCGATATTTAAATAATACCATAAAACCAAATTTGTTGAAATTAGAGACAGATCTAGTATTTTAAAGTTTCGGATGACATTGTCTTTCATGTTCACTAGCTAGAGACGAAGATTGAATTGTGATTCAATCCACTTTGGGTTAATTTGGTTAAATTTACAAGATTTTTGGTTCATCAATAAACCATCTATTGGAGGGACCAGATCCAGTGGACAATTGAGCCTTAAGGTTAGGTCTAATAGATAAGCATCAGTTAGTAGTTAGCCCATTTTTGTAATCATTAGACTATATTGTATATTTATTCTTTACATAGATAGTGGATCCGAATAGAATTGACTAATGTTCTTTTACTCTTTTACCTCAGATATATATATTAGGGGATCTAGAACATTTTTGTATAGTTTTTGTTGAATGAAAAGAAAAATATCTCGTTTCTCTCTCTCTCGGTGTTCTTACTTTTCAAATAAAACTCTAGCTAAACCTCCATCGATTCTGCTCGACTTGTAATGTTTTCATAGTATCGGAGCGAAGGTTTTGGTAGATCCAAGACCGAGTTGTGGAGTAGTGTTACCCTTGTTAGTTAAATCAAAGGTTGCGACTTTGCCGATTTATTCCGTGGATGGTATGCTGAGTTTCCGGTGACGGTTTCTTTCTTTAACTTTCCGGCGTTCGTATCTCCTTTTTATTTCGGCCAACATTCTCTCAGTTTCTTTTGTTTCAAGGCTCACTTCTTCGAGTAAAAAGGAAGAAAACCCTAGTTCGTTCCCTTTTTTGCTTTATCACTCATGTTTAGGTTGATTTCTGAATTCTGTCTCTGTTGAGTGATTGTTTTTAGTTTTTCTCTTATCATACAATTTACTATGGTGTATTCAATTGTACTTGTGAACCCTAATTCTGCTGGAAGTTCGTATAGTCCGGACCCATCGAGTCCTCTTTTCATACACTCTTCTGATATTTTTGGAACGTGTCTAGTTAGTACCCCTTTCTCTGATTCTAGTTATGGCAGGTGGAAGAGAAGTATGATATTGTCTCTCTCTGCCAAGAACAAAATTTCTTTTGTTTATGGCTTTTGTCCTAGACCCTCTGCTAATAATAACCCTGCAAAATTATGTCGGTGAGATAGGTGCAACAATATGGTAATTTCATGATTAACCAGCTCACTCTCACCAGTTATTGCTGAGAGTTTCCAATACTCAGAAACTGCTGAGAGTATTTGAAAACAGCTGGAGCGTAGGTATGGGGCTGTAAATGGCACTAACGTTTTTGAAATTAAAAATTAATTAGCTTCAACTCAGCAAGGATCACTTGACATTACTTCATATTTCAACAAACTGAAGAAGGTTTGGGATGAGTTGGGGACAATGCATAAAAATCATAATAATTCATGTACTTGTGCCACCAAGCCAGGTACTCAATAAGATGAGGAGGAAGATAAGCTTCATCAATTTCTGTCACGACCCCAATTTCCCTCCATAGGATGTCATGATGGCACCTAGTCTCTAAGACTAGGTAAGCCTATCAATTATGCAGAATACAAAACTGAAACTCAAATCTCAACATATAAAATAAATCAAACCGCGATTCAAATAATTACAACTCCCAAAACCCGGTAGAAATAAGTCACAAGCTTCTAAGAATTTATTCTAAGTGTCTCTATACATCAGAGTCTAAAGAGAATAAGGAAAGCAACACAATAAGGATAGAAAGTGACTCTGAGGTCTGCGGACGCTGGCAGATATACCTTGAAGTCTCCGCATGCAGCTAGTTCACTGATACCTGGTCTGATAGGAAGTACCTGGGTCTGCCCAAAAAGATGTGCAGATATGTAGTATGAGTACACCACATTGGTACCCAATAAGTGCCAAGCCTAACCTCGGTAGATTAGTGACGAGGTCAGGTTAGGGCCCTACTGGAAATAATAAACAGGGCGAAATGTTTAACAATATCATAATAATAATGACAATGGGAATGAATCAAGTAAGTAATATGTCACAATTTAACTATGCAGAATAAGGGCAAATAATACCTCGCGGAAGAAAAATAAAAATTTATAACTTTAAGAAAAATACCAAAAATAACCAAAGGCAATGCACCATAAAGAAATATCAACAAGGGCACTCCCGAGGTACTGCCTCGTAGTCCCAAATCATAAATAAATTCACAATATATCATTTTCCTATATCACTACGGGAGCCTTCACATTAAATTTTTAAAGAAAATATTTTTTCCGAAATAGAATCCCGCGTTTTAGCCACCCTTATCACACTGCATGACTTCTAGTAGTTCCCCCACTAGCCACGCATATCAAGCCACCCTTATCTCACTGCATGTATTTCAACACCTAGACATTATACCACCATATGCGTATCAATATCACAATGTGCACCTCAAGTGCCCAAATATTTTAACTTGTCAAAATAAATCAACAACAACAATATTTTCCACAATAAGGAGCTCACGGCTCAATCACGATGAGTATAAAAATCTCATAAAATATTCGGGAATGAATAACTCAGCAAAAATAATATTTCATATTTTTTTTACCACGTTGCCTCAATACCAAATTTAAAAATGTCAAATACTTCATATTGAGCACAGAATAAAAGAAATAAAGTTTCAAATAAATAGGTAAAGCAATTTTGCAGAAAATGTGAAGCAAATTTAAAATATAAAAATAGATCAATGATGATGAATATAACTAGATAAAATAATTTAATTAATGTGTAACAGAGATCTACATAATTTAAAACTAGATTTTTTCACATTTAGCTCGTGTACACACTCGTCACCTCACGTACACAACTTTCAACACATCACAATTATCATATCAATACCAATCCTAAGGAGAATTTCCACCACATAAGATTAGACAAGTCACTTATCTCAAACCACGCTCAATCAGTGAAGTAGTATGCCTTTTCCTCAATTTTTCGACTCAGATCGGCTCGATCTAGTCATAATTAATTCGACTCAATCAATACAAATTATAGGAATAAATTCCATATGAAAATACAAATTTTCTAACAAAATTCAAAATTTAACCCAAAAATCGCCCGTGGGGCCCATATCTCGGAACCCTGGAAAAGTTACAACGTAAGAACGCTCATTCAAGCACGAGTCCAACCATACAACTTTTACTAAAATCTAGCATCAATCTGACCCTCAAATCTTCAAATTAAATCAAGAGAGTTTTCTAAATCTTCCAAGTTAAATCATCAATTAAATGTTAAAATAATCATGGATTCGGGTAATTTGACCAATATTGAGTTAAGAACACTTACCCCATTATTTTTGTTAAAACTCTCCCGAAAATTGCCTCTTCCCGAGCTCTAATTTGTCAAAAATGAAAAATGGGCAGAACTTAAATTTTCTGCCCAGGGGTTTCCTCTTCGCGAATGCGACCACTGCCTCGCGTTCACGAAGCACATTTTTGTGTTGCCCAGATTTCTTCTTCGCGAATGCGAGGGCAGTCTCGCGAACGTGATGCTTTTCCAAACTTGGCCTTCGCGAACGCGAAGCCTTATCACCTAGTGCCCAGCCAGTCCTCGCCCTTCTACGCGAACGTGAGCATGCCCACGTGTTCATGTTGATCACTGCCCATTACCCTTTGCGAACGCGAAGAGTAATATTTTGACTGCCTCCAGTCCTTCTTCGCGAACGCGAGACCCCGCTCGCGAACGCGATGAATGAAACCAAATACTGCACCAGAAAATTTCCAGCAAGGTTCCAAATCCAAAAAAAATTTCGTTAACCCTCTGAAACTCACCCGAGGCCCCAGGACCTCAACCAAATACACCAATAAGTCCTAAAACATCATACGAACTTAGTCGAAACCTCAAATCACATCAAACAACGCTAAAATCATGAATCATACCCCAATTCAAGCTTAACAAACTTAAGAATTTTCAACTTCTACATTCGATGCCGAAACCTATCAAATTAAGTCCGATTGACCTCAAATTTTGCACACAATTCATAAATGACATAACAGACCTATTCAAATTTCTAGAATTGGATTCCGACCCCGATATCAAAAAGTCAACTCCTGGATCAAACTTTCAAACTTAAATTTTTATTTTAGTCATTTCAAGCCCAATTTAACTACGGACTTCCAAATAATTTTTCGGACACGCTCAAGTCCAAAATTACCATACGGAGCTATTGAAATCATAAAAACTCTATTCTGTGGTCATTTACACATAATTCAATATCTGGTCAACCTTTTCAACTTAAGTTTTCAACCTTGAGACTAAGTGTCTCAATTCATTCCAAAATCTCTCCGGACCTGAACCAACTACCCCGGCAAGTCACATAACAGTAAAGTACAGAATGAGCAGTAAATTGGGGAATGGGGCTGCAACTCTCAAAACGACCTGCCGGGTCGTTACATCCTCCCCTTCTTAAACAAATGTTCGTTCTCGAACGGGTATAGAGACATACCTGGAATGGTGAAAAGATGAAGATAGCAACTACGCATATCATGATCGGTCTCCCAAGTCGCCTTCTCGGCTGGATGACACCTCTACTGTACTTTTACTGAAGCAATGCTCTTCAATCTTAGCTTTCTAACATGTCTGTCCAAAATGTCCACTTGTTGCTCAACATAAGATAGATCCTTATCCAACTGGACTGAGCTAAAGTTTAACACATGAAATGGATCACCGTGATACTTTCGGAGCATGGAACACTGGATGAACTGCAGAGAGACTAGGTAGTGCAAGTCTATAAGTCACCTCTCCAACTTTCTCAAGAATATCAAAAGGTCCAATATACCTCGGGCTCAACTTGCCCTTCTTTTTGCACCTTATAACACCCTTCATAGGCGAAACCCTGAGCAAGACTCACTCACCAACCATGAATGCAACATCACGAACCTTCCGATCCGCATAAATCTTATGTCTAGATTAGGCTATACAAAGTCAATCCTGAATCACTTTAACTTTTTCCAACGCATCCTGAACTAAGTCTGTACCCAATAGTCTAGCCTCGTCCGGTTCAAACCAACCACTGGAGACCGGCACCGCCTTCCATACAAGGCCTCATACGGAGCCATCTGAATGCTTGACTGGTAGTTGTTGTTGTAAGCAAACTCCGCAAGTAGCAAGAATTGATCCCATGCACCCCCAAAATCCATCACACACGCACGAAGCATATCCTCCAATATCTGGATAGTGCGCTCGGACTGTCCGTCCGTCTGAGGGTGAAATGTTGTACTCAACTCCACACGAGTACCCAACTCTTGTTGTATGGCTCTCCAGAATCGTGATGTAAACTGCGTACCCCGGTCAGAGATGATAGATACCGGTACGTCATGAAGCCTGACAATCTCGCGAATGTAAACCTGAGCCAGCTACTCCGAAGAGTAAGTAGTAACTATATGAATGAAATGAGCTGACTTGGTCAATTTATCCACAATCACCCAAACTGCATCGAACTTCCGCTGAGTCCGTGGGAGTCCAACAACAAAATCCATAGTGATCCGCTCCCATTTCCATTCTGGGATCTCTAACTTTTGAAGCAATCCACCCGGTTGCTGATGCTCATACTTCACCTGCTAGCAATTAAGGCACCGAGCTATATATTTCACTATGTCTTTCTTCATTCGCCTCCACCAATAGTGATGATACATCTTTACAGCACTAGGATGAATGGAGTACCGCGAATTGTGAGCCTCTTGGAGAATCAACTCACGCAAGCTATCTACATTGGGTACACATAACCTGCCCTGCATCCGTAATAAACTGTCATCTCCAATAATGACTTCCTTGGTGTCACCGTGCTGAACTGTTTCCTTAAGGATAAGCAGATGGGGGTCAACATACTGACGCTCTCTGATACGATCATAAAGAGAAGACCGAGAAACCACACAAGCCAAAACTCGGCTCGGCTCAAAAATATCCAATCTGACAAACTAGTTGGCCAAGGCCTGAACATCCAAGGCTAATGGCCTCTACGCTACCAGTAAATATGCTAAGCTGCCCAAACTCATCACCTTACAACTCAAGGCATCGTCCACTATATTGGCCTTCCCAGGATGATAGAGAATGGTGATATCATAATCCTTAAGCAATTCCAACCACCTCCGCCGCCGCAGATTAAGCTCCTTCTATTTAAACAGATGTTGTAAACTCCGGTGATCGGTATAAACCTCACAATGGACACCGTACAAATAATGCCGCCAAATCTTTAAGGCATGAACAATAACTGCTAACTCAAGGTCGTGGATAGGATAATTCTTCTCATGCACCTTTAACTGTCTAGACGCATAGGCAATCACCCTACCGTCTTGCATCAACACTGCACCGAGACCAATACGTGACGTATCACAATATACAGTATAAGACCCTGAACCTGTAGGCAATTCCAATACTGGGGTTGTAGTCAAAGTTGTCTTGAGCTTTTGAAAGCTCCCTCAAATTCCTCGGTCCACCTGAACGGAGCAACCTTCTGGGTCAATTTGGTCATAGGTGCAGCAATAGAAGAGAAACCCTCTACAAAACGACGATAATACCCCACCAAGCCAAGAAAACTCCGGATCTCCGTAGATGAGGACGGTCTGGACCAACTCTACACTGTCTCAATCTTCTTCGGATCTATCTTGATCCCCTCGCACGAAACTATTTGACCCAAAAATCCTACTGAATCAAGCCAGAATTCACACTTTGAAAATTTTGCATACAACTTCTTTTCTCTCAAAGTCTGAAGCACAGTCCTCAGGTGTTACTCATGATATTCCCAGCTCCGGGAATACACCAGAATGTCGTCAATAAACACAATGATGAAAGAATCAAGATAAGGCTAAAATACACTATTCATTAGTACATAAAAATGTTGCTGGGACGTTAGTCAGCCCAAAAGACATCACAAGGAATTCATAATGACCATACCGAGTCTTGAAAGCAGTCTTCGGGATATCTGGCTCCGGAACCTTCAACTGGTGATAGCCTGAACACAAGTCGATCTTAGAGAACACTCTGGCACCCTGAAGCTGATCAAATAGGTCATCAATATGTGCCAATGGGTACCTGTTCTTTAATATAACATTGTTCACCTGGCGGTAATCAATACACATCCGCATAGAACCATCCTTATTCTTCACAAATAAGACATGAGCAACCCAATGAGATGCACTGGGCCGAACAAAACCCTTATCAAGCAGCTCCTGTAACTGCTCTTTTAATTCTTTCAATTCTACTAGGGCCATACGATATGGTGGAATAGAAATAGGCTGGGTGCCAGGTAACAAATCAATGCCAAAATCAATATCTCTGTCGGGTGGCATACCCGGAAGATCCGCTAAAAATACATCGGGAAAATCCCTTACTATAGGAACTGACTCCACGGTAGGAGTATCAACATTAACATCTCTCACATAGGCCAGATACGCATCACACCCTTTCTCAACCATTCATTGAGCCTTAAGAAATGAAACAACCTTGCTATAAACATAATCTAAGCTACCTCTCCACTCTAGCCGTGGTAGACTTGGCATAGCCAACGTCACTGTCTTAGCGTAACAATCAAGGATAGCGTGATAGGGCAAAAACTAGTACATGCCCAAAATAATATTAAAATCCACCATACTGATAACAATCAAACACGATCGATACATGCGGTGAACAATAATAGATTCACCCACGAGTGTAGATACATAAACAGAAGAACTCAAAGAATCATGGGATACGCCCAAATATGAGGCAAAATAAGATGACACATAAGAATAAGTGGAGCCTAGATCAAATAAGACTAATGCATCCCTATGACAAACCTGAACAATACATGTGATAACAGAATCGGATGCAACTACCTCTGTCCTAGCAGGAAGGGAATAATATCAGGCCTGGCCTCCCCCTCTAGGGCAACCTCTACCTGTCTGACCTTCACCTCTTGCTGGCTGTGCAGGTGAAGTGGCAATTGGTGCAGTAATTATGGCCTGAGAAGCCTGAGGGCCCTATGGAATAGTTGGGGCCTGAGTAACCTATAGAAGTGCACCCCTCCTAAGTCTGGGGCAATCCCTCATGATATGACGAGTGTCACCACACTCAAAACAAGCCCTCATAGGACGTGGTTGTTAAGACTGGCTTGGGCCTGATCGGATGGACTGAACATTGAAAGCACCCCGTGCAGGAGATACAGTAGACACTAGAGGTGCATAATATGGAACCTGAGGTCTGGGAGTAGCCAGAATACCGCTGGAAGCTGGAAGTGCTGAATGAATAGGATGGCTCACATAGCCTCTACTATGAAGGGCCGCAGTTGGGGCACGAGAATTATTATATGTGCTAGAATCTCGAGGTCACTTAGCTTCCCTCTCTTCTCTCTCCGGATCTACATACCCTCCAATCTCCTAGCAATTGACACCACCTGCTGGTATGCGATGCCTATCTCCAGCTCTCGGTCCATACTGAATCTGATACTAGGATGGATCCCCCCAATAAATCGACGAACCGGCTCTCAAACAGTAGCAACCAAGGCTGGTGCTTGCCTAGCCAAATCACTGAATCGGACCGCATACTCTGACATGGTCATAGAACCCTAGCGCAACAGCTCAAACTCCGCGCTCCATGCATCTCTGAGACTCTGAGGAACATACTCCCTCAAGAACATATCTGAAAACTGAGTCCAAGTGAGTGAAGCTACCTCAGCCGGACTATCCAACTCGTATGCTTGCCACCATTGGTAGGCCACTCCTCTAAGCTAGAATGCCAAGAAAGAAACCCCACTAGAATACACAATACCCATAGTACGGAGGATACTGTGACATTCCTCAAGAAAACCTTGAGCATCTTCTGAAGCCAAATCGCTGAAAGTGGGAGGGTGGTACTTCTTGTACCTCTTGAGCCTGAGTTTCTCCCCCTCCAAAACTGCTGCCCTAGCCTCGGGCTGAACTGGGACAACTGGCTGCACTGGTATAACCTCTGGAGCATAGTCAACATAGGCCCGTGGCTCTGGGGTACGGGCAGCGGGAGCCTATGCTCCTCCCCAGCCTAAGATGTGGCAGGAGCAAGTGGAATTAACCCTACCTGAGCTAGAGTGCTAAACATGCTCAAATATTGGGCAAGAGTCTCCTAAAGTGTAGGAGTAGTAACAGGCATTTTAGGTGTCTGTTCTCCGACTGGAGCTACTGGTGGTTCCTCTGCAGTAGCTCGTACGGGTGCCCTGGCTGCACCATGTGGTCTTCCTCGGCCTCTGCCCCAACCTCTTGTGGCTCCAATAGGGGGCATGGGTGTCTGATCATCGGATCCAGTTGTGCGTGTCCTCACCATCTATGAGAGAATGGAAAGACAATGATTTAGTATTCGAAGTCAACAATTGCGCACGATAAGGAATCAAAGAAGTAAACATTTCTTAACAGTTCCATAGCCTCCCGAAGAGACTCTACTAAACCTGCTTGTAACTCATAACACCTATGAACCTAGAGCTCTGATACCATCTTTTCACGACCCCAATTTCCCTCTCTAGGATGTCGTGATGGCACCTAGTCACTAAGACTAGGTAATCCTATCAATTATGCGGAATACAAAACTAAAACTCAAATCTCAACATATAAGATAAATCAAACTGCGATTCAAATAGTCACAGCCTCCAAAATCCGGTAAAAATAAGTCACAAACTTCTAAGAATTTATTCTAAGTGTCTATGTACATCAGAGTCTAAAGAGAATAAGGAAAGCAACACAATAAGGATAGAAGGGGACTCTTATCTCATTTCCTTATATCACCGCGGGAGCCTTCACATTTAATGTTTTAAGAAAATATTTTTTCCGAAATAGCATCCCCCATTTTAGCCACCCTTATCACACCGCATGACTTCTAGTAGTTCCCCTACTAGCCACGCGTATCAAGCCACCCTTATCTCACTGCATGCGTTTCAACACCCAAACCTTACACCACTGCATGCATATGAATATCACAATATATCACAATTTACACCTCAAGTTTTCAAATATTTTAACTTGCCAAAATAAACCAATAACAAAAACATTTTCCACAATAAGGAGATCACGGCTCAATCACGATGAGTATAAAAATCTCATAAAATATTCGGGAATGAATAACTCAGCAAAAATAATATTTCACAATTTTTTTAGCACGTTGCCTCAATACCAAATTTTAAAATGTCAAATACTTCATAATAATAATAATTCAATTAAGAAATTCAACTTTCAAATATTGAGCATAGAATAAAAGAAACAAAGTTTCAACTAAACAGGTAAAGCAATTTGCAAGAAAAATGTCAAGCAAATTTAAAATATAAAAATAGATCAATGATTATGAATATAACCGGATAAAATAATTTAATTAATGTGTAATAGAGATCAACACAATTTAAAATTAGAGTTTTTCACATTTAGCCCGTGTACACACTCGTTACCTCACGTACATGACTTTCAACACATCACAATTATCATATCAATACCAATTCTAAGGGGAATTTTCCCCACACAAGGTAAGACAAGTCACTAACCTCAAACCACGCTCAATCAGTCAAGTAGTATGCCTTTTTCTCGATTTTCTGAATCTGATCGGCTTGAATCTGGTTATAATTAATTCGATTAAATCAATACAAATTATAGGAATAAATTCCATATGAAAATACAAATTTTCTAAAAAAATCCAAAATTTAACCCAAAAATTGCTCGTGGGGCCCAAGTCTCGAAACCCGATAAAAGTTATAAAATACGAATGCCCATTCAACCACGAGTCCAACCATATAATTTTTACTAAAATCCAACATCAACCCGACCCTCAAATCTTCAAATTAAACCAAGATGGTTTTCTAAAGCTTCCAACTTAAATCCTTAATTAAATGTTAAAAACAACCATAGATTCAGGTAATTTGACAAATATTGAGTTAAGAACACTTACCCCATTATTTTTCTTGAAAATCTCCCGAATATTGCCTCTTCCCGAGCTCCAATTTGTCAAAAATAGAAAATGGGACGAAGTCCCATTTTCAGAGCTTAAAGTTTCTGCCCAGGGGTTTCCTCTTCGTGAACGTGACCACTCCCTCGCGTTCGCGAAGCACATTTTTGTGCTGCCCAGATTTCTTCTTCTTGAACGCGAGGGCAATCTCGTGAACGCGAAGATTTGCAAAACTTGGCCTTCGCTAACGCGGTCTCCCCTTCGCGAACGCGAAACCTTATCGCCTGGTGCCCAGCCAGGCCTCGCCCTTCTACACGAACGCGAGCACGCCCACACGTTCATCACTGCCCATTACCCTTCGCAAACGCGGTGCCCTCTTCGTGAACGCGAAAAGTAAAATTTTACCTGCCTCCAGTCCCTCTTCGCGAACGCGAGACCCCGCTCGCGAACACGATGAAGGAAACCAGATACTGCACCAGAACATTTCCAGCATGGTTCCAAATCCAAAATTCTTTCCGTTAACTATCCGAAACTCACCCGAGGCCCCCGGGACCTCAACCAAGTACACAAACAAGTCCTAAAATATCATACGAACTTAGTCGAAACCTCAAATTATATTAAACAACGCTAAAATCACGAATCATACCCCAATTCAAGATTAAGGAACTTAAAAATTTTCAACTTCTACATTCGATGCCCAAACCTATCAAATCAAGTCCGATTGACCAAATGTTTTGCACAATATTCATAAATGACATAACGGACCTATTCAAATTTCTAGAATCGGATTTCGACCCCGATAGCAAAAAGTCAACTCCCCGGTCAATCTTCCAAACTTAATTTTTTATTTAGCTATTTCAAGCCTAATTTAACTATGGACTTTTAAATAATATTTCGGACACGCTCCTAAGTCCAAAATCACCATACGGAGCTATTGAAATCATAAAAACTCTTTTCTGGGGTCGTTTACATTTAAGTCAATATTCGGTTAATCTTTTCAACTTAAGTTTTCAACCTTGAGACTAAGTGTCTCCATTCATTCCGAAATCTCCCCGGACCCGAACCGACTACCCCGACAAGTCACATAACAGTAAAGTACAGAATGAGCAGTAAATAGGGGAATAGGGCTATAACTCTCAAAACGACCGGCCGGGTCGTTACAATTTCTCATGGGGATGAATGAAGTTTATGTGGGGGTTTAGAAGTAATTTGTTGATGATGCAACCTCCTCCGTCACTTGAAAATGCATATAATATCCTTCTCCAAGATAAAAATCAAAGACAAGTTCATTTAACTCCTCAGCTGACTCAAGAATCTGCTTCTTTTTCTGCCAAAAATATGAACAATAAGTCTTTTCCTACAAAGCATTAAAATCAGAAAATAGATTTTGATCAATCCAAGGGAAATGTGTTATGTAAATATTTTAAGAAACATGGACACATGTTTAACTAATATTACAAACTCCATGGATTCCCACTAAATTTCAAATTTAATAAAGGAAAGAAAGTAGCAGCAAACGTGCCTACTGAGGTTGGGTGTCCATATCCTGGTCAGAAGTTTGTTCCTCCTTAGATCTGTAATGGTCCTCCTGGTCCACCTTATGATGATCAAGCGTTTTCCATCCCTGGTTTGACCAAACAACAATATTCACAACTCATGTCATTGCTAAATAGACTCAAATTAGTTTTGACTCTGACTCTCAGCCCAACCTGATGGTTTCTGCCAACTTTGCTGGTAGTGTTTTGTCTTTACCTGTTTATTTTGACAATAATTTTCATGCTTGTTTGCTGTCTGTAACTAGTAGAAGTGCATGAATATAGATAGTGAAGTCATTGATCACATGACCTCTAACAAAGATATTGCTTTTAATCTCACACTACTAGCTACTCCTTACTTAGTAACTTTACCTAATGGATATAAGGCAAAGGTTACTTTCGTTGGATCTATTACTCTGCTTCCTTATTTAACTCTTCATCAAGTTTTATATGTTTCATTCTTTCAGTATAATTTAATTTATGTACACAAATTAATTCAACAAATTAATTGCCTAGTCTTGTTTACTTCTTTTTCATGCCTTCTCATACGGGATCTTTCCATGAGGAAGCTTCTGAAATTTGGTAAATTGGACCAAGAACTTCACAAGCTTCTTCATGAGCATCAGTCTACTCCTGGTTCCTGTTTTTCGGTTTCTGTTTTCAATAAAAATGTACAGCCTGGGAATGGTTTTGATATTTCCTTTACTAAAGTTGTACAAGATAAGAGTGCTTTGATTTTTGTTCCCTTAGTTCCTTCCAATGATGTATAAAGTATAAATAAGAATGATGTGCTATGGCACCATAGATTGGGACATATTCCATTTGCTAAGATGAAGCTCATTTATTCTATATCTGTTGATTTGTCTTCTAAACAATCTTTTGTGTGTCATGTTTGTCCACTATCAAGGCAAACTAGATTACCTTTTTCACACAGAACTTCTGTCTCTAGTTCCTTGTTTGAATTGATTTATATTGATACATGGGGGCCTTATCATACACACACATATTCTGGGGATAGGTACTTTCTTATCATTATGGATGATCATAGTAGGGCAACTTGGACTCATTTAATACAATCCAAAAATAATTCTTTCTCTTTGTTAAAGGCAATCATTTCTATGATTAAAATACAATTCAATCTTTCTGTTAAAACAGTCAGAAGTGACAATGCCTTAAAGATCGGTCTCTCTAAGTCTGCTTTACAATATTTCTCTAATAATGGGATTGTCCATCAAACTACTTGTCCTCACACACATTAACAAAATAGTGTGTTGAGAGAAAACATAAAAACTTGCTAGAAACATCTAGAGCTTTATTACTCCAATCTGAACTGCCAACAAAGTTCTGAGGAGATTATATTCTAACTACCATTTACTTGATAAATAAATTCCTTTCAATTGTCTTGCACAATAAAACTCCTTTTTGAAATCCTATATAGAATGTTACCCTCTTGTGCACATTTGAAGCCTTTTGGATGTCTATGTTATACTACTATCCTTAAATGTAACAGAAATAAGTTAGATCCTAGAGCAGTCCCTTGTGTGTTTATTGGTTATCTATTTGGTATGAAGGGTACAAATTATACAATTTGTCCACCAAAGGTGTCTTTATCTCCGGAGATGTGGTAATCCATGAGTCCATTTTTCCTTTTCTTTTGTCTTCTCCATCTTCTAGCTCTTTTGTCCTTCTATCCTTGTTGATGAGTCTCACTCTTTTCAGTCTGATACTTCTTTTGTCCCTGTTATGTTCCTTCTTCACCTGATCTACTAGTTATAACTACTACCTATGTGCCTTCTGATTCTTCTTCCATTCCTTGTTTTGAAGTTAGAAGGAGTAGCAGAACTAACACTCTACCTTCTTATATTAATGATTTTGTTACAAAACTCCCTCATTCTCTCTCCAGCTCCGCTTCTACATCATTTTCTACTGCCCATACAACAATAGTTGAGCCTCATTCCAATACTCAAGCAGCTGTCAGTCTTGCTTGGCAAGAGGTCGTGGGGAAGAAGTTTGAGGCTTTAGAGACTAATAAGACTTGGACAATAGTTGAATTTCCTAAAGGAAAGAAGTCAACTGGATGTAAATCGGTGTATAAAATTAAACACAAAGCTAATGAAAGTATGGAGAGATATAACTAGATTAGTGGTAAGGGGTGATACACAAATTGAGGGCATTAATTTTCATGAAACTTTTTCCCACGCTATCAAAATGTGCACAATCAGATGTCTGGTAGCTTTTGTTGTTAAAAAATGGTGGTGTCTTCTTCAATTAGATGTTAATAATGCATTCCTCCATGGTGATTTGGATGAGGGGTTTACATGAAGTTACCCCCAGGTCTTACTGCTACTTCTCCTATCCAGCATGCTTCACCTTTGGTTTGCAAGCTCCAAAAGTCTCTTTATGGTCTAAGGCAAGCCTTTCGAAAGTGGTATGCCAAGTTATCACATTCTCTTTGTTCCTGGGTTATATTCCTTCTCTAAATGATTATTCTCTCTTCATTAAGAGATCAAATTCTTCTACTGTATTTTTTGTTGTATATGTAGATGATATTATTCTTACAGGTGATGATCCTCATGAAATTCTACCCTTAAGGAGTTTCTGGACAATCAATTTAAAATCAAAGATTTGGGTTTACTCAACTATTTTCTAAGCATTGAAGTTTTATATGCAGAATCTGGAGTACTTCTTCACCAAAGAAAGTATATTGCTGACTTACTTCATGAGTTCGGTTGTGATTCTGTTTCTATCATGGTTTTCCGTATTGAATTGTGTGTGAAACCTAAATCTAAAGACCGGGAGTTATTGTCTAGGCCTGAGTCTTATAGAAATTTGGTTGGTAAACTCAATTTTCTTACTCACACTAAACCTGACTTTTGCTTTGTTGTTCAACACTTAAGTCAGTTTCTCAAATGTCCTAGCGTGCCTCATATGAATGTGCTCTTCACCCTTTGAGGTATTTGAAAGGCACTCCTTGTGTTGCGATGTTTCTCAATAACTCTTCTGATTTTTCTGTGCAAGCCTACTGTGATAATGATTGGGCAGTCTGTTCTAAGTCTCGTAGGTCAGTTTTTGGGTTCTGCATATCTCTAAAAGGTAGTTTGATCAGTTGGAAATCTAAGAAACATATAGTTGTCTCTTTATCTACTGCTAAAGCAGAGTATCGGGCAACGAGTAAGGTTGTGGCTGAATTGGTTTGGTTGGTTCACTTAGTTACAAATTTGGGGCTTCCCAGATTGTCTCTGGTTCCTGTGTTTTGTGATAACTTGGTTGCACTACATATTGTGAAAAATCATGTGTTTCACGAACGTACTAAGCATATTGAGCTGGATTATCATTTCATACGAACCAAACTAGTTGATGGTCTTATTTCTTTGCATCATATCTCTACTTCTTCTCAGTTGGCTGACAGTTTTACCAAGTGTTTGACATGTGGCCAACATCATTTGTTGCTTGGCAAGTTGGGCATGACCTCACCCTCCAACTTGAGGGAGTGTGTTGGAGTTACCTGATCCAGTGGACATTTAGGCCTGAAGCTTAGGTCATATAGATAGGCATCAGTTAGTAGTTAGCCCTTTTTTTTGTAATAATTAGACTACATTGTATATTTATTATTGAGAAATTTTCAGAAATCACTATTGTTTAGTGACTATTAACTTCATATAGCTAGCATATACATAATTACTTCTTATAGCTACTATTTAATTATTACGCGATTGTATTCGTTGTATTCGCGCTATTGTACTCATGAATATAGTAGCGAAATTCGCCTAAAAAATAGGGAAGTCCAGTTGTACGATTGTATTCGCTGTATTCGCACTACTGTATTCATGAATACAATAGCGTAATTCGCCTAAAAATAGGGGAGTCCAACTAGTTAATAATGAAAAGAGGATCAATTAGCGTGTATCCCTCCTAATTTAACTTAACAAAATCAATTCTACATAAATTCTGGTGCTACTGTGTTGTATTTCATATATTCACGCGACTGTATTTATAAATACAGTGAGGTAATCCGCCTAAAAAAAAGTAATTACGGGTGTTTAATAATAACGAAAAGTGCAATATTGAATTTTATTCAATTTCACTATATTGAATTCAGTTGTATTCAAACAACAAAAAATTAAGAAATATGGTGTATACCGTTCTATTCAATTCGACTGTATACATTGTATTCAATTCACAGATATTCATTATTCAATATTATACATTGTATTCAATTCACCGTATTCAATTCGACTATATTCAAACAACAAAAAATCACAAAACACAGTGATATTCAACTGTATTAAAAAAATACTGACCTTCGAAATACATAAATACAGACAAAAAAATAATATATTTATATAAAAATATAATGTATTTAAGTGTATTTGTACAGAATATAATATATTTGTATCATTGTATGTGACTAATTAGCAAAGAAGAGAAGAAAGTTCGTTGGAGATTGCGTTTTTCGGCCAAGCAAAATACTGTATATATTATATTAAAAAATTGGAGACGAACAAAAATCTGGCCCTCAAATCTTATCCGGTGTAGCCATGGCCAGATCTAACGGTAGGATTTCTCGAACCTAGCACTAGCACCACGACCTCCAAATTTCTTAGGCTCACAGCGTCTAGGATCAGCAACAAGCAAAGTCCTATCATACCTCACCAAAATATCCTTAATTTCTTTCTTCGACTGCTCCTCAACGTACTTCTGGTAAAAAGCAACTACAGCTTTAGCAATGGGCTGACGAATAGCGTAGATCTGAGAAGTGTGACCACCGCCTTTGACACGATTCTGCTGATTTGCTGATTTGAGGGAGAGGATTGAGAACCTTGCTTATAGAGAGAAAAGGAAAAAAGAGAAAGAACATAATTGGCGTATTTCATGTCTCAATAATAAGTATAAATAAATACATATTTTGCTATAAAATAAAAAATATAACTATAAGTAATAATATTTTAAAATTGTTTTGATTTATAATAATGTTCTCCCTTTTCCTTTTTATGAATTTCCAAAATTAAGTTCTAGTTCTTCATAGATACATAAGAAGAACTTGTAATTCTCTCGTTTTAATGCTGCAATTCTTGATTTGATTATCTCGTCGAAGATTAATTTTCTTTACTACTGTTACTGTAAAGAGTAGAATTACAACATTTCAGCATTGTTAACGTGTCTCTGATAATAAAAAGAGAAATTAATTGAAGTCCCTATAACCAAATTGTTTGCTTTTAATTTGCTTTACACTTATTACATAAAATATTATTTGAGTAAATAGTGGGATATTCAAAATCCCCCACCACCATGGCCCCATCCTTCTCCGAAACCAAAGCCACTACCACCATTTTCACCACCGCCGCCGTCGCCTCCATTATTTGCACTTGATCCATGACCCTCGCCATATCCAAAGCCAGACCAAATCCACCATTACTACCTCCTCCTCCTCCTCCTCCTCCACCTCCGCCGCTGCCGCCAAGACCTCCTATAATTTGGTCAAACCCTCCGTTTAAGTCAAAATTGGGTAAAAATGAATCCCCGAGAAGCTTCCTTGCAGAGGAAGTTTGAACAAGAGCGCCTAGAACGAGTAGAAGCATGAAATTGCATGTCATATTTGCATCTACTTTTAGCACTGCACAAAAAAATAGTAATATATCCTCAGTTAAAGAAAATGAGATATTAAATCACAATGAACAGTACATATGAAGGGCAACGAAAAATGTAGACTTTTTCTACGCCAAGGGTTAAGGCAATGCCAATATCAGAAATTATAATAAAGAAAATTTACACCAAGTGCTAGGCAATGGCAGTGTCAGAAATTCAACTACAGCCAAAAATAAAAAACAATTATATAAAAAATAAAAATAAAAAAGGGAAATATTTCATGCTTGGGATTCAAGCTTTTGGCCTAAAGTAATTTTTAGGCACCATTGTTGCTACGTTAAAAACTTCTCCTAGATCAAGGGAAATCAACAAATTCTTATTGTTTTTAATCTATTTGAACATTATTATTTTCGAATAAAAGGAGGTTCAATGAAACCCCTTTCGGATCATATACATAGATCCGTTGTTCGACCTTTCTTTCATTTAGTTTGAACCACCCAAAATAAAAGAAAAATCAGGCTAGGAGATGACTCGTAATCGATCCGACTGTTGGACCCTGGACCCACCCGGCCCATATATTTCATAAGATGTATTTCTTTCGGGAGGATGAACTAGACTGTTTTCATCGTCTCTGTGTGTTACATATGTATAATTGAAAATGTTAAGAATGTCAATATAATTATATTAAGTGTACATTTATTTTGATCAAATAGTATATACAATAATACAATATTAACTAACTTTGTTTTCTTGGTCTTTGTATTGTGAGGCTGAATGCTTGAGTAGCCATGAAAATGCTGAAGTATTAGAATTGTAGGATTTGAGGTACAATGAAAAATCTTCATAGGAAGGAGGTTATATAGGTAATGGAATTTTCAGTACTACTATATATTATTGAAACTACCATTAATTAATAAACGCATGCAAAACAGAAAAAACATGAACAAAATGCAGTTGAACATCAATAAGCAAAAGAGAGTTACTAAAGGATATTATATCTCGCGTATCGCGTTATTTATTAATGGAAAGTAGAAAACATTAATATTTGCCACAAAAATATGTTTGTTTGTTTTTTCATTTCGAAATTGGAAATTTTAAAATCCAATGACTTAACTACTCGACATTTACAGCTCATTTTAGATGGTTGTTATGTATCGTTTCATAATATATCGTATTATATTGTATTGTTTGTCGTCGTTTCTGTCGAGAACCACCATTAACTACCTTACTCTACCTCAATTAGGACCCTAGCTACTGCTAGTAAGCAATCTTAGCTAAGAGAGAAGGCAGAGCATAAGAGTTGTGTTTAGGAAAATGAAAATTGATTCCCATTATTGAAGAAGAGATACAATGTAATCTTATATACACGTGCTCTAACCTCTAAAGACAGTTGTCAACATAACAATTTGACTAACTAATACATAATTAGCTACTAACTACAGCATATTGATACGTGTCCCTTAAGTTACTGCTCCTTCAATACTTCCTGCAGTAGCATTGACAATTCCATATAAAAATAAAGAAAAAGAAACAAAATAACTATTTATATATACCCGGTGTTTGCATCAAATTATATCATTTATAGAATAAATATTCATTAAGCATAATTAATGACGAAAATATGTGCACCCAATAACATATTATGCATTTATTGATATTTTTTTAAACCAAAAACTAGCAAGCTAATTTTCTACGATATATGTCAAAGGTGAAAGAACAATGCTGTAAATTGTTAGGTTCTTTTTCTTATTTACTTACCACATTTGATTTTCTTATCTCTTGAATGGAGGTAACATATTTACCATAATAGATTTTATCATTGTCACGATCCAAAATCTCACCACAGGCGTCATGATGGCACTTAGTCTCTAAGACTAAGTAAGTCGATTTTAATAACAATTCAAGCCATTATTTTTTATAGATAATCGAAACCAACAGTGAAAATAATTATAACAACCTCCCAAGACCGGTAATACTGAATCACGAACTCTAACTGAATACATGAAATGATCTCAAGGATCGAATATACAGTATTGTTCGAATAATAATTAACAGTACAATAAAATGGGAAGATTCCAAGGGACTGCGACAACCAAGCAACTCTACCTTGAATCTTTGCGATCAACACATTAACTCTGCTCGAGTCCAATATCTCTAGTACCTGGCTCTGCACAAAAATATACAAAAGTGTAGTATGAGTACACCACAGTCGGTACCCAGTAAGTATCAAGACTAACCTCGGTGGAGTAGTGACGAGGTACAATCAAGACACTCACTAGTCTAATAACTTGTGCAATATAGCATACAAAAATAATAAAAAAATAAATATTAGTGATAGCAACAATAACCAACTAGTGATATAAACAGCAAGGCGGGAGGAACACTATAAATATTGCTCAAATGAATAATGAACACAAGTACAACCAATTAAGTCCTTCAAAGTATACATCTTTTATCCATAAGTTTTTCAAATAAAAATCTTTAGAATGTAATCCTTTCAATTAAATATATCTCGAATATACTTCCTTCAAATAAATATTTTACGAATATAATTCCTTTCAAGTGAAAGTCACCATGTGACACCTCATTTCATAATCATAAAAATTACGGGTCTCAGTCCACTTTCATATTTTTACGGCACATCATGCCCATATCTCTATCACAACTGCATGGACAACTCGCGTGCCAATAATAAAATTATCATATTTTTTTCCGGCACCTCGCGCCCATATTTTTTTCATAACCGCACAGACAACTCACGTGCCAATAATAAAATTATCATATTTCTCTGGCACCATGTGCCCACATTTCATACCACAACTGCACGGACAGTTCACATGCCAATAATATAAATCATCCGGCAATTGCCACAAGCTCACAATTTCAACATGAATCAGATTATTATCATGTTTACCAAAACAACAAGACAAGTTGCATAAGAGATAAAAATAAACACAAGAAAAATCACAACATTACATAAAAATTACCAACACAATAATCTTACATCATCACGTATCATCCCTGACAATAGACACCATTATCTCTCCTATAACCACCCGTATGACTCCATAATAATAGCCACATTTATCCCTCCACCCTGACAATATCAATAGCCACCCTTATCGCTCATATAGCCTCCCTTATCTCTCCTATAGCCACTCTTATCGCTCATATAGCCTCCCTTATCTCTCCTATAGCCACTCTTATCTCGCCTTATAATAGCCTCCCTTATCTCTCCTCCCAGACAATACCCTAATACACATAACAACAGTGATATGCCATCCTTATGTTCGCATATTATCAACAGTGAAATGCCACCCTTATGTCCTCATAATAATAACTCAAATCACCCAACAATTTACACAGAATATTATCACAACAACACAAGACAATCACTTTATATTACAAATTGCCCAATGGCCACAACCAATTCCAAATATACAACAAAATCAATAAATTTCACATCAAATAGCTCAAGGCTCCACACAACGTATATAAAACATCAAAAACAACAACAAAGATGGAAAAGTAACTCAACATAGGACAACACCTCTTTAATCCAATTTTTTTATAAATATATATTAATGCCTCATTTTAAACTTATTTAATTAATTATTTACAGATGAAAAATCCTTAATGAAATTAATATCACTAAATGGCAGCTCAACAGAATACAGAATCCACATAAAAGTCAAGTGGCAATCACACCAAATTATCATATAAGAGAAAACTCGGCAAACAAGGAATGAGGCATGACAATAAAGGATTTAATAAGTACTAACAATTTCCAATTTAATACTTAAGGGTGTCTACGAATTTTAACCGATATAATTTGTACATATAAACCAAGTACGTACCCGTCACCTTGCGTACACGGCTTTCAATCACACAATTTTCACATAAGACTCAATTCCTAAGGGGTAATTCCCCCCACTCAAGGTTAGACAAGATACTTACCTCAACGAAACTAAACCGAGTCTTCAAATGATCTTCGCGAGTGAAGCCACCTCCAGACGGCTCAAATCCCGATGATTTTCTTCAAAATCCCTCGAAAATAAGATCGCCACAAATCGAGCTTTCTTAATTCAGCTCATTAGTGGTATTAAAACCTCTCACTACTCTTACAACTTCAATCTACATCAACATAATTTAATTGGGCCAATATTAGTAAATTAATTTCCAGATTTTTGATCAATTAGGCATTGTATCAAACACCTAGAGTACATAGCATTTTACTACCTCTAGTAATGGTGTTTCTTCATCCAACAATTCCTCCTTCCCACCAACAAGAGATACTAAACCATCATTTTTTTACAAACAACCTTCTTTATCACCATTAAAATCATCAATGAACTTACATCCACCCAATTATTACTAATTAATTCATTACAAAATCTCTACAACACCCAATAATCTAGTTTAAGTATTTATGACTTCCAAGCACCATCAAATAAGTGCTAATACTTATTCTTGCTCACATACTCATAATAAATCCATGCATATATGTCTAAGGGTGTAGGATTACCTTTTGGAAGAAATCTTGCCAAAAGCCTCTTTTGAGTTTTTGTAGAAATTTCTTGAAGATCTAAAGATTTGATGGTGGATTGAGTTAGTTCTATAGTGGAAATGATAGAATGAAATACCAAATTAGTAGGGATTACTCACCTTAGAGATGGGGAGAGTTGGAGGTCTTGAGAGAGTGGAGAAAATCCCCAAATTCGGCCAAGAGGAATGGGAAAAAATGAACCCCGAAGAGAGTATATAATATTTCGAGCGCCACAGGTGACGTGGGGCGCCACCTGTGGCCCTGTTTTCAGAACCTCAAAAGTCCCAGTGCCAGGGCTAGCGCCCCATGCTACCCTGTGCCCTGGTGACGGGAAATCGTTTCTATTTCGCCCGGGTCATGGTTATTTCGGCAACCACCACTTTCAAACAAGATTTATTCAAGAATTTCCTCGAGGTAACAAACCTCAAATCACAAATCACGCATCAATTCAAGCCTAAGAAACTTATGAACTTCCGAATTTCAAATTCTACATTCGATGTTGAAACCTATCAAATCAATCCGGAATGACTTCAAAATTGCACACAAGTCATAAATGTCATAATGGAGCTGTTTCAAATTTTTGGAATCGAAATTTGACATCGTTATCAACCAATCGACTTACGGTTTAAATTATGAATATTTCAAGAACTTCATTTCATAATGGAGCTGTTTCAAATTTCCGAAATCGAAATCCGACCTCGTTATCAACAAATCAACTTACAGTCAAATTTATGAATATTTCAAGAACTTCATTTTTCAATTTTTCGCCGAAATGTACCGAATTATTCTACGAACTTCCAAATCCAAACACGGACATACGCCTAAGTCTGAAATCACCATACGAAGCTATTGACATCATCACAATTTCATTCCGAAGTCGTTTGCTCAAAAGTCAAACTCCGGTCAATATTTTCATTTAAGCTTCAAAATTAAAAATTGTTCTTTCAATTTAATTCTGAATCTTCTGAAAACCAAACTCGACCCTCTACACAAGTCATAACACATATTACGAAGCTGCTCGAGATTAAGTCATTGAATGAGACATAAATTCTCAGAACGACATGTGGGGTCGTTACAATCATTTACTGTCACGACCCAAAATCCAACCAGTTATGATGGAACCTAACATCACCCGCTAGGTAAGCCAAATAACAACAATCCGATTCAATTAATATTTATCTAACTCTAATATACTCCCCAAGGACTGGTAGTACAAATCATGAGTTTCTAAGATTAGAATTTACAAAGTTGATATGAAATAAATACATCATCTGTTCGAAATATACATAAACAGATTTTTATAAATTTAAGGCTATCATGAACAAAAGGCAGCTACTAACGGAACGTCGTTACATCTTCAAATCCCGCTCCCGTCGATCACAGCAATATCAACATCCAATATATGCACGCAAGATAAAAAAGTGTAGTATGAGTACAACCGACCTCATGTACTCAATAAGTAACAAACCTAACCTTAGGTTGAAAGTAGTGACGAGCTTGAACAAAGGTCAGGGTCCAACACCAATAGCCAACAACAGTTCATAACAACATAATAGAAGTAATAAAAGAAGTAGCTCAGAGATAAAATGCTCAGCTCGTTCACAGTTCCAGAAAAATAGTCATGCTTTTCAAATATATCAGTGAAAACCCAAATCCTTTACCGAAATCACCAATTTATGAGTAAGTTTGAAAACTGTGATTTTTTCCAAAACTTTCAACAGATAATTGTTTCAATTTTAAATAATATGAGCAAAATACATCTCTATGTCTATATGTCAATATGTAGGAGAAGTCATGAATGACGCAATATCGTACAACATGAGGAAAAATACATCTTTGTGCATGTATGTAAAGTGTGCATGTCAATGCGATACAACTCAATAATAAAACCATATGCATACTCTCAGAGTATCATTCCACTCAGTCCTCCCAGTCACTCAGTCCTCACAGTCACTCAATCCTCCCAATCGTTCGGCACTCGCACTCAGTAGGTACATGCGCTCACTCGAGGTGTATACAGACTCTAGAGGGGCTCCTTCAGCCCAAGCGTTATAATCCGTACGGACAACTCACGTGCTATAGTATTATCTGGATCCTCACGTACAACTTACGTGCTGCACGGACAACTTACGTGCTATAGTATAAATATCTGGATCCGCACGAATAACTCACGTGTTACACGGACAACTCACGTGTTATAGTATCAATATCTCAATATGTATCAATAAATAACAACAGAGACTGAGATATAATATGCGATGAATGAACATGATTGAGTATGAAATTGCAATGTAAGAAAATAACTCAACAGCAGTAATGACCACAGTGGGTCCCAACAGGATAAGTATATATAGTCTAGACATGGTTTCTAATATGAATCACAGCTCGATAACTCTAGTACGTAGAGATTTCATAATTATAGATAAGTTCAGGTAACTACACAGTACCACATAAATAACGGAGTCACAGTTCACACGGTGCACTCCCACACGCCTATCACCTAAGCATGTGCGTCACCTCAACACCAAACACATAATACGTATAATCAGGGTGCATACCCTCAACTCTAAGATTAGAATAGTTACTTACTTCGAACAAGCCGAGTCCAATATCGAGCAAGCTAAACAATGCTCCCAAAATTTTATTCTGCGTGTATCAGCTTCCGAATGGCATGAATCTAGTCACAATTAATTTGATTTAGTCAACAAAAATTATAGGAATTAATTTCATATGAAATACTAATTTTTCCACAAAATCTGAAACTGCACTCAAAAATCGCCTGTGGAGCCCACATCTCGGAACCCAACAAAAGTTATAAAATATGAACGTCCATTCAACCACGAGTCCAACCATGCCAAATTTACCAAATTCCGACAACAACTCGACCTTCAAATCCCCATATCTCATTTTTAAATCCATAGGCCCAAATCCTCTAATTTCACCTCAAAAACACGTAATCTAGTCAAAATACTCAATGATAATCCAATATTATTGACCAAATTTGGATTATCATTGAGAATTCTCCCTCAAGTTTTTTCGTGAATTCTCTCTGAAAACACCTTTGAAATGTATATTGTCCAGGGGTTCCGCACCTGCGACTCACTTAGCCGCTTCTGCGGTCTCGCAGGTGCGAAAAACCAACCGCTTCTGTGGTTTGCCAATCTTCATTGGCTCCGCTTCTATGCCCCAAAAGCCACTTCTGCGGGCTCGCATTTGCGAGGCTTAGTCCGCTTCTGCGGAGCTTGCGCTTCTGCGCCCATCCGTCCGCATCTGCGATCACGCAGGTGCGGAAATTCTCTCGCACCTGCGACCACTGCCTCACAGCCCCATGCCCGCATCTGCGCTTTCCAAGCTCGCCCTGCAAGAAAATGTCCGCAGGTGTGATTGCATCAGAAGGCCAAAATTTCCAGCAGCTGTTTAAGTCCAAATTTCGATCCGTTAGCCATCTGAAACTCACCCTAGGCCCCGGGGGCCTCAACCAAATATGCCAACAAGTTCTAAAACGTCAAACGAACTTAGTCGAAACCTCAAATCACATCAAACAACGTTAAAACCATGAATCATACCCCAATTCAAGCTTAATGAAACTAAAAAATTTTAGCTTCTACATTTGATGCTAGAACCTATCAAATCAAGTTCGATTGACCTCAAATTTTGCACAGAAGTCATAAATGACATAACTGACGTATTCAATTTTTCAGAATCGGATTTCGACCCCGATATCAAAAAGTCAACTCCCCGGTCAAACTTCCAAACTTAAATTGTCATTTTAGCCAATTCAAGCCTAATTTAACTACGGACTTTCAAATAATTTTTCGGACACGCTCCAAAGTCCAAAATCACCATACGGAGCTATTGGAATCATCAATACTCTATTCCGGAATCGTTTACACATATTCAACATCCGGTCAACTATTTCAACCTAAGCTTTAAATCTTGAAACTAAGTGTTCCAATTCATTCTGAACCCTCTTCGACGAGTCACATAATTATTATTGAATACAGGATAAGCAGTAAATGTGAAAACGGGGCTGTAATACGCAAAACGGTCGGCCAGGTCGTTACATTTACCAAAAGAAAAATATAATTCTTCCATATTTGGCTAGTCTTTTTTCTTGGAGGAAAAGATTTTGGACTTTTATAAATTGAGAATTCTTTCTTCTCATTTAGTAGCATCCACAATGTAACCATAAGAGGTTTGAGAGTCTTGTTTATGGGGGATTTTTTGGGACAAATGTTAGCCACTTGTGTGTGCCTCTTTATGAGATTGTTCTCTCGATATTTTATTTTCTCTTTTTATGATATTTTATTTTCTCTTTTTATATAGTGGATTGCTCATCTACGTCTGCAGACATAGGTCAATTGATCGAATCACATTAAATGTTCGGGTCTCTTTTAGTATATTTCTCTTTTGATGTCTGATTTATCATTGTTGATGAAGGTATGCTTTGTTAGCTTTCACATGACACTTGATTATTTCGATCCTGATATGAATAATTATACCAAACGGATACAAGAGTGTACGAATAAGGTCAATTTGATAATTTAGTCATCCTTTCCAAATAATGGGTGTACTTTATAGGTAGAGCATTTTCTAGCCGAAGATATAGGAGAAATATGAAGATATACACTTTCAATCAAGATTTTTCTTGCAAGTCGATTCCTCAGCTCCTGAATATGTATGGCAGATCTTAATTTATAGGAACATGCAATTATATTAAGGAGTAATTGTATCTTTTATAATTTTGTATAACAGTATAAAGTGTGTATAAACACCTCTTATACATCATTATTCACTTTTATTTATTTATTTAATATAAATATCGGGTACGAATAAATTATTACCGATAAATGAGCGGATAAATTTGAAAAAAAAGTAGATTCATTCCTTTGTCCCAAAAGATAATGTAGTAGCTGAAAATTCAAATTTGTATTTCATGACTCGTGAATTAAAACGTTATTGTTATTCATTTGGTTTTCAATAATTGACGTTATTTCAATATATTCTCCTTTGTTTGTCCATATTGGACATTCTTTACAACTGTCTTTTTCTTTTTTCGTTTTTTCCTTTTGTAAAATCTTTGCATGTTATGTTAACTATTGTTAAAAACGACAAATCTGTATTTTCATCTTACCAACATCAATGCCTTAAATTGGAACAATCAAATGAAGATGAAACAAGTGAACCTTTATCTAATTAAAAAAAAATTAAACATTTGTATTAGCAAAATGTTTATTCAAGAACCATTGACCATAGCTATAGCAAATTCTTTGCTTTTAATTTGCTTTTCACTTATTACATAAAAAAATATTTGAAGAAATGGTGGGATCAAAATCCTCCACCACCACCATGTCCGAAACCAAAACCAAAACCGCTACCACCATTTTGACCACCGCTGCCGCCACCTCCACCACCTCCGCCGCCGCCGCCGCCACGACCATTTGCACCTGATCCATGACCCTCGCCATATCCAAAGCCAGCCCCAAATCCACCATTACTACCTCCTCCACCACCTCCACCTCCGCCGCCACCGCCACCACCACCACCAAGACCTCCTAGAATTTGGTCAAACCCTCCGTTAAAGTCAAAATTAGGTAAAAATGAATCCCCGAGAAGCTTCCTTGCAGAGGAAGTTTGAACGTGAACGCCCAAAACAACAAGAAGCATTAACTTGCATGTCATATTTGTTAGCACTGCAGAGAAAATAGCATATCCTTTAGTTTTAAAAAATGAGGTATTAAACCACAATAAACAATATCAAGTAGAGGCGAAGCTAGAGCGAGTTTCATGAGTTCAACTAACTAGAATTTAAGCATGATTAGTTCAACCTTTTAAGGTTCTGTACTTCTAAAATTATGAGTGCAAATTTAATACTTGTTGAAATTTTAATAGTTTTTTACATAAATATTTATCCTCAACGTTCAATTGAACCCATAGGAAAAAGGCTTAGTTCTCCCTTGAACTGCTTTCGACTTGATTTATATGTACATATGCAAAAAAAAAAAAAAAAAAAAAAAACTCTATGCTTGTGCATGTATATTTATAAATATATATGTACGTAAAGACTCATTTTGAATCCACTGACTCTATGTATAGCACATCAATACAAGGAAGAGGAATATCTTACTTTGCTTTCTTGGTCTTTGTTTTGTGAGGCTGAATACTGGAGTAGCCATGAAAGAACTAAAGTATTAAATTGTAAGATTAATTTGGGGGCACTATGAAAAAATAAGCATAGGAAGGGGTTAAATACTATAGGTAATGACAATTAATGGAAGTACAATTAATGAACGATTGCAAAACGGAAAATCAAGAAGAAATGAACTGAATGTATAGTTGAACATCAATAAAGAAAAGAAGAGTTTACTAAAGGAAATTATATCTTGCGTTTCGTGTTATTAATTGAAAGTAGAATACGTTATTTACCTCATTAAGTATGTTCTTTCATTATGAACTTGGAAATCTTAAAATACAATGACATTACTCGACATTTGAATAATCAATTTAATTAACAAAATTTAATCATTACTGTAACTTTTATCACTATATGTAGATTCTGAACGTTTACCTAGCAAATGGGTGAATCAAGGGATTAGATAATCCAAAAGCTGTTGGTGGCAAGGAATGTTGATGAACATTTAACGAATGGGTGTTTTATATTTAACTGATTTAACTTCTATCCATTAACAGTTTAATGACAATTTTATATTGTCAGTGTGGAAGAAGAGTTTTGGAACAACGGTAAAGTTGTATTCATGTGACTTGTAGGTTACAGTTCGAACCGTGGAAGGCACCACTAATACTTGCATTGGGGTAGAGTAAACTATCTACATCCCCCTTAGGATGCAGTGTTCCCCGACCCTGCGTGAACGCGGGATGCTTTGTACACTAAGCTGCCCTTTTTATACTGTCAGTATGACTTAACATGCTATAGAAAATTACGTTGCCTTAATTTTCATGTTACTGGTTCCACTTATTATGAACAGTTTCCAAAAACTGCATTTTAGATTATCTGACATTTATAGGATCAGTTAGGGGTGTTCATGGTTCGGTTTGGATCGATTTTTTCCCAAAAAGAAACCAAATTAAGTAAGTCGGTTCTTAAAATGTTGGAACCAAACCAAACCAATAAGTCGATTTTTTAGCGATTTTGTTTTTGTCGGTTTTTATCGGTTTTTTCGATTATTTATCGGGTTTTTTATTAAATATGAGACATACACTACCAAACACATATTCCGTCGACTACATTTTCAACGTAACACTATCAACCCAATTGCTCTTTGAGAAATCTATCATTTACCATGATATATTAATGATAATTGAATCAAATAGTGATGAATAATTTAAGTACTCAATTAAAAATCGATTATTTTTAACATGAAATAATTCTTGTACTTAGCAAAAGCAAACTACCAATCAAACTAGAATGTAAAGGAAAAGAATTAGATTGTTGTAATAGCAAAAAACTAGACTTAAAATACAAACGACTAATATGTACCATAATATTTTAGAAACTTTATATTAAAATATACATATGTACATAGGTGTATAGTAGGCTATATTTATGCAATTTAGACACTATTTACACTCTAATTTAGCCGTACTTTATTGATATTTGAATGCTAAAAGATAACAAAATGCTCTAATTAAGAATTTGATGCTTTGCAGGAGCTACTCCGAGCTAGGAGGGAGCTAACGAGTGTTTTGGAGTCAACATGGAGTGTGGAAGGCCAATCGAAGGTTAGACCGGTCGAAAAGGAGCGAGAAAAGCAAGCGAGACGACCCCTCCGGGTGCGCGGCCGCGAATTGGCTCGCGAACTCAAGGCAGTGAGGCAGTGGAAATCCGCGGCCGCGGACGGGCGGACGAAAGCCAAACACGCAGGGTTAATTATGTAAATTTTCTAGGCGACTAACCTAAACCTATATGAAGCCTAAACTCACCCAGAAGTCAGATATAGCTGATTTTAGAAGATTTGAGAGGCAAGAACAAGGGAGAGAAGACGGATAATTTCCTAAGAGTTTTCATCTTCTTCTTCGTACTTCTATTTGTTGATTATGAATTATTTTAGTGATTTATTTTTCATTAATATGAGTAGCTAAATCTATTATCTAGGGTTGATGGAATCAATTGTTGGATGAAGTCTTGACTCTATTTTGTCATAATTGAGTCGTGTTTGTTCTATGATTGTTCAATTACGTATTGTATTGTGGTTAATTGAAAGGGTCCTTGATTAATCGTGTCTAGTTACCTTGTGTTGCTTGAGAAAGAACACTTGGTTAGATTGTTGTTGAACAACACCACTTTTGGGTAAGTTAAGAGATTAATTACTTGAATTTAAAAGTGGGTTAGAAATAACGAAGCTTTGGTGGGATAATTCTGAGTTGCATAAATTGTTAACTAGAGTAGTTCGAGAGAATGCTTCTAGTAAATTATCGTAATTGATTGAGAGATAATTATGGTAGCCCGAAACTCATAATCCTCATAGAGTATTACGGCGAGATTATTGCTAAAGAGTTAAGAATTAATCCGGCAATTGGGGAAATCAATAGCCCTAGATCCTTTTACCCTTGAATTCAATTTTAGTCTTGATTATTGCTAATTTTATTGTCATTTTTCCTTAGCTAAATAAATTCCACTGATTATTCATAAAACTCTTGCATCTGAAAGCTGTCTGAGCTTATCATTAGCATTATTTAAAGTTGTAGTAAATAGGTTAGTTCCCTGTGGGATTCGACTCCGGACTTGAACTGGATTATATTTGCAGCGACTGCTTAGTCCTTTTTACAAGGCATAGTTGGGCGTGATCAATAGGTGTAATAATAAATTTAAATAGCTACTTCTATAGTCGGTTTGGTTCGATTTTTTCGGTTATTTTCTTATTAAAACCAAAACCAAACCAAACCAAATCTGATCGATTTTTAAAATTCAAAACCAAAACCAAACCTAAAAAGTATTGGTTTTTTTGGTCGATTTAGTTCGGTTTTCGGTTTGGTTCGATTTTTCGGGTTTTTATGAACACCCCTAGCATCAGTGTATAAAAGTTAAGAACTTAAAACTCTATGTAAGTTCCTCATGTGAGAATAGACATGAATGATAGTCTAAGAAATCTATTGTTTTCTAGATTTTCTATTTCTTATTCTGCTGTTTCTGCATGTACATACAGTATCAGTAGCTCGAACTTTCGTCGTTGGATCGTTCGAGAGAAGCAAATATGTAATATCAGGAGTTCAAATACATTCAATCTGTACGCAGGTCATTGTCTAGCGTTAAACTTAGAATGGAAGTTGGAACTATTAAACACACTGAAATTAATTTACATAAGCATCATCTCTTTTCTTCAGTTGAAACTATAAACATCACAACTACAAACAAAGGGCAAAAGTAAACTACAAAGTTACGTATACAAAATGCTTGGGCAGAAGAGGTAGTTCTTCAAATCAATAAAATAGCAAAAAAAATATTAGGGAAATAAACAGAGGAACAACCATTTTCCACTACTCTCCTCTTGGGAATATTCATTAACTTATCATACACACAGAAGGCACATCAGTGTTAAGGCTCCAGCTTCAGTGAAACCACTCTACACTGCCTGTTACGCTTGGCCGTCTTCGTAAAGACTACAGAGAAACAAGATGGGGCCCACCACGGTTGCCGGACTCTTTGCTCCCCCTTTAAGCAAGCCACTGAAGACATGATTTTAATCAATAAATATAAAAGGGGCCATATATAATACAGTGGCAAATAATGAAAAGATTAGTACTATATAACAAAAAAACAGAATCTTACTAAACTCAAAGAAATTGCTTGATAGACAGACAAAGAAATCTCTCAAACTTCACATCAAGAGAAAGGAGAAGTTAAGAGATATGGTTTCGGTTGTGAGCCGAGAGAGAGAGAGAGAGAGAGAGAGAGAGTATAGGAACCTTTTATCCGCCTCAGCTCCTTACACAACGTTATGAAGTCTCCCCATTTCATGTGGCACCTTCTTATAAACCGGAGAATCTGTTCAGTCGTGAACATGGACATCCCCTCCAAATACTCTCCATTAACACCATTTTCTTTAAAAATTTGACGATAGCTGCCAAGATTTATTTCTTCTAACCATAAACCAACATCCTGGGAAAACAAGAGAAGCAACAGAATGTCAGTGATTGAATAAAATGCATCTTCTTCGATTAAGCAACACCTAAAACAAAAGGACAGAGTTCAGAGCGCCTATATTGCGGCGGACTCTTCAAAATCCATGCTGCAGCCATGTCGACACGACATGGGTGTGGGATTCATGCCGGATTTGGTCAACTTGGGTACTTTGACTACATTCTATGACCGAGAAGTTTAGATTGATTGGGTATTTGGTTTGATTTTTGGGTTTATGTCATATACATAGTTCTATAAATTATGAGAATGCTTTTCTATTACGCGAGATATCTTATGAATAAAATACTAGGTGTTTATGAAGATTAAAGTTTTATTAGTTTTAGTTCAATAACTTTAGCTAATCAAAGTAATACCTTATATGTCGTAATATATCTCAGGGCCCCATTTTGATAAAGTGAACAAGTATGCCAACTTATCGTAGAACGGAACTTACAGAAGAAGGGAACTCTTCTTACACAGATTGTCTAACACTACTAAAGCAACTTTTTCCACATAATAATTACACGAGGTCAAAGCATTCAAAGTATTATCCATTCACTATTTCAGTAGGGTTTTGAAGAACGTAGAAAACAGATGATCTCATAGATCAGTCACTCCGCTCCTCAAATCGGGCATTGCCCCGTCAGTCTATGGATTTGGCAGTAGCCTGCAAAACGTATCTTAATACGACTATACCATTTTTGGGTGTTCATTTTCTATCTCTAAGGTCACGCAGCAAGAATTGCTACATATCAGTGTATGCTTTGCGCATTCCATAGTGATGAAATTCGGAAAGTAAACTGCCATGTAGCAAGGGATGGACATATAAGCATTTTGCAATAGGTGTAGCTTCGCCAATTGGCTTAACCAGTGGCCAATACAGGACAACAGTTGCTTGATTATTTTGGCTTTACGTGTAAAAGTTGAAAATCTAACCTGTCACATAATTGTCTCCACCTCATTCAAGGGGAGAAATGTGATTTTTCAATTTTACACAAGAAGTAGAAAATTGTTTTCCTTCCAATTCATCTACTCTTAGCACTAAAAACTGAGAGAGAGGACTAGAAATTGTAAAGCATCGGTGAAATATCGAGCTAAAATGGCATTCATATCACTCCAACTTAATCAGTCTATACACACCATATAGATAAAATTTTATGCGAAGCAGTAGTAGGACAAGAGTGGCATAGGCTCTGTCCTGGCTCTACTGCACATGTGATATACTTGCTGATGAGATAACTTCTCAATCCTGAAAAGATGGCATTTTTCAAGAATTTAAGATTAGGTATAAATAGTAATTGCATGTTTTCCACCTTATGACTTACATCTCTCACCATAGCTCATGGATGACCAAGCACTACCAAAGATAGCAACTGACCAAGCATTATACAGTTGTTCAGAAGAGACGCAAAGTCATCTAAAAGGAGTTAAAACACTCTTATAGGTGGAGTCAACGAAATAAGCACACTTTATGACACCATTTGCAAAGACAAGAAGCCTGTCCATTGTGCATGTACACTTGCCTAAGTCTCCCGCTTTCTCCTCCTCTTCCACAAACTCGGAAAAAAAAATACTCATTTTCTGAATTAGTTAGTCTCTTGAAAGAATACCTTATTTAACTCATTAGTTAGTCTCTCCAATTTGGCCCTCTCTTCAGTAAAACCCAGGCAAGTGTGCTTTTTCATTCTCTCCATCATAACAACGAATATTTTTTTCTTCCCTCTATCAAAACTAGTTGATCAATACTAAGTTTCTTAATCTTATAACGGTGCAACTGTCAGATGGACTTGTTAATAGAAGTTGTGACACAAACATTGGAGTTGGTAACTGATGTTAGGGACCCTTAACAAAAGTCCTCAAACTCCACCACGAAAAACCATGTTATGTATGGCCACAGGTTGCAAAACAAAAAAAACTGGTCAGAAGTATGTAGCATGTAGGGTACAAAATTCACCACCTCGCCTCAGATAACCTAACTAAAAGAATTTACAAAATAAAGAGGGAACAGGCCAGTTATCCACAGTCAGGACTCAGGTATAAGGCCGTGCAAAGATGCCTAGAGTGAAATTAACTCAAACTTCTCACACCTCAGATATTCCAAGAATTCACAGTGAAATCGCACAGAGTTTGTGATTATTTTTTCTTTTTTCTAAGAAAATGAATTCCAACAGATGGAACTTGCCAATTGCCCACAGTCGGTAAACATAGGCGGGTCTACGATTTAAGTTTTATGGGTTCAACCTTTAAGGTTTTTAGACCCATTATATTTTTTAAAGTTATGGGTTCATATTGCTATATATTGCAATATTAATGAATTTTTACACATAAATTTATGTTCCACGCCAAAAGTACTGGGTTCAGTTGAACCCGGTGCCGATACATTGCATCTGCCTCTGTCGGTAAATGATCTTGTGGGCCTAGGTCTAAAACCTATGAACTTTACTAACGGAATTCGTATTTGTGCTGCTTAACAACGTAAGTGCACCAATGTACTTCACTAGTTCAGAAACAGAGGAACGTATGACGATTTTCGCCCCTAACCAAATCTACAATAATATGTCCGAAACATCAACAATGTTCTGCTGTGCCACTAGTTTTCTCTCTCCTTGCTTTTCCTTTTCACTTATTTCTTTGTTCTGTTCTCATTCTACCCTTTTGTTAATCTTCTCATATCTTCCTAGTTCCTACTGATCATAAAAAATAAGACATACTTATAATTCAACTAATTTCATGTATTACTATCACTGCTATAATAAGATTTTTATAATATATTAAGTTAATGTAAGACTGACTAAATACTTTTCAAATAATCACACTCTTGAGCTCCTCATTTTAGATCCAATCCCTCACCTAGTGACCTACAGTATAATCCTTATAAATCCCATCCGCTGTTCCTGGCAACTTTTTAATTTTTTTGGGTATAACCGAGAAATACAGGCCAGCGGCGCACGTTCGAAACTCGATGGATAATGGGTCTGCTCATCTACCCTTCTCTACTTAAATACCATACTCTTGTCTTCGGCAGGGTTCGAACCCCTAATGTGCACCTCATCTACACATTACACGTTGCTCTTTTACCACTAGACCAAAGCCATGGGGTTTGCTCTAGGCAACTTTTACCTGCAGTATACAGCAGAGCCAGAGCCAACACAAGAGCCAGAGGTGATTAAAAAGCACATCTTTTAACCACCCACACTCACAAAATTCATATAATCAAGAAAATTATCATACTACCCATTGCATCCAAGGGTGTGACCTAGCAGTCAATGAAATGGAAGAAATATGAGGTCTTCGGTTCAAATCCCAACATAGGCAAAAAAATACTAGGCGGTTTCTTTTTATTTTCCTAAGCCTTGGAAAACAGAGTTGCCCGTTACATGTACCTATACTCATACGCGGAGCCAAGATTTGAAGCTTATGGGTTCGGGATGCTAGTGCATTTAAGTTACTGGATTCAAAATTAATAATTTGTATATATTCAATAGATTTATTAAGACAAATATAGAATTGGACCAAAGCTATTGTTCAACCGAACTTGTATCCCCAGAGGCGGACCCACATTGTGGGTTGAGGGGTCACGGGACCCCGTTAGCCTCGGCAAAAATCATGTATATATATCTTGTGTATATTTGTACATATATACTTGGGACCCCTTAAATATTTTGCTTGTGTCCCCCATACACAGAAAACTGGACGGGAGAAATGGTGTTGCGTGCTTAAGTTCCCTGCTTTGGTGGATGGACGTGGGTTCGAAACCATCTTCAGCTTTTTCTCCTCCTTTCTATTTTAGTTCTTGCTTTTTCTCCTCTTTTCTATTTTAGTTCTTTAACTACAACGATAATTTACACTTAGCAAATTGCTTTATTTTTTACTTTTATCTTCTTCTTTTTTTAATTCAGTTATAGTTTAGCACTAACACATAATAGTCTACTTAATTAACTTTTCTTTTTCAAATTCATCCCTTAAAATTAAAAGCCTCAAATTGCAACTTGTCACTCCACAAATAGAAAAATAGAAAATCCTTCTGCCACAACCTTCTTCAACAATTACTTTAACTCCGACTCGATAATGGTAACTAATAGTTTGAGACTCTTCTTCGGTTCTTTGACTATTAACATACCCTTAATCTTGATTTCTTTAGTAAGCTTTTGATAATTTAAAGTTTGAACGCCCTTTTGATCACTGACCCCTTTTTAATTAAAAAACTAGAAATTTTAAAGTGTGAAACATGCTTAATCAAATACCTTCCCTTTCCATAGCACCAATTTTGCGAAGAAATCTCTCTCTCTGCTAGGTACTTTCTTTTTCTTTAGAACTTCTTTTTGTTTATATTTGGATGATAAGTCATCATAATCATTAAGTTTTTAAATAGTTACACGCCGAATTTTATAGCTAGTGATTAGCATACAGTGGTGCCCCCATCGTACTCATATCTTGGTTCCGCCTCTACGTATCCCACATGCTAGCTCCGCCCCTGCTTGTGCGGGTGGGAGGTATTAGGTACCTGGAATAGTCGAGATAGCCGAGATGCGCATAAAGGAAATTATCATAGTACCCAACTCCTTGCAATACCCAAAAACGCAATCGAATATCAAGAAGAAAAAAAAATCTACATCAGAAATGAGAAAACCCCAAATTACAAAATAACCAATATAAAAGCACTATCATATACTGTAATCAAATTAACAGTAAACTCACAAGATCTACTAGTACTAGTGGAATTACGATCAATTTAAAGATAATACAAAAGTCAACTGGAAAGTAAAAAAAAACAAGTACCTCAACTGTCCAAATGAAGAAATCAAGTGGTTCAGGTGCCTTTTCTTTGCTTATCATCTCTCAATATCAGTACAATTTAATTGAATTTTCCTAAACAGAAAATATATAGTAGATCATAAAATATATTATAATTCAAACCCCAATAATAGCAATAAAACAATTAGCTACCTGTAATCACTGTGTTGATTAGGGTTTTGATTTGCTACATTTAGGGTGAGTTTGTACTGAGGAGAAAGGAGAGAATTTTCAGTTAGCTTTTCTTTTCGTACGTTTTACTTTAGTTTAGTACTTTAGTCTACCGCAACAAGCTTTCTTTTTTCGTAACTATGTGGGGCCGACATGGGCCCACTTCTTGGTATGAGTCAGTTGCTGAATTATATGTTTGTGTCGTTCGCTTCTGCTTCCACGCGACTTATCCGTGAGAATTTAGCACGTGTGTATTTTTAAATAGCGGGAACCTTAGAATAATAATAAAATTATCTTTATATAATTTATATGTTAAGAGTTCGAGTCGTGGAATCAATCTGATACATGTTAGGTATTTGTCCATATTTTCTTACCATAATTGATTTTCCTATCTCATGAAGGAAAGGATACTTTGTATATCAAACTATCTTTTTGTATTTTTTTAAATAGCAAATTACTTTATATTTCATGTAAAACAATCGTGGCCTCAAGATTAACTTGAGCTCGATTGTTTACTAAATTTTAGATAAACAAAAAGAAATTATCTAATATATTTGTCTTATGTTTCTTAACTCAGTTCATTAACTACTAGGTTACATCTTTGAGTGTTATTTCATGTGACACAAGTTTAATTAACATGTAGCTTATGATATTAACTAGTAAGAGATAGTCCGATAGCCTGTGTTGTGCACGGGCCCAAGTTTAAAGGGACAAACTAACCTAATTCAAGTTAATTAATTATTTAACTGTATATTCTATTGAAAATTTTGTTTAAGGAGTACTTCAGACGAAATAAATGAGATTTTCACTCATAAATTTTCAGCAAATTCTTTGAAGACAAGTTCACCGTTCATGTCCACACATAATGCACACTTTTCAATTTCAATTTCATATATTTTTTTAACCTCAATCAGTTTGAATGTTTACAAAATTTTGAATTTAAATCCTACCAATTTTTTTAATTAAACCTTTATTTTGAGGATAAAGAGATATATAATGAAATGTGACTAAGATCCAACATTAAGCTATAGTAGTATTATTCTTTTTTTTAAAAGAATGGCAATGGCACGGTATAAGCATCAAACCATCTAATATTTATTTTATGTTTTCGTTATGATAATAATTTTCTTTTGTTAATATGATAATTCAATTCTATTCTTATAATTCTAAGTAGTATTTCATCATCTTATCTACCTTTGCTCTGGACGCCAATTTTTTTTTCCCTCTTTATTCTTCTGTGAAAATGTTTTAAGTTCTTACTCCATTTTTGTAAATCAGTTAGCATAATGTATATGACCTTCCTTTATTTTATTAGGGAATCTATCTTTAATATTATTGTAAAATAGCTAATGCCTCCGACAATTATTACACTAAGTTGTACCAAGTCTAATCATGTAGCATGATAATGCTTTTATTTAAACCACTGAACTTTATATGCTTATTGCTTATTTCAGAATTTTTTCAAATGACTATTGTATCCAAATTCATTTTACTTTAATTACAAATTGTTGAATAAAAAATAGTTACTTCTACAATATATGTTTTTATGTTGTATTATTTTACTGTATAAGGTTTGTACCTTACTTTTCTATAGTCCGTTGTAAAAAATAATTTTCTTGACTCCAACAAAGTTAACCTTAAACTGGAATGAATAACAAAATCTTTGATTCTTTTTACGTGAATAATACTTTTGGGTAGCCAAAATAAATTGTGCAAAATAACTACAAATAATATAAAAAAATTCACAAAAGATGATAACGACAACGTTTGTAAAGAAAATAGAAATTATTGTGGGTGCAAAGCCGAAATAGACTGGAATTTGTTATAAAATAAAAACTATAAAGTAAAGACAAGTATAGAGAGAAACTGATATATTATTCAAACTTCAAACTTCTGTACATAATGAACTAAAAATTCCTCTATTTATAGAAGAAAGGAAGCAGTTGCGAGGCTTTTCAGGAAGTAACTGCAAGACTTTTCTTTAGCTGCTTGTAAGTTGTCTGCATGAGCCGCTTGCAACCTGCCTGTTTAATAAGAAGCTGCTGCAATTATTTCATTGAACTGCTTGCTACCTGCCTGCATCAGCTGCTTGTAGATAAACTTCAACAGAGTACTAAATAGATAATCTTCTTCAGGAAGATTATGTATAGCGGAGTAATAAATCGACATCCACAATATAATTATTTTCATAACACTCCCCCTTGAATGTTCATTAAAAGGTATTGTGTCTCGTTAAAACCTTACTAAGAAAAACCCAGTGAAAAAATCCTAGTGAAGGAAAAAGAGTACACATATTTAGTAATATGCATTTCTAGCTGCCTCATTAAAAACCTTACAAGGAAAACCCTATGGGAAAAAGCTTAGTAAGGAAAAAAGAATACAACGTGTATTTCACTCCCCCTGATAAAAATCTTATTTTAAATATTTGAGTCTTTGCATTCCAATCTTGTATACCATCTTCTCAAAAGTTGAAGTTGGTAAAGATTTAGTGAACAAATCTGCTGGATTGTCACTTGAACGGATTTGTTGCACATAGATGTCACTATTTTTCTGAAGATCATGTGTGTAGAATAATTTTGGTGAAATATAATTCGTTCTATATCTTTTTATAAATCCCCCTTTAATTGGGTTGTGCATGCAACATTGTCTTCGTATAGAATTGTGGATCTTTTATCACACTCCAAACCACATTTTTCTTGAATAAAATGAATCACTGATCTCAACCATACGCATTCCCTACTTGTTTCATGAATAGCTATTATCTCAGCATAATTTGAAGAAGCAACAACAATTGACTGCTTTGTGGAGCGCCATGATATGACAGTACCTCCACATGTAAACACGTACCCGATTTGAGATCGAGCTTTATGGGGATCAGATAAATAACCTGTATCTACATAACCAATAAGATCTGCACTACCTTTGTTAGCATAAAACAAACCCACATCAAGAGTTCCCTTTAAATATCGCAAAATATGCTTAATCTCATTCCAATATCTCCGAGTAGGAGAAGAGCTATATCTTGCTAGTAAATTAACAGAAAATGCTATGTCAGGCCTTGTAGCATTAGCAAGATACATAAGTGCACCAATTGCACTGAGATGGGGTATTTCAGGACCAAGGAATTCCTCATCCTCTTCTGGAGGTCGGAACGGGTCCTTATTCACTTCAAGTGATCGAACAACCATTAGTGTACTCAATGGGTACGCTTTGTCCATGTAAAAGAGTTTTAAGACCCTTTCTGTATAGGCAGATTGATGTATAAAGATCTCGTTTGCTAAATGTTCAATTTGCAGTCTAAGACAAAGTTTTGTCTTTCCAAGATCTTTCATTTCAAATTCTTTTTTAAGATATTCAATTGCCTTTTGGAGCCCTTCTGGAATTCCAACAAGATTTATGTCATCAACATAAACAGCAAGTATAACAAGTTTTGATACCATTTTCTTTATAAAAATACATGGACAAATAACATCATTTATGTAACCCTCTTTCAGTAAATATTCACTAAGGCGATTATACCACATGCGCCCAGATTACTTTAAACCATACAAAGATCTTTGTAATCTGATTGAATACATTTCCCAAGATTTCGAATATGCTTCAGGAATTTTAGATCCTTTAGGGATTTTCATGTAAATTTTATTATCAAGTGACCCGTACAGATAAGTTGTAACCACATCCATCATATGTATTTCAAGCCTTTCACGTAAGGCTAAACTGATGAGATATCAAAATATTATGACATCCATAACGGGTGAATATGTTTCTTTATAATCGACTCCAGGTCGTTGTGAGAATCCTTGTGCGACAAAGCTCATTTTGGTCATTCCTTTTTCGCACAAAAATCCATTTATGACCAACTGGTTTTATACCATCATGTGTTTGGACTACTGGTTTAAAGACCTCTCTTTTAGCAAGTGCATTCAATTCTGATTGAATTGCTCCTTGCCATTTTGGCCGATCAGATCTTTGTTGATATTCTTCGATAGATCGGGGTTCAAAATCCTCACTATCTTGCATAATGTTAAGTGCAACATTATAAGCAAAAATATTATCCACAACTATTTCAGATCGATTTAAATTAATTCATCACAAGTAGAACTTATTAAAAATTCCTCGCTCACTTGAGTCTCAGGTTCAATAATTTCTTCAGGAATCTCATAACTAATCAGATCTTCGGTCTCTTCAGGAGATCCCTTTATAGTATCGTTTTGATCATTTGTCGATTTTCTTTTTCGAGGATTTCGATCCTTAGAACCCAAAGGCCTACCACGCTTCAGGCGTGCTTTAGGTTCACTAGTTCTTATGCTAGTAGATAGTCCTGATGGGACATCAATTCGTATAGGTACATTCTCTGCAGGGATATGTGACTTAGCTATCCTTTTCAAATCAGTAAACGCGTCTGGCATTTGATTTGCTATATTTTATAAATGGATAATCTTCTGGACCTCCTGATTACATATAGGGGTACGTGGATTAAAATGAGATAATGATGAAACTTTTCACACAATTTCTCTTTTGATTCCCTTTTTCTCTCTCCCTAATTGTGGAAAATTTATTTCATCAAACCGACAATCTGCAAATCGAGCAGTAAATAAATCTCTCATCAATGGTTCAAGATAGCGAATAATAAAGGGTGATTCAAACCCAACATATATTCCTAACCTTCTCTGCGGGCCCATCTTACTGTGATGTGGTGGTGCTACTGGCACATATACAGCACATCCAAAAATTCGTAGATGGGCAATATTTGGTTCATGACCAAAAACTAATTGTGACGGAGAATATTTATTATAATGTATCGGTCTGAGACAGATAAGTGATACTGCATGCAAGATAGCATTGCCCCAAACAGTAGTGGGCAATTTTATTTTCATAAGCAGTGGCCTTGCTATCAATTGCAGGCATTTAATAAATGACTCTGCAAGGCCATTTTGAGTATGAACATAAGCTATAGGATGTTCAACTTTTATCCCAACTGATAGACAATAATCATCAAAAACTTGAGATGAGAATTCTCCAGCATTATCAAGGCGAATAGCCTTTATAGGATAATCTAGAAATTGTTCCTTTAATCGAATTATTTGGGCTAATAGATTTGCAAACGCCAGGTTGCGATATGAATGTAGGAACACATGAGACCATCTTGAAGATGCATCTATTAGGACCATAAAATATCTAAACAACTCACTTGGTGGGTGAATAGGTCCACATATATCCCCATGTATACGTTCTAAAAAGGCAGGGGATTCGATGCAAACCTTCATTGGTGATGGTCTAGTGATCATTTTACCTTGATAACAAGCATCACAAGAAAATTCATTATTTGTAAGAATCTTCAGGTTCTTTAATGAATGCTCACTCGAATTTTCAGTAATTCGTCTTATCATTATTGATCCAGGATGGCCCAAACGGCCATGCCAAAGCACAAAAATATTTGAATCAGTAAACTTCTGGTTTACGATAGAGCGTGCTTCAACTGTACTAATTTTTGAATAGTATAAGCCAAAAGATAAAGTTAGTAACTTTTCTATAATGCACTTCTGGCCAGAAACATCTTTTATAATATAAAGATATTCCATATTCATTTTATTTATTGTCTCAACATGATACCTATTTCGGCGGATATCTATAAAACTCAACAAGATTCTTCGAGATTTGGAGGAGAATAATGCATTGTCTATTATAAGTTTTGTTCCCTTAGACAGAAATATAGTAGCTCTTTTGGAGCCTTTAATCAAACTTATATTACCAAAAATTATAGAAATATTTGCTTTTTCCCTATGCAAATAAGAGAAGTATTTCTGCTCTTTGAATATGGCATGAGTTGTTCCACTATCAATTACACAAATATCTTCATGATTGGTCTTTGATCCAAACATAATTTGAGGATTATCCATATTCTTCAAAATGACATAAACAAAATAAATATGATAGTAAACATTATTATCAAAGCATAACTTTTATTTATGTACAATAATTACATAACCATACTATCTACTACAAATAACAAAAATTAAAATATTTACATCTCTACAGATTCATCACCGATCACATGACTTGTTTCTCCTTCCGGGAGTGCAAAGTAATCAGCTACATCCAAATGCATGAAGTCTAAATTATCTTCAGAAATAAAATTTACTTCAGCATTTTTCTCTGTCTTCTTCAGGGAGGCTTGATAGAGCTCAACCAGGTACTTTGGCGTACGTCATGTACGTGACCAGTGCCCTTTTTCCTCCACATCTATAGCATGCATTTTCTGGCTTTGCTGTTTGTACTGCTTCATGCTTTTGCTCCTTCCTTTTCTACTGCTGGTGGTGAGGAGGCTTCTTTGGTGCATTATTACCATGATTAGAGTTTTTTCCCCGACCATGGCCATGACCACGACTGGGGCCACGTCATCTTCCACGCTTAGCTTGGTAGAAGTTCGTCTCATTCACTTCAGGGAATGGACAAGAACCAGTAGGTCGGCTTTCATGGTTTTTCATTAATAGCCCATTATGTTGATCGGCTACAAAAAGGTGTGAGATAAGTTCAGAATACTTTTTGAATCTCATTTCTCTATATTGCTGCTGCAGGAGCATATTTGAGGCATGAAAAGTGGTGAAAGTTTTCTCCAACATATCATGATCAGTAATATTATTACCACATAGTTTCAATTGGGAAATAATTCTGAACATAGCAGAATTATACTTACTGATAGATTTAAAATCTTATAGCCTTAGATGAGTCCAATCATAACGTGCCTGTAGAAGAACGACCATCTTCAGGTGGTCATATCTATCTTTCAAATTATTCTACAGTATGACTAGATCTTTAATAGTGAGATATTCCATTTTCAAGCCTTCATCAAGGTGATGGCGTAGGAATATCATTGCTTTGACACGGTCTTGGTTTGATGCTTGATTTTTGTCCATGATGGTATCTGTCAGACCCATCGCATCAAGATGAATTTCGGCATCAAGCACCCAAGACATGTAACTTTTGCCCGATATATCCAGGGCTACAAACTCAAGTTTAGAAAGATTTGACATTATTTAGAAAAAGAAAGTTCGTACCTCTGATACTTTCAAAGTATTTGCTCGAGATGTCAGAGTCCTGTGCTGATAACGTGTTATAAAATAAAAACTGTAAAGTAAAGACAAGTATAGAGAGAAACTGATATATTATTCAAACTTCAAACTTCTGTACATAATGAACTGAAAACTCCTCTATTTATAGAAGAAAGGAAGCAGCTGGGAGGCTTTTTAGGAAGCAGCTGCAAGGCTTTTCTTTAGCTGCTTGTAAGTTGTCTGCATGAGCTGCTTGCAACCTGCCTATTTAATAAGAAACTGCTGCAAATCATTTCATTGAGTTGCTTGCTACCTGCATGCATCAGCTGCTTGTAGATAAACTTCAACAGATTACTAAATGGATAATCTTCTTCAGAAAAATTATTCATAGCGGAGTAATAAATGAATATCCACAATATAATTATTTTCATATCAGAATTGTATTTTTATGAGTTGCCGGAGAATCCAAGGAGAGAGCTCGAGGGGTGAGGGACGTGGGGACCAAGAGTCAGGCATATACACATAACATGGCTGTAAAAAGAGAGCCAAAAAAGGTTGTTATGTACTTATTGGGGGACCCACGTGGTCAGGAAATGGACATGTGGCATGAAAAAATCCAGGTGGGCCTTGCAATTTCAGCAAACATATCAGCATGTACAGGTGATAAAGCTAGCATGTACAATACCTTTAAACCAGATAAAGTATGAAACTCCAAAAATACCCTTGTAATGAAGCAAGCACGTTGAGGGAGAGCTGCTAAACTCTCACTTATATAATAAGAGAATTTTATTATAAGGATGAAAAAATAATATTAGAATAGTTAAAATTAGAGCAAACATCACATCAAAATTGAAGTAGAAAATATTTACTGAAGAGCACTATAATATGGATCTATTTGATGCCTAATGGTGTCAACCCAAAGCAATTGTTGAGCAAGATAAAAATTTAGCATTGACAGCGACTGAAATATTTCTTTAAAAATTATCTGCATTTAGTGTTTATATAATTGAAGAAATGTATGGTTAAGTTAAATAAAAACTTATGAAGTTTCATATAACACTTCAAGAGTGGCAAAGACTCATGATTGAAAAAAAAAAACTATAGAAAATAACATTAGAATCATAACTCGGAGTATGAGCTAAACAATACTTAAGGATAAGGTATTGTGTCAAGGAGCAAGGAAAGTGAGCTATTTTTCGTGTAACTCACACATGAAATGCATATCACTTGAATATTTTGATTTCTAAGAATAATTCTTTTTTTCCAACTTTCTTAGAACAATCTTAAACTTTTCAATATTAGTGCCATCAACTACATCAATCTCTTAATATTGATATTTAACTTTAGTGGGTTATAACGGTCCAAAAATACTCTTAATATGATGTGATATTATCCGCTTTGGACCAAGCCCGTACGATTTTTCTGAAATTCATTGTGTGTGTCTGCAACTAGCTTCTTCTTGTGTGTGCGTCTCGAAGCTCGTAAGGGTAAGCAAGCACCATCACTCAACCATCGTCATACACGTCCCTCGTCCAGCCAAACTTGGATTCTGATACCAATTGTTGGGCTAAAATAACCCAAAGATACTCGTAAAAAGTGCGCGGGCACCCTATTTTGTCGCCCCCATTTAACCTATACCCACATTTTAAAATTTGTTTAACTTGTACCCACTTTTTAAATAACTTTAGGCTTTTTTTCTCCTCTTTCTTCTTCTTCTTCCTTTTCTTCTTCTTCTTCTTCTTCGGGTGACAGTAATTTTATATGGTGTTTGTGAACATATTTTAAGGTAGTTTATGATGTTTTACAGTGGTGAGCTGTTATTGCGCTTTATTTTTTACTATTGCTTAGGGTTTTTTTTTTTCTTAATTGCAAAATGGGTTCGTTAGATTTATTGTTATTTTGACAAATTGATGATTGGGGTTTGTTCTTGATGATATTTGGAGGTTATGTTTCAAATTTGAGCTCATTTGGAGTAGATTTAGGTATTAAATCGTATATTGGATTGTTATAATTCGAAGAACAAATTTCTGTTTCTGGACAATTTGCACTTCAGGCCTATTTGGCCTTAAGTGCATGAAACGTTGGTTGCACTTCAAACCTTTTGGCCTTAAGTGCATCTGAAGTGCAATTTTTGTCTTCAGACTTATTGGTCTTAAGTGCAGGAAAACGTTTGTTGTACTTCGGACCTTTTGGCCTTAATTGCATCTGAAGTGTAATTTTTCACTTCAGACTTATTGGCTTTAATTGCATGAAACAATTGGTTACACTTCCGACCTATTTGGCCTTAAGTGCATTTGAAGTGCAATTTTTCACTTCAGACCTATTGGCCTTAAGTGCATGAAACCATTAGTTGCTCTTCAGACCTATTTGGTCTTAAGTGCATTTGAAGTGCAATTTTTTCACTTCAGACTATTTATTTTTAACTTTAGACCTATTTGGTCTTAAGTGCATTTGAAGTGTAATTTTTTCACTCCAGACTATTTTTTTTTAACTTCAGGTCCAATAAGTCTGAAGTTGATCGTAAAGTTGGTAGGCTTGCAATTTTTTTACAAAATGGGTATAGGTTCAATTGTGACCCCTAAACCGGGTATAGATACAAAAGCCCCAAGATACTCTTAACATAGTGTGATATTGTCCGATTAGGGCAAAGCCCGCACAATTTTTGTCAATCTTACATCATTAAGAGATTCATATATTTCATATATAGACTCTCAATTTTTTCAGCTACACTTTGTTCGCACATTTAACATACTTAATCTAAGAGTTGCTGAAAATGCAACGAACTGAACACAAATCATTCTTGGCAATTATGTCTAGAAATTTTGCTAGGATAATTGCAAAGTTATCAATATCCAACAAGTATTAAAATAATTAGACAAGTATCAGTATCCCATACTGAAAGATCACAAAGATACGTACTGTGAACTTAGACAATTATGCAGTATCACAACAAAATAATTTTCTATAACTAATTATGAGAAAGGTCAAAAAAGAAAAGACAAGAGCATCAAATCATCTCATTCAACTGATCTGAATTATTCTCGAAATATATTAAGGGCACAGTTTCATTTCAATAATAGAAGAAAACCGCATCATATCCACAAGTTTTTATTTACAAATTATGTACATAAATATACTCTGGTGTGATATTTTATGAATTAAAAAGATAGTTGGGGATTAATATCTTTCTTCCCAAAATATCACACCAACTTAATTCGTATTCAAAGTCATACTCATACACCTTGCATCTATTATGTACATGATCATCATGTAACTCTTCGTTAATCATATTATTAGATGTATCATCACATGGTCGCCATAGCTCTTTCATAATATAATCATGTTATTCGTATCTATTTGATGTGTCATCACATGGTCGTCATGTAACTTTTCGATAATCATGTTATTCGCATCTATTTGACATAATCATTTGGGAGTCCATTACTCATATGATCATTTAACTATCCAAAATTATGGACCAAAGTCATTTTTCTTTCGTTTGTAACACGAAAGTCACTCAACTATTCCTATTGCACACAAATAGTCACTCAACTGGAATTATCAAACTTTCCGGTGAAAAAATATGATGTGGCAGTCCATATGGAATTTTTATATTTTTGGACCAAATAAAATACACACCCAAATAAAACATAATAAATTCACCCATACACCCCATCCGACCCGCTAAAAAAAATTCACCCGCTTAATAAAACCAAACGCTAAAACACATCTTTGTTGCAAACGCATCTCTCTTCTTATAAAATGCAACTTTCTTCTTTTTTTTTCATGGTTTCACTCTATTCCTTAATCTCGTACCCATTATTATTGTATAAAAAGTGGAAGATAAACCGTAAAAAGACGAATACAAATCATTGAGAAAAGAAGAATACAGGTCACTCTAGTCCTTAGTCCTTAACCTCGTATCTATTATTGCTTTATAGAACAAGAGTAAAATCATGAATAAAAAAGAAATCTACTTTTTATAAGAAGAAGAGAGATGCATTTGCAACATGGATGCGTTTTAGCGTTTGGTTTGGTTTTATTTAGTGGTAACATTTTATTTTTAGCTGGTCGGATTGGTATGGGTGAATTTTCCATGTTTTGTTTGAGTATTAACTATTTTATTTGGTCCAAAAATATAAAAAGTCCATGTGAGCTGCAATGTCACTTTTTTCTACCGGAAAGTTTGATAAATGCCAGAAACTAAAGCAGCCTGATGAACTGTTAATAATTGGTTATTTATGATAAAATTCTTTTCTCGTTAGATGAGAAACATAAATTATACGGTGAATATACAAATATCACATCTCCATCGCCCATAACGAGTTAAATATAACAATGAAGAGAATAATTGAACAATTTTGTAAGATTAGACGAACGGTGCTGAGCTAAGGAACTTTACATCAGGATAAGTTGATCTTTTTGCATCAGAAAGTTCATACTCAATTTGCACCAATATGAACAACCATGTCAAGGTTAACATGCTTGTTTTCACCCGATTCGGATCTGGACTGTCCAACATGTTTGTTTTCACCTGATTCAATTCTGGACTCTCCAACATGTTTGGTTTCACCCGATTCAGATATGGACGCTCTAACATGTTTGGTTTCACCCGATTCAGATATGGACTGTCCGACACGTTTTCTGGACTCTCCAACATGTTTGTTTTCACCAGATTCAATTCTGGACTCTCCGACATGTTTGTTTTCACCCGATTCAGATATGGACTCTCCAATATGTTTGGTTTCACCAGATTCCAATCTGGATTCTCCACTTATGCCTGTTAAACTGAGATCAGGTGCCGTTGTAATTTGGCTTAAAGTCCTAAACCATGACATGTTATGGTCATGCTGCCCTTCATATGTTGTAACGACCATTTTTGGATCATGGGATGCCCTCTCTACATGCTTCTTCACAGGGCAACCAGCAATTGAGCATCTGTAGTAACTCCTATAGATAAAGGAGAAGTTGGCATTAGCGAGAGAAAAAGCATTTCAGATAGAACTTTGGGGGGGAGTGGAATGAGAAAAGCTGACAAAGTGGAAATAAGAAACAAGGTATCAAAGCAACACACAAAGTAGAAACCAAGAACATGGGGACTACAGAATATAAAGATAACTAATTAAGGAAATTAGAAAACAAAGACGATTGTATTAATACATTATGCAAGTTAAACACTTTTATAGGCCGAGTGTCCAATTTCAGCAACTATGGCAATTGTTTGCACGAGATGATCATTCAAGCGACCATACATGTACTATAACCACACTTATAGAAAACAAGCATAGTTCTATTTGACAAAAACAGAAATTATTAGACTCGTGTCTGATAACTGCCGAGTACTAATTGCCATACTAACCCAAAAGAAAAAGGGTTTCTTTTTGGCACTGTAGAACATTGATTAAGAGGTTTTAAATTTAAAGTATATTCATTTTGGTATTCCAATTTAATACTGGACATGTTTGGTCGTATTCTATCTTCCTCTCTTTTTTTAAAAATTGAAGATGGAAAATTTCTGGTGTAATGTTACATCTGATTTCTGAAGTCCATGTTGGACTTGAGAACTCGGAAGAATCCAGTTGAGAACACGTATTACCAGGGTAATGGAGGATTGTATAGGGACCATAGAAAAACTTCCGGTTTATATTAGGACAAGATAACAGAAAAATTGTACTAAAAATAGTAAAAATAACTCACCAATATGGGAGAGAGATAACAGCATTATTTTGATCGGATGCACAATTGCTTTCAGTCAAGAAGTTGCAATGCTATAGAAGCATGGTTAGACTTCAGTATCTTTCGCCAAGATTATAGAGTCGGTACAGATAATGCTTCCATTTTTTGACAAGGAACTATCCGATCTTGTAATATGATTAGAAAGGATGGCTTATCCAATTCGAGAAAACTGTGTGGAAATTTAATTAAAAATAATACAACTAAAATTAGAACATAATAGTAACGTATAGGTGGATCTCAAACCTAAGATTCAAAAGAATTCAGAATAGACAAGAAGAATTCCTTATTAGTTTATAACTAAAAATGTAAAAGTCAATTTTAAACTTCAAAGTCAAATACTCTTGATAGCGGGAAGCAACATTTAGATAGTTTTTAGCAGTTGATGTCATACATCTAGGTCTTTTACAGGCAATTGGAAAGTTCCAACACACCAACATAACACAAAAGGAACACAATTTAGAGTAAACCCTACGTTGCTTGGACCCTTCAAATTCTTTGCCGCACCCATGTCAATCCAACATGGATGTGGGTGTGGGCCAGATTTGGTGAACCTAACTTGGGTACTTTGACTACACCTACGGCCAAGAAGTATATGGTGATTGGGTATTTGGTTTGATTTTGGGTTTATATCATACACATATTCACATAAAGTACTACAACACTAGCTAATAAAGAGATAATTTTACGAATAAAATATTAAGAGTTTACAAAGAATTTAATTATTCTAGCTTTAATTTAATATATTCAATTAAATGTCGAAATATAAACTTACATATGTCATAATATGCATTTATTTGTTATAAGTTTTATAGGCACACAAAATTATGACATATTTAATGTCACAAGTTTCACAAGTCTTTCGTAGTTTTGTTCTTTCTTAAAACTTTGTGTCTAGTCAAACTTCGCCGCTATTAATTGAAATGGAAAGAGTATGAATCACAATGCTTGGATAAAGTAGGAGGATTATTTAAGTTGATTAAACTAGTATTTTTTTGATCATGTAGGGTATCTTTACTACTTTTACTGTTGTTTCTTTTATTTGGATATCTCTTTACTACTACTGCTGGCAGTACTTTTCCTTTCCTTTTTACAGTATTTTCACCATAACTTTTTACTCGTGTTTTTTCCCAAACCAATTTTGAAAACGCTTTTCCTGAACCGAGGCCTAACGAAAACAACCTCTTTACCTCCCGCAAGGTACGGGTAATGTCTGCGTACACCCCACCCTTCCCAGACCCCACTTGTGGGATTAAACTGGGTATGTTGTTGTTGTTGTAACTTAATACCTGTGTCCATACTCCTCTACCATATCCCTGAATCCTAAGATAAAAAGGATACTACTCTTTTATCAATTTTTAATTATGTAATAGTCATTTTTCATTTAACTAATTAACAATAATGTATTCAGATCACCTTGTTAATTTTGGTGCACTCGAGACGGAATAGAAGCCATCAAAACAAGCTAAAACTTATGGGAAATTGAAATGGAAGTGTGGGTCTCAAAGACCAAATATTCGCTCTTATTTAATATTGTCGGTCTTACAGGTGTCTTATTGAACTAGCCGTACACTTTGGTAGGTATCCTCCTATCATATAGCACTTCGGCAGCACTCCACCATTTTCATTACACACGAAGAGTTCAAACAGTAAAGGGTTCAATGAGCTGAATTGAGAGAGATGTCTAGTGTAGCTTGATAGGAAATCCCAAAGCGATAATGTTATGCCTATGACGGAGGGCGGGTCAAGCAGGACTGGCAAGCTTCTAGGTTGGCAAGCTTCTAAAAAAGGGGTGCACATGTCACCTTAGGCGAATACCACATCGAAATGGGAGAGGAAAGTGAAGGGCTTTATAAGGCATAACACAAGTTCACATAGTACGCGCGCTTTTGGGGCTCGATGTGGCGTATCCCGAAAGACAAGTATATGTGGGCCTAGGTTTAAAACGGACAATACATGCCACGGGCTTGGGTTGTGACAAATATGATTTCAGAGCCGAATCTCCCTCAGTACGATGGCGGGGCAAACCTCAGCGTCCTCGCTGGGGGAAGGGGTGGGGGGTGAATGTGATGCCCATGATAGAGGGCGGGTCAAGGCTTTTAGGCCGGCAAGTTTCTAAAGAAGGGATGCACATATCACCTTAGGCGAATCCCACATCGGAATGAGAAAGGAAAGTGAATGGCTTTATAAGCATGACACAAGTTCACATAGTACGCGCACTTTTGGGGCTTGAGATAGCGTAGCCCGAAAGACAAATTCGTGCAGGCTTAGGCCCAAAGCGGGCAATACGTGCCATGGGTTTGGGTCGTAAAAAATATATAGAGTAGGTAGAAACAATGAATAATAAGGGGTTTAATTAGAGGGAAAACGGGTCTAAGAATGGAACTATGGGCGAAAGAATGTACTTACTAGAGTTTGACATTGATACTATATAAAAGAATCTGCGCATATAACCCAAAACCTAAAGGCCAGGGTTGGAGTAACCCGGGATCATTATAGACCTCTTTTGCAACACTTGCACAACCAATGTGACGTTACGTATCTTAACAACATTCATTCAAATATATTACTAGACTGTAAATTAGGGTGACAATGACTTAACCATAACCGAGTTAGGAAAAAATTGTATTTTTCCTTGATAGCCGAGAAATCTCAGAGGGAAACGATGCACGATTCGAAACTCAATGGATAATGGACGCGTCCTAAAATTGTTTATTACACATATGTTTTAAAGAAGAGAACAGAAAAGGAGCTCCACTGAAACAACTTCTTTTAAAAGGTTGTCCATGTTAGAAGAGTGACATATAGTGTACCTTGTTGACGCTGATGACAAACATTATGACACGTACAATCATGTATCTAGTTTGTGTGTGCATGCATAAAGATCAATCAGATGCATTCATTTAAGTTTGACCAAAGCCAAGACACATCTGGAGGCATCCCTATTTCCTATCCCACCACTAGTCCGTTATCCCCAAAAGAAAAGAACCAAAAGTTTTACACCAAAACAAAGAAAAAGAGGATTAGACATATTCACGATACACATCCCCTTGGGAAAAATTCTGCAGCTTCGTGCTCAAGCCATTGCACCTTATTAACCCTAACAAAGGAGCTAACTCTGCGCATCGATCTACTGAATATGACGCATCTATAACCTACTCTGCGCTCCTATTCACTCCACTATGACCTATGTAGGAATGTTTTAACATCATGTTACAAATAACTGAATGCAGAAATCATTAACTGCTTGGTCATAGGGGTGGGACTACATTTAGACGTACAAATGCACAAAACTTCATTGCAAATCTATCTTTCCAGATTATCAGTAAGTGCAGGAGAAAAAGTGGAAGTGAGCCAAAAAGAAAGATCCTTTTTTCCACCAATAGTCTAGTTTCCAAAATTACTAATAGTTTCAACATTACATGTAGCATGAGATTACTGTGTAACAGCTCTGCGGGAGAATATTCTGAGGATGAAAAAAGATAGTGAGGAAAGATAACACCTGATATTGAAAAGTGATGATAGAAAGAATCCTCAGGCACTGGCATACAAAATTTGCAAATATATGTTTCAAAGTAATAACTATATGTACCTCGGATTTGGATTGCCTTTTACATATTTTTGCCCATATTTGCGCCAGCGGTGACCATCGTTGACTATATCTACTTCGCTCATGGTCTGAACAATGTGTCGTGGTTCACTATGGGACTTAATAGGTGGAGTATCATCCTTAGCAATATCTTTTTTTCTGTTGCAAAACAATTGCATTAACTTTTAACTTTAAGAGAGTATGTAGACCTTAAAACACCAAAGACAAACATGGCATGGGATTTAACATACTGTCTTTTTGAGTCTGGACCACTATTCTTATCAACCTCATTTTCTAATTTATGTGGCTTCAAAGGCGTAACCTGCATACCAGCGCCAGCTGATACAATGTCCAATGCAAGCGGGGCCTCTGATGGCTTACTAGATTCACATGTTTCTCGCATGGTAGATTTCTCGCCTTCAGCTAATAAATGTCACAAAATAAAATTAGTAAATATTCTAGATCAAAGAAACTCATAATTCACTCAGAAATTTTGAGTACCTTCTTCTGATGTAGTGAGCACTGGAATGTCTGGTTGTCTCATTTGCAAAGGGACCACCAATCCAGGAGAGGTCTGCGGTCCACTCGGAGTTTTCGGATGTTCATGCTTCCCAATATAGTGGACATCTGTAATATGCCCGTCATGTGATCTCTCCACTTGCTTTTTTGCAAGGCAATTAGGGTATGTGCACTTATAATAACTCCGAGTAAACTCATTTCCTCTGACAAGCTTCTGACCATACTTTCGCCAGTTATATCCATCTTCCAATGGTTTTTCAGGTAACCTGAAGAGAGTCATACCGCGATCAGATGGCAACCCATGGCCACTAGTATCAGGGTTTCGCCTAGGTTGCAACTTATCCAAAGTTTTCTCGGGCCTTATGGGATAAGTCACTCGTTGGTGATCAGATTGTGATACAACTACCTCCATGCTCTGACTTTGTATTTGATCTGTAGAATCTGAAGCCTTACCAGATAATGGGGAAACCACTTTCTCTATTGCACCAGATTCTGATCCATATGATTTTGCATCTGAGACCTTTGGTAAAATAGAAAGTTGACTACATACAGATGCATCACCCTCACTCTTAAGACCCTGTTTCCGCCGCACATTTTCTGACTGGTACTGTTGTACTTTAGAAAGAGAAATATCTTCTTGATTAGATTGTGACACATTACTTGACACGTCTTGGCATGTTGAAGGATGTGTAGTTTCCTCTTGATTACTTTTTGATGCTTGTGCGTCAGCAGCAGGACTCGGTCTCTTCTGCATCTCACCAGAAACAACATCAGCTGAAATTGGTTCACATCTCCCTTTCTCTTTTAACTCTGGGTTGTTGGTTGCAGGGTCAGGGTCTGGCTTCCGCTGTAAATTCTCGGAGGAAACTTCATTTGTTGCCTCTTCTCTAGGGGTACCCATTATCCTGTGCAAAACCATCTTTGAATCATGAGAACCAAATTAAACACAGTTCGGCAGGGGAACAAAGTACAAGTATACGGGCAAACGAAACCTCATTCCAGGGCAGTTATCATGCTGTGCATTTTCAAAAATGAATTAGCAGTAATAATAGATGCTGTGAGTTAACAGTTCAATACTTATCAATTGTTGAATTTGGATCTATTTGAACAACAACTACTACGCCTCAGTCCCAAACAAGTTAGGGTCGGCAATATTAATCCTCACAAATTTGGATCTATTTGAACATGAAGAAATAATTCCAATTATCTGAGAACAAAACAAAATAGCAGTTCATGGGAAAGGGAGCATTCTATTGAAAATACCACTGACTGAAATTTAAGAGTGAAATTCTAGATACTCAAGTTTAAGTTGTTTCAGACAAATAAAAACCAAAAATTGTTTACACAAGATATCTGGGTAGTCACATCTGCCTATGGTGCCATATGTGACAGAAAACTGGTCGCAAACATGTTTGACACAAAGTCAATGACCTTACTTATGCGCAATGACAATGAACTTCCACGTGAGAGTCCCTATTCACCAAACTTTTACAGGAAAAAAATCACATGATCAATGCCGGTGGAACTGGAAAAGTAAACTTTAGCTGAATAATTAAAATGGGATAGAGGGGAAAAAGTATAGATAGGGAACAATTTGAAGGGTTTAACATGGTGAGATAGCAATATTTTTGAAAAAGATGATGAGATAGTAATACTTTTTTATAAGGGAGAGAGTAATAGTCACGATCCAAATCCACGTGACGGGCGCCCGTCACACTACTCGACCCGATCGAACCAAACCATATGATATACTCCGACCATATGCATGAAAATCAGTTAATCGCGGAAGCCATTTGAAAATTATATACATTTTCAAATCAAATCATGAAAATAATACTCCCTCTGTTCCACTTTATGTGACACAGATCAAAGTACGAGGGTCAAACTAATTAATTTTCAGTGTGAATTTGGACATAAAATCTTTAAATTTTTTAAATAAATTATTTGCATATTTTGGAGAATCCGTGCAACATAGATCATAAATCACAATAATCAACAATTCAAAATATTTTAAGAGATTTTAAACGCGGTCAAAGAAAAACTCATCTAACTCTCCAAATAGTAATTATGTCACATAAAGTGGAACAAAAGGCGTTTATATTATTGAAATCACCATTTCGCTACAAGCCTTATTTAGATGACAAATGTTCTAAACTTTAAAAGAATAATTATTATTTGATTCACCAAATAGGGAATTTCAATAACCAGCAAAAATGAACAAATAAAGTTAGACTTTTGAATCACCAGTTACATGCTTTAAAAAGATCAAAACAATTTGGAATTCATAAGGGTATTAGCATTTTGCCATAATTATTTTTTTTCTCAGAAAACTAAAAACGATGCCCATCTATTTTTTTAACCAAAAATCTCCGAGGACCAGTTGTACACGGCTAGAAACTCAATGTATTAAGGGCCCGCCCCTCTACCCTTCTCCACTTATATAAACGGATTTTGTTTGCAGTAGAGTTCGAACCACTAACGTGTGGCTAATCCACACATCATGAGTTATACTCTTACCGCTGGACCCAAAGCTACGAGGCGACAAGGATGAACATCTCTAAACAAGAAGGATATACATATCGTGATCTTTCTAGCGTTTGAAATTGAATGTTGTGTGGTTTCTTTCTTGAATTCAGATAAAAAAAGGTCCATAGTGTAGAATATTTTATTAGCTACTAGATACAATCAAGAGTTCAATTGAGTCTACTTTTATACTTCACAACATTCAAAACACCAAAAGTAGCATTTTACTCTACCCAGTCTTTGGAAAATCATCCATGCTCCAAACCATAACCCAATACTAGACACAAAAAGTAGCATATATATCAACAGTTGTCACAACCAACTGTTGTATTCATAATACATAGTTGTATTTCTTTAACCAAGACAACCAAGAATACTGCAAACCATATCCTAAATTTTCCTTTCATTTCAGATTAGGACTTAAATGTTCCTTTCTCTACACGCTTCTTCACCAAAAAGGGAGGAATGCAAATAGATTATCGAAACTAAGTACAAAAATTAGTTAACATGTCATGCATAATATATAGTTTCTTTCTCACTCTATTTTCCTAAGTCTGAATCAATCTTTGTATTGGATCTTAGCTAGATTTTATGGGTGGAACGGAACAGCTTTTAAAAATTTACAACTTCTTTCAGGTAATAGTGCTGGACGTACAATCCAAGTAAGTACTTGAATATTTCCCCGGTCGCTGTACACAAACCAAAACAATGGTCCATCTTAATTCTTTTTTTTTTATATTGTAAGATTTATTGATGTAAGACAGCAAAAGCTGGACAGAGTACATCCAAAAAAGGATATCAAGAGCTGAACTATGCCCTCACCATTCCTAACAAGAAACAGCCATTTGGGTAACACCATTTCACAAAAAGATATCGAGGGAGGGAAGCAGGAGGTATACAATTCTATGAGGACGCAATTAAAAAAGCGCATGTATCGTGCAATAATGATGCTATAATAGACTGCATAGAGATGAGAGAAGATGCTGGTACAAGAAACCTCTAGATGATAATAGATAGGGAACGCTAATTTCAGAAGCTATAACCATGTAAAACTCTGCTATGCTATTGCTATGACATGTCAGAAATGGAATTGGTGTCATTGAAGAGTTAACTAAACTCCGGGCTGTTTCTTTTGGAAATTACTAAAAAAAGGACTTAGAAATCTAGGAAGTCTCTCATATTGAACCATAAACTCAGCAAACCAATCAATTTTCATGATCAAGTGAAGCAACATGAGTTCCGAAGCAAATCTCGGGACAATTGCCAGAATTCCTATTTAAGCATGGGTAGAGTTACGGTACCTGTGCCGGTGGGAGCTAGCAGGCACCCGTGGACTAATCAAAGTGCACGATGGCCCATACACCACCGTCATCCAACAACAATCCTATTTAGCAATGACTACATAAGTTTATGAAAAAAGGAAAAAAAAAAATTGGGTTTTTTCCAACAAAAACCCTATGCTCAACTCCTTCCAGCCTAAGTCTTATCAGCCATTAACAGGGTACAAAAATCAAACAGAAAGGAGAAAATTTAGCACCAAAGCATAGCAAAATCTAAGGGCAGACAGCTACATGAACTTAATAAAGAACAAGTCTTTAATCAGCAAAAGCCCTAAAATGTAACTAAATTCTACAACACTCAAGAAAGAGATAAGAACCCAGAAACAGTAGAGCGCGCGCGCGCACACACACACACGAAAAAAAAAAACTAAAGAATTGAAAGTCAAATTGAACAAACCCTTACAAATTCAAGAACCCAAATTCACAAAGCTAATTTGTACCTTCTTTCTGTTTTATTTTGCCCCTGTTTTCTCCTGGGAAGGTGGGGTCTATAACAAGAAGCTGGTCATTGACTTGGACCAAGTACTATATAGCTCATAGAAATAAGGTATTACCAGTATACAAAAAGTATTGAGTAATAAAGAAGCTGAACAAATTGAGAAAAGGTCATTAACTGTGATTTTGAAGGAAGAGTAATTGTTCAACCTTTGGATTGGAGTGGGAGAGTGAAGTCAGCCGTTGGATTTGTTTAACAAACTTTTGAATGAGAAAGAGAAGGGGGAGGGGGGGGGGGGTAATTCTTAATCAGGAGATGGAGAAATTGGCTTTGTGATTTAAGAAGAGAATCCTCCTACTATTTTTACCTTAATGGGTGTCAGTGATGTCCCCCCAAATAATGACACGTGGGTCATATTGATTGGACCACATTACAGTCAGAGGTTTTTGTTTTTGACTTCTTCCTTTTTACTATTTCCTCTGTTTTGACGACTTCTTATTTTTACAACGATTAAATATAACCTTTTACAATCAAAAATTGTTTAAACTTAAACTCCGTTAGTTTAAGCCTTTACCGTTATACTTTAATTTAAATTTACACTTAATTTTAACGGGAGGTAACGTGGCGGCTCAGGAACAAAAAATCCAAACCCCAATTTTAAATTACCCGATTAAATTATAACCCATGCCTATTTTTATACCCGACCCAATTCCCCCACTTACTATAAAAGAAAAACCGATAGCTTCACAATACGAGTTTTTCGTTGAAAGCTTTTAAAAAAGATTCGATATTTTTGACACTCTTTCAATTGGGATTTCTTTGTTTTAGAGACAGTTAATATTTTTTAAGAATCTTTTGATTGGGTTTCTTTCTTTGAACAATAAAAGTTGATATTTTCAGCAATCTCTCAATTGGAATTTCGTTGTTGTTGGCGTATGAAGGCAGGGTTGAGCACAATTCATCTGACACTATAACATCTGAGGATGCAAATGTATTGAACCATTCGATAGTAGAAGCAAGTTCGCCGGAATCATGGAGAAACGATGCTGTTGAATTTGGTAGCGATGTTGTTAGCTTCTGCTTCAGGATTTCTCCGGCAAGCTTGTATGCGTTCACACACCAATTCTTCTCATTGTAACCATCATAGTAATGTTAATTTGACAAAACTTACCGGAATTAGTCCTCGGGTTTGTGCTAGTCCGACACAAATGCCGATTTCATTATTATGTATTTTGAATCCACAGTTGCTACAGAAGGGTGGTACTGGGCAATTGGGGAATATAAGGAATGAGGAAGTGAAGAAGATTAGGAAGGGGAGCTTTGAAAGACGAAGAAGATGGACCAGAACTTTACAATAATTTAAGGAGAAAAGGAGGTTGTGATGGCGGAAGAGGAGTTGTGGCAGCATCTGGTACAAATCCTTAATTGGGTAATGGGTAAAAATTAGGCTGAAGGAGTGGGTCGAGTAACGGGTGAAATTAGGATGGGTTGTAATTGAATTGGGTACTTTAAAATTGGGGTTTGGACTTTTTGTTCCTGAGCCGCCACGTGTCCTTTCGTTAAAATTAAGGGTAAATTTAAACTAAAGTATAATGGTAGGGGCTCAAACGCCTTGATAGTATAATGGAGGCTAAGTTTAAACAATTATTGATAGTAAAGGGATATATTTGGTCCTTTTCCGTTTTTACAATACTACTTAATGGTGTTTAATAACCTACCACAGTTGTGGTAGAGCGATAAATACTCTTTCATTCTTAATTAGACCTCTTGGGTTTGAGCTCTGAGTATGGAGTCTCTTTTGTCAAGGAGCGCTGATCATGCCCAACTATGCTTTATAAAAAGGACTAAACGGTCGTTGCAAATATATTCTGGTTAACAAGTCCGGAGTCGAACCAAGGTTTCGTTATTCCTAATTCCACATTTAAACCCTCTGTATCGATCCCTCATATACGTTAGGAGTGTTGTTGTTCAACAACTACCTAAATATGCACTCTCTTCCGAGTAATACACACTAAATAGACACACTCGATTGAGAGCTCTTCAACCAACCACAATATAAACGTAGTTGAACAAATAGAGAAAAAGTTATGGCAAATCTATATTAACGTAACAGGAAAATCATCCTCCAATAGGTTACATCAAAACCCTAGATTAAAAATTTAACTACTCATACTCATAGTAACAATATCCCAAGTATTTTGCATAAATAAATTACAAAGTAAAGATGAAGGAATGTAGAAATCGATGATTCTATCCCCCAACGGGTGTTCCACGAGCTATTCTTGCCTCCGGTCGCAAAACTCCTTCAAAAGTGGTGTTTAATGTCTATTTATATGTGTAGGAAAAGACCTAAACGACATAGCCCAAGTCCTAGTCAAACAAGGAGACGAAATAAGCCTTCAAAATCCGGATCAGGCTCGCCTCAGACCGTGCCTCGCGAGGTAAAATGCGAGATGCATCTCGCCCCAGACCGTGCGGCGCCAGGCATTCAGCGCGCTCATCCTCGCCTTACCCCTTGCGTCGCCTGCTCCCACGCGAGCTCAGAGGCTCGCCTCGCCAGCTTCTTCATTTTTCCGCTGCTCACTTCTTTCTTTCTTCTTTCCAACTGTTTTCGAGCACGCTTTATACTTTAAATCTTCCCTTTGCTCTTATTTCATCTCCAATGTACCTACACATAAAATAGACTATATTACGTGCAAATAAAGTATAGTTTGGCATTAAAGCACCTAAAATGTAAGGTAAATAATGTACTAAAATATGAAATTATAGCCGAACATCAATACCCCACACTTAAACGTTGCTCGTCCTCGAGCAATCAAACTACACTTATAGACACGACCTTTTTAAGCAATTACCTTAACTCGTCACACCAAGAATCTTTAAAATATACTAAGCACAAAGATGTAACATCCTCACCTCAAGATTTGACTCACAAATACCATGCATTATTCATAATTCACTTACTTACTCTAACATGGAGGTTAACGACATTACCTTTCCGTCATGAATCACGTGCCCTCACACAACAAAAGATATTAGTTCCACACACAATAAATTTTAAGACCGTAGGAACTCAAGATAGGAAGAATTCACTCGCTCTCAGAAATAACATTCATATGCCACAAATGATGCACCATAGGCTTGCCCGTAGTGTAATACTCTACTAATCGAGCTCATTCAGTCTAGGATCAAGTAGGACTTTAACTGGTTGTAATGTAGGCTGCGGGTCGGGTAGGATACATTTAGATGAGTGACTACACCTCCCTTAATCACTTTAATACATATACTTCAACACTTAAACTCATACTTATGTCAAACCAAAACTCCACATTCATATCAATATATATTACCCCATACTTCTTTAAGCACAATTACATCACTAGCCACCACCATCAAGAATTTTTTTTTTTTATACAATACAACTATATGTATTTTTTTCAAGTGGCTTTTATTGATATATTTTTTTTCTTCTTTCTTTTCAAAACGGTACACCTTTCTCCTTATTTCATTTGTTCCACTCAAAAGCCAACCACCACCCCCACACTTTAACTTTTACATAATTCATCACAATTCAAGTGCTCATGAGAGGTGACAAGGTTCAAATATATGGTCAATTCAAATAAAGGGTAAGGCTTGTAATGTGATTACCAAAGAAACAGGATTATAGGCTCAAAGGGGTTAACTACGTTATATGATATTTAGGCGGGTAAACTATATATATCTGGCTCAATAAAGAAACGCTTATATCACTTCCCAGACTGAACAAGACTATTGTTTCTCTTTGCACACACACGGGGCAAGTTCTAAACATCAACTGCAATGCACAGAATACATACAAACCTTACACACACATGGAACATAACTCACTCAGGATTGGTTTTATCACGACACTCTAGTCAAAGCAGTTAAGCAATTTTAAGAATCTACAATTTAAGGTACTTATACTAGAGTCAAACACTGAGCGTAAGCGTCACAACCAGAGTACTCACTATTCTCAATGCATAATAAAGTCAAGAGATATCGCTGCAATTCAATTCATAGCATAATGGTTTCTACTCTTAAAAATTAAAACTAACTACACCCGATTCAACTAAAACCCTTGGAAAAGAACCGCGGCACAAAGAAAAACCAAGGGGGCATTACTACACTACCTACAAGAAAATCTTTTTGGTTTTTTTCTTTAGACTTAATTCCCTCAAGAAAACTGTCTAGGAGATCCATCGTCGGGAAGAGTCCAATGTTTTCTACTTAGCAAGACGACACTACACATTTTTATCTTCTTCTTTTTTTAAACTAAGATGACACTAACTACAAAAACTACAAATTCAAACAAGAATAATATTTACAAGTTACCACCCCACCCTTATTTCATGCAATGTCCTCAGTGTATACTCAAATACATAAAACAAGAAAAATAACAAGTAGGGTGTATGAAAACTGCCTGATCAAGCCTCGTCATCGCCTTCCTCCTCGAAGGTTGCCAATTCCTCATCTTCTGCTTCCTCCTCATCAGCATTATCATCATTATCATCATCCGCCTGCTCTGCTGCTCCGGCTCGGCCTCGGACTGCTCAGGTGTGTTGACATCCTCATCCTTTGGGAGTCTGTAGCCATCACCAACACCAACCAGCTGTTGAGCATGAGCATTGAGCGGGAAACGCTCCTCCAATATGACTCTCTCCTCTGTATTGGCCGAACGTCCCCCAATCTGAAGTTGCAAGTCCATCATCCCATATAAATATGCCATAAAGCTGTCATCGCGAGCATTGCGCTCGGCACCTGTCATTGATGGCGTAGCAGTCTCCTCCTTAACTCGGACGCTTGTAATGTCCATTAGTCGTAGGGGATGATTAATGATGTGATCGAAAGCTTTCTCCTCCTCCACCTATTTTTCTCTCAAGTACTGAGTCAACATGTTTGCAAAGGGCATTCGATTAATTCTCTTACTAGTTCTCACTAGGGACATATGGTATCGGATCAGGTGGCCCACATTCACCCGTTGGCCAATCATGAGGAAATATAGCACACACGTCCTCTCACGGCTAATAAGAGTGTCATGATTGCAAGGTAAGAGTCGTGCATTAATCAATTTCAGCCATACTTGAGCCTCTGCCCTCATTTTCTTCTTAGGGAATTTTCTATGACAATTGGTTTTCTTGTCCCGAACCCAAGCCGCCACAGAATTGACACCACAAAGAGTGTGTCTCAGTTCTCGATATATAAGACGGGCGATGAAATGTCCAAGGGTTCCTGAGGAACATCTGGGCACCTAAGAAATTGCATATTGCTGAGGCTGAAAAATCTATCAACCTTCCCCGAATGGGCACCAGTTGCTCGGGATCCTTTGGATCAAAACAGGCATAAAATTCTCGAACCAGATTGACATTTATATCCCCGGTATTTTTAAACACATAACTTAGCCCCAAATCATTAATACCTCTCCAGATTGCTTGGTACTTGGCTTGTAGGCGACGCTCATGAATAGCAGATTTCGGATGTATATGTCTCGGCCTACAACGTTTGTACCAGTCCTTAACATGTTGAGGTATGCTTTTGAGTCCAAACTCCCATTTTCCTTGAGGTTGTGGGCGAGTGGCTGCTATAGCTGCCACGGCTTGCAGTCCTTCACCCTGACTGGAAGTAGTTCCCCCCCCTCACCCACCCACCCTTTTCTCTTCTTCGGTGTAGGTGCGGAGGGAACCTTAGCCTTAGACGGAGCAGTGGATGTGGCCTTGCCTTTACCGGTGTCCTTCCTTGGAGGCATGTTTGTATCTGGCGACACGAGGATTCTGCCTTGCTTTCCCCCTCGTGAGGCGAGCTCCAACGCGAGCTCTGGGGCATGCGGCGCGAGGCTCCACGCGAAATGCATCTCGCTGTAACCATTGCGAGGCGAGCTCCCACGCGTGAAATACACCAGGCAACGCGAGGCTTTTCGCCTGGACCAGCTCGCTGGGGATCAGGCGGCGCGAGGTTAGTGTTCGATGCTGCCGAATTTTTTTTGCTAACATTTTAGTTCCTACAAACGAAAAGAAAAAGAAAAAAAAATTCTAACTACGCTAAAAATTAACTACTAATTGGGTTGCCTCCCAACTAGCGCCTTAGTTAACGTCATTGCATGACGAACACAATATTACAATGGGTTGCCTCCCATGAAGCGCCTGATTTAACATCGTGGCACGACACAGACAATCGACTTAAAGCTCGCTCAACCTTGTTGGCTCTAGCAAATGAGTCACCGATACTACTTTCATCTCATCCATGCCCAAACAATATTTCAACTTGTGACCATTGACTCAGAACTTGCGAGAGCCATCTTCTGAAGCAATCTTTACTGCTCTGGTGGGATGAATCTCTAGCACACAAAATGGTCCTGACCATCTGTCACGCCCCAAAATCGTGGAGTGCGACCGGCGCTCAACCGAGTAAACCTAGTCGAGCAAGCCTAATTTACATTAACCTCTCATCATTACTCATGCATGATTTACCATATCATAATAAGATCTTGACTTTCATATTAAATACACTTGGCTCAATGGCCCATATTTTCTTTCTCGTGGTGGTTACACAAATCTATAAATAGCTGTAAATACTGCGAACATAAATACATGACAAAACTCAAATCTTTAATTATATGACCCACAGTGTACATGGAGCTTCTACTAGACCCAAACACCCACTAGAACTGTAGCGGGCTCACCATAAGCTGGGTAGTGAAGAAGATCCTTATCAAAGATCCATATCATCCTGTAGAAGTATACATGCATCCATTAAAAGATGCAGCGCCCCCGGCAAAAGGGACGTGAGTACACGTGGAATAGTACTTGTATGTAAGGCTGTCAAAACAACATATGAAAATATGACAACTCAAATAAGAGGCAAATAAAGTAAATCAGGAAACTACGAAACATCCAATAAAATCACATTTCAAGTCTTATTATACTTGCATCATTCTAACCTTCTTTTAGGATCAACTGCACCATATGAACTATACGTGGAATACATAATATAATGTAATTATAACAACATGTACAAACAATGCCAACGAAAATGGCACCTTCCTCCCTTAATTTACACATATACATTTTGTAGACCGTCCTTAGTGTTCACATATTATATTATACACCTATGCGTCTCATAGACTGTTCACAACGTTCACTTACACAATTCAAATACACCTATTCAAGGGCTTGGAAATACAACATGAATATGATGAATCATGGTAACAATAAATAGGCTTAGATAGTCGTTAACATCAAGCAAATTTATTAAGAGCTTCTATTCAAATTTATCGATATTAAGTCAGGGATCCTTTATAACCACCCTCACACAAAGAGGCCATGCCGCCTCACCCCAACATATGCGGGTGGAGGTATATCACGATACCACAACCTCTACACAAAGCGACCCTGCCGCCTCACCCCAATATATGCGGGTGGAGGTGTATCACCATACCACAATCCCAACACAAAGCGATCATGCTGCCTCACCCCAATATATGCGGATGGACGTGTATCACAATACCACAATCCCAACACAAAGCGGCCCTACCGCCTCACCCCAATATATGCGGGTGGAGGTGTATTCCACAATACCACAATCCCTACACAAAGAGGTCCTACCGCCTCACCCCAATATATGCGGGTGGAGGTGTAATCCCAATCACAATACCAGATATAAACTCAAAGCAACATAGTTTGTCATTACATTTAACGTCGTAATTACTCATATCATTGGAATACTTCATGTTCATGCTCATCATGGAGAAACAAAACTCATTACATTAGCGCATGCATGGTAAATCAATAAGTCGATTTCAATGGTACATGGGCCCAATTCCTTTTCTTAAGGTTCATCGTCATTTAACAAAGGACATCTCCCTTTCATCTAATTATTCACTCCCTTGACCTCTTGAGGTTATTATCTAGGTTCATGACTCTTGGTGACTTAACAATCAAAGTCATTTACATATATTATTTCAGAAGCATAAAACTATAGTTGAAACCATTGGGACATACAACACTTCAAAATTCTCATTTAGGCAACGATCACATTTCATGTTCATACTATCACTTACTTGTACTTGCCATGGGTGATCATATAACATTAAGAGCATTTAGAACATTTAGGAACATCATAGCCTTTACTCGCAAGAACGTAGGGGCTTATAACACATTGGAAATAAAAGTACAAAAACGTACATCTCATAACCTTTCACACCCTATATCACGTAATCTGTACTTTCAACCACTTACAAAATTATTATTTCATTTTCTATCTTGACCATACATATGGTTCTTCTTTTATGGCACAATGGCCGTATTTCCTATTCCACACTTTCATAGCTTTCCTTTCATGAATCATCATCCTAAATATCAACATATACAATATCCCGGAAATCACAACTTTAGGTTCATTAGTAATGAAGACTTTAAATACAATGGATTTCTTCTTGAATTACTTTTTCCCAAAAAGGACAATACACAATTTCCACTCACGAATATGTAAAAATGCAAAACACATTGAAAATACTCACTAAATATAGCATTAGCTAAAACAACCACATATGGACATCACTTGAGTTCATAAGCTTTTAGGCAATTCTATTTTCAAAGTTAATTTTTGAATAATTGAATCAAAGATTATTTCATAATCTTTCTCACATCATCTCATTTCATGGGCATCATTGGCCACAAGTATAACTTTCACTCTTGGCACGTTGGCCACACTTTATATCCTCAATTCACTTATTTCACCTCCAACCATTTTTATAGGTTATCTACAATAAGACATTTCCAATCAATACTTTAGGTACACATATAAGCAATTAAGAGTCTAAAGCATATTGAGTTTTCTCACACAATTTGACATCATAACCTTCCTTTGAAACACCACTCAAAGACATAGCATTTTAATACAAATATCATTCTTGAACACATTTCCAAAAGATAACATAATGTGATAGGAACATTCAGAATACGTTTTGAATACATAATTCTCGACACTTTGCTTATTTGGGACATTCAAATTTATTGGGAACAACCCGAAACATAGAATAAGGAACTTGAGACATCCATACTTAAAACTTACGGGAACATCATTGAATTCAATTCTAAGAAGGAAGTTTAGCCAACATACCTCGCTTTGAGCTTTTCTTAAATTACTACAACGTTCCGAAAATTCTAGCAATCCCAATCTATTTTGATACATAACAAAATTGAACCATAATTAGAAAGATATTCATGGTCTCAGCTCATTTGAACATTTTATCAAAATATTAGGTGTGCAAATTTGGCTACAAGGTTCTTCTATAAGATTTCCTTCACTCCTCAATATTTACTTATTTTAGCCCAACAATCTTTCCACAAATCTTATTGGTACATATATGTATAAATAATACTCTCATACCCAAGAATCATACTCCTAATCAACCATCTTCTACCCAAATTCGAAATTGAAAACTAGGGTATGGAACCTTACATCTTAGATGAAGAACTTGTGAGATTTCCTTGTTGGATTTCGAAGTTTGGACAAGATCTTAATGAAAAAAATACTTCATCTACTTCCTCTCTCTAGAACACTCTCAATTCTCTCTAAGAAAACCTCAGATAATTGCCCCAAAATAAACCCCAAAGCCTATTTATCAAAATGGGATCGAGTTATGAAAATAGAAAAATTAACCCTCCGAAAGCAGGTCTACGGTCGCATAATGGACCGCAGAATGGGTATGCGGGTCGAAAAATGGTCGCAAAAATTGGTGCCCAGAACTGGGCTGTTCTGGTCCATTCTGCGACCAGTTTTCGGTCCCAGAAGCACTTTCGCGATCGCAGAATTGTCGCAGAATCGCATTTTTCTAGCCTTTGGTAATTTGGTCATAACTTCTTGTAGGAGTGTCTAAATGACAAACGGTTTGAAGCGTTGGAAACTAGACTCAAAGGTCTTTAATTTGATATATAGATCATCTACTAACTAGTTATAGTTTAGTAGAAGCATGAATTTGAAGTAGGATATTGTGCGAACTCACTTGAAACTTTATCCCATCATAAAATTTTCAACTTGACTTAGCCTTGGGGATTTTTTTAGACCATAAACCATTCTTAATGCACATCATACATATATTATCATGATCAATTGATATCATTCATATAATAGTCCTTGTATACATATAAAATAATATAATTAGCGCATATCAACTTTCTTAATAGCGCTTAAGTACTTCAAAATTTTTCGGGGTGCTGACCATCTTGACTTCAATTTGCCCGGAAACAACCTCAATCTCGAATTGAATAATAATACCACATCTCCCGGCTTAAAATTTCGCTCAAGAATGTTTTTGTCATGCACCAGTTTCATTCTTTCCTTATATAACCTTGTACTCTCAAAAGCATGGTAACGGAACTCGTCAAGTTCATGCAGCTCTGTGACTCTACTAGTTCCAGCGGCCTCTAAGTCCAGATTTAATTGTCGTAACGCCCAGAAGGCCTTATGCTCTAACTCCATCGGCAAGTGACATGCATTTTCAAACACCAATTTATACGGTGACATACTAATCAGAGTTTTGAATGCAGTGCGTTAAGCCCATAGCGCATCATCCAATTTTCTCGCCCAATCAGTCCCAGTAGCATTTACAGTTTTGGTCAAAACACTCTTGATTTCTCTGTTTGACACCTCGACTTGCCCACTTGTTTGTGGGTGATACAGAGTAGCAACGTTTTGGCGAACGCCATATTTCTCCAATAACTTTGCAAAGGATCGGTTACAGAAGTGGGTGCCCCCATCACTGATGATAGCTCTTGGAGTGCCAAATCGGGTGAAGCCGTTTTTTCTTAGGAAACCAAAAACTGCCTTTGCATCATTTGTTGGAAGTGCAATGACTTCTACCCATTTCGAGACATAATCCACCGTTACAAGTATGTACTTGTTATTATATGACCTGACAAATGGTCTCATTAAGTCGATTCCCCATACATCAAATACTTCCACCTCTTGAATTGGGTTCATAGGCATCTCATGTCGATGAGAAATATTTCCCGTCCGTTGGCACTCATCACAACTTTTTACCCAGAAGTATGCATCTTTAAACAATGTCGGCTAATAAAAACCTGACTCCAACACTTTAGCAATTGTCCTTACACCTCCAAAATATCCTCCATACGGTGAAGCATGACATGCCTGCAAAACAGAAGATTGATCTATCTCGGGAATGCATCTCCGGATCATGTTATCAAGACAAATCCTAAACAAATATGGTTCATCCCATAAATACATACGACAATCACGAAAAAATATTTTCTTTTGCACATAAGACAAGTCATAGGGAACAATACCGTTTGCTAGGTAATTTGCAATATCTGCATACCATGGTGTAGCCTCGAGGCTCGTTGCTAAATGTTGTTCATCTGGGAAAGTCTCCATGATCTCCTCCACCTCAACCTTCTTTTTCGCTCCTTCAAGCCTGGACAAATGATCAGCAACTTGGTTTTCTGTTCCCTTTCGGTCCCGGATTTCCATGTCGAACTCTTGTAGCAGTAGTACCTATTGAATTAGGCGCGGATTTGACTCCTTTTTCTCAATTAGGTACCTGAGGGCGGCATGGTCAGTGTAACCAATTACCTTTGAGCCTATCAGGTATGACCTGAATTTATCAAATGCGAACACCACAGCTAGCATCTCCTTCTCTGTCACTGTGTAATTCAGTTGGGCGCCGCTCAAGGTTCTACTTGCGTAGTATATCGGATGTATATCTTTATCTTTTTGTTGCCCAAGAACTGCTCCCACAGCATAGTCGCTTGCATCGCAGATCAGTTTGAAAGGGTGCCTCCAGTCGGGGGCTACTATGATTGGTGTAGTCACCAGTTTCTTCTTCAACTCCTCAAACGCTACACTGCAGTCATCAGAAAACACAAAAAGTGATCTTTTTCAAGCAGTTTACACAAGGGGTTAGCAATTTTGGAGAAATCTTTTATAAATCGTCTGTAGAAACCGGCGTGGCCAAGGAAACTTCTTATTGCTTTGACGGAAGTGGGTGGTGGTAACTTTTCTATCACATCAACCTTTGCACGATCCACCTCAATGCCCTTACTTGACACTAGGTGCCCCAAGATTATACCTTCATGTACCATGAAATGGCACTTTTCCCAGTTGAGCACTAGATTAGTCTCCACACATCTTTTCAGCACTCTTTTCAGATTCTTAAGGCAGTCATCGAACGAGTCTCCTACCACTGAGAAATCATCCATGAAGACTTCCATTATGTCTTCTACCATATCTGTGAAGATGGCCATCATGCACCTTTGAAATGTGGCGGGTGCATTGCATAGGCCAAATAACATTCTCCGGAAAGCGTAGACGCCATATGGATTGGTGAATGATGTTTTCTCTCTATCTTTCGGGGCAATAGAGATCTAGTTATACCCCGAGTATCCATCCATAAAGTAGAAGTGCGACCTCCCAACCAATCTATCTAACATCTGATTAATGAACGGCAGGGGAAAATAGTTTTTTTGGGTGGCCTTGTTCAATCTTCTGTAGTCCATACAACTTCGCCATCCCGTGATTGTTCTTGTTGAGATCATCTCGTTGTTCTCGTTTTGCACAACAGTCATTCCACCTTTCTTTGGCACACATTGAACTGGACTAATCCAGTTGCTGTCAGAGATGGGGAAAATAATTCCCGCATCTAACCACTTTATCACCTCCTTTTTCACAACTTCTTTCATGTTGAGGTTCAGCCTTCTTTGATGTTCTCTGGAAGGCTTGTGGCCATCTTCCAGTAAAATCTTATGCATACAGAAGGCCAGGCTGATACCCTTAATGTATGCAATGGTCCAACCAATTACAGTTTTGCACTCTATTAGTACCTGCAAAAGCTGTTCTGCCTGCACATCTAGCAAACCCGATGAGATAATAACAGGTAAAGTTGAGTTAGGTCCTAAGAATTCATACCTGAGGTGAGGTGGTAGCGATTTCAGTTCCAAATATGGTAGCTCTTCGATTGATGGCTTAGCTGGAGGAGTCTTTCTTTCTTCTAAGTGCAAAGACTCAAATTCGAGCTCTCTTTTCCATAACCCTTGGCCTTCAAGAGCCAGCACCCACTCTTCTTAGTCCTCTCCATTTACTTCCTCTAAGTTCACGAGACAGGCTGCTAGGGGGTCTTTAGCGTTCAGAGCCTTATCTTCCTCCTCCAAAATTACATCCGAGGCTTCTATTAGAGAGCAGTTAGCAAATTCACTTGGTCGTTGCATAGACTTCTGTACATTGAATTTTATCTTTTCATTGTTCATTCTCATTTTTAGCTCTTAAGTTTCACAATTAATTAAAGCTCTCCCGGTGGCCAAGAATGGTCTTCCCAAAATTATGGGAATCTCCTTGTCAACCCGGCAGTCCAGAATGGCAAAATTTGCTGGAAACACAAACTTTCCAACCTGCACTAGTACATCATCAAGGATACCTGATGGCCTTTTCACTGTCCGGTTAGCTAGTTGTAGTAACATGGATGTGGGTCTTGCTCTTCCAATGCCTAACCTTTTGTAGATAGCCAAGGGCATCAAGTTTATGCTTGCCCCCAAATCACACAATGCTTTAGCAAAAGCATAGCTGCCTATTATGCATGGGATTGTGAAACTCCTTGGGTCTGACAACTTCTTAGCTATGGGTCTCATCATGACAACACTATAGGTATGGGTTAGTGCAACAGTGGCCAAGTCTTGAAAGTCAAACTTGCGAGACATCAAATCCTTCATCATTTTGGCATACTCAGGCATCTCCCTCAAGGCGTCAATCAGTGGAATGTTCACCTGAATTTGTTTCAACATCTCCATGAATTTCTTATACTGCTCATCTTTCTGATATTTGGCCAATCTCTGTGGGAATGGTGTTAGAGGTCGCTACCTTCCTGTGAATTGAGTTTGATCCTGCTCGGGCACTGCTTCTACTGCCTTTTCTTGCACTACCTCAGTCTCCTTCGCAACCTCTTTTTCTTTGCTTGCGTCCTCTTATGCATGTTGTATCGTTACCTCAGTCAACCCTGTTGGATCATCTACCTCAATGGGTACTGGCACAAGAGTTTCAGTTGGTCGACTTTCGCGAGTAATTTCTTGCTCTAGATCTCTACCATTTCTTAGACTCACTGCCATAAGCTGCTTCGGGCCCTGCTCTTTTAGATTGACATGTGTGTCTGCAGGTAAAGTCCCTTGGGGGCGATTATTCAGAGCCATTGATATCTGCCTTAATTGAATCTCAATGCCTTTTATCGCTGAGTCATGTGTGTCCACTCTCTCTTGCATTTTTCCATTGAACCCAATCAGTTGTTGCAGCATTCCTCTAATTTCAGACAACCCATCATCTTGTCTCATTATCTGTTGTTGTTGAGGCTGTTGCCTTTTGTAAGGCACAACTTGACCCTGTGGTCGCATAGCTCCAGTATTGCTGCTATTATTGTACTGTTGATATGCTGGTCTATATTGTTGATTATGTGGCCCCCAATTCTGACCACCTTGCCTCTGTCCTCCATAGTTGGCCACATAGTTCATATCTTCCTGATAGTGTTGGTTGTCACTTTCCGCACTCCAAGAGTATTTATATGGTTGGTTAATGCATGGTGTACATAAGCCCCCATTAGTCGCATCAACTATGCGTACCTGCTGCTTCTGGCCTGATTCATCGATATTTTTGGTGAGGATACTCATTTGCATCATCAGAGTGGCCATATTTTCGGCTATGGAGTTGTTTGGGTCCAAAGCCACTGAGTGAACGACAGGAGTGATCGTAGAGTCTCTTGTCATCCATACTGAGTTTTGAGCCATTTTATCAAGTAGGATCTTGCATTCTCTGAATGATTTGCTCAAAAATGCTCCACCTGCTGAAGCATCAACATTGGCCTTTAAGCTGTCTGCCAATCCCATGTAGAACCTCTGCCCCAACATCTGATATGGAATGCTATGATGTGGACACTTAACCAGCATACCCTTGAACCTCTCCCACGTTTCTTGTAGTATTTTTGTTGGTCTCTGCCTGAAGCTCAATATCTCATCAATTTGTTTGGCAGTCTTATTGGATGGGTAGAACTTGTTCAAAAATTGCTTGACGAATTCCTCCCAAGTAGTGATGGAGTTTATGGGGAGTGAATTAAGCCAAGTCTGAGCCTCTTCTATCACTGAGAATGGAAACAATAACAACTTTATTGCTTCCGGTGTCACATTAGGTTGCCTTTGCGTGACACATATCGACAGAAAATTTTCCAGATGCTGCTGAGGATCTTCAATGTAAGACCTTGAGAATAGTCCCTTGTTCTGCAACAATGTAACATGTTGTTTGTGATTTGAAATGATTCCGCTTGTATTTGAGGGACTGCAATTGCGGTTGCCAGATTTTTGGCAGTGGGTTGTGCCCAATCATACAATATTGCTTCTGGCACAAGAGGCGCCACACCCTGATTGTTCGGGTCATTCGCATTATTTCTGTTGTTTGGATTTTCTATTACGTCATCCATGTCTGGTTTGATTTGTTCTATTGAGTTCTGTTGTTGTTTGCCCTTCTTGTTTGCATGATTCAGTGCCTTGAAAACATTCTCAGGATCTGATAATACTTTGAATAATTCACTAGTTCTTGAGGAGTTTCTAGGCATGCATATGTAACACCCAAGACTACAAACGTTAGAATTTCAATGTATTTAGTTTAATAAAGAAAATACTACACTAAGAATTCTAGCACTTCTTTTAGCTGTAATTAACAACACCGTTAAATCCCCGGCAACGACACCAAAATTTGATCACGCCTAACTATGCCTTATAAAAAGGACTAAGCAGTCGTTGTAAATATATTCCGGTTAACAAGTCCGGAGTCGAATCCCACAGGGAATTAACCTACTAAGCACAGCTACTAGATTCGCACAAATTCATGTAATCAATCTTCAGAAATATTAAATAACGAATGGGATGTTTACTAACTAAATATCAAGTAATAAAAATGCAGTAATTAATAACTAACTACGAACAGGTTATAGACAAGATTTGGAATGATCTAAGGTTCTGCTTTCCCCTATTGTCGGACTCCTTCCCGCTACGTTTCCTATAAATTTGCCTAAATTTTCTCTACCGATCATGAGTGCTCTGAGTGTCGTAATTCTCTCCTGAGTAACTACCACAATTTACTAGACATATTCTTCCAAACTACACTAGTTGTCACTAAGTTATGGCTCAATCGGATCGCACCAAGGTTTTGTTATTCCCAATCGCACCTTTAAACCCTCTGTATTGATCCCTCATATACGTTAGGAGTGTTGTTGTTCAATATCTACCTAAATATGCACTCTCTTTTGAGTAATACACACTAAATAGGTATACTCGATTGAGAGTTCTTCAACCAACCACAATATAAATTTAGTTGAACAAATAGAGAAAAAGTTACGGCAAATCTATATTAACGTAACAGGAAAATCATCCTCCAATAGGTTCCATCAAAACCCTAAATTAGAAGTTTAGCTACTCATACTCATAGTAACAATATCCCAAGTATTTTGCATAAATAAATTATAAAGTAAAGATGAAGAAATGTAGAAATCGATGATTCTATCCCCCAACGGGTGTTCCACGAGCTATTCTTGCCTCCGGTCGCAAAACTCCTTCAAAAGTGGTGTTTAATGTCTATTTATATGTGTAGGAAAAGACCTAAATGATATAGCCCAAGTCCTAGTCAAACAAGGAGACAAAATAAGCCTTCAAAATCTGGATCAGGCTCGCCTCAGACCGTGCCTCGCGAGGTAAAACGCGAGATGCATCTCGCCCCAGACCGTGCGGCGCCAGGCATTCAGCGCGCTCATCCTCGTCTTACCCTTCGCGTCGCCTGCTCCCACGCGAGCTTAGAGGCTCGCCTCGATAGCTCTAACGCGAGCTCCATAGCTCGCTTCGCTAGCTTCTTCATTTTTCCACTGCTCACTTCTTTCTTTCTTCTTTCCAACTATTTTCGAGCACGCTTTATACTTTAAATCTTTCTTTTACTCTCATATCATCTCCAATGTACCTACACATAAAATAAACTCTATTACGCGCAAATAAAGTATAGTTTGGCATTAAAGCACCTAAAATATAAGGTAAATAATGTACTAAAATATGGAATTATAGCCGAACATCAAGCGCTTTATCTTCTAATATGGAATTTTTGGCGCGAATCCAAATTTAGTCGTGCCCCAATACGAGTACCAAACAATGGATGGAAAATCAAAAAAATGGTGTTTAATTGAACAAAAAAGTTATGACACTCCTTCCATTTCAATTTATGTGAATTTATTTAATTGGGCATGAAGTTTAAGAGAAAGTTTTTAATATGATTATAAATATATTATAATATTTAAGTGGCTAAAAATCTTTTGAAACTTATGGTGTAAAAATATGGCATATCATTTATTGGCTGTGAAAACTTCTCATAAAGAGTAATATTGAAGTCCTAAAATTAAGAGTTTCCTTGTTAAGAAATGGTTCATTATGTTCGAAACTGAATAAAAAAGAAATAGTTTTATATAAATTGAAATGGAGGGAGTATCATTTTAATTTATGTATTATACTAGTTGGTTGTAGTCAACTTTAATTCATTTAGTATTAATTGGTAGTAACAAAAAATATTAAAAACCACCTAGTATTATATGTGTTGTCAGAATTTGAACCTTGATTTTTAAGGCACGGAATCACTTCACTAACCAATAGGTCATACCTTGGACGCAGAACTAGGCAACTGCTTTACAAATAAGATAATATTCCTCCCTTAATAAAATTCGTAAAAAGCATGCTTTAATGCATATCTCTATTTTTTGTTTATCTTTTTGGCATTGAATTCTCAAAATACATTCTTGTATGATCTCAACAAATGGGAAAAGGAAAAACTTCCATTTTGCATCTCATCCTGTGCAAATTAAATATGTCATACTTTATAATAAACATGTAGACAATTGCCAAGTCTTCACATTCTTTAGTTTAATTTCTATGAGCTAGTAGTTATTAAGGTGTATACATTCATCACCAAGTATTTCCAAGGCTTTCTTATATCTTATTGAAACAAATTTCAGGCCTCATGTTCCATATTCTTCCTAATATTTCTGTCGATTTTTGGATTGATAAAATAACGATGTAGAGGAAAACAGCGCAGAGATTCTCTACAATGACACTGTCATAGACCAATTAAAAGGGATATAACGCAGTTTTAGCATATCAATGAATATTGTTGTTGTTTGTTGGTCATCATTTTTTCCCTATGACAAACTAATTCAGACCACTTATTAAACTTAATACATTGTTATTGAACGCTGCTTTAACCAAATGTTTGCAGTGACCCAATAGAGTTGATGAAAGAAAGGAGAAAAGTATGAGGAAAACTCAATAATTGGATTAATATTGGAAACTTTTCTTTAAGGTGGGGAAAAAAATTCAAAAATAGCCTGATTTACAACGGTTAATTGAAAAATAATCACAACTTCAAAAGTAATTGAAATTTGGTTATTTTTTCACGTAAAGATAAAATCTTAACAAAAACACCCTTAAAAATTTGAAAAAATTCAAACATAATATGCTGGAGTTCGAATTTTTTACATATGAGATTCCAACATAATGTGTTAGAGTTCCAACATAATATACTGAAAGTTTATATGCAGGAGCTACATAATCCAACATATTATGCTAGAACTTTCTATATTTCAGCTAAGGTATTTTTGTCCAGATTTTATCTGCGCATAAAATAGTGGCTATTTTTCAATAACTTTGCAAACGCCGACTATTTTTTGATTACCAGTCCAAAAACTGGCTAGCCGATGCTATTTTCATGTAAGGTGGAGCTTGTCAACTGCAAGCTCATGTATAGCATGTGATAACAACAACAACCCAGTATAATCCCACTAGTAGGGTCTGGGGAGGGTAGTGTGTACGCAGACCTTACCCCTACCCTAGGGTAGAGAGGCTGTTTCCGATAGACCCTCGGCTCCCTCCCTCCAAGAATTCTCCACCTTGCTCTTGGGGTGACTCGAACTCACAACCTCTTGGTTGGAAGTAGAGGGTGCTTACCACATGTGTAACATGTGATACAGATGGAGAAAACAGCTCCACAACTACAAGCTCAACATAGTCACTAAGGTAAGCACTTGTTGACATTGATGATATATTGCAGGATACTGTCACTTAGCTACATGATCCAGAAAGGTAGAAACCGATAGTCCAACAAAAGATGATTAAACAGGCTGAACACAAGAAAATATATACATACAAGCCAGAACTGTTACTAAGTAACTAAAGGTTTCTCTGGAATCAGTTCCTGCACTTGATGAGATTCAATGACCTTTTTCGCAGATTCCACGACGGATTTGCCATTGACATAGTGTTGTCGACAGACAGGCATGTACATAGCAGCACCACCTATAAGCTCCTTCTGCATCTCTTCAGTTTTTCTTAAGGTAAAAATTGCTCGTTTGCCACATATTTCGCATCTTGCTGTCAACTTTGTAACGGTATCTGCTAGTGGAATAATATCAAGTACTGAGCCAAACTTCCTCCTGTAAGCAAGCATGAATTATCATCAGAATACAGTTTGTGCTGAATAATTTGACACTCCAAATTCTTAAGTAGTCAAGGATTACCTTAAGTAGTCACCATCTAGGCCAGCAACAACTACAGTCTTCCCATCGATATCAGTAGCTTTGTAGCAGAAATCATAAAGGTCATCAAAAAACTGAGCTTCATCAATGCCAATCACATCCACCTGCTAACGACTAGATTTCTTAAGGTATACAATTATAGCTAACTAGAAAAATAAACTACAACACAATGAAGAGCAAGAATCATATCGAGATTATTATGTTAGAGTTCCACAACAGTTAGCATCTTCTTGTTTGCTAGACAAAATTGTTCTTTCAAAAGGTCAATAGCTCTAAGACAAGCAACTTTCACCTTCTCCATTACTTCTATATGCTCAGCTCTTCCCCTTCACACTGGACCTTTTTTCTTTGTCTTGGTAAATTCCAACCCGCTAAACCCACTACTAACCAGGAGCACAAAATAGGTTCTTTCTTTCAAAACAACCTTGACTGTTCAATCAGATACATACACTTCCACCATATACATGCTACTTTCCAACAGGATAAATACCGAGTAACTCTATCCATTGAGGTTTAGGCAGATAAAAATAAACCGCCAAGTGTTTTTGCCTTGGTTGGATATAAAACCTAGTCCCCGATGATGTTTATTAGCTTTATTGACCATTAGGCCACAACCTTGGATGCAAGACGAAACAGCGATCTTTTCTGTTTTATTCCCTTAGTGACTCAAATCCCCAACTTTACAGCTGGAGATGGAGAGTCCTCACCACTAGGCTAAAAGATAAACAAGATTCCAGTAAAAGTTTTTGCCATAATTAAAGAGAAACCTTTAGTTCCTTCCCTTCCAATGAAAATAAAAGGAATTGATGCAAGAAAGTTGACTCTTTCTTTTTAACATCAAAGCTTTCCAATATCAAGAAAGGTTGCAACCAAAGAAGAATCTAATCACTCATAGACAAGAATCTGATAACTCATACCCAAGCAAAATGATTGGTCTACATATGTCAAACATAACAAACTAATTTTCTAGGATCAACAACAACAACAACAAACCCAGTATAATCCCACAAGTGGGGTCTGGGGAGGGTAGTGAATACCCATATCTTACCCCTACAGTGAATGTAGAGAGTTTGTTTCCAGTAGACCCTCGGCACGAGGTAGTTTTCTAGGATCACAAACCTAGAATTTCAAGAATAGGCACTAAGTCTCAATTCACATAAGATTAGTCCAAGAATAGCACGAGAGGAAAGCAAGAAAAGGACTGCACCTTTTCATAGGCATCTGATCCAAATCTTTGTTTGAAAGATGAGAGATCAGGCAATGACCAACATGGGAGTTTTGTCCCGTCGTGAGTCACCACTGCATCTACTGCATACCTTGTATCTTTGTTTGACTTGATCATTACCACATTTCTGCAACACAGTTGAAGAACACAAGTTACAAAAAGGATAGTAGAAATTAATCAACCAAATTGGCAACATAGCAACTACTTCAATATAACATGTCAAAGTTCATAAGTTGGAGCATATACAACAATATTATAATCAATCAAAAAGTTCCATCTATCCGAAAAGATTGATACATTCAGATACCTCAACTTGTTGTAAACTCCACAAGATACAGAAACAAATAATTTAGTACTAAGGTTATGTCTTATATGTTATGCATATCTAGCTTAAAATGTTACCCCCTCAGTTCAATTATGTGTGGCGGGGTTCAAAGTTCGAGTGTTAAACTCTTAAATTTCAATGTGAATTCAAACATAGATTCTTCAGATTTTTGGAATAAGACTTCATATTTGAGAACTACTTATAAGCTGATATATGTGACAATAGTTAATAATTGAAAAATATATATTAAACCACTTCAAAGAACATGGTCAAAGAAAACTCACCTTAACTTCCCAAATAGTAAGAGTGCTGCATAAAATGGAACATAGTGAGCAAAAAAATTCCTATATTTTAAGTTATATGCGCACAACGTGTAAAGTTTTTTTTATACTGACAATTCAACCTATATAGTAGGTTAGTTATCATTTTTAACAAGTTACAATTAATACTTATTTTAGAGATTTACCTATTATTAACTTATAAGTGACTAATGGTGTAATATTCTTCACACCATCAACAGTGACATAGCCAAGAATTTTATCAAGAGTGTTCAAACTTTAAAGAAGTCAATAAATTTATTTTCAATGAATAAGTGCACCAAATGTTTTTAATCAAACTACATAATATTTAGCTAAATCATAAAAACACTTGTAACAGAACTACAATTTTATAATTAAAACGAACACCCTTAACCATAGGGCTTCCTCTTTTTACTCTATTTAAGGGTATTCGAAATATAATATATGATGATCTAAAGTGGAATTCAACTTAGGGTGTTCACTTGAGCACACCTAGGACAACAAAGCTACGCCATTGACGGACAATATATGGAACTTAAACTCTTTTTTTCAACTGTATATCCAGTTAAACAAAGGCAAACAACTTAAAACAGAGGGTAAATTACATAGATCTAGATTGTAACTAATCCACAACCCGTTATGCCAATCAAGCCTATAAATTCTTGAAAAATAAAATATTTTTGTACCTGCCCATTTTGGCTTCAGAATTGATTCGGCGAAGAAGGGCAGTGGTTTTACCAGCAAACATTGGGCCAAAAATTACATGGATTTCGCCTGAATTAACATGATTATGGCCTCTTTGATCTGTTCCAGTGGGTACAGAAACTGGATTTTTAAACGATGAAGTTGAATAAGACATGGTGAAGAACTGAAGATTGTAATTTTTTTTCTTTTTCGGAGCTATGTTTGTAATTATGTGAGAGGAAAAGATGAAGAAAATATTTCAAAGCTTTATAAAAAAGGTGTTGATTTTGAATTTTGGAGGAAAGGGTCAAAGGGATATGAATTTTTTGTTTTTAGATTTGGAGGGAAACAGTAAAATTACTCAACTTCTCGAGCAAACAAAAAAAATCTCGATACACTTTTTTTTTTTTTCCTCTTTTGAAATTAAACAGTAAGTGATAAATAAATATTTTTGTTAGTTCCGCTTCTATTTTCTTATTATTGTTGTTATTGCTTTTTTTTTTTTCATCTTTAGCCGACGATCTATCAAAAACAGTTTCTCTATTTTCTCAAAATATATTTAAGGTACGCATTATCCTACTCGCCTATGAAATTACATTGTGTTTGTTATTGTTATTATTGTATTAAATAGACATTTATTCAGATCAAATTGTAATTTTAGAAGAAAAAAATTCTAATTCATTCTTTAAAATGTTGGGGAAAAAACAATATGTTAGTCCAACAAATTTTCGTTGATTTTAGAAAACCATTCACTCCATTTTTCCTTTTTAAAAAAAATATTTTTGGTCACTTGGCGGAATTGTTAATATTTTAGTGTTTTACAAATAAATCACTAAAGACTCTGTCTAAATTACGTAAATTACCAAATAAAGTTTTTTTCCTACTTTGCTAAAATATGAATTAGCAGATACTTTAGAATACTAATAAAAGTTTCTACGGTTGTTATTCGGCCAAATTGACTAATCTAAGTAGACTTTTTTCATAGTTGAATGTCAAATTTAATGTGATTTATGAAAACTAGATTTAGGTTTGGCAGACCCAAAACAATAAAAATTTGAAAAAATTGTGATGCCTATTTATTTGAAAGATAAATAAATTTATTTGACTTAACTTTTACTGTACTAATGACATATATTTGGAATTTTTTTGCTTAAGTTTTAAAAAATGAGTATTTAAAGTTTAAAAAAGAATATTTGTAAGTTAAAATTGTGATTGAACTTAAATTTCACTTGATAAGAAAAGGTTGAATTTGTCCGAGTATTTAATTAAAATATTATTGAAATTTGCTTTTTCAACTTCAAAATTTATATTTTTAGGTCGAAGTTGAAATAATACACATGATTATAAATTACAGATTAATTTACAATCTCATTACTTGCAAATTGAAGTTATGTCAAGCTTACTCGGTGGCATTACTAAAACACGATGCTTCTTTTTTCATTGGAAAAAAATGTCAAATTTGCTCTTATACTATCCCAAGTTGAGCAATTTTATTATTCATTAATTTTTTGTAATATTGCCCTTTTTATTAGGAAAAAAATCTTGTTTTTTGTCCTTGATCCTCAACAGAGCTTCAGTTTGAGGTAATTTTAAATCATAGTCAATAATTGAGAGGTGAATTTAAAATTTTTTTTCTCGAAAAAATTTGGACTCAGAAAGTTCATTCAATTTACGTTGGAGCTCCATTAATAACAAAAAAAAAACGAAATAATTCAGTATTGACTGGGTATAAATAAACCGAAAGTGTAACATATGAAAAAATTAAGCAATTTTAAATGGTATATGGGCAAATTTGATCTTTGTACATTTTTTGGTCGAAAATGAGAAGTTTCCTTATTTATTCAAAGCCCCTTCCATCTATCTAATCATCAAAATCAGACCAAGAAAAACTTCAAACTCAAACGGTCAAACCATCTCCTTTTCTTTTCCTTCCCCATTACACCAATATTTTGCAGTAAGTATATATAAGGAAGGAATTAATTGGAGGACAAGCAATTCAAAAGCCAATCCTTCAGATCAAATCACACCAAATTCCTCTCTCTTCTTTCTTCCTCGTTACCCCATATTCTCATTCTTAACAAAAAAAACATTTAAAAAATCTAAAATAAAAAAAAAAAAATTAAAACTTTATCAAAATCAAAACTTTAAAGGCTTGAGAATTGAATCAATCTCCTCTTATAAACACATAGTATTATTGTTCTCAATTTGGTCAAAAAAAAAAAAAAAAACAGTGGGAACAAAAAAGTAAAGGGCAATATAGAGGGGGCATGTTGTACTGCCTCCTCTGTAGATCTTGTTGATTTTTTCATTTGGGTATTTTCAAAAGGCAGAATCTTGATTTGGGTATTTCTTATTTTCCTCAAAAGTCTTTTAAGTTTGATGAAATATTTTCATTGTTGGGTTGCTGTATGCTTGAGCTTTTACCTTTGGATTCTTGTTTGTTTGTTTCTTTAAGGATCGGATTCCTTTTGATTGAATCTGATAATATTTTGATCAGTTTCAGATTCTTGTCTGTTTGTGAGGCTCTCTTAATACTACTTCATAGTAAAGGTACGACCTTTACTGCTTTGCTGCTCTTTATTAATAATCTGCATTTCATTTCATTAATGCTGTATTTTGGATTTACCTTAAGCTTTCTCTTTTTCTGCAAAATGAGTATGGTACTATGAAGAAAATTGTAGTATTGTTTTCCTTTTTTTTGGGGGGGCTTAAAGTAGCATAATCAGTGGTGAAGTTAGAAATTGCGCTAAGGGTGTTCAAACTTGAAAGAAGTGAAAAAGATTTCCCAACAAAGAGTGTTAAATATATGTTATATACCTCAAAAATCTATTATTTTACCTATATACACAGTGTAATTTTTCGACGAATACCACCCTTAGCACAATGTAGCTTCGCCTCTAAGCATAATTTTGAATGGAAAATGTGGAAGTTAGTTATTCAGGTTTCTTGATTTTGGTATCATAGGAAAATGCAATCTGAGTTTGGCAAGTTATTTGTTGGTGGAATTTCTGAAGTTGCATAATGTTGAAGGGAAAATGTGGACATGGGTTATTGAGGATTGTTGATTTTGGTATTGTAGGAAAATGCAATCTGAGTTAGGCAAGTTATTTGTTGGTGGAATTTCATGGGACACAGACGAAGAGCGTTTAAAGGAGTATTTTATTACTTATGGGGAGGTTATAGAAGCTGTAATTATGAAGGATAGGACTACTGGCCGTGCTCGTGGTTTTGGTTTTGTGGTCTTTGCTGATCCTGCTGTTGCTGAGAGGGTAGTTAAGGAGAAACACAACATTGACGGCAGGATGGTAAGCTGTTTTAATTTCTATCTGATTTCTCTGATAAATAATCCATTTTTCTTACAATGTCATAATTTAATAGGTTGAAGCAAAGAAGGCGGTTCCAAGGGATGACCAGAGCACAACAAGTAAAAGCAGTAATAGTATTCATGGTTCTCCTAGTCCTGGTCCGGGACGTTCAAGAAAGATTTTTGTTGGAGGTTTAGCATCCACTGTTACTGAGATCGACTTTAAGAAGTATTTTGAGCAATTTGGAACAATCACAGATGCAGTAGTTATGTATGATCATAACACTCAAAGACCTAGAGGCTTTGGATTCATTACTTATGATTCAGAGGATGCAGTAGATAGACTCTTGCTCAAGACTTTCCACGAGCTGAATGATAAAATGGTTGAGGTCAAGCGTGCTGTCCCTAAAGAGTTATCCCCAGGTCCTAGCCAAAGCCCGCTTGATCGGTACGGTTATGGATTAAATCGGATGAATAACTTCCTTGATAGTAGATTTAGTCCGATTGCTGGAAGTAGGAGCGCCTTTGCGCCATTTGCTTCTGGTTATGGTATCGGTCTTAACTTTGAACCAAGCCTGAACCCGGGATACGGGGAAAGTGCAAACATTAACAGTAGTTTAAGCTATGGACGGGGACTGAATCCATATTATAGCTCAAACAGATTTGGTGGTGGTGCTGTGTTTGATGGAGTTAATGGAGGAAACACTTTGTCCTTAAACTCAGCAACTCGCAATTTATGGGGCGATGGAGGACTGCGTAATGCAACAAACTCCCCGAGCTCTAGAAATTTTATAGTATCTGGAAGCGGGAACATTGTAGGAGGAAACTTTAACAAAAGTGGAGTTTGGGGTTCATCTTCAATTTCCTCTCAAGGTGGAGGAAATGTTATTATCAAAAGCGGAAATCTTGGTTATGGGAATGGTGATAACATGTATGGGTTGCCAGGAGGCTATGGCGGAAATGTCAGAAAAATTGGGGCCCCTTTAACATCATATGCTGCATCTAGTGGTAGTTATGGTGTGGGGGATTTAGCTGATTTCTATGGTAGTGGTTTGGGATATGATGATCGCACTTGGCGTTCTAAGCAGGATGCAACTGGTTCTCTTGGCTATGGACTAGGCAACGGACGCTCTGACATGTCAACTCAAAGTTCTGCAGATTATTTAGGTACTTATGGAGTTAGCAAAAGACAACCAAACAGAGGTAAGCTTCTCATTAATTCTGATGCCCACATGTGATTATAAGATATGTTGTTATTGTTTTTATTGTTGTTAATATTATTATTTGGATAAATATATATCTCATATGATTATATGATAAAAGTGTCTAGCTATCTGCATCAGTGTTAGAGCGTGATTGTGCTTAAACTTCCCCTTCAGGCTCTTTACTTTCCTTAGCATGGATCAAGAATATTGACAATAACCTAAAGAAAAGCGTGTAAATTGCTGTCAAATTATGGTCTTTTGAGACTTCAAAATGGGGCCAAAATTAGTTGGCCAAGTTGATCGGGGAAAGCCATAAAGAAATCTTGAAATAGCATTACTTCTGTTACCTCGCCCTCTTAATGGTCATTTCCATTTATTTTTAGTAAATTAGGTTCATTGTTCATTCTTTCTTTAGCATATGGTCTATCGGAAACAACCTCTCTGCCCTCCCAGGTAGGAATAAGGCTGCATACATCTTACCCTCCCCAGACCCCACTCATGGGAATCCACTGAGTTTGTTGTTGTTGTTAGGTTCATTGTTGGTTGTTGACTTATGTTTCTAGAATTCTTGTTATTTGTCTGCCCCCTCAATCTAGATCTAACAACTAAGGATTACTTTTTTTATCTTTTTCTTTTCATAAAGAGCTAAGAATTTCTCTGAGTTTCTTTACTTGTCCTAATTGTAATAGTTAGAGAGTATAATCTCCAATGTCCTTCAAAAGATAGGGACATTTTGGATCAGAAAATCTTAGTGAATACTGTAATGTCTCAGCCTTGTGTCTATTAATTGATGTTCGAGAACGATGGTTATGGTCTAAAACATATATTTAGGTAGCGTACTTTATCCAGCAAATTGTATTCCTATAAATAGCCAAATTATTAGAATGTCCTTTACACCAATGATATCGATCAGTATGTGGGATCAAAGACCTAAAAGATCAACAATTTTGTTAAGCATGGTAAAATAGAGTCAAGAAACCTGAAACCAATTTGGGCTATCTACAAGAAATACTATGAAATATCGACGAGATCACTAACAATTATCTGCGTGGGAAAATAGAGGAATTTTTTCCTGAAAGAACTGAACATGAAAGTGCTCATATTATGATTAACCAAAAACAATATAGGGAATTTTTTAAAACTTTCTTGTTTGGTTTGATCAAACCAGCTCTTTCAAGTTCAGTATGTTTATTAAGTATGGATAATGTAATTAAATCTATAATACTTACTATATCAAGTGAAATAATTTAGAGGGTGGTGGTGTGAGTCTTAATCTAAACAAGTTGGCATCCTATATGGATTCTTTTCCACTGTACTCTGTTTTTGCTAAGTTTCGGACAACTTCCTTCCATGTGATTTTAGATCTACCTCCTTCTAACATATTATAGATATGTTGGACCTTAAAGGCCCAATATTCACTCCCATGTAGCATTATCGGCCTTACAGCTGTTCTCTAGAAATTGCCTTTTACTTTGATAGGTATCTTCCTATTGTAACACTCTGATAGCACTTCCCCATTTCAACTATCCTATCTTAGTTTTAGTTTTATCTTACTTCTCCATTTCAACCATCCTATTTTAATTTTATTTTTATGATACTATTCTCATTTCGAAAGGGAGCCTTGGCGTGGTTAGTAAAGTTGTTGCCATGTGAACAGAAGGTCACGGGTTCGAACCGTGGAAACAATCTCTTGTAGAAATGCAGGGTAAGGCTGCGTACAATAGACCCTTGTGGTCCGGCCCTTCCTCGGACCCCGCGCATAGTGGGCGGGAGCTTAGTGCACCGGGTTGCCATTTTTTTCCGATACTATTCTCATTCAACCGAGTCTAGATATTTGAATTGTCTGCAGTTAAGTACCGCAATTTCGGCTAATCTCACTTCAGTTTCACTCTTCTTATGCTGACACATGATTCAGAGTGAAATGTCTGATACAACTTCTCACATCTTGTTGCACGTCCTTCTTATATAACCTCTCAAGCAAATTTCTTGAAAATTGATCCTGCTGTTGGAAATAAAATCAGAGAAACGATCAGTGACGAATCTTACAAGCGGATATCTCCGCAAATTATGCATGGAAATTGCCATTTTGGTTTCTTCAAGACAAATTACAGATGATATCTGCCTTCCATTGCTGCTTTTACCACTACCTCTGACACAGGCTGTTTAGGCTCCTTCTATTTCATAACAATGCTTTGCATATTGGAAGGTTGTTGCAAGTCGGGTTTGACATATCTCTTTCTCTGATTCGGTCAACTTCCCCTACTTATCCCTTCATAATTTACCGAGTATTAGTTTCCTAAACTCCGACCTGCGCCTCCCATTCTGTTCAGAACCTTTGTATTTGCTCAACTAAGCTCAATTCTAGTCAAGAGGACCATTTTCTCCATTTCAAAACCCTATGAAAAGAAATTAGTAAAATGCACAAATCATCCTTTGGACCCTAATAGGTTTAGACTTGTTCGTACTTGCCAAATGGTTGTACATTGGCACATGTGTGTCTTTAGGTCCCATTTCTGTTCTGATTTTCACCTTGGTTTTCACCTCGCTCTATGCTATGCAGTTGCAAACATGTGAGGTGGCTTCCGAGTCCGAAATGTGGTCCACTTTAACCCCACCAACCTTGCTTACCTCAAAAATGGTCAGACAGATTTTCACGTTTGTTGTTGTCTCTTCTTGTACTCGTCTCGAGCACTGAGCAATTACTTGTGATGAGAGAACAAAAGACTTCTTTTGCTAGAAATGAGAGCTTTGTTTTTTGGTAAAGAGTATCAGAGGCAAATTTCTTTCTTACTGTACTGCACTTCTGCTCTAAAATGATATTGTCCTTTTGTCATTAGGCTAAGAAAATCTGACATGCTTTTCAAAGGACAAAATTGAGCATGATAGCGATCACATAATGTTTAAAAAATCTACTCCTCTTGAGCTTCTTGACTTAATTTTGATGTAGTCCTTATCTGCTGGCAACCTCAGTGCTTTGGGCAATTTCATCTGAAAAGTATATTTCAACCATAGTCTTATATTCTTAGTTTGTTTCAGTTACTTGATAGGAGGGTGGGGAGGTCGAAGATTAGGGTAGAAGGCTAGTAGGTAGTCGAGCGTTTCTCTTTCGCTAGCATTAGTACAACAACAATCCAGTGTAATCCCACAAGTGGGGTCTGGGGAGGGTAGGAGTTCGCTAGCATTAGTGTTAGTATGATATCCTTTTATTCATAGATTGTTATTACTACCTAGAGTTTAACTGCTTTCTTGGCTTCGGTCTTATTTTTGTCTTGTTGTTGTTCCTACTTGTTGCCATTACTTTTGTTCATCCTTTCTATAGCCGAGGGTCTATGGGAAACAACCTCTCTCCTTCTAGGTAGGGGTAAGGCTGCGTACATCTTACCCTCCCCACTGGGTTTGTTGTTGATATTTTTTTAGTTTCTTCCACTTCTCTCTTCCTTTTCTATACATGTATGTATATATGCAATTCCTCGTGATATGGTACCGGATTATTCTACTCTTAATCTGCTCCTGCTCTATTGGTGCAGGAATTGGTGACTAGGAGAAAATATCGGAAACCAAGGGTGTTATCGGAGGTGAATTTTTTTTTTTCTTTTTGTGCAAATCGAATCCTGAAATTTGCATATTCCACAATTACATGGATTTTGTTTTGAGTTATGTTTTAGTAATTCCCTTTTTTCCCTCGAGTGAGATGTAAAATCGGATTGCAGCTGCAGCGATACATACAAAGGAAATATACAATTTTTTGCACAAAATTTATATTCCATGTTTTTGCTGTAACGTAGCTGCAAAGTTGCAGATTCTTGGCTGCAATCGTTGGCTTTATAATTTGTAGTTCCCTTAAATAGGATTATCCTTTTCATTTGATTGTATGCGAGGTTGATTTAGTGGGCGTTTGGACATAAAGAATTGTAAAATTCCAAAATAGGGGGAAAAGTTTTTTCAAGTGAAAATGGTATTTGAAATTTAGAGTTGTGTTTGGACATGAATATAATTTTGGGTTGTTTTTGAAGTTTTGTGAGTGATTTGAGTGAAAATTTTAAAAAACAACTTTTTGGAGTTTTTCAAAATTTAAAAAATTTTCAAAATGCATCTTCAAGTGAAAATTAGAAATTTTATGAACAAACGCTGATTTTGAAAAAAAAGTAAAATTTTTTTGAAAAAAAGGAAAAAATTTCTTATGTCCAAACAGGTTCTTAATATGAAATATGTAGAGGGATACCCTATAACAAATTACTACATATTCAGAGTGCTTTACTTTTCTTCATATCTATATACTAGATGATGCACGGGCCCAATTGTTGCTCTTATTTTGAAAAATGACATTGTTCGGAGTTGCCGGGTCTAGAGCTTTACGTACATCTTTGTATATATATATATATATATATATATATATATATATATACAAAAAAAATACACAAATTGCCCATCGAATGTAATTCTGGCGCGGACTAAAATTAAAAAAAGCCCCTCATTTTTCTTGTTTTCTTCCTTTTAATATTTCTTGCTCTATTGCTAATTACACACTTTATTCGTCTTTAAGGAACGAAGAAAGAAAATAGGCTTTTGTGTGATAACGTATATAATCATGTTTACATATATTGTTTTTTTTATGTTGCGTTTTGTGCATTTTTAATTTTTTTGAAATCGTATTACTACAATCACTTTGTAATACTTGTCGAAATCCGACACTTTATTGTAACAAAGATTATACAATACTTCAAGTACAAGTTACAGTATTTCTACATAGGTTCTACACTTTTTTATTTAAAAAAATAGTTATGCACAACCAAACTTAAAATTGATTATAAAAAAATGATTAAAAAGTCAGTTGAAAAATAAGTCGTGATGTACTTTCTCATTGTTTAAATTGAATAATATATAGTTGTACTCTTTTAGTATTTTCAATTGTGTTAATATATTGCTTTTCTTTTTTATTAATCAAAATTTGAATAATAAAATATATTCATTTTATTTCCAAATAGATGATGCAAAAATGTTTTTTTTGTTCTTTGAAATAATAATCGTGATTTTGAATTATTGAAAAAATAATAATAAGTAAATGTGTATTTTATTCTAGTTTAAAGACATAGTTGGATAATTCATTAAAATTAATAAATTTTTCGATCACACATATTTTCTAATTTCATTTGATATGATTGAGATACTCTAGGGTGTAGTACCACTTTCTTTACTATAATTATTTAATGAGCATTATTTTAAAAAATAGTTAATTTTATATTTATGTATTTTGAAATTTATATAATGTTGAATTCTTTATTAAAAATAGAGGAAGTACCCAACTAACTTTGTTCATAGAAGGAGAAGTATAATCATACATAACGATACTTCTCATGCTGCCTAATATATAATAAAGAAAATAAATTCCCAAATTAGTTGTCTTAATTTTTTGTTTAGATTATTTTCAAATCATGTTTTATAAAGGGAATTATTTTTACTTGAAACTATATTTTATTCTTAAATATATATTTTTCCTGATTTTATAAAGTGTTCCAATTGAAATTGCAATTTAATGAGAATTTATATAAAATGATATCAATCGATATTAATATAAGAACATTTTAATAAAAATCTACATAAATTATTCCCACTTTTTTTAAAAATATTCTTTACAAAAAATATTCAGTAAATAAAACAAATGAAATAATTTTTCTTAAAGAGATAATAAAACTATTATATATAAATGTATGTTACCATAGTATGTTTTTAATCAAATGAACGTTTAAATTATAAAATTACCTAATAGATAATTTTCTAGTTAAAAATACTTATTAAAAAATATATTTTTTAAACAGGGAAAGTGAGAACAGAGAAGTAATCTACTTTCAAACAAACGAAAATGTAATAATAGTAGTCCAGTAGTGCATTTAAAGAACCAAGTTAAGGTTGAAGAAGAATTCAATAGCTTGCCACATTGCTTTTGTTTTTTCCGGTCACTAGGAACCTATAGGCTACAACCAAGCTTTTGAGCCTACTATACAACAAACAATGCAGCTATATTTTTAAAATGACCATAATACCCTTGCTCGACCTCCTCTTCTCTCTTATATATAATAAAAACGGCAAAGGGCCAAATGTACCTCTGTATTTTCTAAAATGGTCTAAGAATACCATTCGTTATACTATTGGACTATTTATATACCCTTCACGTCATACTTTGGAACAAATATACCCTTATTTTGGATGAAGTGTCATATGTCAGCACCAGATGAAAACGACCCATTTTTTTTTTACCCGATTCGTTTTAAAAAATCCACCACCGACCCATTTTAAAATTCAGTTTTTTCAAAGCATATATTTTGTAAAAACTGTAAAAAAAAAAAAAAAAAGAAATTTACAAAATATATATTTTTAAGTCTTTTCAGTTTTTTTAAAGTATTCTTTTTTGTAAAAACTGGAAAAAAAATATTTTTTTAAAAAATACTTTAAAAACTGAAAAAATATATATTCTGTAAAAACTGAAAAAAAAAAGAATTTGTAAAATATATATTTTTAAGTCTTTTCAGTTTTTTAAAGTATTTGTTTTGTAAGTATTGTGTGCGTATAAATATTTAACAAACGAAAATGGCAAAGTTTTTTGTAAAAAGAAAAAAACATATAAAATGGCAAAGCTGTAACATGTCAATTGTCAAGTGTCAAAAAAAAATATTTTTTTTTAGTTTTTACAAAAAAAATACTTTAAAAAACTGAAAAGACTTAAAAATATATAGTTTGCAAATTCCTTTTTTTTTTTTCAGTTTTTACAGAATATATTTTTTTCAGTTTTTAAAGCATTTTTAAAAAAAATATTTTTTTTTCCAGTTTTTACAAAACAAATACTTTAAAAAAACTGAAAAGACTTAAAAATATATATTTTGCAATTTTTTTTCCCCAGTTTTTACAAAAAAAAATTCAGTTTTTACAAAATATATGCTTTAAAAAAATTGAATTTTAAAACGGGTCGGGTGGTGGATTTTTTAAAACGGATCGGGTAAAAAAAAATGGGTCGTTTTCATCTGGTGCTGACACGTGGCACTCCATCCAAAATAAGGGTATATTTGTTCCAAAGTATGACGGGAAGGGTATATATAGCCCAATAGTATAACGATGGGATATTCTTACACCATTTTCGAATGTACAGGGATATATTTGGCCCTTTGCCGTAATAGAAATTAGGTGTAAATAATTGTTGCATTGGGGAGCCAATTGAAGTTATTGTTTTTGAGCTTAGCTTTTGTGATCGAATGTATAAAGATATTACTATTAGCTTATTTAATAGGTAATTAGCACACATTTAACCGTTTATAACAAGTGTGAATCAATGTCTTGGAGATAAGGTTAAATTAGCTTGATAGGTGTTAAAAAGCTTTGCACTGTCAATACATATAAGTTAATTATTTTTTTCAGGTTAACCTTATATTCTCAACGACTCGCTTTTGTTAATGTTGAATGGTTTAGTCACTTTAATGGGTGAACTGATGACCATACACATTTTGACTAGGCAATTTTAAGAGGATGTTGATGATAATATGCATGGGATGCTTTGAGCCCTAGTATGGTCTCAGCGTATGTTGTTTGAACTCTTTAAAAATGTTGCCGAAAGTATATTCGAACCTCTAAAAGTAGTACATATTTGAAGGATATAACATGAGTACGGTAACATTTTCGGAGAGTTCGGGTCTCAACAAAGACAATGTAAAACTATCACCAGGGATGGATCTCAGCTCATATAAATGATAAACTCGTGGCCTCAGCATTTTAAGTTCATCTTACAAATTTGAAATGTTTTGAATATTTAATAAGAACGATCAGCTTAAGACATAATGTCAAGATGGCCGAGTTGGTCTAAGGCGCCAGTTTCAGGTACTGGTCCGAAAGGGCATGGGTTCGAATCCCATTCTTGACAAAACATTTTTGTTGCAGTATTATTCCATAACTACAATGACTGTCTTTCTCTTAAATGTATGTATATTGCTTGTAGTTTGGTACTATATTTCATAGTTTGAGATTTCAATAGTTATTTGTTAACAATTACTCCTTCCGTCCACTATACTAAAAATATATTTTCACTTTTACTTGTCAACTATACTAAATCAAGAGAAATACAAATTTGGTCGTATATTTCATTGTTTGAGATTTCAATAGTTATTTGTTAACAATTACTCCTTCTGTCCACTATACTAAAAATATATTTTCACTTTTACTTGTCAACTATACTAAATCAAGAGAAATACAAATTTGGTCGTATATTTCATTGTTTGAGATTTCAATAGTTATTTGTTAACAATTACTCCTTCTGTCCACTATACTAAAAATATATTTTCACTTTTACTTGTCAACTATACTAAATCAAGAGAAAGACAATTTTTTTCCTGTTTTACCTAAGGCTGTCCAACGGGACGGGACGGGTCCGTCCCATCCCGGCTCCGTCCCGCGTCCCGTCCCGTCCCGTCCCACTTAATTCTAAACGGGATGGGCCCATGTTAAACGGGACACAGGATGTGACGGGATGGCCATTTCGTCCCGTTTGTCCCGTCCCGTTTCGTCCCGTCCCGCCTGTCCCGCGTCCTTTTTTTTTTTTTTTTGAATTCTAGTCGTTGGGCAACGACTCCAATTGCTTACTAAATTTTAGAAAAATTTTATTATGCTACAAAATAATTTTCTGGTATATATTATCCTATTGTTACATAAATATTATGGTATATTTGTGGAATTTCTGTTGTATTTGGTAAGTATAAAACTAATCCAACTAATGCACCGGCCATTAATGAAATGATTAAAATTTAAAAAGTATTCTTTCCCTATTCCCCAAGTTTATTTAATTTCTACTATACTTAACCCATCTTTAAAATTAAGAGGTGCAAAGGGACTTATTCATAAAATTTAAGAGAATTTAGCAATTCAAGAAAATGAACAACCATCTCTCAAAGACTGCCAAGCTAACATATATTCTTATGTTAGATCAATGTTTGATAAATATAAATCTATGGAAACAACAGGTGGTGAAACTGCTCCTTCTATTTCTAAGTCTAGAGTAGAAGTTTTATGGGAAGATATGGATGATATAACGGGTTTTGATTCCTCTATTGATGATGAACTTAATTCTTATCTTATTCAAGGATTGAAAAGTATTAAAGATGGAGAAGGCAACGAACAACTTTTGGCATGGTGGAGGGAGCGTGACAAGACTTTTTCAACACTTTCAATAATGGCATGAGATATCCTTGCTATTCAAGCATCATCAGTAGCAACGGAGAGTGCTTTTAGCGCGGCAAGATTTCAAATCGAAGATCATAGACATTCATTAGCGGAGGACAACCTAGAGATTTCCATATTATTCAGAGATTGGACTAATTCAGAAAGAAGAAATCTTTATTTTGAAAAATTAACCACTAGGGAAGAAGAAGAAGAATACAATGAGATACTTAGCACTGGGAGCGATGACAGCATGGAACTCATGGAACATCAATTAACATTGCCAATTCCAGAACAATGTCCGAGAGAAATTATAGATAAGTTACAACGAAGTTATATAGGAGCTTGTCACACCTCCTTTTTTCCGAGGGGGTAGGGAATAGGGGAGTTTTTCCAATTAAAGTGACATTATTCGAAATGGGATTATTTGTTTCAGTCAGAGTCGCCACTTGGAATAATTTATGGTGTCCCAAGTCACCGGTTTATTTTAAATCCCAAATCGAGGAAATGTGACTCTATTTTTGTGATCTGCGAATACAGAAGACCGAGTAAGAAATTCTGTTAACCCAGGAGAAGGTGTGAGGCACTCCCGAGTTCCGTGGTTTTAGCACGGTCGCTCAACTATTAATGATTTACCTAATTATCTGATTTAATACATACTTAAAACTTATTGTGTATTTTTAACTTTTAACCGCTTTAATAATTTATGAAACTTATTTGAACAAGTCGCGATGTCGCACACTCATTTATTTTTGTACATATTGCGAATCGCGTCATGTGAAACGCACCCGCGATTTATAACATGCTTATTTTTATTATTATTCGAAGTTGAAGTCAAGTTGTGTGAAACACGCACTTAAGTTGGGGTTTACGTATCATTTTTGTGGTGCTTTTTAGCTTGGTTTCCAGTTGGTTCGAGGCTGGAGTTTAGGTGATGAATTGCTGGATTTTTTGAAAGAAATCCGAAGAAAGAATGACACGACTAGAAATTCCCTTATCCTAGAAGAAGAAAAAATAAATTTCTCTCAATTCCCTCCTCCCTCTTTTTTTTCTCCTTCTCTCCTCTTTTATTTTCTTCACATTTCTCTTCTATTTATAGAAATATTTTCGGAATTTTCAGATTTTTTTTATTTTTATTTTTTATTTTTTAATTAAAAAGAATTTCCACTTCCGATTTTTCTTATTTTTTTAAAAAAATTATTCCCCACTTTTCTTTACTTTTATTTTTTAATTTCTCACTTTTTTTAATTTTAATATATTTAAAATCCCGCTTTTTTACTTTTCTTTTTTTATTTCCCACTTATTTTACTTTTCTTTTTTTAATTTTTCACTTACTTTTACTTTTTATTAAAAAAAATCAGAGAGCCTTACTTTTATTTTTTAATTCCAACTTTATTTTACTTTTCATTTTTTTAAATTTTCACATTCTTTTACTTTTAGTTTTTTAATTTTCCACTTTTTTTTTTATTATTAAACAATTTCTACCTACTTTTACTTTTAGTTTTTAATTTTATATTTCTACTTTTACTATTTTTTAATTCCCATCCGCAATTTAAAATAAAATAAAATAATAATAATAATAAATTTTTATTTATTTTCGGTTTTTTTAATTTATTTTATTTTAAAATAAAGAAAAAAATACTAATATTAATAATTGACCTTTTAAATTATTATTAATTTTTACCCTATATAAAAAAAATATAACAAAGCTAAAAATATATATATTAAATTTCTGAAAATATTTACATAGTAGAAGGTGATAAAAATTTAAATATAGTCAAAAAGTAGGTGCTCACAGCTGCCCCTCTTTGCTTGAAAACATGAAGAGTTTTTAGGCAAAGACTCGGTGAGCGGTGTGACTAATATTTTACCAAACCATTATTCAAAAGGAAAAGAAATAAAAGATAGGGTGCAACCGAGTCTTGGTTTTGGACAGCCTACATATCCCGGGTTATAAGGGAATCGGGTCGCGTGTAGTTCAAAGAGACTGGTGTAATGATGAGTTGAGGAGTCGAGTGAGGTTCCGTCGAAGCTCCGGTCTGCGGTCCTGCTATTATATCAAAATAAAAAAGAAACTAAACAAGCCTATTAGTTATGAGTTACAAGATTCATATCTATGAGTCTTCAGAAACTTGATCTTGAGTCTTGACTGGTTCTTCATGCAGACTCTGATCTAAACCTTGATGCTCGCTAGCTGTAGGTTCTAGTTCAATTTTCTATAGCTTCTTCTAATCAAAACGAGACTCCAATGCTCGTGGCTTCAGTCATGTCTTGAGCATTCCACATCTTTTCAATTGCTTTTGCATTTTGGATTCACTTGTTTTTTCTTTTCTTTTATTCTGAATTGAGACTTCTTCTTTTGGTCATCTCGAACCCTGTGCCTCGAGGTAAAACCTACTCAGACACCAAAACAAACAAACGAATAAAATTTTTCTGCCCCAGTTTGCACTAGAAAAATTTCATGAGTTATTGTAACAAAATTCTAAACTACTTATTTATTGAAAGCAGTAAAAGGTCGGGAGTGGTGTACCCTGAAACAGTCATTGTTTTTTTGGATGGTGTTCTTTTATTGTCAAAAAGGATGTCTCAACTAAGGATTGGTGTACCTTATGTTGAGAAAATATGGCCAGGGAATGGGATACCCTATATTGGCAAAGATATCGGGGAGTGGTGTACCCTGCATTTAAGATCAAATCAACTAGGGAGTGGAGACCCTATGTTGGAAAAACATGCTAGGGAGTGAAGACCCTATGTCTAAAAACATCAACTAGGGAGTGGAGACCCTATGTTGGAAAAGCGACTAGGGAGTGAATAATCATCAACTAGGGAGTGGAGACCCTATGTTGGAAAAGCAAACTAGGGAATGGAGACCCTATGTCTAAAAATATCAACTAGGGAGTAGAGACCCTATGTTGGAAAAGAGACTAGGGAATGAATTTAGGCAAGAAATGTCCCTTTCAGGGAAAGGAAAGAAGGACTTATCTGGAGTACATGCGGATTTCAATGAACATGACATGCCTTTTGGACTGGATGCCTGATCTGTGTAAACTGTCCGACTCTCAGAAATTCATCACAACTTTTATCTTGAAACCGAGAAACCTTACCTAGGACTGTGTCAATGCCAATGGCTGTGAAGATCCTCTTTTCGATCAGTGGCGCCCTTTGCGAGTTTTCACCAACTGACCTCTCTCATTTCTCTTCTCACTGTCGCCTTATAGTGCTCTTTGCGAGTTTTCACTAACAAGACTCTCATTTTAATTTCTTTACTTCCCATCGCTTTACGGTGCCCGTGAGGGTTTTCACCAACAAGACTCTCTCATTTCATTTCTCTCATTTTGGTTGCATCAGATCCTGTGACTGTATTCTCCAATTCTTGAACATTCTCATTGATTGATCCGAAGGACTTTGAAAAAGGTTTGGGTGAAAAGGATTTGGACTGACTTACAACTTTGGAACTCTTCGGGCGAAACCATCGCCGAACCATTATAAATTCTTCCCCAGTTTCAACTTTTGGGGAATATGAATTTTTATTTTGGTGTGACTCAACCCTAGAAATAGGCTGCCTACGTATCCTTTCGAAATCAAGTCAAACGTAGTTCAAGGAATTTTGTTTCCGATTTTCTTTTGTTTTGGTTTTCTTTTCTGTTTTGGTTTCTTCTCTTTCTTTTCCTTTCCTTTTTTCTCATTTTTCATTTCATTTTCTTTCTCTCTTTTTTTTTCTTTCTTTTTTTGTAATAAAACTTTCAGGTTCCACAGAGGGTAATCAAAGAAAAAGTAACAGGCTCAAAGGGTTTGCAAGGGGTTTATAGTGTTTGGATATCAAGAATGAAAGCCTTCATCATCCCAATCAGAGAGCATTAAAGTTGCGTAAAAGGGTCAAACATAATACCTTTTGACCGTGTCTGCATTGATAGTTGTCTCGGGGTCATTTCCTTCAATTCTTCCCAGGTACAATGCTCCCTTTTGCAGTACTCTCGTTACAATGTATGGACCTTTCCAATTTGGAGCTAATTTTCCTTTAGCTTCTTTATGAGCTCGGAGGATACGTCTTAGAATGAGTTGTCCTTTTTTAAATTTCTTGGGCCGCACTTTCTTGTTGTAGACACGAGCCATTCTTTGTTGGTACAACTGCCCGTGGCAAACTACGACCAATCATTTTTCATCAATCAATGTCAATTGTTCAAATCGGTTCTTGACCCAATCTTTATCCTCAATCTCGGCTTCAAAATGATCCAAAGAGAGGGAATCTCAACTTCGTTCCAATTTTCTATTTATTTTCTTATAAGCCTTGTCTTCAAAATATTCTGTTCTTGATTCATTATTTCGAGGTCTGACAACGTTTTAGGATCTGGGCATGAAGTTCGCAAGCATGTCGTATTATTAAAATCTGCATTAACAGAACTGAAAAGAGAATAAGAAAAGTGACAAAATTAAGAAAAGAGACATTCTTGGACAATGAAATATTAATTTCATTTGATTTGTTTTGATTTTTTTTTTGAATTTTAAAGATAGAAGGGTTTACATCGGAAAGTAAGACAATAAAGTAAAACATCCGGATCACACCCTAAGATAATCCGGACGCAGAAAGGATAGCAAGACTGGCTACCGAAACTCTCGTCTGATGGGGAACTTTCAGGCTTGGCCACCGTTTTTCGGCTTTTCTTCTGTCTCGGCAATGGCTGCAATGACCTTCAGTGCCGGATCAAATTCCTCATCTCTCCAATTTCTATTCATCAAACCCTCTGAACCACTCTGAACGACGTGTGATGTGGCCTTAAAGGCAGCATGACTCAAGATTTGGCCCGTTTTAAACCATTTTCGACTATCTCCCCAATTTTGATAGCCTCGACGAATGGTCTACCCATAACAGACATCACGTTCTGGAAGTAGTCCGCCTCTTGGGCTTGTAGGAAAACTGTAGCCATTTATGCTTCGTCCATTTGAGGCTTTACCCTGGCGGCTTGCTCTCGCCATTTGACAGAATTATCACAAAAATATTCCGCGATTTTCTAGACATAAAGTTCTCTTTTTGGATTTTTCACTCTTGCTTTCTTTTCTTTTTTTTCTTTGTTTTCTTTGTTTTTTTTTCCACTCTTTTTTTTTTTTTTTTCTCACTCAGTTTATTTAATGGCTATGATCGAATTCGATGGGATTGCCTACGTATCATGACGCCGCATGAATAAGATAATTATGTAGTTCAGAAAAATCAAAAATGAAGTAAATAAACTAACTTTTTACAACACTCAAACTATGAAAGCGTTTAGAAAAAGAATATAAAAAACAATTTAATATTTTTTTTTTTTGCATTTCGTTTTTTTTTCTTTTGGAATTTTCGAAGGAAAGGCTTTTAAAGAGGAATGAAAGCATTTTTGGATTTTTGATTATTGATTTTTTTTTGAATTTCTGGGCAAAAGACTTCTAAAAATGGTGAAAAATATTTTTTTGGATTTTGATTTGATTTGTTTTCTTTTTTTATTCGAATGAAAGACTTCTACAAAGAAAAAATATTTTTGGGTTTAAAAAAAATTCTTATCTTTTATTTGTTTGGATTTTTCTAAGAAAAGACTCATAAAGAATGAATTAAAGGAATTTGTTTTTGGATTTTTAAAAATTGGGGCCGGAACCGATGATGGTTGCCTACGTATCTCACATCCGGTGAGAATCACACTTGCGAAGGTCGGTCAGATTAGGAATAAAATAAATAAACTAACTCATTTTTTTTTTGGATTTTGAATTCCTTTTATTTTTCCGAAAGAAAGGCTTATAATTGAAGAAATAAAATATTTTTGGATTTTAAATTATTTTTTTTTGAGAATTTTTGAAAAGAAAGACTTCTAAAGAAGAAAGAAAATAATTTTTTGATTTTTGATTTTTTTTAGAATATTTTGGAAAAATACTTCTAAAAAGGTAGAAAATATATTTTTTTGAATTTCGATTTTTGTTTTTTTGGGAATTTCGAAAGAAAAATTTCTAAAGAAGAAAGGAAATATTAAACTTCTGAAAATATTTTTAGATTTTTAGAAGAAAAGATAATATTTTTGAATTTATTTTAAAATTGGGGTCTCAAAGAAAGACTTTTCTAAAGAACGAAGTAAAGAAAAATATTTTAGGATTTTTCAAAATCTGTGGGCCGGAACCGATGAGGTTTGCCTACGTATCTCACATCCGTTGAGAATCAGACCAGCGTAGTTCGGTCAGTTTTGATGGAACATGGGGAAGAAGCATGACTTTGGAAAACATTGGCTTATTTTCTCTCTCTTTTTTTTTCAAACTTTCGGCAGACTTTCGAAATTTTTCAAATACCTACCTTTCACTCTTGTTTTTGTTTTTTTGGATTTTCTTTCCCTATTCTAGAAACCGGTAAACATGCAAGCCAAAATAAACATATGCACAAGTAGCACGTAAAAATACATCAGGATGGTCTTTTATATTGGGTACACCTGTCCTAGACGGACCCAACCCTTGTGTTGAGTCCCCAAAGTCAAATGCACGTGATGCAAACAAATGTTCCTATTAGGGATCCAACATGAGGCTATGCTATTCTAGGTTTAAATCTTGGGTGTATTGTTCTAGACCTGGCTTACCCGAGCGGACAACTCGAGCCGAGAGGGGGCAGCGTACCGAGAATACAGAAGCTTCACCGGCTTTGCAACTTGTCCATTCCTCGTTCTAAAATTAGGGGTATGACTCTAACAGAAAATAAGCCACGCGAAGCGCACGCTTCCCAAAAAATTTAGAAGACTCAGAGAGAAGAAGGGTGTCGTAACAATTTTATATACAGTTCAAGCAATAAAAAAGCGGCATTTAGCACATTAGGCTCAAACACGTAAAAATCAGATAATAAATAAAAGCCAAGTATAACAGCTATTCTAAGCTCGAATTCTTAACCCTGAACCAGAAGTTTTGGGTTCCTGTCCCCAGCGGAGTCGCCAGAGCTGTCACACCTCCTTTTTTCCGAGGGGGTAGGGAATAGGGGAGTTTTTCCAATTAAAGTGACATTATTCGAAATGGGATTATTTGTTTCAGTCAGAGTTGCCACTTGGAATAATTTATGGTGTCCCAAGTCACCGATTTATTTTAAATCCCAAATCGAGGAAATGTGACTCTATTTTTGTGGTCTGCGAACACAGAAGACCGGGTAAGGAATTCTGTTAACCCAGGAGAAGGTGTAAGGCACTCCCGAGTTCCGTGATTTTAGCACGGTCGCTCAACTATTAATGATTGACCTAATTATCTGATTTAATACATGCTTAAAACTTAATGTGCATTTTAACTTTTAATCGCTTTTAATAATTTATGGAACTTATTTGAGCAAGTCGCGATATCGCACACTCATTTGTTTTTGTACATATTGCGAATCGCTTCACGTGAAATGCACCCGCGATTTACAACATGCTTATTTTTATTATTATTCGAAATTGAAGTCAAGTCGTGTGAAACACGCACTTGAGTTGGGGTTTACGTATCGTTTTTGTGGTGCTTTTTAGCTTTGTTTCCAGTTGGTTCGGGGCTGGAGTTTAGGTAATGAATTGCTGGATTTTTCGAAAGAAAGCCGAAGAAAGAATGACACGAGTAGAAATTCCCTTATCCTAGAAGAAGAAAAAATAAATTTCTCTCAATTCCCTCCTCCCTCTTTTTTTTCTCCTTCTCTCCTTTTTTTCCTCACATTTCTCTACTATTTATAGAAAAAATTTCGGAATTTTCAAATTTTTGTTTTTTAAAATAAAATGAATTTTCACTTCCCATTTTTTTTTAAAAAAAAAATAATAATTCCCCACTTTCCTTCACTTTTATTTTTTAATTTCTCACTTTTTTAATTTTTTAAAATCCCACTTTTTTTACTTTTTTTTTATTTCCCACTTATTTTACTTTTTTTTTTAAATTTTCACTTACTTTTACTTTTATTAAAAAAAAATTAGATACCCTTACTTTTATTTTTTAATTCCAACTTTATTTTACTTTTCATTTTTTTATATTTCCACATTCTTTTGCTTTTATTTTTATAATTTTCCACTTTTTTTTTATTAAGCAATTTTTACCTACTTTTACTTTTACTTTTTAATTTTATATTTCTACTTTTACTATTTTTTAAAATTCCCATCCGCAATTTTTTTTAAAATAAAATAATAATTATTAATTTTTATTTATTTTCGGGTTTTTAAAATTTATTTTATTTAAAAATAAAGAAAAAATATTAATACTAATATTAATTTTGACCTTTTAAATTATTATTAATTTTTACCCTATATAAAAAAAATATAACAAAATTCAACATTCAACACTGCCAATTCCAGAACAATGTCCGAGAGATATTATTGATAAGTTACAAAGAAGTTATATAGGAGCTTACAAATATTAGTATGATAATTTGTAATTGGCTACTAAGAGGCCTAGTTCAAACAGAACCCTTCCTAGAAGGTGGCTGCGTAGATTATGTGCTCTTCAAAAGAATTATATTTGTATTTGAGATTTGAAAGTTCCGTTAATAAAATAAAAGGCTCTAAGCGTTGAATTTTTTTTATGAATTGTCTTTCACTCTTACTTAGTTACTTAATGGCTTAAAATTTTATTAAATAAATTATAACTCTATTATAAATTTATAATTACTAGAATATTTCATTACAAGTCTTTTGTTTTAATATTTTATAATTCTATACTTAGTTTCCTAATTTTCGTTTAATTTTTAAGTTTATTAAATAAGTAAAAAAACTAGTTGTTGCAAACTTTAAAAACTTAGTCATTGTCAAAAGAATAGCCATTGCCAAACTCAATGCTTAAATAGTTTTTTTTTAAAAACGGCACTTAAGGCCCGCGAATCCGTCCCGTCCCGTTTGTTAGCGGGACGGGATGGGCCTACCATCCGTCCCGTCCCGTTTGTTAGCGAGACGGGATGGGCCTACCGTTTCGTCCTGTCCTGTCACCGTCCCGGCTAAATATCGTCCAGTGCCGTCCCGTTAATTTTATCCCGTCACGTCCCGTTGGCCAGCCATAGTTTTACTCTTATTATTAATCACTCATTTTCAAACTTATTTTTCAAGACTTTTTAAAATGCTATCATTATTAGGGATTGTATGGTAAAATACATACTATATTTATTATTTATTAAGGGGCGTGAAAAGTTCAAAATGGACAAATAAAAGTGAAGGAAGGGAATGTACAACAAACACCTTCGTTTTAACCAATAAAATATTACTACTTTTCCTCTTTATCTTATATAAAGTGGTGTCTTGCACGCACCTAACTAAATCAACTACATGTTGGTTGCTCTGTTCAGTGTTCACTAGACTTTGACAAATTCTGAAAAACCACCTTTGATTTGCATCAATTGAAATTTGTTCCTAAACGACACTGTTAACTGCTTTCTATATCTTTTGATGTGATACACAATAAGCTTGAGGAAACTATGGAGAATTTTAAACAGTTTTGCTAGTTCAAATGAACCACACCTCCTACCAGGGTAAGTGTGGGGGTGGGAGAGGCTGTTGATTGAGGGTTTGTTTGTGGGGAGGTGGAGATGGAGGTTGATACTATATCTTTTTAAACTTGGATGAACTTAAATAAAGCAGAATAGATAGAGAAAGTTTATATAATCCGCTTCTAACTTATTTGTGATTGAGACGTAAAGTTGTCCTTGCGTATATAGCGTATATATGATTCGAAAGACCAGAGAAATTGGTCATTTCTATGCATTTTCCAGCTAACAAGATATCATCCAATTGTAGTAGAGGAGTATTTGTTGTGAATTCATGATAGAAGAAGCGGCACATCCAAATATGGTGGCCAAAAACACGAGAACTCTAACATCTTGTTTGAATTGTTGTTATATGTCGTTTCATAATATATTGTATTGTATTGTATTGTATTGTATTGTATTGTATCGTATTGTATTGTATCGTATTATATTGTATTGATGAATATAATATTTGGATTGATTGTATCGTTTATCGTCGTTTTATGATGCCATGCACTAACAATATGAAGAATAACCTTGCAATATTACTAAGAAAAAATTGGATATGGGAGTAGAATTATTATATAAAAAAATAGAATAAATGATAAAATATGATTATTTAATAATAAGGAAGGACAAAATGAGAGGAAAAAGTAAGGAAACGATGCCGCCACATCAAATCCGTCGCTACGTAACGATGGATTTAACAATACGATATAATAATATTAAGTAACAATCAAAACAAATATTGTATTTAAACTAACAATATGATACAATACAATATGATACAATACAATACGTAACAATCACCCAAACAAGCCGTAAAGGGCCAAGAAAGAATACTTCCATAATGGGCAAAAAATCATACTGAATACCGTAAATCAATTTGTATATAAACATTAATAGTAAACAGTAACAAACCTCATCCTCACATAATACAATCAACAAAATATGTAATAAAAAAAATGGATTTTACATCAAATCAATAATAACATATGTAACATAATTAACAAAATTCCCCGAGAAAAATCTTTGTTTACAAGAACATCAAGAATCCACCAACAATTGCCAAAACCAAGTGATTCAAAACACCCCAACTCATCATCCTATGAGAAGATGATGGCGACGTAGAATCCGGAGATGCTACAGCTATCGCTTTGCCATTATCAGCATCAGGACTATCAGCGGCCGGGGCAATGTCCACTACTGGTGCCGGTGTTGGTGCTGGTGCTGGTGCTGGTGCTGGTGCAGGTGTTGGTGGTATGTCAGTCCCAAAAATAGCTTCAGGAAGTAGAACTTTATCCACCTGATAAACAGCAACCGGATAAGTAGCGCGAACCGCGCTACTAACTTTAGTATTAGCCCATCCTGAGGTTAAATGAACGGTCCCAGACATATCAGTGAAGTTCAAAGAATATAATTCTCCTCCAGCAAATGTAGTAACAGGGCTAATTTTACTAAGGTTCTTGAAATCAGCTAAACTATAGTAATGTGGCAATGCATGGAAAAGACAAAGGGATTTAAGTTGATCAGCTGTGAGATTGGAAAGTAATGGTTTCTTGAGTTTGGAAAAGGCTGAGTCTTTGTGTTATTGGCTTGGTTTTGGAATGTGTCGATTTGAGGTAGTCGAGGAACGTGTGGAAAGAGCCTGCTACTGAGAGTAATTCAGTTATGTTTGTGTATTCTGGACCTGGTGCTGGTGCAGGAGATAGAATTGGAGATTCAATTGCTTGGCCATTTACTGAAGTTGAAAGGGCTAATAGCAGACTAATGAACATGACAAAAATGGAGTAGTCCATTTTCTTGTGCTGATGTAAACTGAACCTGCAAGTTCAAGATCTATAGCTCAACCATTAAAATCTCAGCAAATCGAATACTAAGTTTGCATCTTTAACATGAAGGAAAAACATGGAAAATTCAGGTCAATTTCACGTGTCATCACGGAGCTTTACTCACTATAACAGTAGTCCCAAAACTATTATTTGTCATATTAAAGTAACTAAATTATATCTGAATTCGTATTAACTCAAATACTGTCGTTGGACTTTACCCACGGTAACAATAAAGTCATCAAACTATTTTCTGTCACTGAATTCTCAATAGAGTACATTATCTTTCCAAGTTCAAAATGCTTGTAATTGCAGCAAAATTTTGAAAAATAAAAAAGAAAGAACAATGCAATTTATCAAACTGGCTGAACAAAGAAGCAGATCTACCCCATACACAAATTAATAAGAGGACATAATGAAAAAGAAAAAAGAAATGGTGCATAGAAGAAATAAGGGGAAGTGAAGAATTAGAAACAAAGAATTATCAAGGGAAAATGCAAGGACAAAAGAGTGATAATGAGAGAACTGACCTGAGACAGAAAAGCTCAGAGAGACAAAAAGGATTAGGGACTAAAGGGTATGGAACTGAAGATGCAAAGAGAGATTATATAAAGAGAAAGTTACAAATTTTACAAGTGAAAAATGTAGGAGTAGAAGTTCAAGTCTTTTGCTTGAGACTATGATTATTTTCACTTTTGGTGTTTACTATTTTGAGGCCTACACAAGTCCCGACTTGACAGTAACTTTAATGACATGACTTTAAGGAAAAGAGTTTATGTGAGTTGGACTATCTATGTCTTTTAGATTCTCAATTAATTTATTTTTGGATATTTCTCCTAGAGTCTCCAAATTTGTACTCTATTCATCTTTCCATTTCTATATTCTTGTTTCAATCATCCTATTTCAAAACTTACTCATTCAACTAATTTAAATTCACGTCGTAAAAACCTTTTACTAATAATATGTGATATTTGAATTTCACTGACTCACACCCGTATAGGATTCTTAAAAGGAAAATCGTTCCGTATAAAGAATTTCTCTATTCCTAGGACTTTAATGGTTCGTTGAAAGCCACGCGATGATGTTCTAATGCTTCTTATTCTATTTTTAGAGCTCAAACTTGAGACTTTTGGTACGAGTGAAATGATCTTATATTTCACCACATACTTGTGTGATTTCATCTCTCAATGTAGTACTATGGTTTTGACTTACTAATTGCATGATTTATAGTACTCTTCCTGGTTTTTGAATATTATTTCGTCTTTCTATTATCTTCGTCCTAAAATATTTATTACTTTTTGCTTTTTATACGCTAAATGAAATTAACTTTGAAAGTATAATCTCGTCAATTTAATGTGGGAAAACTTGCAACTTATAAGATCGACTAAAATAATGTTTATAGTTTCACAAATGTGCAATAGTATTAGAAAGAGATAAACTGATAAAAGTACTCTTGAAGACACGTTCTTACCTTACAAAAGTTATGAATATTTTCAAAATTTAAGCCATTTATATTTTACGTGTACATATTAAATCACTACATAGTGAATCAATTCTTACCAAATTAAAGGTAAGCTTTATTTTCCATGAAAGGAGTAATTAATTGTGAACTTCGCATACTTTATTTATGTTTGCTTACACTTTGTGCCTCATAACGTGCCTGTTTTAAGTGTAAACCCCTTTTAGTTTTGTCTTAATATAAACAATATTTCTTCTAGTTATATTTTCCAAATAAAGATACAATAAAACGAATTTAACCACCAAAAAGATATGGTAAGTACCGCTTAATCTTTAACTAAAAGCCTTGAGGCTCGAATTCAGAGGCTGACCCATGATTTAAAAGTGACGGGACACCACTATCAAATAAAAATTTGAGCAAATGCTAAAGCGGAAATTGAATCCAGGCAGCGGACTATATGTTAAGTTGTGCTCCCCCAAATTGACCAATGCAGCTGTCTAAGCTTTGAGTCTTAGGGTGCCGATCGAAATATATACCTATTATTTAATATATATACACATATATACATATATTTTTTTTCGAAATTATCGGGGATCGGTGACCGTTCTACCTAAGGGTAGGTTCGCCTCTGCTTGAACCCCGAGTATAGTCGCCTTCAATAGGAAATACGAATTTGAATTAGTCGTGCCCCAATACAGATACCGGACATTGGGTGGTCGGAAAACTTAAACGAAAAGAAAAACTAATTTTAAATAGTATAATCGGTATTCTAATTTTACGACAAAAGAATGGAGAATGATAGTTCTGCTATTAGCTGAGCTGTTTAAAGCAAACATACAACTTAAAATACAAATATCAAGTACGTAATTGATAAAATAAGCTAAGATGGGCCAAAAATGAATTGGCATTGTCCTTATTCACCAATGGCTTCACGTGAAGAACAATCTAATGCTTGTTTTTTTCTTCATTTCTTTAAAGAAAATAAATAATAAATTTAAATTTTATATACAGATAATATAGAAATTTATTGCATTATTAGTGTAATTTAACTGTTTATAACAAGTTTTCAATTTGTCAAACTATCATATAATAATCAACACGAAAAAGTTATATATTATTATATGTCATTTATATTTGACATATAAAAAATTTATACATACTATTAAATCATAAAACTTAAATAATAATAATAATAACAATAACAACAACAACAACAATAACAATAATAATAATAATAATAATAATAATAATAATAATAATAATAATAATAATAATAATAATAATAATAATAATAATAATAATAATAATATAAGTTCAAATGGGGACAGCTGTGGTAGTTCTCTACATAGACAAGCCACAAAGCAATAGACATCTTGGTCAAATGGAAATAATAATTCGACCGAATTGAGGTTCCTAAATGGTAGTAAGAATGAAGGTATAAGAAAATGGACACATGTTAGTTGCTTTGTTGCAGTCAAAAACAAACCAAGTTCTTTGAACCCACATTTATTATATTTATCGTCAAATGTTGTGATGACATGAATAAGATTTTTTTTCTCCTTAATTATAGGTTTTAAGTAGGAGCACTAGGTAAGGAAAAAAAAACTCCCCCACTAAAAGATCTTACGCGATGCAAATTCAAATTAAGCGAAACTTCAATACAATACCTAATATCACATGAGAAACAAAAAAAATCATTTTCTTTAGAAAAGAAATATTTTAATCCTTCCTTTTAGCATTTTTGTAATGTGATTTGGGTTCTTCATCAACTAATTCAATTTTAACGATTTTTGATTAAATAAATAGATTCACCAATTTCTGGAGGTGACTCAAGATTTATTAATTTAATTTTTTATATTAAAATTTAAAATATCCAGAAATTACACGAGAAGGCTATAAGTGTTAAGTTTAGAATTTTAATAATGTTCAATAATCTAAAAAAGACATCTCATTGTGTGCAAATTTGGAGAGCAACGACATTGGTGAAAGGAAAGAAGATCATACTCAACGACTATGTATTTCAAACTTTTCATCAAATGGAAAAAGAATCAATCAATCAAAGAACAAAGAAGAAAAGTCAATCAATCAGCCTTGCCAAAGATCCTCAAGCGCGCAAGAACGAAAAGAGAGCTAATCACGGCTAGAGACCAAATCAAGAACAATCTACAGAAGATCTAATCAAGGAGAAATGGAGGAACCAACTCGTCAAGATTAAGGATGAATCTAGTTACCCTTTCAATCTAGATTCATGAGGCTACCCTTGGGTTTCACTCTTAGATATATATACCTCACAAGGAAAGGTCTCCAATAATTACTGTCATACAATCCCAGAAGACAAGAAAATAGAAGACTCATCAAGCTATAAAGGAAGAACTAGAAGAACATCGAAAGGCACACAACTACATCATCTGTTTCTACATATTTCTAATTCTTAGTACAAATACTGTATTCCTAAGTTTACAAGTGTCGCAAAAAATAGGAAGAGTTAGAAAACAAAACGAGAGTTGTGTAAACATTAGAAAGAAATATTGTTGCTTGTATATCGTTGGTGGTGAACGTACTAAAACTATCTCTGTTGTAAACTCTTACTGAAGATCTAAGAGAACCCTTGTGACCCAATGGAACTAGACGTAGGTACCACACCGGTACTGAACAAGTATAAAAATTATTGTGCCATATTTACTTTTCTGTCTGCTCAGTTTATTTCTACTGCGATCAATCATCACTGTGTAAAGTCTAGTCGACTAATTTCCTACATAGTTAACTAAGATTTTCAAATAGCCTAAAATTCACCCCCCTTCCCTCTTGTACTTTCAATTGGTATCAGAGCAGGACTCACGAACATTGCTTAACAGCAAGTGAGGAAAAGATCATGGCATCAAACACAATCGCTAGAGCACTATTTCAAGAAGGAATCGCTCAGGTACGACACCCATACTTCAATGTACATCACTTCTCTCAATGGAAAGTGCGCATGGAGACCTACACTATATCATATGACATTAAGGTTTGGCATGTGATCAAAAAGGGAAATCTTCCAATTCCGCCAAAAAAGGATAAAGACGGTGAAATCATAGTGTCATCCGATCCTCTTGATTTAAATGATTACACTGAAGAACAATCAACTGTTATTCAAGTGAATGCCAAGGCAAAAAATCGGTTGTACAATGCTATAAGCGGGAAAGAATATGAAAAGATATCTAGTTGTGAAACTGCAAAAGAAATATGGGATATGTTAGAAGTCACATATGAAGGAACCAACAAGGTAAAAGAGACAAGGATAAATCTCCTAGTTTGAGATTATGAATTGTTTCAAATGAATGATGGAGAATCAGTGGAGAAAATATTTTCTAAGTTCAGCAAAATCCTTGGAGACTTGAAATCCTTTGGTAGACCAATCAAAAGTGGAGAACGAATCAGAAAAGTTCTGAGAAGTCTTCCCATAATTTGGAAACCCAAAGTCATTTTTTGGAATGTCAGGATCTTGACAAAATATCCTATGATGAACTCAGAGGTGATCTAATTGCGTTTGAGAAAATCCATTTAGACAGGCAAGTTCAACAAGAAATAAAGAAGACATTTGCATTTAAAGCAACTGTGGCCGAATCAGAAAATGAAGAAGAAGAAGAAGAAGAAGAAGAAGAAGAAGAAGAAGAAGAAGAAGAACAAGAAGGAGGAGGAGGAGGAGGAGAGCAAGATGATAATATAGCTATGCTCTCCAAAGTTGTAACAAGCATGATGAGGAAAAACAGAAATAGTAGAAGAAGTAAATCAAATTTCAGAAAAAGGGAAAATGAATAATGAAAATGACAAAAATGATGGAAGATGCTACAAGTGTGGAAAACATGGACACATTCAAGCCGAATGCCCTGAACTAAAAAAGAAACTAAGCAGGAATTTTCAAAAGAAGAAATCCTTTGGAGCTTGGAGTAATGAAGAAGAATCTGATCACGAGGAAATTGCCAACATGTGTTTCATGGGCATCAAAGAAGATAGCAATGAAGACTCAGGTGAGCTTGGTCTCATGGCAGACGAAGGAACAAGTAAGGTACGTCTTCCTACATGTCCTAACTGTCATGAACTCCAAGAATTTATTAATATTGCTCTTGCAGATATTGAGAAAGTTCTGAATGAACTTCGAAAAATCCAAAGAGAAAAGAAAGTCTGGGCTCTGAAATTGAAAGTGTGTGAAATTAAGAGAGATATACTTCAAGATGAAGTTAATAAACTTCAACTTCAACTGAATGCATTGCAAAAATTCACCGGTCATAATTCAATTAGATCAAATCAGTTTTCTCCTTGGGGACGAAAGTTGGATAACTACAATGTAGGAAGAGCTAGATCAATTTGAGAAAAAAAAAGGTTTGGAAACTCATTCCTAAACCTCTAAATGCGTCCATTGTTGGAACAAAATGGGTGGACAGAAATAAGTTGAATGAGTCTGGACAAGTAGTACGAAATAAAGCTAGACTGGTCGCTCAAGGCTATTCACAACAAGAAGGAATTGATTACGAGGAGACCTTTGCCCCTGTTGCCGCCAGGTTAGAATCTATTCGCATCTTATTAGCCTATGCTGCTCACAAAATATTTCAGACTATTTCAGATGGATGTGAAAAGTGCTTTCTTAAATGGGTTCATCTCTAAGGAAGTATTTGTTAAGCAACCTCTAGGATTTGTAAATGAATCCTTTCCAAATCATGTCTACAAACTGTCCAAAGCTCTGTACGGTCTAAAGCAAGATCCTAGAGCTTGGTATGAAAGGCTGAGTTCATTCTTAGTCGAACATGAGTTTGACAGAGGTAATATTGATACTACTCTTTTATCAAACGGTCGTCTGATGGTAATTTAATAGTACAAATCTACGTAGATGATATTATTTTTGGCAACACTAATCCTTTTTTATGCAAGGACTTTTCAAACATCATGAAAGGGGAATTTGAAATGAGTATGGTAGGAGAATTAACCTTCTTCCTTGGGCTTTAAATCAAGCAAGTACAGAAAGAGATTTTCATTAGTCTAGAAAAGTATACAAAAGAGAACATCAAAAAATTTGGCATGTTTAATGCAAATGCCATAAGGACGCATATGAGTCAGTCAACTGCCTTTTATGAAGATAAAAATGGTAAGAGAGTAGATGAAATAATATATCGAGGTATGATTGGTTCTCTACTCTATCTTACAGCTAGTAGACCAGATATTATGTTCAGTGTTTATAAATATGCAAGATATCAGTCAATTCCTAAAGATTCCCACTTGACTGCTATTAAACGTATTATCAGATATTTGATAGGGACAATCGACTACAGATTATGGTACGAAAGTTTAGATATCTTTGATCTCAAAGGTTTTTCAGATGCAGACTTTACAGGAGATAAAATTGATAGGAGAAGTACGAGTGGAATGTGCCAATTACTTGAAAAATCTCTTATATCCTGGCACAGCAAGAAATAAAGTTGTGTAGCCCTATCTACTACTGAAGCGAAATATTTAGCTGTAGTCAACTGCTGCACACAAGTTCTATGGATTATGCATCAACTGTTAGATTATGATTTATGCCTTAATTGTATTCATGTTATGTGTGATAACACTAGTGCTATTTGTCTATCAAAAAATTATGTGCATCATTCTAGGGCTAAGCATATTGAGATTAAACATCATTTATACGTGATCATGTTGCTAAAGGCTATATTGTGTTATAATATATCAATACTGAAAATCAGTTAGTGGATAGTTTTACAAAACCATTGCTTGAAGAAATATTCTGTTTCATTCGTAACAAAATTGGTATTTGTACAATTCCCATCTAACTGTGCTAAGTATTTTCTATAATTGTCTAAGTTTATAATTTTTTCCATAAATATTCTTCGTAATTTTTGCCAAAAAAAAATCTTTTAGTAATTGATTAGTCTGTACTTGCTTTAATTGTTGAACTGACGGCGAGCTTGCAGAAGGCAACTTTTCAGTTGCTCTTCAAAGTCTCTCCGAGAATCGAGGCATCCATTCAATCTTCTTTTGACCCCTTCCCCCTCGATCATATCTCCCATTCTCTCAAAGAAACTCAATCTCTTTCTCTGTTCTCTTTTACTCATAGCCAAAACCAAACCCTCTCCTTCTCCCTCCCTGCCCAGAAGAAGCCATCGCTTCAAGAAAAACCATAAAACTGATCCTGTTAATGTAGAATCCTCAGAAAGCACAGACCGTCTATTGACCGAGGATGATTTCAGTGATTCTCAAGAAGATATTCTCATCTCCCAATAGAGGGCTGGAAAGCATCCAATGGAGTCCATCCCCAAACAATCTTCTCAAAAAGAGGGAAAACTGAAAGTATAGAGTTTGGCCCTGAAGATAAGATGAATTTCTATGGCCCCAAAGAAAAGACTAGGTTTGTTGCTTTCAAAGGAAAGTCGATTGCTTATGGTCGCACTGTAAGTTTGAAATCTATGAAAAACGCTCACTGTGATGTTATCTCTGTATTTGAAAGTCAGAACTTGTCTCTCTATTTGCTACTATTGGTGATACTGTCTATGAAGAGCAGGTGCGTATGTTTTATGCAAATCTGTTTGTGAATGATAAAGATGATCTAGAATCCATGATTTTAGGAACTCGTATTATTCTTGATGCTTATCAGTTTGAGAAAATCTTTGCAACAAAGTTTGTTGGGTATAGTCTATTTGTGCAACAGTCTTGGCCTTATAATTTTGAAGTGTCGTTTGAGGAAGCCAAAAGTATGTTGTCTGAAACCCCCCCTAATATTGGTCCAAAAAGTTTAAAATTTGAACATCATGTACTAGCCCACATTATTGCTACCACTTTTCTACCCGTACTGATTCACTTAGCACCCTGTCTCTCAGAGATATATTTGTTTTGTACTGTCTGGTAAATGGAAAGGCCATTAATTGGTTTGCCTGGGTACGTTAGTACATGCTTGAAAGATTCAGGGATGTTTTATCCTCTGCGAACAGTTTGCCCTATGGTTTACTAATCTCTCACATCTTGAAAGTTATGAAAGTGGATCTGTCTCTCTATGCTCCTAAAATCATCTCCAGCACATATGACAAGACTGCCTTTGCCATGATGGGGTATACCTTGATTGAGGGAACAAGTCTTAAGAAAGTCAAGGAACCTGAATTCAACCCTCAACAAGACACTAGAGGGATTAAATCTGAAGCCAAGAAATCCTCTTCCTCAGATCAGTTGCTGCTAATGCAGCAAAACATTGCAGGTATCAAGGAATTGCTAACCTCTATGCAGGAACAAGTGGACAAGATCAGGGCAGTAACCAAGGAAACTAGAGTAGATGTAGCTAAGCTAAGGATCACTCTCCAATCCACAAAGAGGCAAGGAATCGAGGCTATGCAGGATGTAACTGAGAAGCTGACCAAAGTCACCAAAGATATTGATGCCTCCTATGACAGTTTCTGTACCAAAGTGATCAACACCTTAAAGTATTTCCTTGGAAGTAATTAAGTGTCTGGGATGTTTAGACAATCTTTTTATTTTTTGTTTTATGTGGTGGATGTTAAAATTGTTTCTTTTGGTTGTGTCTAGATGTGCATGTCAGTCGACTATGCCCAGCATAACTGCTAGTTGTATATATTGTTTGCCTGCTTAACTAGTACTATTATTAGCTATTGTTCTTCTTGCTCTTTTTGATTGATGTCAAAGGGGGAGAAGAAAAAAGAGTACAAAGACAGGGGGAGCAACAAACAAGGAAGACAAGGAAGAGCTCCAAGACATGGGGAGAGAAAAAGTACACTCGGAAAAGGAAAGTACCCCCTAAATTAGTCGAACTCTTTTTAGATTATTGTCATCATCAAAAAGGGGGAGATTGTTAAGTTTAAAATTTTAATAATGTTCAATAATCTAAAGAAGCCTTGACTAATGACATCTCATTGTGTGCAGATTTGGAGAGCAACGACATTGATGAAAGGAAAGAAGATCATACTCAACGGCTATGCATTTTGAACTTTGCATCAAATATAAAAAGAATCAATCAAATAACAAAGAAGGAAAGTCAATCAATCAGCCTTGCCAAAGATCCTCAAGTGCGCAAGAACGGAAAGAGAGCTAATCACGCCTAGAGACCAAATCAAGAACAATCTGCGGAAGCTCTAATCAAGGAGAAATGGAGGAACCAACTCGTCAAGATTAAGGATGAATCTAGTTACCAATTCAAGCTAGATTCATGAGGCTACCCTTGGGTCTCACTCTTAGATGTCTATGCCTCACAAGGAAAGGTCTCCAATAATTACTGCCATACAATCCCAGAAGACGAGGAAATGGAAGACTCATCAAGCTATAAAGGAAGAAGTAGAAGGACATCGAAAGGCATGCAACTATATCATCTGTTTCTACACCTTTCTAGTTCTTAGTACAAACATTGTATTCCTGAGTCTACAAGTATCGCAAAAGATTGGAAGAGTTAGAAAAGAAAACTAGAGTTGTGTCAACATTAGAAAGAAATATTGTTGTTGTATATCGTTGGTGGTGAACGTACTAAAACCATCACTGTTGTAAACTCTTACTGAACATCTAAGAGAACCCTTGTGACCCAAGGGAACTGGACATAAGTACCACAACTGTACTGAACCAGTATAAAAATTATTGTGCCTCCTTTACTTTTCTGTCTGTTCAGTTTATTTCTGATGCGATCAATCACTGTGTAAAGTCTAGTCGACCAATTTCCTACGTAGTCAACTAAGATTTTCAAATCGGCTACAATTCACCCCTCTTGTACTTTCAATAAGTTGCATTCATTTTATAATGCTAGACAAATTTCACTTAATTTGACACTTGGCAAGCGAAGGAGTGAAGATTTTACAACAATCAGAGTAATTTCTTATGTCATATCTTAAGAATTTTTGTGCTCATATATACGTAATTAAATAAAAGTTTCTCTTAAATATTCATATTTTACTAAATCATAATTTTATAGGTGGCAGAGCAGGATATCACGCGTATAAAGTTAAATGAATTATTAAACAAACCGATCAATAATCTAGTGCAAATATAGGTCGCTAAAACGTCCATAAATAAGCAATCTACTGTTAAGTAGTGCCTACTTTTGAAGTACACTGAAATCACTATTAAGTTATATATATATATATATATACACGCATATAATTTTCCAAAAGCAACAAGTGTAAATGACCTCCAAGCAGTGTGAATTCGCCGACTGGGTTCATTCGAATCCAGTACTTTCGACGCCGAGCAAAAATTTGCGTAAAAATTCAATAAAATCGTAACAAATAGTAGATATAATCCAATAACTTTAAATCATTAAAACTAAACTCATAACCTTTTTGAACTCATATAGTTTAAATCTTTAATCCGCCTCTTCAAGCTTTCAAATAATGTTGTGGAAGTTAAATCTACTTTAACAAAAAGGGAAATAAACACAAATAATGATGTTGTTTTTAATTATTATTTTTTTTTTTAAAAAGAGGCAGGTAACGAATTTAGGAGTCTTGGTGGATTGTCACTTGTACAAATGATTAGTAAGGAAAGCCCAGGCATGAGCCCAATACACTACTAATATTTGCACGAAATTATCAGTATTTGCCACAAAATATGATCGATCATCAGAATTTTTGCATTATGGCTGAAAATTCTGATGATCACCATTTTTGGTGCTTCAAAGTTCTGACGAACAAGCTTTAAAATTCTGACACGAGGTTATTTTTTCAAAACTTTTCTTAACTGGAACAAAATCTAAATGGTGGCATAGAAAAATCCCACTTGTGTAAAATAATACTTTTGTTATGAAACAACTCTTATGTTAGAGTCCATTTTCAAAGAATCCTAAAGTTAATTTTAAATCGCCTAAAATCACTTAAAAAAAAATATCATAGTTTTGTTGGTTCCAACTATTATCGAAAAATCAAATTTAAAAGGAGTTTCATGATAATATTGTGCTAATTCGCATGAGTAATTTTTTTTTTGAACTTTTATATATCGACAAAATAAATTTTCACTTGCAATAACAAGTTATTTAGGATAGTTTTGTATACAGAGGTGGAGCCAGGATTTCAAGCTTATGGGTTCGACATCCTAATCGTTTTAAGTTACTGGGTTCTAAATTACTAATTCATACATATTCAATGGATTTTTTAAAACAAATACATGATTCAAACCAAATCTATTGGGTTCGGCCGAATCCGTTCTCCGCACTCTAGCTCCGCCCCTGTCTGCACAAATACTCAGATAACACAAACTTCTGTTAAACAATAACTGTCGTTTAAGATTTTGACATACACACTAAGAAAACTATTTAATAATATTCATACAAGAGTTATTTAACTAAGTTATGTTTATATCTTCTCAAATTTCTCTTTATATATCTTCATATTTTGTAGATCATTTACTGGATCAATAATGGGGGATTTGCAGCCATACCCTATATTTGTGCCACCTTTTAACTTGTACCCTATTTTAAAAAATTATTGATTTGGTACCCGGTTGACAAAACATCCGTAATAATATGACCATTATACCTCTGACAAAACATATAAAAGATGCATCACGCATAAATTACTTTACGGTTCTCCTCCATCACTCCGTCCCTCCTCAGATCTTCTCTCGCATCTGCCATAATCACAAAACCAGAATAAATTTATTTTGTTTCTGGATACTGTTAAATGTAGGACACATAGGCATTCAACAGTTTTGTCATGATGACAAACATGCTGATGTTTTTGGTTTGTTTGCTAGAACATGATACTAAACAAGCTGAGTTTTAACATAATTTGCTAAACCTTCATACCAAAATACTGAAGTCTTTGTCTTGCATAAATAAGCGGAAGTCTTTTAGTTCATTTGCTAATACTTCAGCACTAAAATATGCTGAAGTTTTGTCCTAGATTCAATAGTTTTGTCATGAGCTTTTTCCGAAATTTCAGCAGAAGATGTTAAAGTTGTTTGGTTCATTTGTAAAAATTTCAGGACAAGCCAACTGAAGTTTTCCTCCTGCACTATGTAATTTCCTAGTGAATTTAACTAGCTGAGTTTTTACATAATTTGCTAAACCTTCATACCAAAACGCTGAATTCTTTGTCTTGCAGTATAAACAAGCTGAAGTTTTTAGTTCATTTGCTAATATTTCAGCACTAAAATATGCTAAAGTTTTGTCCTGGATTCAATAGTTTTGTCATGAGCTTTTTCCGAAACTTCAGCAGAAGATGCTGAAGTTGTTTAGTTCATTTGTAAAAACTTCAGGACAAACCTGTTGAAGTTTTCCTCCTGCACTATGTAATTTCCTAGTGAATTTAACTAGCTGAGTTTTTACATAATTTGCTAAACCTTCACACCAAAATGCTGAAGTCTTTGTCTTGCGGTATAAACAAGCTGAAGTTTTTTAGTTCGTTTGTTAATACTTCAGCATTAAATATGCTGAAGTTTTGTCCTGGATTCAATAGTTTTGTCATGAGCTTTTTCAGAAATTTCAGCAAAAGATGCTGAAATTGTTTAGTTCATTTGTAAAAATTTCAGGACAAACATGCTGAAGTTTTCCTCCTGCACTATGTAATTTTCTCCTGCATGCTGAAGTTAAATTTAGTTCATGCTTAAGTTTTGTCCTGCATTAAACAACTTTTTCATGAGCTTTTTTTTCGAAACCTTCAGTATAAACAAGCTGAAGTATTCTAGTACATTTGCTAGTATATCTGAAGTCCTAAAAATAGTACTAAAATAAAACCCAGAAAGTTAATGCAATGTACCTGTGATTAAACGTAATATTATTGGGGAACAAACAGTTGAAAAATCAAGAAGAATCGAAAACCGTTTGATTTCAGAGAGAAACAAATCAAAAAATGCGAAAAACGGGAGAAGAGAGACAGAGACAGTAGAATGACGTATATTTGGAGAGAAAATAGTCTTTTAATAAAGAAGGGCACAATCGTCTTTTTAAAAGGTTTTTAACAAAAAAAAACGGATACAGATGCAAACAGAAAAATAAAGCGAGTACATGTTAAAAAGGGGCGACCAAATAGGGCGCCCCATGCAATTTTTACATCAATGATTGATTAAAAAAAAATTAACGCGTTCTTGGTTTTTCAAAGCAACACCTATTTTTATCAAATTAATTTAGCTAATGGCACTTATGTTTGATCGGAAGGGATATAATTCTTAAAGCTATTTAAATATGTACGAAAGATCAGTTTTAATTTATAAAAATATTAGCAGTGTGCTTTAAAATTCTAGCAGCAGAATTATTTTTTAAAATTATTTTTAACGGGATCAAAATATAAATGGTGGAATTAAATAATCTTATTTGGGCAAATCTTCCTCTTAGTACATGATTGGTGGGCCTGATTAATATGTTTGGGCTGTTGGGCCTCAAAATCTGTATTCTCAAGGAAGAAAGTACAAATGACACCAGGTAGCCACTCTAAAGGGATGGATGTTATTTAAGAATTGGCTAGTGCGTCCTCAATTTTAATTTTTCAGTTTAAATTTTCGAGATAAAAATATCCTGAATTATCCTGAATTTAAGATTTTTAGTTTAAAATTTCAGGACAAAATAAATACTGACTAATCTCTAAATAGCATCCCTTAGAATGACTATATGTGCACTTGCCCCTCGAGGAAAGGCTCAATTTGTTCTCTATTGTTAGTTCCTTTTTTTTTGTGTGTGTGTAAATAGCGCCTGCTGAACGTTTTTTTTTCGCCCTATCTTTGAAAATTAACCACCGTCCTGGAGTTTCAAAATCCACAAATGAAACTTCAGGATAAAGGAATAGTGTCTATATTTCAATTACAGAGGCTTAAAAGTGGCTATAAAATATTAAATTAATAAAAAACTTTCAATTGCAAATAGGGGTGTATATAAGTTGGGTTGGTTCAGATTTTTTAATTACCAATAAATCTAAAGATCAAACCAAACCAATAAAAGTCGGGTTTTTAAATCTCGAATTTTCGATTTTTTTCCATAAAGTCTTCATAGCACAAAACATAGAATTTGTGCTCCAAATATTTCTTTAATCCCAATAAGATAGAACTATATAAGGTGTTTTTCAATAAAATAACATAAATATGAGATGATTCATGGCATTATACAAAAATATTCAACAATAAAAATAATAAAATTGCTTAAAATAAATATTATTAATAAGTCATAATGAAAACAAATATAATTTAAAATTACTAATAAGTTGCTAAAATAAGTACGACTAATAAGTACTATTATTTACTTGACTAAACACTAAAAGAAAAATAAGTTATGTATTTTATCTAAACCATTAAAAAACTAACAAATAGATATCCAACACTATTTTCATTCGTAATACAATTGAATTGAATGTCTTTTATAGCATTAATATTGATTTGATTTTGGTTTAGGATTTATTTGAGTTACTAACATTTATGGATTATAATACTTATTGAAGCATCCAAAAATTATAAGTCCAAGCTTGAAATAATACGTTAAAAGATAAAATTATGAAAAAACTTAAGAAATATTTATAAACTACACTACAATAAATATTTTTATGTATTAAATATATTTAAAACTTTTATACATATAATGTCGGGTTGGTTTGGTTTCGGTTTGACTTTTTTTAGTTAAAACCAAATCAAACCAAATATCGTCGGATTTTTTTTTTCAACACCAAACAATATCAAACCAAAATATAGTCGGGTTGTTTTTCTCGGTTTGACTCAGATTATCGGGTTGGTGCGATTTGTCGGTTTCATTTGTACACACCTAGTTGCAAATATTTGGAATTCAACCAAGGGGTATTTCACAGAAAATTTAGATTGTATTAGATAATTTTTATTTTATGTATATTTACTATATGTTGAATCCCTTTGATTTTTTGGTATTTTAAATTTTTATATTTTAATATCTCTTAGTGAAAATTTTGGCTCCGCCATTAAATATGAATATGTAATAGCTCTTTCGCCTAAATCACTCTATCTTTGTTGTAAGCTAATGTCAGTCAAGTCTCATAATAATTCATGTATTATATTCTTTTCTTTTTTTGCTATTTCTTCTTCTTCTACCTCTTCGCATTTTTCATAAGCACATATATCGAGTAAGTCGGTCTATCAAAATTTATAGATAAAGAACATTGCCTACACTTTTAGCTCCGTATAAATTTGAACCATAAAATTTAAAATAAATCCTAATTTTTTTTTAACCATGGATCATCTAATTCATTCTCTTTTGCTATGTCCGTAAAGCATTTTCTTGATTAAATCTCGGGATAATACATAATTACCTCCTTGGGATTGTCCCACTTTATGAGTCACACCCTTAAACTTTGCGGGGTCCTATCACCCCCCCCCCCCCCCCCGAATTTATTTAAAGTGAAATAAAGACTACCTTTTTCGTTGACGTGGCACTTGGTCTGTTTTGCACCAGATGAAAGCGCGTAAAAACTCTAAAAATTCTATTTTTCATTTATTTTCCCCTATTTCGTTTCTCTCTCTTCTCTCTCGTTTTCTTTTATTTTTCTCTTTCTTGTTTCTTCTTCTTCCATCATCACCACCACCGGTCAATCACCATATCCAAAATTTCCAGCAAGCCAACAGTGAAATCTTATAAAAACTATCAAAGAGTGGTCCTAGTTTGGCTTTGATTCTTAGTGGAGTTTCTAGATTTTTGTTTCAATTTCTTGGATCCTCTCGGCAAAGTCGAAGCCATATCAACCCATTTAAATGGCAACAAATGATTGAAGTAAAATAATCATTCTCGCCAATAAATCGTAAAACAACAAATAAAAGCCAACTTTGGATTTTGTTTGGGTGGTGATTTAGATTTTCAGATTTTTTTAATTGGTGGTTTGATTTGATATTTGGTGGTGGTTTAAATAATAAATTTGACTTTAGTTACTTGGTGTCACTGGCCCAAAAATTTCACCACAAGCGTCGTGATAGCACCTAGTCTCTAAGACTAGGTAAGCCGATTACAATTACATTTCGAGCCATTTTTTTGAAACATATAATTTAATACAAGTGTCAAAACTAACAGCGAAAATAATAATAACAACAACCTCCCAAGACTGGTAATACTGAGTCACGAACTCTAACTGAATACATGCAATCATCTCAAGGATCGAATATAAAATATTCTTCGAATAAAAGTTGACAGTACAATAAAATGGAAAGACTCCAAGTAACTGCGACGACCAAGCAGCTCTACCTTGAATCCTTGCGATCAACACACTAACTTTGCCCGAGTCCGATATCTCCAATACCTGGCTCTGCACAAAAATGTGCAAAAGTATAGTATGAGTACACCACGGTCAGTACTCAATAAGTATCAAGACTAACCTCAGTGGAGTAGTGATGAGGTACAGTCAAAATAGTCATTAGTCAAATAATCTGTGCAATATAGCAGTACACAATAGTACTGAAACACAACTAGCAATGATAGCAACAAAATCAACCAGTGATATAAACAACAAGGCAACAAGAACACCATAATTATAGCTCAAACGAATAAGGAACACATGTACAACCAATTAATCAAGTCCTTCAAATATCCAACTTTCATATATATTTCTTTCGAATAAATACCTTCTGAATATACTTCTTTCAAATTAATATCTTTCGAATATAAAATTCTTTCAAATAAATATCTTTCGAATATACTTCTTTCAAATATATATCTTTCGAATATAAATTCTTTCAAATAAAAGTCACTCTGTGACACTTCATTTCATAATCATAAAAAACGAGTCTCAGCCCACTTTCATATTTTCATAACACAGGTCTCAGCCCACTTTCGAGTTTCCACGACACCCCATGCCCATATTTCTATCAAAACCGCACAGACAACTCACGTGCCAGTAATAAAAATCATCATATTTTTTTCCGGCACCTCGTGCCCATATTTCTTTCATAACAACACGGACAACTCACGTGCCAATAATAAAATTATCATATTTTCTCGGCACCTCGTGCCCACATTTCACATATGTTGCGGTGTGCAACTCGATCCCATATTATATTAATCCGTCCGGCAATAGCTACAAGCTCACAATTCAACATAAATAAGACTATTATCAAGTTTATCGAAACAACCACACAAGTTGCACAAGATATAAAAATAAACACAAGGAAAATCATAACATCACATAAAAATTACCAACGCAATAACCCCATATCATCACATAAAAATTACCAACACAATAACCCTACATCATCACATAAAAATTACCAACACAATAACCACACATCATCACATAATAATTACCAGCATAATAATCCCACATCATCACATATCATCCTTTACAATAGCCACCCTTATCTCTCTTATAGCCACCCTTATCACTCCTATAATAGCCTCCATTATCCCTCCTATAATAGCCTCCATTATCCCTCCGCCCTGACAATATCAATAGCCACCCTTATCGCTCATATAGCTACCCATATCGCTCCTATAATAGCCTCCCTTATCACTCCGTTTAATAGCCTCTCTTATCACTCTGCCTAGACAATATCCCAACACACATAACAACACTGAAATGCCACCCTTATGCCGGCATAATGTAAATAATGGAATGACACCCTTATACGCCGCATAACAGTAACCCAAATCACATAACAATTCACACAGAATATTATCACAATAGCACAACATCATCAACTCGTATTTACCAATTGCCCGCAGGCCACAAACATTCTAAAGGTACAATAAAGTCAATTAATTTCACAAGAGACAGTTCACGGCTCCACACAATATATATAAAATCTCAAAAACAACCACAAGGATGGAAAAATAGCTCATCATAGGATAACACCTTCTTTAATGCAAATTTTAGATAAATATATAAACGCCTCAATTTAAACTTATTCAATTAATCATTTGCAGATGAAAAATCTATAATGTGATTATTTTCAAGAAATATCAAATCAACAAACACACGGAATTCATATAAAAATTCAAGTGGTAATCACACCAAATTATTGTATAAAATACAAACTTGACAAACAAGTAATGAGGCTTGACAAATCAAGAATTTAATAAGTTCCGACAATTTTTTAATTTAATACATTAGGGCGTCTACGAATTTCAACCGATATAATTTGCACATATAAACCAAGTACGTACTCATCACCTCGCGTACATGGTTTTCAATTACGCAATTTTCACATAAGACTCAATGCCTAAGGGGTAATTCCCCCACTCAAGGTTAGGTAAGATACTTACCTCGGCAAAACTAAACCGAGTCTTTAAATGATCTTCGCGAGTGAAGCCACCTCCGGACGGATCAAATCCCGATGATTTCCTTGAAAATCCCTCAAAAATAAGATCGCCACATATCGAGCTTTCTTAATTCAGCTCTTTAGTGGTATTAAAACCTCTCACTGCTTACAACTTCAATCTACATCAACATAATTCAATTGGACTAATATTAGTAAATAAATTTCTAAATTTTTGGTTATTTAGGCACTTTATCAAACACCTAGAGTACATAGCATTTTACTACCTCTAGTAATGGTGTTTTTTCATCCAACAAATCCCTTCTTCCCACCAGCAAGATATAATACAACATCCTTTGTCCACTAACTACCTTCTTAACACCATTATAATCATCAATGTACTTACATCTACCAATGTTTTCTAATTAACTCATTACAAAATCTCTACAACTCCCAACAATCTTGTTTAAGTAATTATGGCTTTCAATCACCATCTTATAAGTGCTAGTACTTATTTCATGCTCATATATTCACTAACAATCCAAGCATGTAGGTTTAAGGGTGAAAGATTACCTCTTGTAGACCAAATCTTGAAAGTCAACTTTTGGGGTGTTCTTGAGATTTTGAAGAAATCCTATAGAATTCAATACAAAATCTTGTTGTAACTAGTAATTGAGAAGTGAAATCATCATAAAAACACACTTAAAAACTCACCTTAAGTGTGTATTGGAAGCTTTGGCCGGATGGGTGATGGAGAGAAAAGCCCTAGTCATGAAATCCTTTTATTTTTCTCTCCCCCCGCTCAGGTATTAATAGGCCCAGGTACAATATTTTTTTCACTTGTGCTATCCTTATGCTATAAGGCTTTAGCTCGCTGGTTTTCTAAAATGAGGTACAATATTTTTTCACTGGTGCTATCCCTGTACTATAAGGTTTTAGCTCACTGGTTTGCTAAAGTTTTCTGCTTCCCTCCTGTGCTATAGCTGCTCTATGGGGAGATAGCTCACTGTAATTTCTTTAGTCTTATTGCTTTTAAATTAACATCCAAGGGTTCCCATTATTACAACACTCAAAGAATAATAAAATAATTATTCCCAAGTATCCAAATAACTTTATCCACTTCAGTAATTCTCATGTGGTTCGGTTCTAAATTAGATTGTATTCCTAAGCTCGAAATTGCTCGAATTAGAATTAGAAACTTACACATTAGCCTACCTCGGTACCATAAACCTCGAGTTCTTGGTAAAACTTTACGGACATTACATTCTCCCCCGCTTAGGATCATTCGTCCTCGAATGAGAAGTAGAGTCCGCCACAAACACCTAACAAAACACATTTCTTCTCTCACACATCTAAGGCTCCCAAATTTTACTAACTCCCAAATTTTTCAAAAATTTCGGCAGAGTCTCCTCTGTATTTGGGTCTAGCCACCTGCCATAGAAATACCAAAACCACTTCTAACAACACATCCATAACTCGATAAAGTATCACAACATACGAATAACACAAATTTCAACATTATCGACATTACAATAACAAAAGTGGCATCTGGACATGAACTGTACATATTTGAATCATAACACATAGAAGTATCTTTCGATCCACAATTATTTGAATATACAATCAAGCGTGCACATTTTCTTTCTTTAACACTTTCGGCCTTCGAGGTGGCCTCCTCGACTCGCATACTTCTCTATAACACTTGATGGAGGCAAATCTCAACTTCCGGACTTATCTAACAAGGATGACAATTAAGTACCTCTCATAGGCCAATTATCCATTTACTTCACCTCCAATAGCTTCCACCGGAATGATAGATAAAGGATTTATAACTACCTTCTTAGACATAGACACATGAAACACCGGGTACATGGAGGACAATGATAGGGGAAACATCATGCTCATAGTTTGGCCTATTTCCTTCAGATTTTATAAGGCCTAATGTGACTACACATATTTTACCTTTATTATCAATTCACCCAATATATCCACAGAGAAAATCGTGAGAATAACCTCTTCATTTTCTTTAACTCTAAATCTCTATGCCGAACACCCAAATTAGACCTTTGGCTACCTTCAACAATTACCTTAAGATGTGCTAGCAGGAATATGACCATAAAATTTCCTACCCAATATATTTAACCATTGAATGATGATTCTTCTTTGACATGTTTGAGCCTTCAACCGACTGTAGCAACTCGTGCCTACGCACACATCATATGTATGCCCATAACCACATCTCTGACCTTAATAGTTGTTCATAATAGATTACAACATCTCCAATTAGCCTTATGTTAACTAAAATCTCTTTTCAAACCTTCACTTTACTAACAACGAGGCACGAGGCATGAAAACCTCATAATTATTTATCTGAATTAACGAGTCACATTTAACGCCGCTTGGGCACTCACCTCGTAGTCTAACACTCAATATTCACAGCACGAATATGGTTAAATATGCACAGAAAATACATACAAGAATTTATCAAATAAGCCTAATAGGCATGACTCCCAATTAATAATTATAAATTTTAATTTCACAAAGGGAGAATTTAAACACATATTTTTTTTTACACCACAAGGACCTCGTCCTTATATAACTTCCACCGCGGATTGTATCCCAATTTAAATATTTCACATCATATATAAAAATGCGAGGATCTCGTTCTTAACTCTCTGAATCACAATATTTTGCACATTGTGCCAGCTAAAATTTTTCATTCCCTTTCTTTCTTCTTTTTAATAAATTCTGTGAAATAATTTCACAATACAAAGTGAACCCCCATACCGGTAGGGCATATAATTCACAAATTTTACCAAACTATCCCGAATTTATATTAAAACCCACTGTAATGAGTAGCAGAAAGTCAATTTTGGTCTCTTAGCCCTCAATAGTGTACGAAACAAAATGTTAGACACGGTCTAACACCATCAAATCTCCCAACAGGGATAAACACATAAATAGGTTTCGGAATTATGAAGCTCACCCATAAGTGGAGCATAATAGGAGGACTCACCTCGATACTCAGAATCGAATCAAACCAAGGAAAATATTCCTTTATAACAAATTAGGATCGTACCTGTAACGACACCATCTGGTGTAGCGGCCTCGGCCATACCATACCAATTATATCAACGGTTCGGGCCTCCCCTTCTAGGGCGCTCTCTACTCGTCTGTCCTCCACCCCTAACCGACTGTGCACGTGGGGTAGTAACTGGAATAGAGCCTGTAGCCTGAGTATTCTGATAAAATCCGCCTCTCCCAAGTCTGGGACAATCTCTCATGATGTGCCTGGTATCACCACACTGATAACAACCCCTCTGTGGATTCGGCTGCTTATACTGAGCCTATGCTGGATAACTGAAATAACAATTATAGGAACCCCGTGCCGGTGGTGCATTAAAAGAACTTACTGGAGCACCCCGAGTATTCTGAAATTATTTCCATGACCCCGCTGATAATGAAATATAGAATTATTAAGGACGCGGGAATACTGCAAGTCCCAGCATCATCCCATACAAATCTCATCTCCTAATCATATACAAGTTTTGGTGAACCTTTCAATACCACATATATACATCTCAGGCCAAAACTAATATAATACATGACCCTGCAATCTGATCGTTGATAGTGGACTCCCTTCACTTGGCGTGAAGCCATAGGACACAATCTGATGATCCACAATACTAACATTCATCGCTCGTACGACACCAATTATAAGACACCTCAAGCCCTTTATTTGGAGCATGTCATCCTCATGACAGTTAGACTCGCTTCCTCCAGTGCCTTGGCTGCTAGTATGTACCCTTTGCTAAATAGAAATCCCATATGAACCACATAATCTCTAATACCACCAACTATCTTCAGATCTATATCCACCTCATGACCCTACCACGATTATGACGACTAACCAACTAATTAAACCTTCTTAAGATCATACTTATCAACCAGATTTCAGAACTTGCTGCACCCCCATGTGCACAACCAAATGATCTCTTAATACTTCTACATCCTCGATCTGGATGACACGTTGTAACAATCATTGAGCAACCCTGGCTTCCTTATAGACCCTCTGTAGTATCACGAACTATTGGCGCATAGTTGATACCGAGTGCGCAATTTCATACACATGTGGATGCAAAAGAACATAAAATATATGCTTCAACCTGAATAAATGCCGCACGATAAGGAATGAAAGAAGTGAAAATTTTTCTACTAACTTTGTAGCCTCTCGAAGATAAGTACAGACGTCTCCGTACCGATCTGCAAGACTCTACTAAACTCGTTCGTGACTCGTAGACCTATGAACCTAGAGCTCTGTTACCAACTTGTCACAACCCAAAAATCATACCACAGGCGTCGTGATGGCACCTAGTCTCTGAGACTAGGTAAGTCGATTACAATTACATTTTGAGCCATTTTTGTTTTGAAACATATAATTTAATACAAGTGTCAAAACTAACAGCGGAAATAATAATAATAAAAACCTCCCAAGACTGAAAATACTGAGTCACGAACTCTAACTGAATACATGCAATGATCTCAAGGATCGAATATAAAATATTATTCGAATAAAAGTTGACAGTACAATAAAATGGAAAGACTCCAAGGAACTGTGACGACCAAGCAGCTCTACCTTGAATCCTTGCGATCAACACACTAACTCTGCCCGAGTCCGATATTTCAAATACCTGGCTCTGCATAAAAATATGCAGAAGTGTAGTATGAGTACACTACGGTCGGTACCCAGTAAGTATCAAGACTAACCTCGGTAGAGTAGTGAGGAGGTACAGTCAAGATACTCACTAGTCAAATAATCTGTGCAATATAGCAGTACACAATAGTACTAGAAAATAACTAGCAATGATAGCAACAATATCAACCAGTGATATAAACAACAACGCAACAAGAACACCGTAATTATTGCTCAAACGAATAAGGAACATATGTACAACCAATTAATCAAGTCCTTCAAATATAAATCTTTCACATATAATTCTTTCGAATAAATACCTTTCGAATATACTTCTTTCAAATAAATATCTTCTGAATATAAATTCTTTCAAATAAAAGTCACTCTGTGATACCTCATTTAATAATCATAAAACACGTGTCTCAGCCCACTTTTATATTTTCGTAACACGGGTCTCAGCCCACTTTCATGTTTTCACGGTACCTCGTGCCCATATTTCTATCAAAACCGCACGGACAACTAACGTGCCAATAATATAAATCATCATATTTTCCCCCGGCACCTCGTGCCTATATTATTTTTCATAACCGCACGGACAACTCACGTGCCAATAATAAAATTATCATATTTTCCCGGTACCTCGTGCCCACATTTTCTATATGTTGCGGCGTGCAACCCGATCCCATATTATATTAATCCGTCCGGCAATAGCCACAGGCTCACAATTAAACATAGATCAGACTATTATCAAGTTTACCGAAATAACTAGACAAGTTGCACAAGATATAAAAATAAATACAAGGAAAATTCCAACATCACATAAAAATTACCAACGCAATAACCTCACATCATCAAATAAAAATTACCAACACAATAACCCCACATCATCACATAAAAAGTACCAACACAATAACCCCACATCATCATATATCATCCTTGACAATAGCCACCCTTATCTCTCATATAAGCACCCTTATCACTACTATAATAGCCTCCCTTATTCCTCCGCCCTGATAATATCAATAGCCACCCTTATCGCTCCTATAATGGCCTCACTTATTGCTCCGTTTGATAGCCTCCTTTATCACTCTGCCCAGATAATATCCCAATACACATAACAACAGTGAAATGCCACCCTTATGCCCGCATAATGTCAACAATGGAATGCCACCCTTATATGCCGCATAATAGTAACCCAAATCACATAGAATATTACCATAATAGCACAGCATCATCAACTCGTATTTACCAATTGCCCGTAGGCCACAACCATTGCAAGTACAATAAAGTCAATTAATTTCATAAGAGACAGTCCACGGCTCCACACAATATATATAAAATCTCAAAAACAACCACAAGGATGGAAAAATAGCTCATCATAGGACAACACCTTCTTTAATCTAAATTTTAGATAAATATATAAACGCCTCAATTTAAACTTATTTAATTAATCATTTGCATATGAAAATCCATAATGTGATTATTTTTAAGAAATATCAAATCAACAAACACACGGAATTCACATAAAAATTCAAGTGACAATCACACTAAATTATCATATAAAATACAAACTCGACAAACAAGTAATGAGGCATGACAAATCAAGGATTTAATAAGTTCCAATAATTTTTCAATTTAATACATAAGGGCGTCTACGAATTTCAACCGATATAATTTGCACATATAAAACAAGTACGTACTCGTCACCTCGCGTACATAGTTTTCAATTACGCAATTTTCATATATAACTCTATGCCTAAGGGGTAATTCTCCCACTCAAGGTTAGGCAAGATACTTACCTAGGCAAAACTAAACCGAGTCTTTAAATGATCTTCGCGAGTGAAGCCACCTCCGGACGGTTCAAATCCCGATGATTTTCTTGAAAATCCCTCGAAAATAAGATCGCCACATATCGACTTTTCTTAATTTAGCTCTTTAGTGGTATTAAAATCTCCCATTACTCTTACAACTTCAATCTACATCAGCATAATTTAATTGGACTAATATTAGTAAATAAATTTCTAGATTTTTGGTTATTTAGACATTTTATCAAACACCTAGAGTACATAGCATTTTACTACCTCTAGTAGTGGTATTTTTTCATCCAACAAATACATTTTCCCCACCCGCAAGATATAATACAATATCCTTTGTTAACTAACTACCTTTTTAGCACTATTATAATCATCAATGAACTCACATCTACCAAAGTTTACTAATTAACTCATTACAAAATCTCTACAACTCCCAACAATCTAGTTTAAGTAATTATGGCTTTCAATCACCATCTTATAAGTGCCAATACTTATTTCATGCTCATATTTTCACTAACAATACAAGCATGTAAGTTTAAGGGAGAAAGATTACCTCTTATAGACCAAATCTTGAAAGTCAATTTTTTGGGTGTTCTTGAGATTTTGAAGAAATCCTATGGAATCCAATACAAAACCTTGTTGTAACTAGTGATTGAGAAGTTGAATCATCATAAAAACACACTTAAAAACTCATCTTAAGCATGTATTGGAAGCCTTGGCCGGATGGGTGATAGAGAGAAAAGCCCTAGTCTTGAAATCCTTTTATTTTTCTCTATCCCCGCTCATGTATTAATAGGCCCAGGTACATTATTTTTTCCACTTGTGCTATCCCTGTGCTATAAGGCATTAGCTCAATGGTTTGCTAAAATTAGGTACATTATTTTTTCACTTGTGCTATCCTTGTGCTATAAGGCTTTAGCTCACTGGTTTGCTAAAATTTTCTGATTCCCTCCTGTGCTATAGATGCACTATGGGGAGATAGCTCACTGTAATTTCTTTAGTCTTGTTGCTTTTAAATTAACATCCAAGGATTCCCCATTATTACAACACTCAAAGATTAATAAAATAATTATTCCCAAATATCCAAATAACTTTATCCACTCTAGTAATTCTCATGTGGTTCGGGTCTAAATAAAATTGTATTCCTAAGCTCGAAATTGCTCGAATTAGAATTAGAAACTTACACATTAGCCTACATCAGCACCACAAACCTCGAGTTCTTAGTAAAATTTTACGGAACATTACACTTTGGTAGCTGAAGGCTTTGATGATGATTTTCCCTGGTTTGATTTCAGTTTTGATGGAGGTTGTGTTACGGCAATCTATGATGGAGGTATTGGGACAAAGTTGTTGGAGAAGAAGGAAGGAAAAAAAAAGGAAAAAAGAAAGAAAAGAAAAATATAAACATATAAAATTAAAATAGTGAATAATATAAATAGAAATGACATGGCACAATTTGATTGGTACGTGTAATTCACTGATTTATTTGAAATTGGTGGTGGTATCAGAATGTTGTATTTATTTCACTTTAAACAAATTTAAGGGGTCATAGAATTCCCGTAAAATTTGAGAATGCAATTGGTAAAGTGAGAAAACCTTGGGAGATAATTATCTATTATCCCATTAAATCTGTCTACAATAAATAAATAGTACGGACGAATTTTCAAGTTTCTTTTTTCTTCTTTTCTTACTTTTCAGGCGTCGCTATTTGACTTTGACTTTTTCATGTCAAAAGGTGCCACGCACTACCGTGTATCCTGCTAATATTGGCCGTACTACTTGAGAATAATATTTAAAAAATTGAAAGTCAAGAGAATAATCATGTTATTTTTCATATAAAACCTCACTTCCCCTCCAAGTTTCCAGAAAAAGCCTTGGTTTTTCCACTTTCAAATGTCACCGACGCCATAGAATTTCAATTCCCCACCACCATTTTCTCAACTGTTGTTCTAGACAATTCACATTCAGATTTTTAATCAGCTCAATATCTCTGTCACGAATTATGCATATTTGTGTAAAAACTATTGAATTTAACAAATATTATATTTTAAAAAAGGCATCCTGGTGCACAAATTATTCCTCATTCACGCATGATCGAGAGAAGGGTAATACCCTAAGGGCGTGATATAGACAACCTACCCTAATACAAGTTTAGTGGTGGCTTTCACGGCTCGAACACGTGACCTATAAATCATGTGACCTACCCTAATGCAATTTTACTGTTGCTCTAAGGTTTAATTTTCGAAATATTATATTTTGAATGCTATAATTTTAAAATTACAATACGTGCAAAAATAAAAGTTTTTAATGTTGATCCATTAAGGTTAGTTAAATCTTGAATTTGCCTATGGTACTACCTAAACCAACCTCCACACCAACTTCCTCTAAGTCAAAAGAAAATGATGATTTAAAAGAATGTTAATTTAATTAATTGTATGTTAAGGAATGGCATATAGTCTGAATATATGTATAGTAAAAAAATGATATAATTCTTATTGAATTTCAAACACTGTTTAAGTAGACAGTTTCTGTTCTCACGAAAAAACTAATGTCTAAATTTTAATAAAGAAAATGCTAAAAACATCAAGTCGTTGACACGAAGAGTAATTGTGTGTGAATTTATTGATTATTTTCCAACAAAAGTGGCATAGACCAACTATGCCCATTTATAAAATCCACCAAATGCTTCCATATTGTGTCTTTTCTATCACTTTTTACACAAAGATTCATAAATCAACATCCCTCAACAATATAAAATCCACAAAGTATTATAACCACCTTGTTTTTCTGTCACTTTTTACACAACATTATATTCTCAACTCAACAATGGTGAATATATTTCATTTTATCTTCTTTCTTCTCCTTGTTACCTCTTCAAGACTCCAGGCAATCCGGCAGCCGGCACAAGTTTCCGGTACGCCGTCGGCAAGAAAAGTACAAGTTTTTCTACCTTTGGCTAATGCTCCGGCTGCTCAAGATGTTGGGTCTTCCAAGAGGAGAACTCCTACTGGATCAAATCCTTTACATAACAAGAAAAGATAGACGATAGTGTCCGGATTAGCTTGCACGCATCTTGATTTTTTTCACCGGATATATGCTATTTTCTACCAGGAGAAATACCGAATAATCTGTTTATCCAAATAAGAAGGAATTACCTAGCAGTTTTTAATTATGACAAAGACTAGCTTATACTTGTAGAGTTGTTTGTTTGAAAGGTTTTTCTGAATTCAAGGTATAGAAATGTAAGTTTCATTCTTTAATTAATTAGTATGTTTGTTAATTTGGAATATGGCTATTGGTGATTCACAAAAAAAAAAAAAAAAAAATCAATTACCAACCGCAATTTTGTACAAAAGCTAGCTAGCTAGCTTAATCGCAGATTTATATTTTCTTGTATATTCATAGTCTGTTTCACTTATTAGTGTAATTTACTGTCAGTTTTGCTCTATATATAATGATCAGTTATCTAAAGGTATGTAAACTTTGCAAAGAATAGTGGTACTCTATGTGATATATTTCAGCAGTATAGTGCAGAAAATTTTGATTTGATAATTATATATATTTCTCTATGATGACATATGTTTCTTGCAATTATCGCAATTTAATTACTTCAAAATAAATATGTAGTAGTTCTATGCCAAACTTGCTTGATAATGGACATTTTGGCAAGAAACCAAAAACAAAATGAATATTTTGGTTTTGAAAGAGTTAAGACAAGCATTTACTCGTCTCTCTCTCAGTACATTTGCATTATAAGACTTTGGAATTTAATTTATAGAAGTTCTTTGGTACTTAATTCTAAAAATACAATAAGTTGCTGCTTCATTTTAGATCAAGATGGTACCTAAAATGACAAAGAAAACTTACAAAATGATAAGTACACTTTTTAAATTTTAATCCCACTTTTACTTGAGGAAAAAATAGAAGAGCACTTACCAAAATTGATCAAAATTTATTTTCTGTTGTCTATTGTATCAAAATTGTTATTGAAGTGATAGACGAATTTTAAAAAGAAAAGTTGAAGTGCAAAAGAAAGGCATTCGCATTCAAATATTTCACTCCACATTTAGGTTTTATGGGTTCAACTTTTAAAACTTTTAGCATTGAACTCATTGTATCTTTAAAGTTATGGGTTCAGACCTACCATTTGTTGTAATTTTAATGAATTTTTACACATAAATTTATGTTCTGCATCGAAAATACTGGGTTCATATGAATCCGCCAAACTCTACATCCTCCAAAGTCAAATTAAATAGCCATAATTATATCACACAACAACCAAGCAATTAATAAGACTTTCTGGCATTTTCATACAAAAGAATGAACAATAGCTGGTACATTCTATTCTTCTCACTTCAATGCTGTTTCTTTTTCTGGAATAACTCTTTATTGCTTGCAGCTTCTATATAATCATGTATATGCACCAGGTTGTAGTACTTTGTTCAGTTGGTGGCCCATCCCTTCCTGTCTAGCAGCCCATTATCCAACAACCACGGCCGAAATGCAGAAGAATTAACCTAAATAGCGGTTCACTCAACCGCTTAAACCTAAAATAACAGATAGTGTATAGTATATAAATAATCCATGTATAATATGTGAATAACTGTATGTAATCAGTGTATAATCTATATACATCGGTTAGGAAAAATAAATAATGAATATAACTATTTGTATAATTCATGTATGCATGGGGGAGGGGGGAGGGGGTTACAAGAGTCCGAAACCAAAATGTGATTCTTTTGGACTCAAAGAACCAAAATATATGAAAAAAAATATAGTGACCAAAAAATATATAACGCCCTTTTAAAAGGCACTATATATATAATGCCTTCCTTACCGCGCTATACATATTATGTGGGCCCACCAATAATTCTTCTAGGCTTAACTGACATAACAATAATTCAACTGGGTATAGCGCCCTTATTTAAAGCGCTATACCTAAAAATATTGTACCCCGGGATTGGTTTTTGCCTTATTTAAAGAGGTTAAGGATTTTCTAAAAATCCATTCACAAATATTCTCAAGTCTTCTGAAATATTTCTTCGTTAAGTGTTTTGCATTTTGTCATAATGTGTGACGAGCGAAGAATAAGAGTTTCATTATATTGGGGGGTAAGGGGGTAAGGTTGTGGTGGCGAATAACTCAGTAACTTATAGTTTATCTCCATAGTGTCATGTTAAGTTGCCACTTACAATGGAGTACGATACATTGATATCGTTGTTATGTAAAAAAATGAGTGTGAGCAAACGTTTGGTGAACCTTAATGTAACCGGAAGATATCCGTATTCTCTCACTCCGCAAGGGGTTGCTTGTTATGCTGAGTTTAACATCGAGAATGATGAAACTCTGAGAGATTTTTTGAGGACTCCGGATGAATACCGAGAATTTCTTGTGATAAAAATATTGAAAATGTAAGTCAAGGTTGAAGACGTTCGCAATAATGAGGTTGCGCAAAGCAGGGATATCCCTCAGTCATCGGGTGGTTATTTTGGAGCAATTTTAGCCGAACAGGTTTCGGCTGAAAGAGTTTGGCCTGATCTAAACTTATCTCCACGGGCGAATGAGGAGCGAGGAAATAATTTCTCTCCTAGTTTACATAATCCACAAGACGAGTAGTAAACTTTAATTTTCCTTTGTGTTACGATGTTTAATTTTTGCTATTTTGAATTTGTATTAACACTCATATATTCCACAGGGGGTACCGGCCAGATATGAATTTTACAAGTTATGAACCAACGCCCAGTTGGAATATGCCTAATTCTGGTGTATTGGATCATGGTAGTCCATCCGGGAGTCATTACTAACAGGATAATGTCCATCATGGGATGTCAACACATTACGATTTATAAGTGAAGTGATATAGCTATATGTAAAGTATTTATCAATTTGAGTAACTCATTATTTTGTTGGTTGTGCAGTGAAAACGAGCATCTTGGAGGTCTTGTCCTTACTCAATTGCCCAAAGAAGACATATTTAATCGGGATCTGGTAGATGCACAGAGTCAGAAAGAGAATAGTGATTATGACAACAATGCCGATGAGTCTGGAGATGACACACCCTTCCCTGATGAGGGTGATGATGAGGAGGAAGAGAATGCTGGACCTGGTTTGACGAGGGAGCATGCTCCCCCTGTTAGACCAAGAGTGTACGAGTCCCACGTGCCGTTCATTCAAGGGAGATTCCCTACCTTGATCATTTGCCAAGTATGCTGGATGTGGATGCCCTCACAAGGGATATTGACGAAACTTGGACAGCAATGTGGGATGAATCTAGAGCAACGGTGCTATCAAAGGGCATGCTTTTTCCCGATAAAGCGCGTCTAACTAGGGCGGTGCTAATATATAACGTAAAAGAGTGTCGTGAGATCACGGTACGTGAGTCATCTCCAGATGTATACAAGGTAGTATGTCGTAGATGGTTTACGAGTTGTAATTGGATGCTGCGTGCGACGAAGAAGAAAACAAATATGTGGGTTGTGGGTAAATACATTGGCACCCATAATTATGAAATGGACACATTCAGTAGGAATCATTTTAACTTAAATGTTGACGTGATTTCTCTTGTCTTGATTCCACACATTGAAGCGTACATAAGATACAAGATCAAAGAGTGTATAACATCCGTCCACCAGGAATATATGTGCACCATTACCAAAAGAAAGGCATTTCTCGGGCGCAAACGTGCTTTTGAAATTGTTTATGGTAACTGGGATAAGTCCTTTGCATCTCTACCCAGGTACATAGCTGCATTGCAATACTTTTACCCAGGGACTTTTGTTGAATGGAAGCTTGAGCGGAGTCCGGGAATACCAGAACATATATTCAAATATGTGTTTTGGGAATTTAAACTAGCAATTGATAGTTTTCTGCATTGCCGGCCGGTAATATCCATAGACGACACTCATGTCTATGGAAAGTATGATATTAAGTCGTTGATCGCCGTTGCAGTAGATACTAATGGAAGTATATTTCCCTTAGCTTTTGCTATTTGTGCCAATGAAAGCCAAGAGACGTCGACACTATTTTTGAACCACTTGAAAGAGCACGTTATCAAACAGCATTCAGGTATTTGTCTAATATCTGATCGGCATGGTAGTATTTTAAGTTCTGTACAGAATTTGCGTGCATGGCAGGAACCGTATGCCTACCACCATTACTGTGTGAGGCACCTGAAGGCCAATTTACAGAAGGCATATCCCAACAAGAATTTGCATGATTTAATATGGATGGCTGCAACAGATCACCAAGAGTGCAAAATTCAGGAGGCGCATGAAATCTATTAGGCAGGAAGACGAGGGAGCCTATCATTGGTTGATGTGACATGAGCTTGACAAGTAGACTTTGCATGTGGATGGTGGCAGAAGATGGAGAATTTTGACTACAAATGTGTCAAAGTCTTTCAACGGGTTATTGAAGTCTGCACGTGGATTGCATGTCACCGCCATGGTGCGGATGTCATTCAAGCAGATGTCAGAGAGGTTTGTTGAAAGAGCTAGAGGTGCATCGTCATTGATAGAAAAGGGTGTTGAATTTATGCCAATACCAATGAAAAGATTTGAGAAATACAGGCGGCGAGTACATTTGCATTCATATTTACAGTATTGCAACGAGCGAAATATTTTTGAAGTTCGCACCGCTATCCATCAAAATCGGGGGAAATAATACATACACCATAAATAAAGCTAGAAGGTTATACTCTTGTGAGAAATGGTCCATCTACCACATGCCGTGCTCACATGCCATCAAGTGCTTTCAACATACAGGTTTAGGAGCAACCAACTATGTTGATAAAGAATATAGTATTGCTGCATACTTAAACACCTATAGTGGGCAATTGCAGCTAGTGGGTGCTGAGCATTATTGGCCGCCAGAACAATTTAAAATGGTGTGTAACAAGGACTATGTACGTCAATGACAAGTGAAAATAAGAACGCATATACGGAACCAAATGGATGTTGGTGATACCGTTTATGCACGCAAATGTGGCATATGCTCGCAAACAGGACACGACCGTCGTAAATGTCTTTTAGTTGGTTTGGGTGGCAGTGGTAATCCAGCTCCTGGTGGAAGTTCATCTAATGTGCCCAACTATCAAGGATACACGTAGTATTTTATTTCTGTAATGTGGTTGTAATAAGTGTATGTATTTGTTTATCTTGCAGTATGTATGAAATATAATTATGTTTCCATTGCTGTTAAATCTTATTGATATTTAACATTAATACTTCAGTACAATAATCTAACATAAACCCATTTTAAAAAAAGTAATTGTCTTGTCGACCTGAAAAGTTGCTCGCCTGCAAAAGCTATCTTCTGGAAAAGCTGTATTGTACCCAAAAGAATCTTTAACACGCGAAGCATAGCGCCGTGAAATACTACATTATGTGTGTTGTGTTGTCGACCTGAAAAGCTGCTCGCCTGCAAAAGCTAACTTCTGAAAAAGTTGTATTGTACCCGAAAGAATCTTTAACACGCGAAGCATAGCGCGGTGAAATAATACGTTATGTGTGATGTCTTGTCGACCTAAAAAGTTGCTCGCCTGCAAAAGCTATTTTATGGAAAAACTGTTTTGTACCCGAAAGAATCTTTAACACGCGAAGCATAGCGCGGTGAAATACTACGTTATGTGTATTGTCTTGCCTATAAATAACTAGCGCATTTTAGTTATTATCTGCGCTTAACCAAAACAAATAGCAAAACTTTTCATAAATTTTTTATTTTTCTTGCATTAACAAATGTCTGGACGCAATAACCAACCAAGGTGCTATTGTGGCAAACGTGCAATTTTGAAGGCATGTTGGTGAGATGGTAATGTTGGGCACAAATACTGAATATGTCAACAATTATTTGGACGCAATGACGACAATCAATGTATGTTTGAGGAATGGTATGATGAACCCATTAATCAGGAATACTACAAATTATGTTTGCAGTATGTTTGGAATATGAACGATGAATACCAACGCCAGATCTCTGAAATGCAACGAGAAATTGCGGCAGTGCAAGAGAAACTAAAAGAGGTGGAAGAAGAAAAAAATAGGTTGGAAGAGAAATTTAAGTGGTTGGAGCAGAGAATAATAGGCGGTAGTGACTAAACAAACACATATATGTGTTGAGTGTAGTATTTTATCTTTATGTTTTCCGTGTCATGTATTTTCGTAAGTTGTACTGAATTTAAATTATGTTAAGTTGCTATGTTTGTGTTTGTGTTGTAGTATTAAAATAATGAAGAACCGGAAAAATAAAAACATAATGCGCATATAATGTAAACAATAAAAATGGTTGTTATTATTTACTGAATGTCATATGTACATAAAATATAAAAAAAATCAATGTGTCCCACATCCCGTATGCTTTAATGCAGTCGTTGGCCTGGGGCGCATCCCATCCCGCCCGGCTACATTATCAGGATCATCCTCATCGCGCCGCCTCTTTATCGGAGAATGCGCTGCAATATAATCGTCAGTAGGGCTGGCATGCTCGGTAGAAGGGGCCGTCAGTCCAGCAGTAACCTATATAATAAGAAGATATTTTAGTATATGATATATTTATATATTAGTAATGTACGTATTAAGTCACAAAAATTTAAATTGTCTTACCATGGTCTCGTCGGGCTCCTAAGTATAATCATCCATCACAGCTAGGTCAGTATCGCACAAAGTGGCCTCCGTGACGGGCGAGGATGAAGCCTTAAAAAACATAAAGATATTTATGGCTAATCAATGAGATAAAAATAAATATAAATAATAGTAATACAAACAAACTTGCGCCTGTGAAAGATCCTCAGCATTCCTTGATGATGAGCCATAACTCAGCCGGCGCCCACTATCCACATCTCGTGTTGGACGATCATCAGCAATGGTCGATGGGTCTGGAGGATCAGGAAAATACTGATCCCAATCCTCTCGCGTAATGATCATGCCCGCGATCAACAATGGAGCTGACGGGGTCACCTACGAAGTCCCTAGAGTAAGCTGAAGGTTGAATGACGGCATATCACTATGAGCATGGTCTGGCTCATGGAGGTCACCCGGCTGATCAACTCCAACATCCTCAGCAGGTGCCTCAACGCCCCCTTGCTGGGGACCACCTCCTCGCCGACCCCTACGACCTCGTGGGACACCCCTACCTCGTGGGACACCCCTACCTCCTGGGACATCCCTACCTCGTGGGGCATCCCTACCTCGTGCGGCACGCCTGCCACGTCGACCACGTTCCGGCTCTACTATTGGCCCACGACGGTACTGCTCTGGTGCCACATAATCAGCCTGGTATCCTAAGCGCTCATCATCTCGGGCTCCCCTCAATGTCTGGGAAGCCAAATCGGTAACCTACCGGCCATACTCGTGCAAAGCGGCTGCTCCCTCGCCGGTATACTGTTGCATCTATAGTCCCAACTGGTGGAACAAATGTAGGCCAATAGCCTACACAACATGTAAAATATAAATTAAGGAATGCTAGGTTAACGTTATAAGTAAGTATATCAAATAACATACCAGTGCCTCGTGTCTCCCGGCGTATGGAATGTACCGACTGCCAGCGCGATAAGCGGGATTTTCGACGAAAAGTCGGGTAAAGCTGCAGTACCGGGCCATATACTCATGCTTACCATCCGGCCGCTCAGGTGGAGTGGGGGCCAATCAGGTCATGTCGTTGGTCCCAAGTATCGATCTGCGACTTTAGCCATGTCATATATGTCTGGTCCACCCTAGAACGATCATCCCACTGATAATGTGTCATATGCCAAGCGGGTGGTGGCGGTACAAGTTGCGGGCGGCCAAACTGGCAAAGTACTAGCTCCGTGGCATGATGCTCGACAATATCAAGGCACATCAATGGGATGGAAGAGCTCCACATAATTCGTCCAGTCGAGCAATAATCGGAAAAACTAGCTATTAGCTCGTCGCTGTATGGCCTCCAAATGAACTATTAAGTAACAACAAAAAACGTGAGTATACGCAACACATATGAAGCCAGTCCAAGTAAACTTAGGTATACATTTACCTGTGCGCCCTTCATCAAATCCAACAAATCCCTACAATAGGGGAGATTATGTCGAGCCTCGTACTCCCGTCCATATCCTCGCCTATCAACCCACCTCCTAGCTAAAGGGAGAAACAGAGGTGGTGCACCCGGAGGTAAAAGTGGTAGAGGTGGCTGCAACTGCAGGAACCGCTCCGAGGCCCAAACCTAATATACAAAGTGGACGTAAAATTTAAGGTATATTTTTACTAGGTATATTATAATGAATAGAGTATTCGACTATATTTTCACCTATAGCAACGTCTCGCTGGGTGCCCATGCTTGCCCGGCACATGTACATGTACAAGTAACCGAGAACAACAACACCCCAGCTGTAATGATGTAAATCATCTAGCCGCTCAAGATGATGAAGAAATATCAAGCTGACTAGGTTCCCCGAAGTGTTCGGGAACAAAATCCCTCCAAACATAAGTAGCAGCAAACCCATATACTCTCTGATGGCATTCGGCAAAGCAACAGGGTGTCCATCAACGGGCAGCCCATACAGGACCTCCACGTCCTGAAGCGTGATAGTGGCCTCGCTAATGGACAAATGGAATGTGTGCGTCTCCGGTCGCCACCGCTCTATCAGGGTCGTGATCAACGACCAATCCAGCTGCAGCCGGCCGATCTCCACAATCATATAAAACCCTGTATCCTAGAAGCGTCTGACTATACGGGGATGGAGAGGGTGAGCCCTAAGAAAATCCCACATATCGTCTACTCTCCTGGCGCGGAACGTCTGGGCCAGTAACTGTCCCTCCCATATGTAGGACGACCTATGCTCGCCCTATAGCAACAATAGTTCTAGCGTGGTAGGTCTGGGATGTAAAGGCGGAACCTCCATGTTGGATACTGTAAATTGAACAATATTAATTATATTATTTTATTTTAATATGTTAGTTTAATTATTTTACATGTTAGTTTTATTATTTTATATGTTTGTTTGTTACTCACCTATTTTTGACTATAATAAAATTAAATAATTAATTTTTATAATTATACAAGATTTAATTATTAAATATTCACATATGGGTTCCAGGCTCGATATTTGAGGCTCAGTAACACCAAGGTATCCTGAATTCTTGTGTTCATGATGAGAAAATTTTTCCGATTTATCACTCAATAGGTCTGTTATTTTAAATGTTAGTTTATTATTTATATGTTAGTTTAATATTGTATATGTTCGTTTTATTAATTTATATGTTAGTTTTATTATTTTATATGTTAGTTTAATATTATATATTTTTGTTTATGACTCACTTATTTTTGACTATAATAAAATTAAATAACTAATTTTCATAACTATACAGAATTTAATTATTAAATATTCATATAACAATACTTAGTCCGAAAAATATTGTTGTTTTCTCATGTTATTTTCTTACGATCGTTGACTAGAATTGGACAAAGTTTGTGTTTGAACTATCAGATTTTTTGATGTATTTTTGGGTATAAGAGATACTTAAATGATTAATTTCAATAACTAAAAGATACTACGCTAAAGGGAACTACATTTTACTATGCTAAAAGGCACTACATTACAAATACAAGCACTATATTAGGCCATAAGATACCACTACAGGGAAATAAACTAATAATTTATCTATTTTACTAGTCTTTTAGCAAATAAATAATCTAAAGCGGATAACAACAATAAATTAATTTAATAAAAAAATAATCATGAAAATACATATACCACAGTAAAAAGTAACTAATTAATATTTTTTAAACAACTAATAACAATTTCTCTATTTTTACTAATTTTTTTAGCACACTAATACTATAGTCCGGATAAAAAATAACAAATTAGTTAAATCACAAAACAATCACAAAATAACATAGAGCACATTAAAAACAACTAATATGCATTTTTTATACGAGTTTTAACAAAAACTAAGTCGGAATACCTCGATTTAAGGTTTTTGAAAAATTAAAGATTTGATGATTTGGAGCTGAAACGAGCAACCCACTACGAGATAACGCCTTAGCTAGGATGTGAAACTGAGAATCTATACTTTTTGTGGGAACGGTGGGCTCCACTCAGGCTCCACTCGAGCTTTTTTTTGTTGACAATGGGAGACCACTGTTTTATTTTTTGTTTTAGGGGAGGGGGAGTTTCTGGTTTGGTGGGGAAGGGAAGGGGACGGATTTTTATGTGGGTATAGCGTCTAGCGTCTTAATAAAATGCGCTATACCTTCCCGCTCTTTCAGGTTCAATTATAACGCCTTTTTTTTCAGGTTCAACTATAGCACCTTTTAAAAGTGCGCTATACTTTACTGGGCAAACGGCCGTTAAGGTATAACGCCCTTTAAAAGGGCGTTATTTATAAAATGGTCACCAAATATTTTTTTATACACATTATGGTTCTTTGAATTCAAAAGAACCACATTTTGGTTCCGGACTTAGAGTTACAACACTTTTTAAACCTTATTCAACTATCTATATATGGTACTCCTATTAGGCTATTACAGTTCAAATCAAACTGGTTGTACAAATGATACATCCGTCCTTGACAAATATATATTTATAATTCAATATTTATTGTCGCGAAAGAGAATAAAATATTATACGCTGATTTAAAAATCTTGGATATGCATCATTTCACTTAGAAACTTAAATGTGTACATTCACATATCTTCAAGTATAGCTATCTACCCAAACAATACCATTGAGAGTGCAAAAAGCTGGTTAACCACCACCCCACTTTGTGCACAAATAATCACTGGGATTGAATAAATACATTAATGATATCAAGTCAATTATATTACTACTATTTTAAGAATGGTAGTCCCTCAATCCATTATAACTTGCACGTGGAAGCCTGTCAAAGGATACACAGTAGTACAACACAACTGGAAAAAAAAATGTGCATGAATGTTATGAATTATGCTATTCTTTCACAATTTTCCAAAAGTTCGAAATTAATTGTATTTGCAAGATGGCCGGAAGGCGTGGTTATATCGATTCTTCAAAAAGTATTAATGGTGGAATATATATAATATTTTCGTTTAGACAATATTGCATTTTGTTGAAAAAGATACAAAATTTGTATTTAAAAAAGACTGCTTACTTTTTAACATTATAAAGATTTTATAACTTTGAAATAAACTATTTAAATCTTTATATATTAGTAAATAAATTTTCTTACAATAGAAGATAAGAATACTTACAATAAACTATTTAAATCTTTGAAGTTAAAAGTTTAAATCTTGTAAAAATACTTATTCAAGAACTTGTTGGAGTATTAGATAAGAACAATATCGTAGATCATAAAGTAAACACATCACAAAATTCAGAAGTATTAAATAAACGGAAAAGGTCATAAATGCCCTTAACCGATTAGAAATGGCTCAAAAATGGCCCTCATCCATTTTTTGGCCCCAAAATGCCATTAATGTTTTATTTAGTATAAAAAGTACCCCTTGAACTAACAATATAAGGCTTTTTGCAAATCCACATGGCACTATTTGATTGGTCAACATTAAGCAACTTTAGCTTTTGTCATTAAAGTGAGTATCAAGATCTATATTTTAACACCAAAAACTATAGTTTTTCGGTTGCTAAAATGCAGGTAGTTAACTTTAAAATAGCAACTTTAGAAATGTTAAAATATACTAGAATTTTAGCCCAAATGGAACCAATTTTAACATCATGAAAGAACCAAACATTAACTGAAAACAGTAACACCAACTTAAAAAATGGAACCAATTTTTAGGTAAAGAAAGCATACAACCATGTCAATTAATACTTACACCAGAAGAACAATTTTTTTTTACACAGCAAAAAATGGAATTGTGATAAAAGAAAAGAAAATTTTAAGTAACTTGAAGAGAAAAGAAAGAGTTGAAGAACCCTATTAGAATATGTGAGTTGGGTCTAATTATTTTTTTCTTAATGTTGATCAATCAAAGAGTGCCACATGGATTTGCAAAAGGCTCCACAGTCAAATGTTAGCTCAAGGGGCACTTTTGATACTAAAGAAAATATTAATGATATTTTTGGGCCAAAAGATGGATGAGGGGCATTTTTGATCCATTTCTAATAGGTTAAGGGCATTTATGACCCTTTTCCGTTAAATAAAAGTAATGTACATAAAGTACATGTGGGTTGTGATTGGCCTTTGGAAGGTGTCTACTGTCTACGTTCAAGAAGTACATCTGGCGTATTAGGAGAAAGGTTGTATTGCATGAACATTTATGGGTCGTTTGGTTCATGTGATAAGATGGGATAATATGGTATAGAATTTGGGATTAAATTTATCCTATGATTGGTTTGTGATATTAATTAAACCCGGTATAAAATTATACCACAAATTGGGATTAAATTATCCCATATCCTAGGTGGGATAACTAATATCAAGATTAGTTATCCTGGGATAAAGTTATGAAATGACCGGATTATCCTTCTTTCCTTTTCACTGCAACCTTTCTTGTAACGACCCGGCCGGTCGTTTTGAGAGTTATAGCCTCGATACCCTATTAATTGCTTCTCCTATATCTATTTCTGCTATTGTAACTTGTCGTGAGGTTTCGTTTTGATTTTTGGAGTGTTTTGGGACACTTAGTCCCTAAATAGAGGTTTAAGCCTTAGGATTTGGACCGTAGTCGGAACTGTGTGAAGACGACTCCGGAATGGAGTTCCGTCGATTTCGTTAGCTCCGTTAGGTAATTTTGGACTTAGGAGCATGTCCGAATAGTGTTTTGAAGGTCTATAGCTCATTTAGGCTTGAAATGGCGAAAGTCGAAGTTTTAGAGATTCGGATCGGTAGTGGAATTTTGATACCGGGGTCGGATTTCGATTTCGGAAGTTGGAATAGGCCCATAGGGGTAGAATATGACCTGTGTGTAAAATTTGGGGTCAATCGGACGTGGTTTGATAGGTTTCAATATCGGTTGTCGAATTTGAATGTTTCAAGTTCTTTAAGTTTGAATCGGAGGACGATTCATGATTTTAGCGTTGTTTGAGGTGGATTAAAGGCTCGACTAAGTTCGTATGGTGTTTGGGATTGGTTGGTATGTTTGGTTGAGGTCTCAGGGGCCTCGGGTGTGTTTCGGATGCTCAACGGGCCATTTTGGACTTAAGGAAGATAGCAGATTTTTTGGTGTTTTGTTGTAGACTTTTTCTTCATCGCGTTCGCGAGGGAGGTCTCACGATCGCGTAAGGCAATCTGGAAGGCCAGCTAAAGTTGTTCTTCTTGTTCGCGAATTCGAGGACGCAATCGTGTTGGTTGGTCAGATTGTGCATCGCGAACGCGTGGGCTAGGCCGTGTTCGCGAAGAAGAAGTAAAGCAGCAGTGGAATTTAAGTGTTATTCTTCGCGAACGCGTGGGGTTGTTCGCGTTCGCGTAAGCATGAGGGCTAGTGAACCGCGTTCGCGTGGAGATTTTCGCGTTCACGTAGGGTTAAATCTTGGGGCAGTGAAGTTGTTCTTCGCGATCGCGAGGCTATTTTTGCGATCGCGATTAAGAAATTTCTGGGGAGATTTAAAGGTTCAAATCGAGGGTTTATGTCATTTTTCACCATTTGGACTTGAGAGCTCGAAATTAGGCGATTTTTGGAGGGATTTTCACGTGGGTGTTTGGGGTAAGTGATTCTTACCTAGTTTTGGTTAATTTTTATTATTAAATTAGTGATTTGGGTTGGAAAATTGGGAAAAATTTGAGAAAAGTTCTTAGGCCGAATTTTGGGATTTTGATCGAGATTTTGGTATCGGATTTGAGAAATTTTGGTACGAGTGAACTCATGAGTGAATGGGTGTTCATATTTTGTGACTTTTATCCGATTCCAAGACATAGGCCAGAGGAGACTTTTTGGGGCGATTTTCTAATTTCTTGCCTTAGCTTTGATTTCATTAATTAGATTAATTTCTTATAGTTGTATTTATGGTATGTCATTGATTTTGGCTAGATTTGGGCCATTAAGAGTCGAATTTTCGTGGAAAGAGCATTGTCACAGATTGATTGAGCTTAGTTTGAGGTAAGTGGCTTGCCTAACCTTGCGTGGGGGAAATCCCCTTAGGATTTGGTGTTGTTATGATATGTGAGCGCCGTGTACGCGAGGTGACGAGTGCGTACACGGGCTATTGTAGAAAAAACTTGATTTTTACCGAGTAATAGCCTGTTTTCACCTTAGCTGAGTATACTAGCATGTGTAGTTATCCTGGTAGCCTAGAATAGCATGTCTACGTATACTAATTGCCTATTTGAACTCTTTGCAGCATGTTTAGAAGAATCCTACTTTTTTCTTGACTTGTACTTAGTCTAAATTATAGGTTTCGTGCTGTAACTGTTATATTTATTCGTTTGAGCTGCGTATTTACTTTGGGACTACGGGACGGTATCCCGGGAGATCCCCTGCATATTTACCTTTGAGACTACGAGGTGGTTCCTCGGGAGTTCTCCCTGCACATTTACTTTTGAGACTACGAGGCGGTTCCTCGGGAATTCTCCCTGCATATTTACTTTGAGACTACGAGGCGGTACTTCGGGAGATCTCCTTGCACCTTTATTTTTGGGACTACGAGACAGTATCTCGGGAGATCCTCTACTGTTTATCCTTGTGTTCTGCGTGCTACTTTGCTATGTACTCTTTGTTTAAATTCCAGTCTCTTATTATATTTTTATACTCTCCTGCTTATTTATTATATACCAGTATGGCCCTAACCTGACCTCATCACTACTCGGCCGAGGTTAGGCTTGGCACTTACTGGGTACCGTTGTAGTGTACTCACGCCCTTTCCTGCACATGTTTTTCGTGTGCAGATCCAGGTTCCTTTTACCAGCCTCGTATTTAGTTGCAGTCGATGTTGTTTTCGAGAACTTCAAAGTACATCTGCCCGCGCCCGCAGATCCTCGGAGTCCCCCTCTATCCCCCTATGTTGATTTTTCTCTTATTTCTATAGACACTGATGTATAGAACTGTTAGAACTTCGTAGAACCTTGTGACTTACGGTGTTCCGGGTCTTGGGAGTGTTTTGTATATTTCGAGAGTTGATTATTGTACATGCCGAACGGCATGTCAATTGCTTATTAAAAATATTTGTTACTGTTAGTTGTTAATTTTCATGTTTTTTATTTTTTTTCCGCAAGTGATAGGCTTACCTAGTCGTAGAGACTAGGTGCCGTCACGACGATTCACGGAGGGAGAGTTTGGGTCGTGACATTTCTAAGGCTTAATCAGATTCTGCATTTTTTGAGGACTTGATTTCATGTGCACAGCTAGTGTTGAGGCTTCTCCTTGTTGTTCTAATATGCACAATTATCATTCGCATTTGTATGGATTCTCTATTTCTACAATAATGTACGAATAATAATACCAGACCACTACTCGTCACTACATTTTGACCGGAGATTGTAATCTTTATTCCATTTCCCATCTCAAACAGAAATGGCCAAGAACAACTAGAAGAAAAGGAATTTGTATAACTACCTCCACTATAGTTTACATGTGTGTAGTGAACAATTTTTTAAGCCACAAGAACATCCAAGGTTAAAATTGAAAATAAAATTTATCCAGCTTTAAAACAAATACATGTTTTAAATTATATATTGCATATCCCATTTTTTATCTAATGTACCAAACGAAATATATAACACTAAATAATTCCGGAATTATTAATCCAGGTATTATAATCTCCGGATAACCTTGTCCACGAACCAAATGACCCATTATATTGGACAACTACCTCTCAATATTTGAAACTTCAGGGTCCCCAGGGAGAGCATCGAAATTAACCCAGAGATTGGCTTCTCCATAAATATCAAGAAATGTTATTGTTAGTGACGGTAGAGTAGCCTAACTCTGGAAAATGAAGAGAAAATAAAACATATCGTAAAAGTGAACCTAATATTAAAATCATCGACAACCAGATATTTTCTCGCTTATATTAAGACAATTGTTGACACTAGCAGTTTAATTTGGACTTTTTTGGATTGGAATAACCTTTATAAATTGACTTTGGTGAGAATGAATCTATACACTGGTTCCTACTCTCTTAGTCAGGCATATTAACCCAAAGAAAAAGATAATTTCTTTTGCAAATAAGTACCTTTTTAAGTTTAGATTGCAAACAAAAGCTTTCCTTATACCACACAGGAAAAATCTGTAAAACAAAATTAATTGAAAAGGAAAACATTAAAAAGGACGAAGTGATTTTCCTAATTGCAAATTGTAAGTGACTATGCTATCCTATTTTCTCACACTTTATTCTCAAGCTATCATTCTCACATTACGTGCTGAAAAAAAAAATATTATTGTTACTTCAGTCGTTTTGAGATTTGATATTTGTGAAACCTTAATTTTGCTTATGCACGACGTAGACATGATTGAGCTGCATTCTTGCAAAAATATTCTACCTTTTGAATCTAATAATGTAAAGCCGCCCGAAAAGATTAAAAAAATATCGATAGGAAATCTCGAATATATTAATTAGTCCATCACTGTGTCAAATTCAGCTATCCATGAAGCTCTGCCATGGAGTTTGAGCTGAATGAAAGATGACCTATTGAACTGAGTAAGTCGGCAGAGCAGAGAATGGAAATAGAGAGAATATTCCAGAAGATTCAGTTGAATTCTTATCCGTCTCTCCGGCCCCGTTTCGGTGCACTATTGGAGAGCTCACTTAGTCCATCACTATGTCAAATTCAGCTATCCATGAAACTCTGCCATGGAGTTTGAGTTGAATGAAAGATGACCTATTGAACTGAGTAAGTCGGCAGAGCAGAGAATGGAAATGGAGAGAATATTCCAAAAGATTCAGTTGAATTCTTATCCAGTTGTACATGTATATGTAGAAATAAAAAATAAAACTAACTCTACTACTAAGTTGTAGTTAACTAACTCTACTACTAACCATAGTAAACTTAAGTTACAACTAACTAACTGTCATGACTATTGCTTGGCTCATTACTCCCCCTCAAGCTGGAGGGTAAAAACAAATTCTCTACTCCCAGCTTGCTCAATAGATGATAGTGTGGTGTCTTCCCAAGGCCTTTGGTAAGTAAGTCTGCAAGTTGATCTTTAGTACTAACATGATGAGTTTCAATAAGACCCTGCTGCAACTTCTCCCGTACAAAATGACAATCGATGTCTATGTATTTGGTCATCTCGTAAAATATTGGATTGCCAGCTATCTAGAGAGTTGCTTTGCTGTCACAAAAGAGGTCTTTGGGCAATGTCACATTGATGCCTAGTTCCTTGAACAGTCCCATGAGCCATGATAGTTCAGCCACTGTTGAAGCCATGCTTCTAAACTCTGCCTCTACTGAACTTTTTGACATTGTGCTTTGTTTTTTGGATTTCCAAGAAATAAGTGATTGCATGTACTTCAGAATGTACCCTGTGACTGATTTTCTGGACTGTGGGCAGGCTTCCCAGTCGGAGTCACAGTAAGAAACCAAAGTGTGAGCTTGTCTAGAGGACATCAATAACCCCAAACCTGGAGCATTCTTCACATATCTGATCACTCTTAAGGTTGCATTCATGTGTGACCTTTTAGGTTTGTGCATGAATTGGCTCAGAACCTGAACCACATAGGCTATATCATGTCTGGTCATGGTAAGGTAGAGCAACTTTCCTACCAGTCTTTGGTAAGGTTCAACATCTTCCAGTATAGTGTCATCATCATCCTTGGTCTTCGTAGCTTCATCAAATTCCACTAATGTGAGCTTCTGATGGACTTATAGTGGTGTCGACACTGGTTTTCCTCCCCCTAGCCCTGAATCAGAGATCAAATCAATGGCATATTTCCGCTGATTCATTAGAATACCAGCCTTACTTCTGTAAAATTCTATGCCTAAGAAGAATCTGAGCTCCAGGTTCCACTGCCTAGATGCTTGCTTGAGGCCATAAAGTGACTTTCTCAATTTGCACACCTTGGCTCTAGACTCCCCCATGGCGCCAAAACCTTGAGGAAGATGCATATATACCTCTTCAAAGAGATCATCCTGTAAGAAGGCATTGTGCACATCCATCTGATAGATGTACCAATGCTCTGAAGCAGCTGCAGCTATGACTGACCTGACGGTCACCATTTTAGCTACAGGAGAAAAGGTCTCCTTATAGTCTAAACCTTCCTTTTGGCTGAAGCCTTTGGCTACAAGCCTAGCCTTGAACCTTTCCACCTCCCCATTGGCTTTGTATTTGACTTTGTATACCCATTTGCATCCTGTAGGAGTTTTACCTTTAGGTAGATCAACTATATCCCAAGTTGTCTTCCAAAGCTTGAATTTCATATTGTATAGCAATGACCTATCTTGCATCTTTGGATGCCTCAAAGTAATATTTGGGATCAACAATGACTGATTGTGCAGTGGGACACTTTAAATATAAGGGAGATAAACCATCATAACTCAAATAATTGGACATAGGATATGCAAGATCTTGTCACATAATCTTGCATTCATCTGGGAGGACCAGTTGTACTTTGGGACTTTCTGACTGCAATGGGTTGAGCATCCTCTACATGTGAGGAAGATTGAGGAGTGTCAACATTGTATGATGCAGGAATATCAAATTGTGCCTCAGGACTCATTGGTGAATCAACATCACTAAATGCAAAGTTATTGGTAGATGTAGGTGGACCCTCCTGAACAACATCAAGAACATGTGAGGGTAAATGCTCACTTGTTAACTCAAGAACTGGGAGTAAGGGATTAGGTAGCATCTTCATTTGTTTCAAAGGAAATACATGCTCCTTAAACACCACATCTCTACCGATTAAAAACTGGTTGGACTACAAGTCATACAATTTATAACCCCCTTTTGTTGGTAAGTATCCCATAAACACTGTTGGCAATGACCTAGCAGAGAACTTGTCTTGTTTCCTTACATTTACAGCATAACATAAATACCCAAAGACCCTAAGGTGATCTAATAATGGTGCAATATTAAAGAACATTTCATAAAGAGACTTTCCTTTCAAGGTTGTAGAAGGCAATCTGTTAATTATGTGTACTATTGTAAGAACACACTCACCCCAGAAGTTTAGGCGTGCTGCAGCTTGAAATCTCAAAGCCCTAGTTGTTTCAAGGATGTATCTATATCTTCTTTCCACTATGCCATTCTGCTGCGGAGTATAAACACATGTGGTTTGACGTATAATTTCTAATGTCTCAACTAACTGCTTCATATTTAAATTAACAAATTCAGAGCCATTATATGTTCTCAAGATCTTAACAGAACAATCAAACTGAGTACTGATCATAGAGAACAATCTTTTCATTAACCAACAAGTCTCATCTTTAGCATTCATCAAGAAGAGCCAAGTGATTCTAGAGAAATCATTCACAACTATAAGAAAAAACCTTTTGCTATCATAAGTGGGTACTCTGAATGGTCCCCATACATTAGCATGCAAAAGATCTAATGGAGCCTTTGCTCTACTAGTACTAACTGGAAATGGCAACCGAGTCTGCCTAGCTAATGGACAAACATGACACATTACACAATCACTGTTTCTGTTACTAATGTGGAGATTCTTGAATTTATCAATCCTCTTAAGTGCCTCCATAGGTAGGTGGCCAAGTCTCTGGTGCCATGTCCCCAGCTTTGTTGAATCTCGACTAACTGACATAGAAGTAGGCATGATTGTGGTATGTACAGTTGGTGTAGAAAGCTTCCTCCTGCGTATGCAATATTTGAGTATGCACAATCCATTTGTTTCACTACCAATCCCCAACGCCTTCCCAGTATAGAGATCCTGAAACACACACATATCAGGAAAGAAAGCTACCAAACACTGCAACTCTTTTATCAATTTTGAAAGTGACAGTAGGTTATACTTAAAATTTGGAACATGAAGAACATCATTAATCTTCTAGTCTTGAATATACTAGTTGATCCACTATGTGTAATTGCAGCCACATCTCCATTTGGCAAATAAACTGAATTATCCTTTAGGAATGAGGTCAGACTATCTAATGTTTCTAGCTTTGAAACCATATTATTAGAGGCACCACTATCTACAATCCAAACATCTTGATCCAAGTTAGACATTAGGGACATTATAATACTTGAATCCATTCCTGTTGCATTAGCTGCTATTTCAGTTTTCTTGCCTTTAAGCAGTTGTAAAATTTGTTGATATTGTTCTTGAGTAAATGTGCGAGCCATAAGAGTGGAACCAATTGTGGTTGTTGGAACATCTTCAGCCTCAAAGTTAACTGTTGCCTGTGAGTTGTACTTCTTCCTAAATTTTTTATCTTTTTTATATCCTACTACCCTGTAGCAAGTTTCTTTAGTGTGGCCTTTCATGTGGCAGACATCACACTGAAGATTGTAATTTTTCTTTGGCCTCTGCTGATTCCCAAATCTAGTTATCATCAGTGCCGCCATTTCGCCCCATCAATAGTGGTAAAGGTGTTGGACATAGTCCTTTGACACTCACGTTCCATTAACATAGAGTAGGCTTTGTTCATAGATGGAACATGAACCATCATCAAGAGTTGGCTACGTGCTTGTTCATAGGACTCATTTAGCTCCATTAAAAATTGTATAAGTTTCTGAAGCTCCATGAATTGAATAAATTCATGAGATTTCGCACAATCACATCCCAGAATTAGGGCCAAACTGTCAATCTCTGCCCAAAGCAGCTTCAATTTTGAGAAATAAGCTGAGATCGAGCTGGTACCCTTACTTGCAGTGGCAATTTCTTTATGAATTTGAAATATTCTAGAACAATTGACTTTGTCAAGCCTCTCCTTCAAGTCATTCGAAATTGCACTGGCATTCGAGGAATAGACTATTCCACTGAGTAAATCTGGTGAAACACAATTCATTAACCACGATAATACGATCGCATTGCATCGCTCCCAGAGATCAACGAGGTTCGTGCCGTAATTCTCCCTTTTACATGTGCCGTCGATGAACCCTAGCTTACTTCGGCCTAGGATGGCAATTTTCATCACCTGGCTCCAAACGGAGTAATTTTCCGGTCCTCGTAGTTGTAAGAAAATAAAAATTGCACCTGAATTATCATTCGAATTCAGGAACAGAGGATGATTATGGCTCAGCTTCTCCGGTTCGGTATTATCTATTGTCACCATTGATGAGTCCAACGAATGAGCTTGTAAAGAAGTATTTGAGAAGAAGAAGACCACACTAATAGTCGTGTGGCTCTGATACCATGTCAAATTCAGCTATCCATAAAGCTCTGCCATGGAGTTTGAGCTGAATAAAAGATGACCTATTGAACTGAGTAAGTGCAGAGCAGAGAATGAAAATAGAGAGAATATTCTAAAAGATTCAATTGAATTCTTATCCAGTTGTACATGTATATGTAGAAATGAAAAATAAAATTAACTCTACTATTAAGCTGTAGTTAACTAACTCTACTACTAACCATAGTAAACTTAAGTTACAACCAACTAACTATCATGACTATTGCTTGGCTCATTACACTGATGATATAAATATCAGCAACCGGATTATATTTGTACCAAAAAGAACCCATTACAATATACACTACCAGAAAATCCCTTTTTTCCGACTACAAATTCCAACTATAAAATGCCAGTCGCAATTTTTTGACTACTATAGTCGGAAACCTCATATTTATTTTTTAATTTATTTTTAAGAATTATTCCGACTATGTTTTCGACTAATATAATCGTAAAGTTTCGCGGAAAATTCCGCCGAGAATTTTCATCAGATAGTAAAAGTCAAACTACTTTTGACCAAATGGTCCTGACAGTTGTAGTCGGAATGTTTTTTATAAAAAAAACTAAATAATAGTATATAGTTTACGACTACAGTAGTCGGAAGTTTGGCAGACCGTACTTAGCGACTATAGTAGTTGGAAAAGTTATGTTATTTTTTGCCTAACCCCTTATTTTTCTAATTCTTTTTTCCCACTCTCTTACTCTGTATCTCTCTCTATACTCTCTCCTCGCCTCTCTCAAGTACGTTCTCAACGGCACCAGCAAAATCCGCGACAGAGTCTTCATCAAGTATGCTCTCTCTCTATTTCTCTCTCCATCTAATCTTTAGCCAAGACTAGGGTTTCATTTTTAGTGTGCAAAATCAACGGCACCACTATGGTTAATGTTAAGATTTTATTTACACCTTAGAGGCATAAATGTTGTTGTAAATGATTATGCCCTGAATATTACTTGTAATACAAATTACATTTACATATTTCTTCAATTTTACAGATCTCTCTGTTGGTTTTCTCCCTTCAAATAGTGGAATGTAGGAGGGCCCTCAATGTTTCCAGAGTTCTGGTAGTGCAACTATGTTTTGATGCTTTATTTAATCGTGCTTATTGAAAATACCAGTTTTGACCGAGCTTTTGCTTTCTTATATCTATTGTCTAATTACTTGGTTGGATAATGCAAATAGAGAATCTACAGTAAGAGCACTGTAATGTAAATAGAAAATATCAGTTGTGACCGAGCTTTTTTTAGACTGTTCTTGTTCCATTTTTAAACAAATGTACATAGGAATTTATGTTGTACTTTCATATTGTTTTGGTATTACTTGCTTGGAGTTCAAGCTTTTTTTCCTTTTTTTTTTGTTGTGTGTATATTTTTTTAAGTCTTTCTATGTTCATTTGGATGTTTGAAAAAAGGAAACAGCTTCTTGCTTCTTCTTTTTTGTCCTACAAAAACTGTTTTGTCCTCTCTTCCCTATACACAGACACACACACACTCTATCTCTATATGTATGGATTTATGTGTGTATATATATGTTTTTTGTGTGCGCGCGCGGTGTGTGTGTGTGTGTGTTCAATTTGAGTGCTGAAAGCACATGTTAATTTGTCTGCAGCTACTTAGTGTCAAAAGCTTAGGAGATGTTAAATTTGAGTGACATGGAACTTACAATGGTAGTTGGAATGAACTAATTTTAGAACTACAAAAATAAGAGTAAACTTATATTGAGATGGAATCTCAATCTTGTTGAACTATATGGGAGTTCACTCAATTGACTAAAAGCTTTAAATATTTAATGAGTAAGGTGCAATATTGCAGAGTTGTACTTCTTTTTCAAGGATAAGATTAAAATAAAATGTTAAGAATTTGGTGAATTATGTCGAGGCAGAGAGACAAGAACAATAAAAGGTATTATCTTTGTGTTTCTATTGGTACTCTTTTCTTTCATGTAAAATGCATTGTTGTAGTTTGGTTTAGATGCTGATACTTAATATACCTCAAGAATATATACCCCTTTTGTCTTTGTGATTGATATTATTTACTTAAGTGTGTGCGGGAGAAACGATATGACAATGAAATAAAAGATGTCGAGAAGGAGAAGAAAGCAAAAAAAAGGATTGCAGATTCATTGTTTGAAGGTCGAGAAAAGAGGAAGAAGCTTGATTGGATAAGAGAAGATGTGTGGATAATTTTTTTAGCAATATGGGATAGTGATGCATTTAAGAAGAAGAGTGAACGAGCAAAGGCAGCCCGAGCCTCTCAAAAGGGTGGCTCGTTGCACTCCGGGGGATCTATGAGTTTTGTTGCGCATCGACGGAGATTGGTAATTTTCACCTTTATTTTCTTTGGTTTTGTTTGAACACTATTGAACTTTTTCTAAATTATATATCCTATTAATTTTGCAGGAAAAGTTAAAAGGGGGACCAGTATCTCATGGTGAGACACATAAGAAAATGAAGAAAGATAGTTTAAGAGAAGGATGGGTTGAGTCACGTGTATCAGAACAATATATAAGATCATAACTTTAAAACTATTTTCATTTTACTTTGATATTAATTTATTTATATAATCCTTATTACTTTTATTTCAGGATAGATATCATAGAAGTTTGGATGAATGGTGTCAGACGCAGCCTGCTTCTGATGATGGTACCCCAATCCAACCATCACCCGATGATATGACTTCAATATGGGCATATGTGGCAGGTGGTGTATCCAAAGGAATAATTTACGTGCTTGGAGTACAACGACCTTCCTCTTTTCGTCCATCGCCATTATTTTCGGATGCTCCTACTGCGCAAAATCAGGAAGAAATGGAAGCAATGCGAAAGCAAATTGAGTTGCTATCGAAACGGTGTGAAACAACCGAAACTCACATTGCTAGAGTGGATAAATACATGAAAAGGCACATGCCCCACTCTTATGATGATGAAGAGACTGAATCTGACGTGTAGTAGTGGTTTATGGTTGATTACTATTCTTGAATGTTTAGATTTTATATTTAAATTTTATGGTAGATTTGGATGATGTGGTATATATGTTTAGACTTTATTATGTTAGTGTTGATGTGTATTAGCTACTTAGACTTGATATTGAATATTTAGACTTTAACTAATGTTTTGGTTTGATATTATGGGATTTGAATATTTGTATGTTAAAGTTGGAATTGGTTGCTTGGATTATTAGATTGTTTAGTTGGAACTGGTTGATTGAGTTGGTTGTTTAGTTGGAATTGATTGGTTGAATTGGTTGTTTATGTATTGGTCATTTGACAGGTGGTGTGCTAATAAAATGCGTATTCTGCCAAAAATTAATTTTTCGACTACTGTAGTCGAAAATGTGCCCAGAATAATGAATTTTCGATTACAGTAGTCAGAAAATGTGCCAAGAATAATGCATTTTACGAATACGGTAGTCAGAAAATTACAGAAACTTTTCAGAAAATTCAACATTCCGATTACTATGGTCGAAAAATAAAATAAAAATAACTAATAAATAATTATTATTTATATAATATTCCGGCTACAGTAGTCGAAAATATTTTTAAAATAAATAATAATTTTCTCCCTTTTCGAATTTTTGGCGGAAAAACTTTTCCGACTAGTCTAAATCAGTCTGAAAATAGTCGAAATAGGTACCTTTCCGACTACTTTTCGATTATTTTGATAGTCAAAAAATAGCGAATTTCTAGTAGTGATACTCGATTAGTCTCACAATAGCTAGGAACAATTGGAGAAAGAAAAGATGGAGTTACTGAATCATAAAGGCGTCAATGTGGTACCACCTATAGGGGTGTCATAACATGATCTGACCAACCCACCCTAATTTTGGTGGATTAATGACCAATCTATTTATTAACTCATCTCAGTTTGACCCGCTCAGATTCTCTCCAACCCGTCCATTCTAACCACCATGACGCGAGAAAATATTATTAGCAAGAAATATCAAAGAGCTACCACATCCACGGGTGGAGCCAGGGTGGCGGAAGGGAGTTCATACGAAACCCCTTCACATAAAATTACATTGTGTATATTAGGTTAAAGGTTTATTTATATATTTAAATTAGTTGTTGAATCACTTTGATCTTTTTATATATTTGCTTCTTTTTTTTTTGAATCCGCTTGATGAAAATTCTATTTTCGCCTCTCACCACATCTACGACATCATACTATCTTTGGTCCATATTATCTATCTTTTAAGTTCTTGCATTTGCCCTTGTCTCTCTTATAAACATCTCATTTAATTAATACTCTACTAACTGAAATAATTTGGATGGAAAAAAGGCAATAAATGACATCTTTTTTGCTTAAAAAGAAAATTAAGCTAACTCAGTTTGCCTAAACGACTAAATTGCGGGGCTCATATTAAAGAAAAACAAAGAAGAAAATGGGAGGTGCCTAACTTTGTTGACAACTTTGTTGAAGAAAATGGGAGGTGCCTAACTTTATTGAAGAAAATGGGAGGTGCCTAACTTTGTTGAAAAATTAAAGGACTAAATCAATAACAAGACATCTTTTTTGTAGTAGTTGAATGACATCTCTTACTATAAATAGAGGCCTCCATTCTTCATTTCAATCACACCAAAATAAGAGAGAAGCAATAGAAGTTAGAGAGAGTAATCCACAGATTGTAGTCTATGAGATAAATAGTGAGAGTGAGTAATATTGTAGTGAAGTGTTTTAAATAAAAAGTGTTATTTCTTTCAAGATTGTAGTAGTCTCTTGACACTACTAAGTTGTAATATTATAGTAGTTATATTGCTCCGCTCGGGTATTGTATTTTACCCATTAAAAGAATTGGTGTCGTTGTTACTCTCTTATGTTATTATTATTTATCGTGGATATTATTCCTGGGCGGAATTATTATTTTTCCCAACAACGTGGTATCAGAGCCATGGCAAATAATGGTACGCTATCTTTTCAGTACCCCCGTCTCACAAAAGATAATTATGAGAAATGGTGTCTACGTATGAAAGTCATTCTTAGCTCTCAGGATGTGTGGGAACTCGTAGATAGAGGGTATGCAAAACTCGATAATGAGGAAGCTCTGCCTCAAAATGAAAAAGATGTCTTGGCAAAGACTAGGAAGAATGATCAACAAGCCCTCACACTCATCCATCAATGTCTGGATGATGCTATGTTCGAGAAGGTGACAGATACTACCACCTCAAAGGAAGCTTGAGAGATTTTACAAAATTCCCTTCAAGGAGTTGACAAGGAGAGAAAGGTAAAACTTCAAACTCTAAGGGCTGATTTTGAAGTTTTAAAAATGAAAGAATCCGAATGCATTTCAGATTATTGTTTAAAAGTGAAGGCTGTTGTAAATCAATTAAGAAGATATGTAGAGGACATAAAAGATGTCTGTGAGGTAGAAAAGATCCTTCGCACTTTAACACATAAATTTGATTTTGTGGTGTATGTTATTGAGGAGTCTAAAGATTTAGACTCTATGATGGTAGAGCAATTGGAGGGTTCTTTACAGGACCATGAAGAAAAGATCAAGAGGAGACAAGAAGTGCCATTGGAGCAACTTCTTCAAACTCAGGCATCATTCAAAGATTATGGAGGTGAAAAGAGCTATCGAGAGAATGGACTGGGACGAGGTCATGGCAGTCATGGAAGAGGAAGAAGCAACGCTAACAACTTCAACAATGAAGTTAAAATCTACCAGACATTCAGAGATCGTGGTCGTGGACATAGAGGAGGAAGAAGATGTGGCTACCACCAAGAAAATAATGGACAAAGGTATGACAAATCAAAAATTGAGTGTTATAATTATCATAAATTTGGCCATTACTCTTGGAAATGTCGTAGTAATATTGAGGAAAAAGCTAACCTTGTTGACGACAAGAAAGAAGAAGTTGAGTCAACGTTATTGATAACACTCAAGGAAGAAGACAAGAATGATTGTAGCTCATGGTATTTGGACAATGGAGCAAGAAATCATATGTGTGGATGCAAAGATAAGTTTGTGGAGATCAATAAAACGGTGAGAGGTAATGTGTCCTTTGGAGATACCTCAAAGATTCAAATTGAAGGGATAGGTACGATTCTGATCTCTTGTAAAGATGATAATCACAAGTTAATTCAAGATGTTTATTATGTCCCAAAATTAAAAAGTAATATTTTGAGTTTGGGCCAACTTCTTAAAAAGGAATATGACATCCACATGAAAAATATGCATCTTTGGCTTAGAGATTCAAGTGGAATTCTAATTGCTAAAGTGCATATGGCTAAGAATAGATTATTCTCTCTGAATCTTAAGACAATTGATGCAAAGTATTTGAAGGCTAATGTGCAAGATGAATCATGGTGTTGGCACATGCGATTTGGGCACTTAAATTTTGAAGCGCTCAAATCAATTGGAGAAAAGAACATGGTGCATGGGATACCATCAATAAGCTATCCCAATCAATTGTGTGAAGCTTGTCTTATTGGAAAATATGCAAGGAGGAGTTTTCCAAAGGAGGTCATGTCAAGATCAACCAAGCCGCTTCAGCTTGTTCACACTGATGTGTGTGGACCAATCAATCCACCTTACTTTGATAAAAGTAAATACTTTCTACTTTTCATTGATGACTTTAATAGAAAGACTTGGGTTTATTTCTTGAACAAAAAATCTGAAGCTTTTGCTACTTTTAAAAATTTCAAAGTACTTGTAGAAAAAGAAAGTGGCTATAAAATAAAAGCTTTAAGGTCAGATAGAGGAGGCGAATTCACTTCAAAAGAATTTAATGACTTTTGTAAATCTCATGAAATTCGTCGCCCTCTAACGGTACCTTATTCACGCCAACAAAATGGAGTTGTAAAGAGAAAGAATCAAACGATTCTTAATATGGCTAGATGTATGTTAAAAGCTAAAAATATGCCCAATGAATTTTGGGCAGAAGCTGTATCTTATGCAGTTTATTTGAACAACAGGTCTCCAACAAAGAATGTTAGAGATCAAACCCCTCAAGAAGCACGGAGTGGAAGAAAGCCAAGTGTCAAGCACTTGAGAATCTTTGGGAGCATAGCCTATGCTCATGTGCCATATCAAGGGAGAGTGAAGCTTGACGATCGAAGTGTCAAGCATGTGTTTGTTGGCTATGATACGAGTTCAAAAGGATACAAGCTATACAACCCAAGTAGCGGCAAGATGGTGGTAAGTCGCGATGTTGAATTTGATGAAAAATTGACATGGAACTGGGAAGCTCAGGAAGAAACTTCATATGATTTTCTTCCATACTTTGGTGATGAAGAAGAACCAGAGACCGTGAAACCTGTGCAGGATACAACTCCACCTCCTTCTCCAATAAATGTTGCATCTCCCTCTTCTCAAGAAAGTTCAAATGAACAACCGCAAAGGACAAAGAGTATTCAAGAACTCTATGAGGAGACAGATGAAGTTACTAAGTTTAATTTTTTATATTGTCTCTTTGCTGATAGTGAACCAATGAACTTTGATGAAGATGTTGAAGACAAAAGGTGGAGACAAGCCATGCAGGAGAAGATCGAGTCAATAGAGAAGAACAACACTTAGGAGTTAACAACACTTCCAAAGGGTCATCGAGCAATTGGAGTTAAATAGGTATACAAGGCAAAGAAGAATACTGATGGAGATGTGGAGAGATACAAGGCACGACTTGTGGCGAAAGGCTACAAGCAAAGGCAAGGCATTGATTATGAAGAAGTCTATGCATTTGTTGCCTGCATGGAGACAATTCGTTTGCTTATCTCTTTGGCGGCGCAAATGAAGTGGAAGATCCATCAACTAGATGTCAAGTCAGCTTTTTTGAATGGCTATCTTGAAGAAGAAGTCTATGTTGAACAACCATTGGGCTTTGTGGTAAAAAAAACTATGAAGATAAAGTGTTGCGGTTGAAGAAAGCTTTATATGGATTAAAGCATGCCCCACGAGCATGGAATAGTTGCATCGACAAGTATTTTCAAAACAATGGGTTTACTCATTGTCTCCATGAATATGCTCTTTACCTTAAAGTTCATACTAATGGAGATATCTTACTTGTTTGTCTTTATGTTGATGATCTTATTTTCACGGGTTAATAACCCAAGTTTGTTTAAAGTTTTTAAGAAAGATATGTCTCGTGAGTTCGAGATGACAGATGTAGGGCTCATGTCATACTACTTGGGCCTAGAAGTGAAGCAGATGGAGGATGAAATTTTCATCTCTCAATAAAGCTATACAAAGGAGATCTTGAAGAAGTTTAACATGCTCGATTGTAACCCCGTGAACACGCCGATGGAGAGTGAGACAAAATTGTCTAAGTTTGATGAAGTTTCAAAAGTCTTGTGGGAAGTTTGAGGTACTTGACTTGTACCAGGCCATATATACTCGTTGCAGTTGCAGTAGTAAGCCGCTTCATGAAAGCTCCTACCTCCACCCATTTGAAAGTCACTAGAAGAATTCTTCGTTACCTAAAAGGTACGATCGACTTTGGGTTATTTTATTCTTCTTCTAATGATTTCAACCTTATGAGATTTTGTGATAGTGATTATGCGGGAGATATTGATGATAGAAAAAGCACAACTGGCTTTGTATTTTTCTTGGGTGATTCTGTTATTTCTTGGAGTTCAAAGAAACAGTCTATAGTTACTCTCTCGACTCGTGAAGCCGAATATATAGCAGCAACATCATGTACCTGTCATACTATTTGGCTAAGAAGATTATTGAAGGAGCTCAATTTGCCACAAATTGAAGCTACAAAGATTTGTATTGATAACAAATCTGCACAGGCACTCGCCAAGAATCCGGTGTATCATGATCGAAGCAAGCATATAGATACATAATATCACTTCATCAGAGAGTGCATTGCCAAGAAGGAAGTCAAGCTCAAATATATGAAGTCTCATGATCAGGCTGCAGATATCTTTACAAAACCTCTTAAGTTTGAGGATTTTCAGAGATTGAGATCAAGTCTTGGAATGAAAAAGAAAAATCAAAATTAAGGGAGAGATTTGTGGGGCTCATATTAAAGAAAAACAAAGAAAAAAATGGGAGGTGCTTAATTTTGTTGACAACTTTGTTGAAGAAAATAAGAGGTGCCTAACTTTGTTGAAAAATTATAGGATTAAATCAACAACAAGACATCTTTTTTGTAGTAGTTGAATGACATCTCTTACTATAAATAGAGGCATTCATTCTTCATTTTAATCACACCAAAATAAGAGAGAAGCAATAGAAGTTAGAGAGAGTAATCCACAGATTGTAGTCTATGAGATAAATAGTGAGAGTGAGTAATATTGTAGTGAAGTGTTTTAAATAAAGAGTGTTATTTCTTTCGAGATTGTAGTAGTCTCTTGACACTACTAAGTTGTAATATTATAGTGGTTATATTGCTCCGCTCGGGTATTGTATTTTACCCATTAAAAGAATTGGTGTCGTTGTTACTCTCTTGTGTTATTATTATTTGTCGTGAATATTATTCTTGGACGAGATTATTATTTTTCCCAACATAAATATATAGGACCATCAGGAGTACTTATCAGCATGCTGGGCTCATTTCCAACGACATCAAGTAACAACAAACAATCCTTATGCTCCTATATATGGTTCAGTCTTCAGTGTTCACCAACTGGCTGAAAATTGTGACTTCTGGATTTGCAAAACATGGGCAGATGCAGCTTTGCAGTACTTTCTGTGCGAAATATTAATTTATATGTTAAAATCTACTAATATTGTAATATATAGTAAATATAAATTTATAACTGTAAAAATATAGCAGGTTCAATGTTAAGAATCTTATTTTATTTTTTTGAGAAACTGGATTACTCATATTAGTACTACTAAGAACCAGTCATATTACATGCCATAAAGATGCTACTTAGGACATTTTGATTACCAAATTCAGCTAACTTAGTACATATACTATCCGAAATAAACCTAACAAACTGTTTTTCACCTTTGTCTGCTAGGGAATGCTAAGAACCTTAAAGATTGAATTTATACTGAATCCGCCGTTGTTTGCAAATGCATGTTTTCCTTCAATGCTGCGAAAATTATGGGCAAAATCACCTTTCGATTCTGAATCATTAGATTTCTTAAATGACCATTATCCCACAGGGAAAGGGCTCGTTCCGCTACCTTCAGGTCAAAGGGAAAATGGAAATGCTTAAGAGTTGATATATGCAAATGAAGATTCTACAAATATTCAAAATTGACAATCTGTTTCCAATAGACAATATGTCATTTTTTGAGGTTTCTATACTTCAAAATTGACTTTGATTCACTTTAAATTATGAAGGGGAGCCTTGGAGCAACAGTAAAGTATCTCCGTGTGACCTAAAGGTCACAGGTTCGAGCCGTGAGCCATTGATACTTGCATCAGGGTAGACTCGCTACATCACACACCCTTGGGATGCAGTCCTTCCCCGGACCTGCTTAAACTCGGGATGCTTCCTCTACAAAAAAAAAAGAATGGAATTAGTTACGGACTTCGTCGTTAAATCCAGTAGCGGACCCAAGATTTTGTGCAAGCGGGTTCAATCTTAGAAGTATATAAATTTAATCGTAAAATAGTAGTTGTCAAGTGGGTTCAAATAAAATATTTATGCAAAATTTACATAACTTTAATCCTAATTTATACATATACACAGTATTATTTTTTTGTGAAGCGGGTTCAACTACCACTTGGGTCCGCCACTGGCTAAATCACTCGTAGCTAACAGAATATCTTGATAATCTGTCACTACTCAGTCGTTAAATTGGATTAGCGACGAATTTTTCTATTTAGCTACAAAATTTGTCCTTATATTAGTAGTACCGAGGTGCCCTTATATTAAACAAATCAGAGTGAAAGCCAACAAATTAGTTGGAACACAACCTATATGAACAAGAGAAATGTAATTGAGCAGATGCTAATACTCTTTGTAACAAATTAAATAAAGAGAAATCCGAAATGAAGTTGAATTATTTTCTTTTCTTTTAAATGTTTATTTTCTGATGTGGAATTTACAGAGTGACAACTCGCTGACGTGACGAGTGATGTGTTATAATCACACGGTAGAAACTTCACACTTTTGGTAGGAACCGTACCATAGTCAAGATGATTTATTATTGATCGCGCCTAAAGCAAGCTATGATGTTTATGAATATTTATTTTCCTAAGATTTGAGATTAATGTGAGGCCATGAATTATGGAAATTATTATGGGAGGAATAAAATAAATTAGTTACAGGGAAGTGTATTAGCTTGTAGCCTTATTGATATTTTGGATCAGTTTCTATCTAAACCCATATACACTTAAAAGGGTCAATTCCTATAAGATCAAACAGAATCTTCAACATTCTCAAACCAATTAATCGTGAATTACAACCAAAAGTTTATACAGATGAGCCTATTACGGCAAAACGAAACAAAATAACACATAAACGTGAACACAAAACGTAACATTAAAACATATGAACACAAACACAAAACGTGAACATAAACGAAACAAAATACAGAGATACAGAATGGGAACACAAACACAAGCGAAACAAAATAATATTGAGACAGAAGACCAAACGTGAACACAACGGTACCAAAACATTAGCATGGCCAACATGGTTTCGATTACTTACAGAATGAGAATTTTCAATTGCAGACCCACAATCATATGGGTTCACCATATTACAATGAACAATTATTCATTTATAGTGGCTAAACATATAAACATGAGAAAATTTCCAATTACATGGATACGGATTTCACTTGGGAAAACGTTAATCAAACATGACTGATGAAAGCACACATTATCATTGTAAATTAAACCCGATCTTTTAATGGCTCTTTTAAAGTTTGATTCACAGTAATTAGCAAAATAAAGAGGAATTAATAGAAATGAACCTGTTAAGTGCTTCTCCTTTAATATGTAAAGAAATGTTTTTGCCACAGATTCGACGAGATGAAGTCCCGAAGAAAATACAGCAACAATATGAATCAGGAACCGAGAACCGATCTCGAACGGACACTCCAAATCGAAAACCCACTTCAGCTTGACCCCATTTTTGAACCTAAATTTCTTAAAAGGGACAAGGAAAAGAGATTTGGACCAAATAAAGACCAGGAAAATGAAGGATGGATTTCAGCAACAGTTGAAGTGCAGTGACAACTAATTTCAGCTCGAAACAGCTCTTAGAACGCCCAAAAATTGACGATTAACACTTCATTTCCAAGTGAGATTTAAACACAGATTTCCTTTCCTTTCTTCAATGGAAATTACTCTTGGTCTTTGCTATTTTAATTTTCTCCCCTTTTTTTAGTAGATTTCAGCGGATGATTTTTTTTATTTCAGCCGTTTTTGTGTGTTCTTAAGTGTATCTGCGTGTGAGTAAGGAAGGAAAAGAGAAGGAGAAGGGATGACGGCTAGGTTTTTTTCTCAAAAGGAGGAATTCGTTTCTGTCTGTTCTGAACGGAAGGGGCGGGGTCTGATTCCCTGGTCGAAACAGGGGTTCTTCAGTTGAGAACATGAAGAAGAATGAAATCCGAAAATGGGAGTGGGGAGGCGCTGCTCTCTTCTGAGGGGGGCTGGGGTTGTTAGGGCGTAGGAAATTAGGTTTTATTTTTATTATAAAAGGGTTGTGAGTTAGGGAATGGGTAAATGGGTTGTTAGAAATTGGGCTCAAGTTTGGGCCAAATTTGCCTTTAAAGATGGCCCTTTAACTCTACAAAGCTAAAATATTAATTTTTTTTCCTAAAATATCATACCATAAAAATATAAAATCAATCCTAATTAATTAAAATATCTATATTATGTCATGAAACTATTTTTTGGTATTTTAAGGATTATACTAAAATAAAAATGGGTTAAAGTGATATCTTTCTAAAAATACCTAATACATGTGTTAAATTAAAAAAATAAAACTATTTTTGTATTTTCAAACATATATTTTAAAATTAAAACTAAAAGTTGACTGAAATTCTATTAAAAATAAAAATAAACAAATATTTTTAAAATATTCCTTTTAAAAGTTACGCGGGTCAAAAATTACGTGCTTACCCTTATTTCCAAGTGCATATTGGAGCAGAGCCATGTAGGGGTAAAATGGTCATTATAGCAAACTAATCGGATATGTTTCAATCCTAAATTAAATAAAGATCGGCTATATCAATCCTTGTAATGGAGGGATAAATAGGTAATTTAGTACCATTACAGAATGTATGGAATAGACGAGATCCCTTTAATCTTAAGTTTCAGGTTCGAATCTGAAGAATAGAGAACCTTTGGTAGAGAATGTTTTCTCCTTCAATGGATGATATTAAAAAGCGACTTAGTAAAAGTTGGAAAAGAGAGCCCCAGGTAAAGTTCATACACACAATTTCAAGAATCAGAGAAATTTAATGCAACTATCAAATAGAAATCCAATATCCAATTTGATACGATGCGGAAGTTTAAAATGGAGATTCTGTTTCGCTAATTTGGTGCCGGGGAAATATATAAAAACAAGTGTAACAACAAATTTTCGTCGCAGAGAAAAATAAATAATCAAGACTAGAAATTGTTTCAATAAACAATGAGTGTTACAATCTCTATGATATTCCTCTTATTCATCAAGAATGTAAAGTATCTTAATGAACTTGACTTTAATTTGATTCAAGGGCTTGTAAAGCTTGGCCTTGAATCTCCTTCTTGAACTTGGATTTAGATTTGATCACGAACAAGTAATTTGATCTCGAACGCCTTGGTATTTGATTTGCCTCCGTTCTTAATATTGAACTTGAACTTGTAGCTTGAGTGCTTGAACTTGTAGCTTGTAGAGAAATCTGCGGTGTTTGATCTACGAGCTCTCTACTTGCTTCTTGTTATCACTTCTGGTGTGATCTAACTTTATGAAGACTTCTATTTATAGTTGTAGGGACTGTTGTGGCTCTTGCGATTTGATTGATGCGTTTGAACTGACCAATACCATCTAGACACTTGGCACAACTCTATTGATTATTGATTTGACGTGGTATGCCACCCTTTCTTGGCACATGGCATGATTTAATTGGCTCATTTATTTGGCTTGGATTGCCACGTCACTTTGCACGTGGCATGATTTTATTGGCTCATTCTTTTGACTTGAATTGCCACATCACTTGACACACGGCATAAGGGCTTTAAGATGGACTAATAGCTATTTGGACCTTGGGTTAATGAATTGGGTTTATCATTTAATTTGTAGTCCAATTAAATAGACTAGCACAATACATTTGGACGTCTTAATCCAATTGTATTAACCACAATATTTATTTGGACTATCGTCTAAAGATTAATATAGTTTAAATATTTTATGAATTTAAATATCATAAAATTTAAATTCTTACAAATGCCCCCTACTTCAAGATTTGTCGGGTATAAAATTGTTAATCCTCGTACACGAAGCTTGAATAAGACAAAAAAAAATCGATTGTCTTGTTGTAATTGCATCGTTGATGAAGTCCAGTTTGATGGAGCAGAAAGTTTTATATAAATGATCAGAGGTTTAATGGCCTTGTCAAGATTAAAGCATCAATTAAGATCCATACATATCACATATATATATTGGGTAAAAATAGTATGGACTAGACAGTTTTCGAACTGGTAATTAAAAAATAGTCAATGTTTACAAAGTTATTAAAAAATAGTCATTATTTTGCGGCAACACGGAAAGTTCCAGCATAATATATTAAAGATTGGTGCATCTATGTATGAACTTCCAGCATATTATGCTGGAACTCCAGCACACGAAAAGTTCCAACATAATATACTGGAGATTGGAGCATCTGTGTATGAAATTCCAGCATATTATGCTAGACCGGTATATTATGCTGGAAGTTCACATGTAAAAAATTCGAACTCCAGTATATTATGCTGGAATATTTTTTGAATTTTGAATAGTATTTTCGTTTAGATTTATCTTTAAATGAGAAGTGACTAAATTTCGATTACTTTTGAAATTATGACTATTTTCCAATTACCACTTGTAATTTTAATTTCATCCATGTAATGGCCCACGTGAAAGTACTTCTAATCTTGATATCAATTACTTGATGAGCTTAACTTCTAGAAAGGCTAAGGAACAGAAGCAAGGATGTGCATAATTTGGTAAATAACGAATTATCATATCGAAATCGAAAATTTTGGTATTTGATATTCGGTATGGTATTTGGTTTATATTTTAAAAAAATATGGTATTTAGTATTGTAAAATAAAATATTGAAATACCGATATTGTACCGAAATATATATCATATTACACAAAACATATATTATTAATTATAACATAAATATAAAAAATTTAAAATTTTACTTTTCTTTATTCTCTAAGTTCATCAATTAACTCTAACCAAGTAAGAAGACATTTCTAATGATCAAATTTATTCCTTTATTTGCAGTTTTCTCTCTCTAAGATGATATTTGCTAGTTTTGGATAAAACTTTTGTCAACAAACCTTTTTAGTTTTATCCTTTTGAGTACTTTAATTAAGAATATTATAGTCTATTACTCTATGCATTTATTAGTATTCAAACCGAATAAACCGGTGTTACCGAACCGAATAAACCGAAAGGAGAAAAATCAAACCATACCGAATTTAATTAGGTACGGTATTGGTATAATATTTTAAAAAACCGAATACCTATCGAATCGAAATATCTAAATATCGTACCGTACCGACCGACGAACACCCCTAGAGTTAAACTTATCACATTAACTAACCAAGCTCCACGTAACTGTCGCTAAAGTCTCATTCCACGAAATTTGAATTTGAATGGAGACGAGCAGATATAATTCCAAAGTACTTTTTTTTCTTTTTTCTTTTTGTTTGTTTGTTGTTGAGGTTCCTATTCCATGCAGCTGCTCCCTTTCTTTTCCTATTTTATGTACATAAATGATCTATATATTTTTTTCATTCATGTATGTGATTTGCTATAAAATTCCTAAGGATATAAGTTGAGCATCATTTATCTCCTTTGTTCTGTACAAACAAGAATATTGCTAGTAATTTTTTCACAAAGCCCCTTTAATAATCTGAATCAATTTCTTTGTGTGGAATATTACTTTTGTCCGAGGCAAAATTCATTATACCTTCTAAGCTGAAAACTTTTGCTTTTGTTCGAGAAAAGACCATTACATCGTCTAAGTCAAAAAATTTATTTTATTTAAAGATTTGACTTTGCTTTATCTGAGGCGAAAACCATTACACCGTCTGAGCCAAAGATTTTACTTTGTCTGAGGTAAAGATCATTACACCGTTTGCGCCAAAAATATTACTTTGTCTAAGGTGAAGATCATTAATTACACCGTCTAAGTTAAAGACTTTACTTGTCTGGGGTGAAGATCATTACACCGTCGAAGCTGAAGACTTTATTTTATCTGAAGATTTGACTTTACTTTATTTGAAGCAAAGATTATTACACCGTCTATGACAAAAAATTTACTTTATCTGAGGCAAAAACTATTACACCATCTGAGCCAAAAATTTTACTTTGTCTGAGGTAAAGATCATTAAACCGTATGAGTCAAAGATTTTACTTTGTCTAAGGTGAAGATCATTACACCGTCTAAGCTAAAGACTTTACTTTGTCTGAGGAAAAGATCATTACACTGTCTAAGTTGAAGACTTTATTTTATCTAAAGATTTGACTTTACTTCATCTCAGGCATAGACTATTACATCGTCTAAGCCAAAGATTTTACTTTATTTGAGGCAAAGACCATTACACCATCTGTGCCGAAGATTTTATTTTGTCTTAAGCGAAGATTATTACGCTATCTAAGCTGAAAACTTTATTTTGTTTGAAGATTTGACTTCACTTTATCTTAGGCATAGACTATTACACCGTCTAAGACAAAAATTTTACTTTATCTGAGGCGAAGATAATTATACCATCTAAGTTAAAGACTTTACTTCGTCTGAGGTAAAGATCATTACACCGTCTAAGCCAAAGACTTACTTTAACGCCAAAACAATTGACAGTACTGCTTAAAGGAATGGAAACTCGTCCTCATTTCAAGGTACATAAATTAGAGATTGCATGAAAATCATGATTTGCTTTAAGAAGCTGGCCACCAAGAGCATCTCTTCAATTTCAGTCTTCATAAGTAATTTTACGATCTCCTTTATATAGATATGTTTTTCCCTTCTCTTTTGCAGGTAGAAGAAGAAATCAACTTAAAATACTTCACTTAGCAAAGAAAACCTCACATTTGAAGAATCGTCTTTCTCCAACATAAATCAAGTCATGCAATCAAACATATTAAAGACTTCATTCCTTCAAAGAATTCAAGATATAATTATTTGAAGATGGTGCAGACGATATCAAAGCTTTCTACCATATATTTGGAGATATGTTGAAACTTTCAACTAAAGAATTAAAGGCTATATCGATTTGAAAACTTCAAGACTATATTGGTGGCTTTTGGTTGGCTTTCACTTAATGATTTGGTGGCTTAGAAGAGTTTAACTTGCAGACTTCAACCTTTTAGACTTGGCAGATTTAAAGACTTTTTCTTGAAGATTTGACGCGCTTGAAGACTTCTCTTGAAGATTTGGTGGATTTGAAGACTTTAACTTGATAATTCAACTTTAAGACGGTCACGACCCTAAATTTCCTCCGTAGGATGTTGTGATGGCACCTAGTCTCTAAGACTAGGTAAGCCTATCAATGCAGAATAATAATAAATATCTGAAATAAATAAACAACAATTCAAACAATTTCAACTCCCAAAATCCGGTAGAAAAAAGTCACAAGCTTCTAAGAATTTATTCTCAATGTCCCTATGTGTCAAGGTCTAAATAAAATATAAGGAAGCAACATAAAATGATAGAAGGGGACTCCAGAGTCTGCGAACGCTGGCAGATATACCTCGAAGTCTCCGTGCGCAAGTAACTCACTGACGTCTAGGCTGGTAAAATATAACTGGATCTGCACAAAAAGATGTGCAGAAGCGTAGTATGAGTACACCACAGCGGTACCCAGTAAGTGCCAAGCCTAACCTCGGTAGAGTAGTGACGAGGTCAGGTGAGGCCCTACTGAAATATAATAATGGCATGGTAAAATGTTTATCAATGTAGTAAAATAAAATGACATTGGAAATGAATCAAATAGTATGTCACATTTAATGACATCAAATAATTACAAATAATATCTCGTGGAATCAAAACAGAATTTCCTTCAACTTTATGAAAATCACAACAATTAATCGAAAGCAACTATGGCCATAAATCAATATCAACAAGGGCACTCCCGAGGTACCGCCTCGTAGTCCCAAATCATAAATAAATTCACAATATCTCATTTTCTTATATCACCGCGGGAGCCTTCACAATTTATTTAAAGAAAATATTTTTCCCGAAATAGCATCCCGCGTTTTAGCCACCCTTATCACACCGCATGACTTCTAGTAGTTCCCCTACTAGCCACGCATATCAAGCCACCCTTATCTCACCGCATGCGTTTCAACACCCAGACCTTATACCACCGCATGCGTATCAATATCACAATATATCACAATTTGCACCTCAAGTGCTCAAATACTTTAACTTGCCAAAATAATTCAACAACAATATTTTTCCACAATAAAGAGCTCACGGCTCATGCCAAAATAAATCATCAATAATAGTTTTCTACAATAAAGAGCGCACGGCTCCCTCACAATGAGTATAAAAATATTCAGGAGTAAATAATTTAGGAAAATAATATTTCAAAATCTTTACTACGTTGCTTCAATATCAAGTTTAAAAATTTCAAATACTTCATATTAATAATATTTAATTTAAAGAAAATCAACCTTCAAATAATGCACAGAATAAAAGAAACCAAGTTTCAACTAAACAGGTAAAACAATTAGTAAGAAAAGATCAAATAAATTTGAAGTATATATCTCAGATCAATGATGAAGAATATAACAAGATAAAATAATTTAATAAATGCGCAATAGTGATCTACACAATTTTAAAATATAATCTTTCGCAATTTAGCCCGTGTACACACTCGTCACCTTGTGCACACGACTTTCAACACATTTCAATAATCACATCAATACCAATCCTAGGGAAAATTTCCCCCACACAAGGTTAGACAAGTCACTTACCTCGACTTGCTCCAATTTAATCAAATATTATGTTTTTTTCTCGATTTTCTGACTCCGATCGACTCGTATCTAGTCATAATTAATTCGATACAGTCAACAAAAATTATAGTAATCAATTTCATAAGAAAATATTATATTTTCATTAAAATTCAAAATTAGCTCAAAATTTGCCGTGGGGCCCACATCTCGGAATCCGACGAAACTTATAAAATCCGACAACCCATTCAATTACGAGTCCACCCATACCAATTTTACCAAAATCCGATAACAACTCGACCTCCAAATAATAAATTTTTATTTTTGGAAGATTTTGCAAAAATCTTGATTTTTCTTGCATAAATTCACGAATTCATGATGTAAATGAATATGGAATCATGAAATATAATCAATATAAGATAAGGAACACTTACCCCAATGTTTTTCCGTAAAAATCGCCCAAAAATCGCCCAAGAACCGTGCTCCAAAAATCCAAAACGAAATGAATGAAATGACCATTTTTGGTCCTTAAGTTTCTGCCAATCCGTCACTAAAAGTCCATTTTTCGTCACTAAAAGTCCATCAGAAATAGCTCTACTAGTCTTACTTCAATTGATCATAACTTTATGTACAAATGTCCAAATGATAAATGGATTAACTTTATGGAAACTAGAATCCACTGACTACAACATTCATGTTTTGCAATATTTCTGATTCCTTATGCATTGCAAGATATAAGCTCCCAAAGTCGGCTGCATGCGTCAGAATTTCTGGCGAAATTTCTGGCGAAATTGCTCTACCAGCCTTCATTGAATCCGTCATAACTTTCTGTACAAATGTCCAAATAATGCATAGTTTAACTTTCTGGAACCTATAATCAAACGACTACAACTTTCATGTTTTGCACATTTTCTGATTCCTTATGAATTTCGAGATATAAGCTCCCAAAGTTGGCTCCACGCATGAAATTTCTGCAACAGAAATTTCCAGCACTCTTTGTCCGAAATCCATTCCGTTTACCTTCCGAAATCCACCCGAGACCCTCAGGACCTTAACCAATTATTCCAACATATCCCAAAATACCATACGAACTTAGTCGAGGCTTCAAACTACATCAAACAACATCAAAATGACAAATCGCACCCCAAATCAAAATCAATGAACTTTGAACTTTCAAATTCTATATCTTGTGTCGAAATACATCAAATCAATTCAGAATGACTTCAAATTTTGCACACAAGTCATAAATGACATAACTGAGCTATGAAAATTTTCAGAATAGGATTTCGACCCCGATATCAAAAAGTCAACCCTTCGGTCATACTTCCCAAAAATTCAACTTTCGGCATTTCAAGCCTAATTCTACTACGGACTTCCAAATAAAATTACGATCACGCTCCTAAGTCCAAAATCACCATACGGAGCTGTTGGAATCATCAAAATTCTATTCCGGGATCGTTTGCACACAATTTGAGATCCGGTCACTATTTGAACTTAAACTTTTAATTTTTCATCAAAATTCCATATCTCTGGCTTGGGACCTCGGAATTTTATTCCGGGCATACGCCTAAGTCCCAAATCACGATACAGACCTACCAAAATTGTCAAAACACTGATCCGAGTCTGTTTTCTTAAATTGTTGACCAAAGTCAACTCAATTGAGTTTTAAAGCTCTAATTCACATTTTAATTCATTTTTCACCTGAAAACTTTCCGAAATATTTTTACGGACTGCACGCTCAAGTCGAGTAATGGTAAATAGTGCTTAGATCATATAATTAATCATTAAATTTAAAGATGACATTTTGGGTCATCACATTCTCCACCTCTAAAACAAACGTTCGTCCTCGAACGGAGTTAGAAAAAGTAACTAAGCTGGTGAATAAGTGTGGATAACAGCTGTGCATATCATGTCGGTCTCCCAAGTCGCCTCCTCGACCGGATGACCCCTCCACTGAACCTTCACGGAAGCAATGTTCTTTGACCTCAGCTTTCGAACATGCCTATCCAAAATAGCCATTGGTTCCTCAACATAAGATAGATTCTTGTCCAACTGAACCGAACTGAAGTCTAACACATGAGACGGATCGCCGTGATATTTTCGAAGCATGGAAACATGGAATACCGGATGACCGGCAAAGAGACTAGGTGGTAGTGCAAGTTTGTAAGCCACCTCTCCAACTCTCTCAAGAATCTCAAAAGGCCCAATATACCTAGGGCTCAAATTGTCCTTCTTCCCGAACCTCATCACACCCTTCATAGGCGAAACCCAGAGCAATACCCGCTCACCAACCATGAATGCAACATTACGAACCTTCCGATTCGCATAACTCTTCTGTCTAGATTGGGCTGTACGAAGTCAATCCTGAATCAACTTAACCTTTTCCAAGGCATCCTGAACCAAGTCTGTACCCAATAGCCTAGCCTCGCCCGGTTCGAACCAACCCACTAGGGACCGGCACCACCTACCATATAAGGCCTCATATGGATCCATCTGAATGTTTGACTGACAACTGTTGTTGTAAGCAAGCTACGCAAGTGGTAAGAACTGATCCCAAGCACCCCCAAAATCTATCACACACGCACGAAACATATCCTCCAGTATCTGAATAGTGCGTTTAAACTGCTCGTCCGTCTGAGGGCGAAATGTTGTACTGAACTCTACCCGAGTACCCAACTCACGTTGTACTGCCCTCCAGAAACTTAATGTAATCTGCGTACCCTGGTCAGAGATGATAGATACCGGTATGCCGTGAAATGTGACAATCTCGCGAATATAGATTCGAGCCAATTGCTCGGAAGAGTAGGCAGTCATCATATGATTGCAATGAGCTAACTTGGTCAATCTATCCACAATCACCCAAGCTGCATCGAACTTCCTCTGAGTCCGTGGGAGCTCAACAATGAAATCCATAGTGATCCTCTCCCATTTCCATTCTGGAATCACTAACTTCTAAAGCAATCCACTAGGTCGTTGATGCTCATATTTCACTTGTTGACAATTTAGACACCGAGCTACATACTCCACTATGTCTTTCTTCATCTTCCTCCACCAATAATATTGCCTCAAGTCCTGCTACATCTTCGCAGCACCCGGATGTATGGAGTACCGCGAATTATCAGCCTCCTGGAGAATCAATTCACGAAAACCATCTACATTAGGCACACATAGCCTGCCCTACATCCATAATACATCTTCATCTCCAATAGTGACTTCCTTGATATCACCGTGCTGAACTGTGTCCTTAAGGACCAGCAAATAGGGGTCATCATACTTACGCTCCCTGATACGATCATAAAGAGAAGACTGAGAAACCACACAAGCCAAAACTCGACTCGGCTCGGAAACATCCAATCTGACAAACTGGTTGGCCAAGGCCTGAATAACCAAGGCCAAAGGCCTCTTTGCTACCAGTAAATATGCTAAGCTGCCCAAACTCTTCACCTTACGACTCAAGGCATCAGCCACTACATTGGCCTTCCCAGGATGATAGAGAATGGTGATATCATAATCCTTAAGCAACTCCAACCACCTCTGCTGCCGCAAATTAAGATCATTATATTTAAATAGATGCTATAGACTTCGGTGATCGGTGTAGACCTCACAATGGACACCGTACTAATAATGCCGCCAAATCTTCAAGGCATGAACAATAGCTGCTAACTCAAGGCCATGGGCCGGATAATTCTTCTCATGTACCTTTAACTGTCGGGACGCGTAGGCAATCACCCTACTGTCTTACATCAACATTGTGCTGAGACCAATACGCGACACATCACAATACACAGTATAAGACCCTGAACCTATAGGTAATACCAACATTGGGGTTGTAGTCAAAGCTGTCTTGAGCTTTTGGAAGCTCTCCTCACATTCCTCGGTCCATCTGAATGGAGCACCCTTCTGGGTCAATCTGGTCTTAATAGTTGTTCATAATCAATTACAAAATCGTCAATTAACTTCATGTTAACAAAAATCTCGTTGCAAACCTTCTCAATACTGATAACTAGATGCGAGGCATGAAGACCTCATAATTAGTTATCCGAATTAACGAGTCACATTTAACGTCACCTAGGCGGGAACCTACCTCGTAGGTTAAAACTCAATAATTACAACACAAAATTGGCAACTATGCACAGAGAATTTCATATAAGAATTTTCAAATAAGCCTAACAGGCATGCCTTCCTATTAGTACTAAAGTACAAATTTAATTTTACAAGGGAGAACTTAAACACAAGAATTTTCCTCACAAGGATCTCGTCCTTATATAACTTCCACCGCAGCTCGTATCCCGGTTTAAACATATCAATTTATATAAAAATGTGAGGATCTCGTCCTCAGTTCTGAATCACAAGTAATATGCACATCGTGCCAATTGCAAATTTCTATTTTCTCCTTTTAAATAATTTCGGTTACACCAAATCACAACACATAATGAACCTCACACCGGTAGGTCATATAATTCATAATTTGCAATTAATTATTCGGAATTTACATCAAAATTTACCGAAATGAGTAACAGAAAGCCATATTTAGCCTCGCAGCTCTTATTAGTGACCAACACGAAGTGATAGGCATAGTTATCTCCATAAAATCTCCCAACAGGGGTAAACACATAAGTAGATTATAGAATTATGAAGCTCACTCATAAGTAGAGCACAATAGGAAGACTCGTTTCGATATTGAGAACCGAATCAACTTAAGGAAATTATTCCTTTATAATAAATCGAGGTCGTACCTGTAACGACACCATCTGATGTAGCGACCTTCGCCATACCGTAAAACAAATATAATAACGGCTGGGTCTCCACCTCTAGGACGCTTTTTACCCATCTGTCCTTCACCCCTAACTGGTCGTGTGGGTGGTATAGTAACTGCAATGGGGCACGTAGCCTGAGTGCTTTGATGAAATAAGTCTCTCCCAAGTTTTTGACAATTTTTCTCATGATGTGCCTAGTATCACCGTATTCATAACAACTCCTTTGCGGGTTAGGCTGCTCATATTGAGTCTGTGCCAGATAACTGGAATAACCATTGTAGGAACTCATGTCGGTGGTGCATTAAAAGAACTTACTGGAGCACCCCGAGTAATCCGATGTGCAGACTGGGCTGGACGACTGCCTGAGCCCCCGCCATAATGATTTATACTTGTAGAGTAGAATCCACTGAATCCCCTAGAACCTCGAGACGTCTTGGTCTCCTCAGTTTCCTTTTTCCTTACCCCGAACACGTTCTAATATCTTGGCAATTTGTACAACTAGCAGAAATGAAGTATTAACTTGTAGCTCCCGAGTCATACAAAATTTTACGATCATAATTGAGTTCTTTAATGAGTCTATGGACTCGCCCTCTGGCTGTAGGAAGCGAAGTAAGAGTATGACGGGCTAACTTGTTGAACTTGATGGCATATTCTGACACCGTCAATGATGACCTGATGCAACCGTTCATACCCTATGCGTCACGCATTACGGAGAGTCCAGGAAACAAACTCTTTCAACATCATTTCTGAGAACTGAGCCAAGTGGGCGGTGTTGCATTGGCTGGTCTGCCCTCTTCATAGGCTTTCCACGAACACCGGTGGAGAATTATATATCCCAAGGCAAATTTCTTCTTTTGTTATGCTGACTCAACACTGTTGAGCGGGCCAATTTCCTTACATACTCTTAGATTCTTCTTTGGGGTAACCCTTACCCCTATTTATACACAACGATCACAAAAGTAGAGCTCTATACAGACAAATCTTGTCACGAACCACATAGTCCAGACTCTCGTCAACAAGTGTACTTCCTCCGAAGCACCCCAAAATCCGCAACCGTGACGTCCACGCTGAGTAGACCTTCTGGAAATTTAGAGTTATTTCTATAACTCCTTTGGTACTGAAGTACATGATTATTAAGGAGGCGGACATACCGCAAGTTCCAACCTTATCCTCTACAAAATCTCAGGTTTTAAACATGTGTAAATTTTAGGGAACCTTTCAGTACCACATATATACATTTCAGGCCAAAACTGATATAATACATGACCCCGCAATCCACCCATTGGTAGTGGACGGCGTGAAGTCATAGGTCACAATGTCCGATGATCCACAATAATAACCTTCACAGCTCGTATAAATCAACCAGACGCCAATGTCCATTGCACCCCGCACATGATTCACTAGGTGATCTCTCCATACGCCCACATCTTCAGTCGAAACCACACGTTAAGGCAATGTTTGAGCATCTCTGGCTCCCTCATAGTCCATCTGCGGCATCACGAACCGTCGACGCACAACTGATATTGAGTGCGCAATGTCATACACGAGTAGATACAAAGGAATATGAGATATATGTTTCAAGATAAATCAATGCCGCACGATAAGGAATCAAAGAAGTGAATATTTTCCTAACAGTTCCATAGCCTCCCGAAGATAAGTACAGACGTCTCCGTACCGATCCACAAGACTCTACTAAACCTGCTTGTGACTCATAACACCAATGAACCTAGTGCTCTGATACCAACTTGTCACAACCCTAAATTCCCTCCGTAGGATGTCGTGATGGCACCTAGTCTCTAAGACTAGGTAAGCCTATCAATGCAGAATAATAATAAATATCTGAAATAAATAAACTACAATTCAAATAATTTCAACTCCCAAAACCCGGTAGAAATAAGTCACAAGCTTCTAAGAATTTATTCTCAATGTCTCTATATGTCAAGGTCTAAATAAAATATAAGGAAGTAACATAAAATGATAGAAGGGGACTCCGGAGTCTGCGGACGCTGGCAGATATACCTCGAAGTCTCCGTGCGCAAGTAACTCACTAACGTCTAGGCTGGTAAAATATAACTGGATCTGCACAAAAAGATGTGCAGAAGCGTAGTATGAGTACACCACAGCAGTACCCAATAAGTGCCAAGCCTAACCTCGGTAGAGTAGTGACGAGGTCAGGTGAGGCCCTACTGGAATATAATAATGGCATGGTAAAATGTTTAACAATGTAGTAAAATAAAATGACATTTAAAATGAATCAAATAATATGTCACATTTAATGACATCAAATAATTATAAATAATATCTCGTGGAATCAAAACAGAATTTCCTTCAACTTTATGAAAATCACAACAATTAATCGAAAGCAACTATGGCCATAAATCAATATCAACAAGGGCACTCCCGAGGTACCGCCTCGTAGTCCCAAATCATAAATAAATTCACAATATCTCATTTTCTTATATCACCGCGGGAGCCTTCACAATTTATTTAAAGAAAATATTTTTTCCCGAAATAGCATCCCGCGTTTTAGCCACCCTTATCACACCGCATGACTTCTAGTAGTTCCCCTACTAGCCACGCGTATCAAGCCACCCTTATCTCACCGCATGCGTTTCAACACCCAGACCTTATACCACCGCATGCGTATCAATATCACAATATATCACAATTTGCACCTCAAGTGGTCAAATACTTTAACTTGCCAAAATAATTCAACAATAATATTTTTCCACAATAAAGAGCTCACGGCTCATGCCAAAATAAATCATCAATAATAGTTTTCCACAATAAAGAGCGCACGGCTCCCTCACAATGAGTATAAAAATATTCAGGAGTAAATAATTTAGGAAAATAATATTTCAAAATCTTTACGACGTTGCTTCAATATCAAGTTTAAAAATGTCAAATACTTCATATTAATAATATTTAATTTAAAGAAAATCAATCTTCAAATAATGCACAGAATAAAAGAAACCAAGTTTCAACTAAACAGGTAAAACAATTAGTAAGAAAAGATCAAACGAATTTGAAGTATATATCTCAGATCAATGATGAAGAATATAACAAGATAAAATAATTTAATAAATGCGCAATAGTGATCTACACAATTTTAAAATATAATCTTTCGCAATTTAGCCTGTGTACATACTCGTCACCTCGTGCACACGACTTTCAACACATTTCAATAATCACATCAATACCAATCCTAGGGAAAATTTCCCCCACACAAGGTTAGACAAGTCACTTACCTCGACTTGCTCCAATTTAATCAAGTATTATATTTTTTTCTCGATTTTCTGACTCCGATCGACTCGTATCTAGTCATAATTAATTCGATACAGTCAACAAAAATTATAGTAATCAATTTCATAAGAAAATATTATATTTTCATTAAAATCCGAAATTAGATCAAAATTTGCCCGTGGGGCCCACATCTCGGAATCCGGCGAAACTTATAAAATCCGACAACCCATTCAATTACGAGTCCACCCATACCAATTTTACCAAAATCCGATAACAACTCGACCTCCAAATCTTAAATTTTCATTTTTGAAAGATTTTGCAAAAATCTTGATTTTTCTTCCATAAATTCACGGATTCATGATGTAAATGAGTATGGAATCATGAAATATAATCAATATAGAATAAGGAACACTTACCCCAATGTTTTCCCGTAAAAATCGCCCAAAAATCGTCCAAGAACCGTGCTCCAAAAATCCAAAACGAAATGAATGAAATGACCATTTTTGGTCCTTAAGTTTCTTCCAATCCGTCACTAAAAGTCCATTTTTCGTCACTAAAAGTCCATCAGAAATAGCTCTACCAGTCTTACTTCAATTGATCATAACTTTATGTACAAATGTCCAAATGATATATGGTTTAACTTTATGGAAACTAGAATCCACCGACTATAACATTCATGTTTTGCAATTTTTCTGATTCCTTATGCATTGCAAGATATAAGCTCCCAAAGTCAGCTGCATGCATCAGAATTTCTGGCGAAATTTCTGGCGAAACTGCTCTACCAGCCTTCATTCAATCCATCATAACTTTCTGTACAAATGTCCAAATAATGCATAGTTTAACTTTCTGGAACCTATAATCAAACGACTACAACTTTCATGTTTTGCACATTTTCTGATTCCTTATGAATTTCGAGATATAAGCTCCCAAAGTTGGCTCCACGCACGAAATTTCTGCAACAGAAATTTCCAGCACTCTTTGTCCGAAATCCATTCCGTTTACCTTCCGAAATCCACCCGAGACCCTCGGGACCTTAACCAATTATTCCAACATGTCCCAAAATACCATACGAACTTAGTCGAGGTTTCAAACTACATCAAACAACATCAAAATGACAAATCGCACCTCAAATCAAAATCAATGAACTTTGAACTTTCAAATTCTATATCTTGTGTCGAAACACATCAAATCAATTCGGAATGACTTCAAATTTTGCACACAAGTCATAAATGACATAACTGAGCTATGAAAATTTTCAGAATCGGATTTCGACCCCGATATCAAAAAGTCAACCCCTCGGTCAAACTTCTCAAAAATTTAACTTTCGGCATTTCAAGCCTAATTCTACTACGGACTTCCAAATAAAATTCCGATCACGCTCCTAAGTCCAAAATTACCATACGGAGCTGTTGGAATCATCAAAATTCTATTCCGGGGTCGTTTGCACACAATTTGGCATCCGGTCACTATTTGAACTTAAACTTTTAATTTTTCATCAAAATTCCATATCTCTGGCTAGGGACCTCGGAATTTTATTTCGGGCATACGCCTAAGTCCCAAATCACGATACAGACCTACCAAAATTGTCAAAACACTGATCCGAGTCTGTTTTCTTAAACTGTTGACCAAAGTCAACTCAATTGAGTTTTAAAGCTCTAATTCACATTTTAATTCATTTTTCACCTGAAAACTTTCCGAAATATTTTTACGGACTACACGCTCAAGTCGAGTAATGGTAAATAGTGCTTAGATCACATAATTAATCATAAATTTAAAGATGACATTTTGGGTCATCACAAAGACTTTGCAGAATTGACGACTTCAACTTGAAGTTTTGGCGAATTTGAAAGTCTCAACTTTACTTGGCATATTTGAAAACTTGGTAGACTTGAAGATTCTAGCTCGAAGATTTGATGGATTTGAAGAATTCAACTTGAAGGTTAAATTCAAAGAGTTCAACTTGAAGATATGGCAGACTTGGAGGCTTCAACTTGATGACTTGGCAGACTTGGAGGCTTCAACTTGATGACTTGGCAGATTTGAAGATTTCAACTTAAAGACTTGGAAACTTGAAAGCATCACTTGCACTTGGTGGATTTAAATACCTCAACTTGAAGAATTGGCAATTTTGAAGATGCAATAAACTTTGAAGACTTTAACTGGAGGAGGAGGCGGATTTGAAAACCTCAACTTGCACTTGCTGCATTTGAAGGCTTCGGCCTAAAAACTTGGTGGATTTAAAGACTTCAACTTTAAGACCTAGCGGGCTTGAATACTTCAAATTGATGATGTAACATACTTGACAAAAACAACTTGACTTGGAATTGGAGACTTCAACTTGAAGATTTAGCCTCTTATTAAAAGACTGTATCATACCATCAGAGACCTCAATTTGACATGGAGGGCTTGCCCCCATTGAGCTATCAATGTCTGATAAGACAGAGAGTTCAACGAAGTAACATATACACCTAATTTTCAAGTGTCAATCAAGTGAATTATATTCGAGCATACTTCATTTGAATAATGCCTTGGGTAATATGTATTTTTTGAACTCAATGACTGAACTTAGAATGAAACTCTAAGCTGCCTACGTACCTCGGTGAATAGGATCAAGTCATATCATAGTTCGGAATGGGTGAGTTTTTTTTAATGTCCTAACTTTTGTCTAGGCCGCCTCTTTCGAGGTTTTCAACCTAGCAAACTTTTTTTTTGGGGCCGTGCATAATTTATACTCTTGTGGACCAGGAGTAACATGCAGTTTACACTCGTGCGTTAAAGAACATATTTATTTTCTTCAAGGATAGTATCTCTTCATGAATTTTCCATTGATGAGGCCAATCCGCAAACCTTCTAAGTCAACTATCTTTTAAGTGCCACTAGAGTATACCTCTTGTAAAACATATGACCCATCCCACTTAGCAGAGAATTTACCTCCAGATCGACGAGATGTGATAATAGGCCTTTTTACCACAAGAACTTGGTCACCCACTTGGAAAGATCTAAGGCGCAGCCTTTTGTTAAAAGATCGAGACAATCGAGCTTGATAACATTCAAGACTTTGTCGAGCTTCTAGCCTCTTTTCATCAAAAGCTTCCAATTTTTCAAGGCGTAGGCGAGCATTTTCTTCATCAGTGAGTTATTCTTGAGTGGCAAGCCGCAACGATGGAATTTGACGCTCAAGTGGAAGGACTGTTTCACCCATAAATAAGCGAATAAGGAGTCGCTTGCGTTGGTGTGTGATATGTGGTCCTATATGCCCAAAGATCTTATGCCATTCTCTCATGCCAATCTCTCTTAGACTTAGAGACAACCTTTTTCAACAAGTTGCATAGCGTCTTGTTAAATGCCTCAGCAAGTCCATTGGCAGCAGCATAATACATGGAGGAATTGTGTTGCTTGAAGCCAAAAAGATCACATATTTTATTCATCAACTTGTTATCAAATGGCTTACCATTGTCTGTCAATATATATCAAGGAATGCCAAAGCGATAGATAATATTAACTCGAATGAAGTTAGCCACATTTTCCTTCTTTACTTCCTTAAGAGAAACAGCTTCAGCCTACTTCGAGAAGTAATCAGTTGCAGCCAAAATGTATAAATGTCCACCAGAAGACTTTAGCAATGGTCCAACAACATCCAAACCCCAAGAATCAAATGGCCAAGAGGCAACAGTTAGGTGAAATATTTCAGATGGTTGATGTATGAAGTTCGCATGGAATTGGCAAGTTTTACACCTTCGAGCATAATCCAAACAATCTTTCACCATGGTTGGCCAATAATAACCCATTATTTTTATGTGGAACTAAAGTTTTGTCCCAGATTGATGCGCTCCACATACTCCAGAATATTCTTCTTGCAGGGCTTGAAGGGATTCATCAGCCCCCAAATAGCGTAAGAGCACTCCATCAAATGATCGTTTGTAGAGTGTATTTTTGTAATAAAGAAAGTGAAGGGCTCTCCTTCGAATTTTTATCTTCCTTCGGGGATTTTCTAGAAATATTCCATAACAAAGATAATTGATAAATGGTTGTCGCCAATCCTCAATTTCAACCTCAAGAACGGCAGCAAGATGCTCAACTTTGCTTTCTTCTTCTTCGTAGTCATTTGGTGGAGGAACTACCCATCTTTGGCAAACAGAAACTTGCGTTTGGTCAGGCAAAGATAATGTAGAAGCTAAGGCTGCTAATGCATCATCTCTCTTATTTTCCTTTCTCGGCACGTGTTGGATAGTTACCTCTCCAAGCCAACTTACCAAACTCTGAGCATATTTGTGATATGGGACCAACTCTGGCTTCTTGACCTCATAGCTACCCAAAAGTTGGTTGATAACTAACTTGGAGTCTCCAAAAACTTTTAGTTGCAATTGTTTCATATCCACAACCATTTCAAATCCAAGTATGAGTGCTTGATATTCAGCAACATTATTGGAGCAACGTTGTGTCAGAGTGAAAGAATATGGCAGAACCTTCCCTTGAGAAGTGATAAATACTATTCCAGCGTCAACTCCTTCACGATGTACATCGCCATCAAAATACATCTTCCAAGGAGGTTGAATTTCGATAACCATTGCATCCTCACCAGGTAATTCATCAGACAACTCCCAATCATCTGGAATCATATGGTCAACTAGGAAGTCTACTAATGTTTGTCCTTTCACCGCCTTTTGAGGGACATACACAATTTCAAATTGTTGAAATTGGAGTATCACCTCACTAATCGATCACTTAGGACAGGTTTAGACATGACAAACTTGATAGGATTCGCTCTTGAGATGAGTCGCACAACGTGAGCTTGGAAGTAATGCTTCGGCTTCTGAATAGAGAAAATAAGTGCCAAACATAACTTCTCGATAGGTGAATACTTGAGCTCATTTAGCATCATCATCCTACTCAAATAATAAAGTGCATTTTCTTTGCCTTCATTGTTTCTAGATCTAATAATCTCATCATACAAGATGATGATGATGATGATGATGTCTTGATCACTGGATCTTCTCCAATCACTTCACGTGAGTTTTTCCACCCAACGTATGGTGTAAGAGAAAATCCATGCTTTGCCCTACCATCCACAACGGTTATCCAAGCAATAGTAACTAACACTTCAACTGTTAAAGAACAACTTGTAAATTTAACAAAGGCAATTGAGGGGTTAACGGAGCATATGTAAGATCAAGATAATTAAATTGTCAAACTGACAGATAGAGTTGAAAGCATGATGGAGGGAGATTCAAGTCATGCACTTGGAAATCTCCCTATGATGCAAGCTAAATGAGACTCATCTGCAAGGCAGCCAACAACTCCTAAAGAATTTCAGATTTCATATGGTGGAGTTATTCCCATCGATAAATTAAAAGACTTCATAATGGGAACCATCAAAGATAATGTACGATGTTGCCGCAAAGTCTTCTCTCGTATATGTGAAGCCATACACTGCAAGAATTGACAGTTTGAAGATGCCTCCAGGTTATCAACCCCCCAAATTTCAACAATTCGATGGTAAAGGAAATCCAAAGCAACACATTGCACACTTCATCAAAACTTGTAATAATGCTGGAACGTATTGAGATTATCTTGTCAAGTAGTTTGTACGCTCCTTAAAAGGAATTGCTTTTGATTGCTACACTGATCTCGAGGCTGGTTCCATTGATAACTGGGAGCAACTTGAACATAAGTTCCTCAACTGTTTCTATAGCACAAGGCGAACTGTAAGTATGGCTGAACTCATCAACACGCGTCAATGGAAGGATGAATCGGTCGTGGATTTCATCAATCGATGGATAAACGCAAGCCTCAACTGCAAAGACAGACTTAGTGAAGCTTCAGGAATAGAAATGTGTATCCAAGGAATGCATTGGAGACTTCGCTACAACCTACATGGTATCAAGTCTAAGTATTTTGAATCATTAGCTGCACGTGCTCATGACATGGAGTTAAGCATGTCTTCAAGTGGAAATGAAGGTCCACCTATCTATGAACTTCGCAAAGTGAAGGATAAACAAAAAATAAAGAAAGGAGGTAAGTTTGTGCCGAAATCTGAGAGCAAGGAATCAATGAATGTTATACCTCGCCATTAAAGGTCACTACAAAAGTGAGTAAGAAGCAAAGTGTGAAGTCAACGTCCTTACAGGATAAAGCTGGCCGAAATTTTACTTTGAAGGAAATGCAAGCAAAAGAATATCCATTCTTGGACTCTGATGTTCCAGCAATTTTTGTAGAACTCCTCGAGTTGAAACTCATTTAGTTACCTGAAATGAAGCGACCAGATGAAGTTGAAAGGACTAATGATCCAAATTATTGCAAGTACCATCGGTTGATTGGCCACCCTATTGAAAAGTGCTTTATCTTCAAGGAGAAAGTAATGGACTTGGCTGCTGAAGGAAAAATCTTGCTCGAGGATGAGAAGAAAAGTTCGAATCAAGTTTCTGTTACTTTTGGTTCACTTGATTCCATTGTCCTTTGTAATTTTGTCGAAGTACATGAATGTGATGGCATCCAAACTAGATCATCACCAAACATGATTAAATTTGGTGACTTTGAGTTGTGAGCAACCCATTGCTTCTCCCTATAGTGAATAAAGTAGTAGTGGAGGAAAGATCTCAAGAGGAAAGTGAATCACGTGACGGTCAAACTGATGATGAAGGTTGGATTCTTGTGACTCGGTGGTGACGCTGCGAGACAAATTCACAAAAGGAGTCAAGTAAGCAATTGACTAGGGGAAAAATGGTGAAAAGACCCAAGAAGAAAATGATAAAGAAGAATTGGAAGGAAACAAAAATGGGGGAGAATCACTATCAAAGGCTATGTCGTCCAGTGACATTGGATGAATTCCTGCCAAGCTGGTTACACCCGCAGGCTTCCTGTGAATATATCAAGACCTCATGTTATAAGGTAGATGAAGAAGAGACAGAAGGAAGATACATCATTGTTGCCACCTCCCTTGTCTGAAAAACTCACTGAGCATCTCTCTGAAGAAGTGGACATTTGTGATACAAAAATTATATTTACTAATGATGATCTTTTGCTTGGTGAAGCACAACATAATCGTCCCCTATTTATGGTTGGCTTTGTGCGGGAATAGAGAATAAGTAGAATTTTGATCGATGATGGATCCGACGTCAATATTCTCCTAATTCGTACTGTCAAAGAGCTTGGCATACCAATAGATGAACTATGTGAAAGTCGTTTGATGATTCAATGGTTCAATCATGGGGGAAAAGAGCTATAGTGGCCATCAAATTAGAAATCAATATGGGAGATATGCATTCGAGCGCATGGATGCACGTGATCGATGCAAAGACCTCATATAATATCTTGTTAGGAAGGTCATAGATACACGAGAACAAATTCATTCACCTACCATCAATGTTTGAAGTACTGTGAAGATAGGGTTGAAAAAAGATAGTTGCTGATGATAAGCCCTTTACCGAGGCTGAATCATACTTTGTTGATGCAAAATTCTATTTAAAGAATTATGTCTGAAAGGAGGTTAAGGTTGATGACGTGACTCCGACCAAAAATGTTGCAAAGAAGGTTGATGTCACAACTGGCAAGGCAAAGGTTAAGGTTGAAAAGGATCAAGTGCTTTATGATATAAACAAGATGAATGAGGCATCTTCAAGTAAGAAAGTGACTTCTATTCTTCGCTATGTCCCAAAGAAAATGAAGGTTAAAGAACCATCTTCTGAACTACAAAGTAATGTGTTAGGAGGCTTGACCCTTCATGTCAAGCGAATTGATACAATTAAGTCATCCACAAAGTTGCTTAAAGAGTTTGTCAAATTATCAAACCAGAATTTGCTTCTAAATCTAGCACTTCATGTAAAGCGCACAGATGAGGGCTTTGACCCAAATGCCTACAAGTTGTTAGCAAAATCTGGATTTGATCCCAATGAACCATCCAAGTTGGGAAAGCTCTCACCTGAAGCTTCAAACTCTACTCAAAAGAGGATGATGGAGAAAGGGTACCCCCTAAAACAATCACGTGAAGGTTTGGATTACAAACAACCCCCGCTAATCCGTATCTCCATTAAAATGGCAAGTTGTAACTACATTACTCTTAAAGAAGTGTCTACGACGCTTAATGAGAAGCCTTCTGTGTTTGATCGACTTACAAAATCAAGGACCTCAGTATTTGATAGGTTGGGACCATTGAAGAAGGAACACACGTGTCATGGAAGTAATAGAAGGATCCAATCACATGTTTTCGCTAAATTTTGACATCAGATTGCCCGAGTCTAGTTCCTTCTAGAATAAGGCAAGAGACAAAACTTGTAGTTTCATGCGGAAAGGTCCTCAAAGCAAAGGCTTATACTATAGTCCATACTAAATAATATGAGGAAGATGAAGAAAGTGTGGGGTCATCATATCATATCATAATTAATGATGAACAATATCCTTCATCTCGTATGGAAGTCAAGGAAAAGTGGCTTGATATTCATTTATGCCATCACATATCTTTTAGTGATGGCGATCCTCAAGAGGATGAAGACGCTAAAGATACACCACCTGAGCTTGAAGAAGGGGTAAAGACAACAGTTGATGCACTAAAAGAAGTCAATCTCGGAGTTGTTGAAGATCCAAGGCCTATATATGTAAGTTCCTCTCTAACTGATGATTAAGAGAGCAAATATATTGAGCTACTTAAGGAGTTCAAAGACGTATTTGCTTGGAGTTACAAAGAGATGCCAGGTTTAGACCCTAAGGTGGTTGTTCATCATCTTGCTGTCAAACGAGGTGCTCATACCGTGAAGCAAACACAATGTCGCTTCAGACCCGAACTGGTTCCCTTGATTGAAACCGAAGTTAACAAGCTTATTGAGGCTAGTTCCATTCGTGAAGTTAAGTATCCTACATGGATTTCAAGTATCGTCCCTGTAAGAAAGAAGAATGGTCAAATTCAAGTTTGTGTTGACTTTAGGGACCTAAATAATGCTTGCCCAAAGGATGAATTTCCTCTTCCCATCCTGGAGCTCATGATCGATGTCACGACTGGATATGAGGCGATGTATTTCACGGATGGTTCATCTAGATATAATCAAATTCGCATGGTACCGAAGGATGTAGAACTTACTACTACAAGGTAATGCATTTTTGCTTGAAAAATGCCGGTGCTACATATCAACGTACCATGCAAAATATTTTTGATGACATGATTCATAAAAATATGAAGTGTTATGTTGACGACTTAGTAGTAAAGTCAAGGAAGAGAGATGGTCACTTATAGGATTTAAGGATGGTATTCGAACGACTTCGGAGATACCAACTCAAAATGAATCCGTTGAAGTGCGCCTTTGGAGTTACTTCTGGGAAATTCCTTGGTTTTATTGTTCGACATCGAGGTATTGAAATTGATCAAGCTAAGGTGGATGCTATCTTGAAAATGCCCGAGCCTAAGGATATTCATGAATTAAAAAGATTACAAGGTAAGTTGGCATATCTTAGAAGATTTATTTCGAATCTGGCTGAAAGATGCCAACCGTTTAGTCGCCTCATGAAGAAATGGTCCTTTTGAATGGGACCAAGCTTGCAGAAATGCTTTTGAAAGTATTAAGTCCTATCTGATGAATCCTCCAGTGCTGGCAGCCCTCATACCGGGAGCACTTTTGGTAATTGAAGAGATGATATGTAGAGATAGTCCCACCGGGCGTGCTAGAAATTTGTAACAACAAATGTTCACGTCGAGAAAAATAAATAATCAAGACTAGAAATTGTGTAACAAATGTAGTATTTGATTTTAATAAACAATGAGTGTTACAATCTCTATGGTATTCTTTTGATTCTTCAAGAATGTAAAGTATCTTAATGATCTTGACTTTGATTTGATTCAAAGGCTTGTAAAGCTTGGCCTTGAATCTCCTTCTTGAACTTGGATTTGAATTTGATCATGAACAAGTAATTTGCTCTCGAACGCCTTGGTATTTGATTTGCCTCCGTTCTTGATATTGAACTTGAACTTGTAGCTTGAGTGCTTGAACTTGTAGCTTGTAGAAAAATCTGCGGTGTTTGATCTACGAGCTCTCTACTTACTTTTTGTTATCACTTCTGGTGTAATTTAACTTTATGAAGACTTCTATTTATAGTTGTAGGGACTGTTGTGGCTCTTGCGATTTGATTGATGCGTTTGAACTGACCAATACCATCTAGACACTTGGCACAACTCTATTGGTTGTTGATTTAACTTAGTATGCCACCCTTTCTTGGCACATGGCATGATTTAATTGGCTCATTTATTTGGCTTGGATTGCCACATCACTTTGCACGTGGCTTGATTTTATTAGCTCATTCTTTTGACTTGGATTGCCACATCACTTGACACATGGCATGAGCCTGGGCTTTAAGATGGGCTAATAGTCATTTGGACCTTGGGCTAATGAAGTAGGCTTATCATTTAATTTGTAGTCCAATTAAATAGACTAGCACAATACATTTTGGACGTCTTAATCCAATTGTATTAATCACAATATTTATTTGGACTATCATTTTAAATTTAATATAGTTTAATTATTTTATGAATTTAAATATCATAAAATTTAAATGCTTACAACAAGAAAACCCTTGGACAATGTATTGGAAAATATTGGGAAGGAATTAGGATTCAGACGGAGAAAGAAAACCATAAATATTGGATTGTAGAAAGTGAAGAGGGGACAGAAAGGAGGGTGGGGGATGGAATTACAGTTATTTATAATATAGACAATAGCATTATTATGATTACCTTAAAAAGCACATGCTTTGCCGTTTAACATGAGGGGAGCTACAATTCAAAAAAAAACACAGTAGCTTCTACTTAAATTTTGTATTTATATTAAAAATTTCATTAAATATGTATAGATATTTAATTGTGAATTCACCAACTAAAATAAATTAAAAATTTAATGACATTCAGTGTCCATGCACTTTAAATCCTAGCTCCGTCTCTACCGTTTAAATGTTGGTATTTGATGTAATAGAGAGTTTGAGATGTTAACTTGACTTATAATGATAGCAAAAAAGTACTAAAACAATAATTAAAAGTTTGCCTGATAGAGAAAACGCCGTATCAAAATAATAAAATCTGAATAACTGAAAGTTTGAAAATTATGGCAGAGCGAATGAAATACCTTATTACTCGCCATGTTAGTTAAACAATGACACTAATTCAGATTTGTCCCTTCGGGACATTCGATAAAATTAAAACGATATAGAGAAGATTTGAATGACACACCCAAATCGAGAAATGGCCCAGTTCACATTTGAATCTAATTGCTTTTCTTTTTCCTTTTCGAGGTGATTTTGGAAGCATCTTCTAACATCTCATAATTGTGCTTTGGCCTAGGTTTAGCTTTGGTGAAATTTTTTCGCTTCAGCTAAATAGAGCTGTGTTGGTTTAGTTTTTCTTAACCAAATGACCAAATACAATATTTAGTTTACGTTGATTAATTCATATTAACACCCCAAATCTGACTTACCACGTTCATTTAACACCCCATACACATTACACATGCTCATATAACCCATATACTTCAAGTTGCAAGCTCAACACAAATAGTAGCCTTGTATCTTCTAATAAAAATATAGCACGTTTATCTGGTTATTCACATTGTGGAGGAGGCACTAAGTTCAACGTGCGTACAAGCTGATAGCAGATTAACAGGATAAAATACGTGGATCTCGTATGGCAATTTTGATATTAACTTGACCCGTATTAGTACAAGTTTTCCTTTATTATATATGCTCAACAGGGCTAACACAGTAATGAGATCATTATATAAACGGTATAACTCAATAGCATCTAAATCAAACAACAAAGGTCTTAACTCAATAGCATTCATTAACCACATACTTCAGAAATTGGAGGGTGGAGGGAACTTCTATTGTTTTCAAGCCCGAAACTAAGCTTTTGAAAAATCCTACGGTAAGACAATCCAACGAGAGACCACAAGGAACATCAATAAAAGAAAGAAGAATGAGCTAAAAAAACTGTAGCGCAGTCAGGCCATCAAATGTCTCAAGTCTCTTCCAACTTTTCATTTACCTGGGGAAGAATGTGAAATGAAGAGAGCAGGGCACCCAAACAGAAACACAGGTTTCCATGGAAATAGCGTTCAAGGTTCATAGATGACAGACCATAGTTGTTAGTCAAAAGCTGTTCAATAAGATCATATTTGCAATCCACCAAACTAAAACAAGAGATAACATTCGGAGATGGCAAGCCATCACCATTTAAAAACTAAGATCTGCATTTCATATTGTACAGCTTACAAGTAAGAGAAGCTATCTTCAAAAAACTTAAGGCACCATAATTTTGCATGCAAATCGATCTAAAACTAGAAAGTTATAAGAGCTTAGGGGGGAGGAGGAGGGGGACAATTCACCTTCAAGCCTTCAAATGAAGTATTTTGTTAACAACACTATTCAGATGTTGGCCAAGAGATCCTGCTAGGCACACTACCTCAAACAGTTAACTGGGCAGATGCATGTAAACTTGAAATACATGCCCAGATAGCCAAACCAAGTCAACTATAATTAGTTGAAGATAAATTCTAGGCAGAGCACCACAGAACTCTAGGAAGCCAAAAAGCTCAGGATTTATAAGATAACTTGAATAGATACCAGATTAATTCTAGGCAGCAAGCACTAGATCTCTAGGTTGCCAAAAATAGATGCCTAAGTGAATTACCAAGCCAAGTTAGCTGTAAGTGGTTGACGGAAGAATAGTTCTAGGCTACAAGCACCATATAGATCTATAGGAAGTCAAAAAGCTTCTACCTTGTCAAGACCAGAAAGATGAACTCACTAAATAAAGATACGAGCCTGAGTAACAAACATCTAAAGAAACCAAACTTACAAAAGATACATAAAAGAACACCAAAAGAGAAGGTTCTAGCTAATTCATAGTTCATAAAGGAGAAAATGTCTAAACTAAGACAAATCATGAGATTTTAACTATGGGTCTCAGGTCCCACAATAGTAAGCAGGAACAAACTAGGGTTCTCCCAATCTTCTAGACGTTGTCTGCTTGCTAGCGCTCCCATATCTACTCAACTCTGAGCCAAAGATGCATTACCAAGAGCCTGAATGCAACCCCTAGGAAATGCTTAAGATAATCTACCTGGCATAGGGATGGTAACGGCCGCTGCCACTATAGCCTGCCCTACTTCCGTATAAACCTCCTGGTCCACCATAACCAGCGCCAGGGCCAGAATCATAACCAGCACCCGAGCCAGCCCCACCATAACCCCCATAACTAGCTCCACGGCCATATGCCATTAGTCCACTGCCACCATATCCACCAGCACCTCCACCAAACCCACCAGCATAAGAGCCATAGCGACTAGAATAGCCGAGTGAGGGATCTCCACGGTAACCACCAAATTCACCACCGCCAAAGTCTCCATATCTACCACCATATTCACCACCACCATATCCATAGTCACCAAACCTACCACCCATACCTCCAGAAGACCTATAAGAAGCAGGGCCAAAACCGCCACTGCCAAAACTGCTGTATGAATTGCCAAAGCCTCCGTAACTATCACTGTATCCACGTCCCCTAGACTCACTACCATAGCCATGACCAGATGATGCTGGGTTTGAGGGTTTCTTAGGTTCTGCCTTCTTGATCTCAACCTACAATAAAGAAGCAAGTTAACCTAGAAAATCACCTATGCAGTAGCCTGACACAGCTAAGCCCTGAAATATACACACTAAATGAATCCTACAAACTTTAAACTAACACACATGAGAGACATGGTGTGAAAATCTGAAGAAATAATACTGAAATTTGCAGCATAAAACCAAAGAGAAATCTTGGCCATTCACTATTTGAAAGATAGTTACATCCCAGTACATCTGACATCTTGGACAACCATTGGACAAAACTCACCTGGGTACCCAGCATATCAATCATATTTCCCTCGGACAGCACATTATCAACTACTAGCTCATTGTCGAACACAATAAATCCAAACCCTCGAGACCGCTTAGACACATGGTCCCTTATGATCTCACAATCAACCACCTTCCCATACTTGGAGAAGAAGCCCTTGAATTCGTCTAACCACGAAGAGAAAAAAGAACAATTAAATACTTGAGAAAACTGAAAAATTCAGCACAACTGTATGATAAAGCACATGGAGTTTAAAACAATTAATAAAAAGAAAGCGAAGCCATTTGTCACCTTCATTCATAGAAGTAGGAATGCCACCAACAAAAATCTTCTTGGTCTTGAAGTCCTTCGATTCAGCAGATCCTTTCGGAATGGTTCTTTTAATCTCAACCTTACCAAGAGTAATATCGTAAGTCTCAAAGCCAAAATGCTTTCCACCATGCATCACGTTTATACTAAAAACAATGCTTCGAGAATATGGTTTCTACTAGAAATTCTTACAATACCATGAATACTATGACCTTTAGTTACAAATATATAACGCCCACCAAGCAAAAAACTATGTGTGGAGAACATGGTTTCTACTAGAAGTCTCACAACATCAGGAATACTATGAACTTCGGTTACAAATATACAATACCAACCAAGCTCATAATCTCAAAAAGAATTCATGACTTGCTATTATGCTATAAACAGATGGTTTGTTAGGAACGAACACAAAAAGGAGAACTTCTCATGACATTCACAAATAAAAATTGTAGTTGTCCTTTCTTTCCAACCCTATTTGACAATAATCAAACACACAGCATTATATATAACATCCAAAGAAAAAAAGGGCCGCTTAGGAAACATGGTCTCTAGTAAAATTTTATGACTTGTTATGCTATAAATCAAAGGTTTGTTATAAACGAACATAAAACAGACATTCGCATGATAATCATATACTAAAAATTCTAGTTGTCCTTTCTCTCCAATCACATTTGATTGTAATGAAACACCAAGCAACAATAACGACTGTGCTCAATCCCAAACAAGCTAGGGTCGGTTATATGAATCCTTATTGCCCATGTTTATCCATTTAAGGTTAAAGACATGTCATCATCACACCAAATAAAAATAGAAGTGAAGAATAAGGCATATTAAAAGTTATATAAATCTATGATAAGGTAAAAAGACTCCTAGAAAAGCAATAGGGAAGGATTATACATACACATGCCACTTATTGAGAAGGATTTATAGATGAAATCGAAAAAGGGAAGCTAAACCACTCACTTGTTTGTCATTGATTATATGGGTTTCAGCAATAACAGTGTCAACGACAGTGGGATCAGAGTAAGTGATGAACCCAAAACCTCTAGGTCTACCAGTATGTCTGTCCTTCATAATCACCGAGTCTATTATCTCCCCATACTTCTCAAAGTACTTCACAAATTGTTCTACAAAACCCCAAATTAAATCATCCCAAAATTAGAGATAAACCGTTAGAAACTTAGAAAATTATCCCTACCATCAAGAAACAGTAAAATTAAGGTAAACGTTTAAGAATTTAGGTTATATACACCATCAATGTAAACAAATTTTACACCATCAAATCACCTTTACCTGTTGTAGCAAGTAACAAGTCTTATTTTCATATTACTACTAATCCCAGGAGGCTCACTTGTAATATTCTTGACAGTTACAGTGTATATTAACTAAAATACACAAACCTCAGCTCATCCCTAATAACGAATTAAAATAAAATTACAAATATGTAGCAGATGAAAAACTAACCTAATGTCGTCTCTTTCGCTAGACCTCCAATAAAGATTTTTCTGTTTACATAACAACAAAAAACCCTAATTAATACAATTCATATGGAAAATTAACTTTTTCAAGAGCAGCAAAACCCTAAATAAATAGATATGGAGAGAATACCCGGGGCTAGCTCCATCGCCGAAGTCGTTCTTTCGTGAACCCATTGTTGTTAAAAGATTTTGGTTTTGTTAAGCAATTAGATCTCAGAGAAAGTTGGAGACAGAGCTAGGGTTTGTGAATGAGTTGGTCGAAACACAAACCACAAGGAGAGAGAGAATGGATTTTGTGGTGGTTTTATATATAGACAGAAGTGCGGATAGTCTACGCTTTCCTCTTTGGGCAAAGTACAAAAGGTTTCCAAGTCGGTTTTGAAAATGTGTGGGCCTGATTGCTTGGTCCTAAAGTTTTATGTGGGCTTTAGATTAAAAGTCGGGTGAAGTGCAGCAATAGCCACTTTTAAGCCCGTTATTTAAAATAAATACACAATTTACAATATATTTAAAGATTAGCCAATTCACCCAAATTTTAGGACTATGTATCCTGAATTTGGAAATTGAGGATAATTTTTGATATGCTAATTTGAAATTCAAGACACTTTCATGACTAAGTGTCTTGAATTTCTGAACTACCAATTTAAAATTTAGGACATAAAATTCGAACTTCAGGACACAATTTTTGAACTTTAGGATACGATATCCTGAAATTTAAATTTTGAGGTTTAAACTCTAGGACGCCGTATCCTGAAGTTTGAGCAAAATTGGCTAATCTTTAAATACATTGTAAATTATGAATATATTTTAAACAACATGCTTAAAAGTGGCTACCTGGTGTCATTTAAAAGTCGGTGTAAAAATTTAGGCAAATATCACTTTTAGCCCACATCAAAAATTATTTCTATTTAGTAGCCAAAAAATATATAAATTATATATATATATATATATATATATATATATATATATATATATATATATTATTTTGAGAGCCGCTATACAATATCATTTTTCCTAAAAAATTCACGGGGCGCCCTACTTGGTTGCCTCATTTAAGTTGTATCCACTTCTAATAAAAAGTTAAACTAGTACCCAAAATATAGACAACTTTAGATTTTTTCCTCCTTTTTTTCTTCTTCTTAGTTGTTGTAAAAACAAAGGTGACGATGGATTTATATGGTATTTGTAAACAAGTTTTAAGGTGATATATGGATTTATAGTAGTGAGCTGTTGTGACACTCATCTCTTTGCTACTGCTTAGGGTTTCTTGTTCTTTCTCTTAGTTACAAAATGAGTTTGTTAGGATTTGTTTTTATGATATATAAAAGTTATGTTTCAATTTGAGCTCATTTGCACAATTTGTACATCAGACTGAAAAGTCTTGAGTGGATGAAAAAATTAGTTGTACTTCAGATCAATTAAATCTTAAGTGCAAATTTGCATTAGAAAAAAAAATTAAGGGTACGCAAAAGTTAGTCACACTTCAAACAAAAATAGTCTTACGTACATTTTAAGTTTACAGTTGCAGATACAAATATTTTTAACTTCATACCCGCTAAATCTGAGCTACTCATGATTTGGTACGTGAACTTTGAATGGAGCAAATTTTATAGTTACTAGTTTTAAGGTACGCGCTTTGCGCGTGTACCTATATCAATAAATATATAAATTTTAAAAATTACGTAAATACTAGTAAATAATATATTTGAGTTATTGAACAAATATCAAAGAAAAAAATGTGAGTTCCTAAAAATTAATAAATATTAATCTCACTAAGTTAGCTCATTAATTAAATAAATCCTACTTTACAGAAGTCTTTATATATCTTATTATGATTTATGACATGTGGAATACATATCTTATGAAAATTATTGTTATTTTTTTTTACCAAATACTTACCATAATTATTCAAAGATAATAAAACAAATTGAAGAATTTGAACCTTTTGGTATTTTAGAAATTTGTGAGTGAAGAGATAAAACTATAGCTCCTAGAAAAATATTGATAAATAAAAATATAAACTCTTATATAACTAATATTAAATTACAAAAACTAATACGATATTAAAAAATACAGGGAGTTATCATTTATTGGAATGAATATAAAAAGAAAGAAAAATGATAATGACAACTTCTTTTGAATATATTTTGTCTTATGTTACATCCTTATTATTTCAACTTAGCATTTTTAGCAATTTAACTCTTAATACTATATGATAATAAATTTTGCTCTATTTTCTTATTCCGTTCACGGCAAATGCTCTTCTTGTGTAAAAATTTTAATGTACCTTAAGAGTTTTATCAACTTGGCAAATAATTTTACTTATATAATGATTTTGAAACAAAATTGAATTGATATTTTTTGCTGATTTATTAATTCAAAGACTTAATTATTTATTGAGATTTTATGCTTTTATGATAGTGTAGAATATACATATTATTTTCAAACTTTTCTCCTGTTCAAATAATATATTATTCTCTTTATCGGTTTGTGTAATATTTAAAAGTTATATTTAATTAGGTACAAAACTTCTTACTTTTAGTAGTAACAATATATAGAAACACCTTGTTAGAATTATAGGTTCCCTAATAAGAAGAACGAATGTGAGCATATTCATGTGGAAACTGCCGTGAGGATATATAAGGAAAAGACACGTAATACTCTTACTTCTCCTAAATAATATCTATTTCAAATTCCTTAATATTAGTATTTCTTACTTAATTCAAATAAGAAAAAATTTAATAATAAAAAATTTAGTTGATTTTAAAGTTCTAAATATTAGAAAAATAACTAAATTATGATTTTGTCTAATGAAAGTTTATTTGTTAAAGAGTAAAAAAGGCGAACGACATTTCGCTAAGGGCCCTAGTACTTTTAATATAGAATAAATATATATATAGGTATAGATATAGATATATAGATTATATAAATATTATTAAATACATAATATATTTGAGTTATGAAATAAAAATTAAATTAAAAATATAAATTCATGAAAGTGTCAAATAATGAAGAATTTATTGCACAAAATTTAATTGATTTAAAATCCTAAATACATATTAGGGGAAACTCTGCCATTCTTCTCGAGAATGCACAAATAATATAAATAATCAATTTGCAACTAAACCGTGCGAATAACAAATAAAATAGTCTTTGTTTATTTAAATAAAAATATAAAAAAGAATACAAGGAAGACTCAAAGTCCTAAAATCTTACAAAAAAACAAATAACAAAAATAATTGTGAGTGATGCAAGTAGCCAACCGTGAAGGTTAAAAAAAGAAAAAAGAAACAATCGTGAAGTGGATAATCAATTTGCAAAATAATTTCATAAACTAAATTGTAAAAGTTGTTTTAAAGTCCTAATATTATGAAAAATTAATATAGAAGGAATTATAGTTATTCTTGTATAGTCAAATAAGGAAACAATTTATGTATAAAGTCCTAAATATCACATTTTTCTATGTAACTCAAATAAGGAAATAATTAATTTGTTATTTTTAAATATTAGAAAAATAATTAAATGACTATTCCTAAATGTTCGAAAAATAATTAAAATATAATTTTGTCTAATGTGAAATCTATTTCTAAAGGATAAAAAAGGCGAACAGTATTTCGCTAAGGGTTTTTGTGCTTTTAATATAATATATAGGTAGAATAGTTTTACAGACACCTATACTCATACCGTTTTGACATCTCGATCCCTCTACTTTACGAAATTTCATCTAAGTACTTGTATTTGTTCAAACATAGTGTAGACAATAAACTGTGTCGAAAAAATAAAATCAAGACCGAAAATATTGCATAAATGGTAGTATTTGATTTCAAATAGTATAAGTGTACAATCTCTATGGATCCTCTCATTCTACTTTTTCAATATAAATTCAAGAGCTTTTGAGATTGAACTTGAGTTTGAATTTATTGCCACGAACTATGATCTTGAATTCAGCTAGCACGAACTTTAATTTGAACTCGTACTCCTTGAATCTTGATTTGTTCTTTGTTCTTGAGCTTGGACTTGATTTCTTGGACTTGAACTTGATTGCTTGAGGCTTGAAACTTGTGGAGAAATTTGCAGTGTTTGATCCACGAGCTCTTTCTTGCTTCTTGCTATAACTTATGATCCTCTTTCTAAGTTATGAAGACCCATATTTATAGTTGTAGAAGGGAAGAGTTGTGATGAGAACAAACTCTTTTCGACCAATCAGATTGAAGCGTGACAAGGTCACATTTGATTGGCCAGAACATTTCACTTGCACAGGTTGTAACGACCCAACCAGTCATTTTGACTGTTAGAACCCCGTTCTCCTACATAAGACTCCCCATGTGTGCTTTTATTTATTTATGACTTGCGGGGATGGTTGGTTCGGGACTTGAAAGTGTTCAGGTTGAAATCGGAACACTTGGTTCCTTAAGTTGGCCTTAAAGTACTAAGTTTGACTTCGGTCAATATTTTAAAAAAATTACCCTGGAATCGGGATTTGACGGTTCCAATAGCTCCATATGGTAATTTTGGATTTAGGAGCGTGTTCAGAATTTTATTTGGAAGTCCGTAGTTAAATTAGGCTTGAAATGGCTAAAACAAGAATTTAAGTTTGAAAGTTTGACCGGGGAGTTGACTTTTTGATATCGAGATCGGAATCCAGTTTCGAAAATTTTTATAGCTCCGTTATGTCATTTATGACTTGTGTGCAAAATTTGAGGTCAACTGGACTTGATTTGATAGGTTTCGGTACCGAATGTAGAATTTGGAAATCTTAAGTTTCATTAAGCTTGAATTGGAGGATGATTCGTGGTTTTAGCGTTGTTTGGTGTGATTTGAGGGTTTGACTAAGTTCATATGATGTTTTGGGACTTGTTGGTATATTTGGTTGAGGTCCTGAGGGGCTCGGGTGAGTTTTGGACGGCTAACGGATCATTTTTTTTTTTTGGAGATTGCTAATAGCTGCTAGAATTTTCCTCTGATTTCCTTATACGTGATTGCGTAAGTCCGTCTGCGATCGCGTAGGGTAATTTGGGCAGCTGGAAATTTATTCTATGTGATCGCATGGGCAAGTCCGCGATTGCGTAGGTTGGGCCAGTCTGTGCATCGCGATCGCGTGGCATTGTTTGCGATCGCGTAGGGAAAACTGGAGAGGAAGTTGGGCCACGCGTTTGCTCTATGCGATCGCGCGAAGAGAGATGCGATCGCATAGAGTTGGAACCTTGGAACTTCGCGATCGCGTGGCATTGTTTGCGATCCCGTAGGGTTATTTTCTGGGCAGTAAAATTTGTGCTACGCGATCGCGTGAGGAAGTTCACGATCGCGTAGAAGAAATCACTAGGCAGAGAGTTTAAGTTCTGAAAATGGGACTTCCATTTTTATCGATTTGGAGCTCGGATTTGGACGATTTTTGGGAGATTTTCAGAGAAAACAATGGGGTAAGTGTTCTTAACTCAATATTGGTTAAATTACCCGAATCCATCACTTTTTTTGTCATTTAATTGTTGAATTAAGTTGGAAAAGTTTGAAAACCCTCGTGGATAGAGTTGAGGATTTGAGTGCCGAATTGTTATCGGAATTTAGTAATTTTGGTATGGATAGACTCGTGGTTGAGTGGGCGTTCATATTTTGTAACTTTTATCGGATTCCAAGATGTGGGCCCCACAGACAATTTTTGAATTAATTTCGGATTTTTATTGAAAATGTAGTATTTTCTTATAGAATTGATTCCTATAATTTTTAGTGATTGTATCGAATTATTTTGGCTAGATTCGAGCCAGACAGAGTTGGATAATCGTGGAAAAGGCCTTCTAATGGATTAAATTGGAGCAAATTGAGGTAAGTCTCTTGTCCAATCTTGTGAGGAAAAATTATCCCCATAGGTAATTAAATTAATAATTGTTGCTAATTGTGGGGGCTACGTACGCACGAGGTGACGAGAGTCCGTGCGTAGCTACTATTAATGCTAAAGTCCGGGTAGTTTAGGATACAAAGCATGAATTACTTGTGTAAATTGTATTCTTTATTTAATTAATAATTGTATTATTTACTTAATTGTATATATATATTGTGAATTGTTAGGGAAGATATTAAAAGATGAAAATCTCATATGCTTAATTTTCTGTTTAAATTAATTAATTGTTAAAAAATATTGTTCATCCTCTCGAATTGATCTTATAATAAATATACTCTCCTTCCGGAGGTACATAAGAAAATGTCCTCCTTTCTTGTGGAGCGGGCCGAACGCCTCGGGAGGATAGATACATCTATGGATCGTGTCGCCCGTCCCTCGGCAGTGTACACGATACTCTTGATCGGGCCGTATGACCTCGACAGAAATCGTGCCTAATAATAATAATTATACGATACTTTGATAGTTTACTGCAACTTGTGAAGCTAATTGAAATTTGGAAATTATTGAAATTTAAAGAATTTATTTATCTCTGCTTGTTAAGGAAATTATTGTTATTCCTGTAAATGAGGCTAATTGATAAATTTGAAATTTATTGGAATTGAAGGAATTTAATTAATATATTGAGAATTGTTGCATATGAAGGAATTTAATTATTTCTCCTGGTTCAATAAAAATTATTGTTAACTCTGTGAATCATGTTGATAAAAATGTTTATGCTTTTATGTTACTTATTATTATTGACCCTTAGTGAGTGTCAAGGTCGACCATCTCGTCTCTACCTCTTCGAGATTAGGCTTGATACTTACCGGGTACACTTTGTTTACGTACTCATGCTGCACTTGCTGCACATTTTATTGTGCAGGTACATATATGTCTATCGGCTTTGTGGGCGTATGTCACGACCCAAACTAACCTCTGTCGTGATGGCGCCTATTGTGGAACTAGGCAAGCCGACTCATTTCCAAAACAAACCGATATTTTTATTTCAAAGAAAATTTCAAGGTTATTTAACATAAAACCTCCATTTAAAGAGTTCAAATCAAAGAAAAACAGAAGTGCGGAAAAGAAAAGCCTGACATCGGGGTGTCACTAGTCATGAGCATCTACTACAATCTGTCTAACAATATCAAGGCTAACTCAGCCTGGAAAATAGCTAAATACAACTAGAGGAAGATAAGAGGGAGAAGAACAGGGGCTGTGATCGCCAAACAGCTACCTTGCTATCTCCAAGAAAAATCTGTAACCAGAACACTCAATAACTGCTACCGTGTCCAGCTACACCTGAATCTGCACACAAGGTACAGGGAGTAACGTAAGTACGCCAACTCAGTAAGTAACAATAATAAATAAAGACTGAGCAGTAGTGACGAGCAGTAAAGCATATAACGTTCATATCATGAAATCTCAGTAAAGTACAACATGCTTTAAAAATAAGTGTTTGAATCGAGTCATCTCGTTTAAACCCGGTTCCAGTAAAAATCATTTAAAGATATTTTTCCAACAGTTTTTCAAACAAAGGCTCAATGCAAAGGTGAGCAAAAATGATGAAATCATAAACAGCCCCTCGGGCAAAACATCACTCATAAACAGCCCCTCGGGCAAACCTCACAGTCACTCGTGCCACTCGGGCATACCGCACAATCACTCTTGCCACTCGGGCATATCTTACAATCACTCATGCCTCCTAGTCACTCAGCACTCGGCACTCGCACTCAGTAGGTACCTGCGCTCACTAGGGGTGTGTACAGACTCCGGAGGGGCTCCTTCAGCCCAAGCGCTATAATCTGCACGGACAACTCACGTGCTGCACGGACAACTCACGAGCCAAAATAATAAAGTATGCTGCAGGCGGGTAGCCCCGATCCACACTCATCCTCACAAATCAGGCCTTCGGCCTCACTCAGTCATAAACCTCTCAAGTCACTCGGGCATCTCAGTAAAATAGGGCATTCGGCCCAAAACATTTATATTCATCAAAATAGAGTCATAAAACTGAGTTATGCAGTAAACAAGTATAAACATGACTGAGTATAGATTTTCAATCGAAAACAATGAGAGGATGGTAAGAAACAGCCCCTAAGGGTCCAAACAGCATTGGCACAAGGCCCAAACATGGCATTCAACCCAATTTACAGAAATTCTTTCTAAAACATATAACTATCAAATAGTTTCAACAAAGTATGCAACTTTACAGTTACTACGGGACGGACCAAGTCACAAATCCCCAATAGTGCACGCCCACATGCCCGTCCCCTAGCATGTGCGTCACTTCAAAATAGTAGAATGATACTAAATCCGGGGTTTTATACCCTTAGGACTAGATTTATAATCGTTACTTACCTCAAACCGCGAAATTCTTATTCTGCAATGTCCTTTCCTCGTGAATTGGTCTCCAAACGTCTCGAATCTGGTCATAAATAATTCGTTCCAGTCAATAAAATTCATTGAAATTAATTCCACAAGACAATAATGATTTTCCATAAATATCCGAAAATTAGCTCAAAAATCGCCCGTGGGGCCCACGTCTCGGAACTCGACAAAAGTTATATTACAAAAATCCGACCCCAACTCGACCCTCAAATCTTCAATTTAAACCAAGAGGGTTTTCAAATTTTCCCAACTCAATTCACCAATTAAATGATAAAAACAACCATGGATTCGGGTAATTTAACCAATATTGAGTTAAGAATACTTACCCCGTTGTTTTCTCTGAAAATCACCCAAAATCGCCTCAATTCCGAGCTCCAAATCGCCAAAAACTGTTTTCAGAACTTAAACTCACTGCCCAAATTTTTCTTCTTCTTTGAGAACGCGGTCAGTGCCTCGCGTTCGTGAAGCACAAAATAACTCCCGTCCAAATTCCTCCTTCGCGAACGCGACATCACCCTCGCGTTTGCGAAGCACAAAATGCCTCTGCCTCAATGCCTTCTATGTGAATGCGTTCAACCCATCGCGAACGCGATGCTTCGTTTCCCCCTCACTACGCGAACGCGACACCCCCCCTACGCGAACGCGTAGACCAATTGCCTGGGGTCTTCGGCTGCTTCCTCTCTTCTTCGCGAATGCGTAACACCTCTCGCGTTCGCGATGCACACCCAGTCCACCCTTTGCGAATGCATGCTTCTCTTCGCGAACGCGAAGAGAAAATATTGCCATCCTCCCAGTTCCTCTTCACGAACGCGAGGCTCCACTCGCGAACGCGATGAAGGAAACCAGATGGTGCATCAGAAAAATTCCAGCAGAGTTCTAAGTCCAAAATCTAACCCGTTAACCATCCGAAACTCACCCGAGCCCCTTGGGACCTCAACCAAATATACCAACAAGTCCTAAAACATCATACGGACTTAGTCGAACCCTCAAATCACCTCAAACAACGCTAAAACCATGAATTACACCCCAATTCAAGCTTAATGAACTTTAAAATTTCTAATTTCTACAAACGACTCCGGAACCTATCAAATCACGTCCGATTGACCTCAAATTTTGCACACAAGTCATAAATGACATAACAGAGGTATTCCAATTTTCAGAATCGGATTCTGACCCCGATATCAAAAAGTTAACTCCCCGGTCAAACTTCTCAAAAATTAAACTTTCGGCATTTCAAGCCTAATTCCTCTACGGACTTCCAAATAATATTTCGGACACGCTCCTAAATCCAAAATCACCATACGGAGCTATTGGAATCATCAAATTTCAAATCCGAGATCGTTTACACATAGGTCAACATCCGGTTGACTTTTCCAACTTAAGTTCTACTTAAGAGACTAAGTGTCTCAATTCACTCTGAAACCACTCCGGTCCCGAACCAACTAACCTGATATAACATAATACAGCTGAATAACACAAAAGAAGTAGAAATGCGGAAAACGGGGCTATAACTCCTGAAACGATCGGCCGGGTCATTACATCCTCCCCCTCTTAAATATCCGTTCGTCCTCGAACGGGTCTAGAAACATACCTGGAGTCTCGAATATGCATGGATATCTGCTCTGTATCTCCCGCTCGGTCTCCAGGTGGCCTCCTCCATAGGCTGACCTCTCCATTGCACCTTCACTGAAGCTATATCCTTTGACCTCAACCTTCGAACCTGCCGATCCAAAATAGCCACCGGCTCCACATCATAAGTCATATCACCCTCCAATTGAACCGTGCTGAAATCCAAAACATGGGACGGATCTCCAATATACTTACGGAGCATGGAAACATGAAACACTGGATGCACACTCGACAAGCTGGGTGGCAAGGCAAGCTTGTAAGCCACCTCCCCTATTCTCTGAAGCACCTCAAAAGGCCCAATGAATCGGGGGCTCAACTTGCCCCTCTTCCCAAACCTCATAACACCCTTCATGGGTGATACCTTCAGCAAAACCTTCTCCCCAACCATAAAAGACACATCACAGACCTTCCTATCCGCGTAGCTCTTCTGCCTAGATTGCGCCGTGCGAAGCTACTCCTGAATCAATTTCACCTTATCTAATGCGTCCTGGACCAAATCTGTACCTAAGAGCCTAATCTCACCCGGCTCAAACCATCCAACCGGAGATCTACACCTCCTCCCATATAAAGCCTCGTACGGAGCCATCTGAATACTCGATTGATAACTGTTGTTATATGCAAACTCTGCGAGTGGCAGAAACTGGTCCCATGAACCCCCAAAGTCAATGACACAAGCACGCAACATGTCCTCAAATATCTGAATAGTGTGCTCGGACTGCCCGTCCGTCTGAGGGTGAAAAGTTATGCTCAACTCAACTTGATTACCCAACTCTCGTTGCATGACCCTCCAAAACTGCGATGTGAACTGAGTACCCCTATCTGAAATGATGGAAACTGGGACACCATGCAGGCGAATGATCTCTCGGATGTAAATCTCAGCCAAACGCTTTGAAGAGTAAGTAGTACCAACTGGAATGAAGTGCGTGGACTTGGTCAGCCGATCCACAATAACCCAAATAGCGTCGAACTTCTTCGAAGTCCATTGGAGCCCAACTACAAAGTCCATAATGATCCGCTCCCACTTCCACTCTGGGATCTCTAATCTCAGAAGGAAGCCACCCGGTCTCTGATGCTTATACTTAACCTGCTGACAGTTTAGACACCGAGCCACAAACCCAACTATATCCTTCTTCATCCGCCTCCACCAATAGTGTTGCCTCAAATCCTGGTACATCTTCGCGGCACCCAGATGGATGGAATACCGCGAGCTGTGGGCCTTCTCAAGAATCAACTCTCGAAGCCCATCTACATTAGGCACACATATCCGGCCCCTGCATTCTCAGCACGCCATCATTACCAATAGTCACATCCCTAGCATCACCTCTCTGAACCCTATCCTGAAGAACGAGCAAGTGGGGGTCATCATACTGAAGCTCCCTTATACGGTCATAAAGAGAAGACTTGGAGACCACACAAGCCAATACCCGACTAGGCTCCGAAATATCCAATCTGACAAGCTGGCCCGCTAAGGCCTGAACATCCAATGCCAATGGTCTCTCTGCTACTGGAAGATATGCTAAACTCCCCAAACTCTCTGCCCGACAATGGCTGCTAACTCAAGATCATGGACATGATAGTTCTTCTCATGGGTCTTCAACTGGCACGAGACATAGGCAATCACCTTACCCTCCAGCATCAAAACACAACCAATGCCTAACCTCAAGGCATCACAATACACGGTGTAAGAACCTGAAGCTGATGGCAGAACAACACTAGAGCTGTGGTCAAAGCAGTCTTGAGCTTCTGAAAGCTCTCCTCACACTCATCCGACCACCTGAATGGAGCACCCTTTTGGGTCAATTTGGTCAAGGGCGATGCAATAGATGAAAATCCCTCTACAAAGCGACGGTAGTAACCCACCAAACCAAGAAACCTCCTAATATCCGTGGATGAGGATGGTCTGGGCCAACTCTGTACCGCCTCTATCTTCTTCGGATCCACCTGAATGTCTTCACTGGACACCACGTGCCCCAAGAATGCTACTGAACTGAGCCAAAACTCACATTTGGAGAACTTTGCATAAAGCTTCTCCTCCCTCAATCTCTACAATACAACCCTCAAATGTTGAGCGTGCTCCTCCTGGCTACGAGAGTACACCAGGATGTCGTCAATGAATACAACGACGAATGAGTCCAAATAGGGCTGGAATACACTGTTCATCAAATGCATGAACGCTGCTGGGGCATTGGTCAGCCCAAAAGACATCACCAAGAACTCATAATGGCCATATCGGGTCCTGAAAGCTCTTTTAAGAATATCTGAATCCCGAATCTTCAGCTGGTGATAACCGGACCTCAAATCAATCTTGGAGAATACCCTCGCTCCTTGAAGTTGGTCAAATAAATCATCAATGCGAGGCAAAGGATACTTATTCTTGACTGTGACCTTGTTCAACTGCCTGTAATCAATACACATTCTCATGGAACCATCCTTTTTCTTCACAAATAGAACCGGTGCACCCCAAGGTGACACACTAGGCCAAATAAACCCCTTATCAAGGAGTTCCTGAAGCTGTTCTTTCAATTTCTTCAACTCCGCCGGTGCCATACGATACGGTGGAATAGAAATGGGCTGAGTGCCCGGTACCAAATCAATACCAAAGTCAATATCCCTGTCAGGCGGCATGCCCGATAGGTCTGCAGGAAACACATCCGAAAAATCATGTACTACCGGAATAGAATCAATGACAAGAGCCTCTGCACTAATATCCGTCACAAAAGCCAAATAAGATAGGCAACCCTTCTCAATCATGCGCTGAGCCTTCAAATATGAAATCACCCTACTTGGTACATAATCTACAGAACCACTCCACTCAACCCTCGGAATTCCCGGCATAGCCAACGTCACCGTCTTAGCGTGATAATCTAGAATAGCATGACATGAAGATAACCAATCCATACCCAATATCACATCAAAGTCAACCATACTGAGCAATAATAGATCCACTCAGGTCTCCAGACCCCCAATAGTCACCACACATGACCGATATACGCGGTCCATAATAATAGTATCGCCCACAGGAGTAGATACATGTACAGATGAAACTAAGGACTCACGGGGCATATCCAGAAAATGGGCGAAATATGAGGAAATATATGAATACATGGAACCAGGGTCAAATAATACCGAGGCATCTCTATGACAAACTGAGACAATACCTATAATCATAGCATCTGAAGCAATAAAATCTGGTCTGGCAGGGAGAGCATAGAAACGGGCCTGACCAGCCCCTGATCTACCTCCCCCTCTAGGGCGACCCATAGTTGACTGACCTCCACCTCGAGCTGACTGAGCGGGTGGTGAGGTAGCTGGTGCTGTAGTCGGAGGCTGACTCCTCTACTGAGATAGACCTTCATGACGACGAGGACACTGCCTTCACATATGCCTAAGCTCCCCACACTCAAAACAACTCCCTGGTGCTGGCGGCGGAAACTGAAGGGAACCCCTAGCACCGGGATGACTGGTAGAAGAACCTGGCATGGAAGAGCCCTGAACAGGTGGAGCACGGGACGAACTCTGAACTGGAAGGGCACTAAGTGATGAGTGGCCCTGATGAGAACTGTGAGAACCATGGCCAGATGATGCACCCCGATGAAATGGCTGAGCTGACTGAGCCTGTCTGAAATGACGACTTCTACTGTGCTGGAACTGACCCCCAAAAGGAGCACCGCTGAATCCACCCTGACCACGAGGCCTTTTAGCCTCCCGCTCAACCCTCTCCTGACAGCGAACCATCTCAATCTGCCGAGCAATGTCGACAACCTCATCAAAGGTAGCACCCAAAACCCGCTCCCTGGTCATGAACAACTGTAGCTGATAAGTGAGGCCATCAATAAACCTCATGATCCTCTCTCTATCCGTGGGAACCAACTAGATAGCATGATGGGCCAACTCAGAGAATTATATCTCATACTGTGTCACAGACATATCGCCCTGGCGAAGCCGCTCAAACTGTCTGCGCAACTCCTCTCTGTGGGATCGAGGCACGAACTTCTCCAAAAAGACCACGGAGAACTGCTGCCAAGTAAAGGGTGCTGCGCCAACAGGCCTACGCCTCTTGTAAGTCTCCCACCATCTGAGTGCAGTCCTAGAAAACTGAAAGGTAGTGAATGAGACCCCACAAGTCTCCAAAATACCAGTGGTACGGAGTATCCTCTGACACCTGTCCAAAAAGTCCTGAGCATCCTCTCTCTCTGTGCCACTGAAAGGTGGTGGCTGAAGTCTCCCAAACCTCTCCAACCTACGATCATCCTCAGGCATAGCAGGAACCACATAATTCTGAGCAACAGCAACCAACTGGGCTGGTAGTGCCTTTGGTGTTTGAAGTCCCTGAATAACCTCCTCGGGTGCGCGAGCGACGGGAGTCTGAGTGCCTCCCCTAGCCTGAGAAGTGGCTGCGGCCGTCGAAATAGAGACCGCCTGAGCAAGGCTAGTACACACTATCAGAATCTGAGCTAGGGCCTCCTGAAGGCCTGGAATCACAATAGGTACAGGTGGTGCCTAAGCTGGTGCATCAACAACTGGAACTTGGTCCTGATCTGGGACAATCGGTGGATCTGCAGGTAATGCCCCAGCTGCAGTACGGGCTGTACCTCTGCCCCTACCACGGCCCCTACCGCGGCCTCGGCCTCTCGCGGCCCTGGCTGGTGGTACTGGTAGCTGGCCCTCCTAACCAGTAGCACGAGTCCTCACCATCTGTGAGAGAATGAAACAACATATGTTTAGTTACTAGAATCAATAGATTCGCACGACAAGAATTCAAGAATGTGGAGTTTCCTAAAGGTTCTTCAGTCTCTCGAAGATAAGTACAGACGTCTCCGTACCGATTCGCAAGACTCTACTAAACCCGCTCATGACTCGTGAGATCTATGTAACCTAGGCTCTGATACCAATCTGTCACGACCCAAACTAACATCTGTCGTGATGGCGCCTATCGTGGAACTAGGCAAGCCGACTCATTTCCAAAACAAACCGATATTTTTATTTCAAAGAAAATTTCAAGGTTATTTAACATAAAACCTCCATTTAAAGAGTTCAAATCAAAGAAAAACAGAAGTGCGGAAAAGAAATGCCTGACATCGGGGTGTCACTAGTCATGAGCATCTACTACAATCTGTCTAACAATATCAAGGCTAACTCAGCCTGGAAAATAGCTAAATACAACTAGAGGAAGATAAGAGAGAGAAGAGCAGGGGCTGTGATCGCCAAACAGCTACCTTGCTATCTCCAAGAAAAATCTGCAACCAGAACACTCAATAACTGCTACCATGTCCAGCTACACCTGAATCTGCACACAAGGTGCAGGGAGTAACATGAGTACGCCAACTCAGTAAGTAACAACAATAAATAAAGACCGAGCATTAGTGACAAGCAATAAAGCATATAAGGTTCATATCATGAAATCTCAGTAAAGTACAACATGCTTTAAAAATCAGTGTTTGAATCGAGTCATCTCGTTTAAACCCGGTTCTAGTAAACATCATTTAAAGATATTTTTCCAACAGTTTTTCAAATAAAGGCTCAATGCAAAGGTGAGCAAAAATGATGAAATCATAAATATCCCCTCAGGAAAAACATCACTCATAAACAGCCCCTCGGGCAAACCTCACAGTCACTCGTGCCACTCGGGCATACCTCACAATTACTCTTGCCACTCGGGCATATCTTACAATCAATCATGCCTCCTAGTCACTCAGCACTCGGCACTCGCACTCAGTAGGTACCTGCGCTCACTGGGGGTGTGTACAGACTCCGGAGGGGCTCCTTTAGCCCAAGCGCTATAATCTGCACGGACAACTCACGTGCTTCACAGACAACTCACGTGCCAAAATAATAAAGTATGCTGTAGGCGGGCAGCCCCGATCCACACTCATCCTCACAAATCAGGCCCTCGGCCTCACTCAGTCATAGACCTCTCAAGCCACTCGGGCATCTCAGTAAAATAGGGCATTTGGCCCAAAACATTTATATTCATCAAAATAGAGTCATAAAACTGAGTTATGCGATAAACAAGTATAAAAATGACTGAGTATAGATTTTCAATCGAAAACAATGAGAGGATGGTAAGAAACAGCCCCTAAGGGTCTAAACAACATTGGCGCAAGGCCCAAACATGGCATTCAACATAATTTAAAGAAATTCTTTCTAAAACATATAACTATCAAATAGTTTCAACAAAGTATGCAACTTTACAGTTGCTACGGGACAGACCAAGTCACAAATCCCCAACAGTGCACGCCCACATGTCCGTCACCTAGCATGTGCGTCACTTCAAAATAGTAGAATGATACGAAATCCGGGGTTTCAAATCATCAGGACTAGATTTACAATCGTTACTTACCTCAAACCGCGAAATTCTTATTGTGCAATGTCCTTTCCTCGTGAATTGGTCTCCAAACGCCTCGAATCTGGTCATAAATAATTCGTTCCAGTCAATAAAATTCATTGGAATTAATTCCACAAGATAATAATGATTTTCCATAAATATTCGAAAATTAGCTCAAAAATTGCCCGTGGGGCTCACGTCTCAGAACTCAACAAAAATTACAAAATCCGAAAACCCATTCAACCACGAGTCTAACCATACCAATTTTACAAAAATCCGACCCCAACTCGACCCTCAAATATTCAATTTAAACCAAGAGGGTTTTCAAATTTTCCCAACTCAATTCACCAATTAAATGATAAAAACAACTATGGATTCGGGTAATTTAACCAATATTGAGTTAAGAACACTTACCCCGTTGTTTTCTCTGAAAATCACCCAAAATCGCCTCAATTTCGATCTCCAAATCGCCAAAAACTAAGTCCCATTTTTTGAATTTAAACTCACTGCCCAGATTTATTTTCTTCTTCGCGAACGCGGTCAGTGCCTCGCGTTCGCGAAACACAAAATAACTCCCGTCCAAATTCCTTCTTCGCGAATGCGACATCACCCTCGCGTTCGCAAAGCACAAAATGCCTCTGCCTCAATGCCTTCTATGAGAACGCGTTCAACCCATCGTGAACGCGATGCTTCATTTCCCCTTCACTACGCGAACGCGACACCCCCTACGCGAACGCGTAGACCAATTGCCTGGGGTCTTCAGCTGCTTTCTCTCTTCTTCGCAAACGCGTAACACCTCTCGCGTTCGCGATGCACACCCAGTCCACCCTTCGCGAATGCGTGCTTCTCTTCGCGAATGCGAAGAGCAAATATTGCCAGCCTCCCAGTTCCTCTTCGCGAATGCGAGGCTCCACTCGCGAACACGATGAAGGAAACCAGATGGTGCATCAGAAAAATTCCAGCAGAGTTCCAAGTCCAAAATCCAACCCGTTAACCATCCGAAACTCACCCGAGCCCCTCGGGACCTCAACCAAATATGCCAACAAGTCCTAAAATATCATACGGACTTAGTCGAACCCTCAAATCACCTCAAGCAACGCTAAAACCATGAATTACACCCCAATTCAAGCCTAATGAAATTTGAAATTTCTAATTTCTACAAACGACTCCGGAACCAATCAAATCACGTTCGATTGACCTCAAATTTTACACACAAGTCATAAATGACATAACATAGGTATTTCAATTTTCAGAATCGGATTTCGACTCCAATATCAAAAAGTCACCCCCCGGTCAAACTTCTCAAAAATTAAACTTTCGGCATTTCAAGCCTAATTCCTCTACGGACTTCTAAATAATATTTCGGACATGCTCCTAAACCCAAAATCACCATACAGAGCTATTGGAATCATCAAATTTCAAATCCGAGATCGTATACAGATTGGTCAACATCCGATTAACTTTTCCAACTTAAGTTCTACTTAAGAGACTAAGTGTCTCAATTAAATCTGAAACCACTCCGATCCCGAACCAACTAACCCGATATAACATAATACAGCTGAATAACACAAAAGAAGTAGAAATGGAGAAAATGGGGCTATAACTCCCAAAACGACCGGCCGGGTCGTTACAGCGTAGAGGTGTGGTTAATAATTATGGGGACATAGGTGAGCTGCATTCTGTATTGCGATCCGCAGCCAACAGAGTCTCCTTCAGAGTTATTATATTTTTCCTGTCTAATTTGTATTCCGGACAAATGCTGTATTTTATTTTAACTCCATAGTAAATACTCATGCACTTGTGATACCGGGATTTTGGGATGATCATGGGTTTCACCGTATTGGAAATTTTGAAAGATATCATTACAGATTTTATAAAATTTATCTTCTGTTATTTAATTGAGGGGGAAAAACTATGACTTCAAAAATATTAAAATGAGAATTTATTTAATATTTATTATTGGCTTGCCTGACAGCGGTGTCTGGCACCATCATGACCTTTATGGATTTTGGGTCGTGACACATTTGGCACGGTTTCATTGGTCTTTTAATTTGACTTGGCGTACCTTGTCATTTTGACACGTGGCACGATCCTATTTGCTCATCCGTTTGACTTGGCATGCCACGTCATTTGACACGTGGCACCGAACTGGACCTCTAGGAAGATGGCATCTTGGGCTTAATGAAGTGGGTTCATCACCTGTAACCCGACTAAATAGGCTAGCCCAATAGATTAAGACTCATTTATTTAATAATATTGGACTTATATAATTTATCCAATTATATTAGCCCATTATATTTATTTGGACTAGTATATTTAAAATATAATCCAAATTATTTATTGAATTTAAATTCAATAATTTTTTTACATGCCTACACATAGTATTTCAAATACCTTTGACTATTGACTAAGGTTACATGGAATTTATATGGCTGAGGTGGACAAAACGTGTGAATTACACGCACATATGGTACGTGAATTGGTGAAAATAAAACCAAAAAATAAAATAAAAAGGAAAACAAAAAACAGGACAGAACACCCATCCCCTTCCTCTCATTCGGTTCTCTCCCTCCTTTCTCTTTGTTTATTAGATCTCTCCCCTTCCTTCCCCTTTCTATTCACCTTTCTTTATCCTTTTTTTCGTAAGATTTTCTGCTTGCGCACTCTTTTTTCAATCAGATCGTCTCCAGCCATATTCTTCCCTTTTTCCTTTCTATTGCTCCACCATTTTTTCCATTGGTCAAAGCTTTCAAATATTTTTAACATCCCTAAACCTATCATTGTCAACCTCTAAACCTTTACTTATGCCAATATTCTCCAAAAATAAAAATGCATTAAAATAATAAAATAAAATTTTTGTTTGTGATCCAATACTTCTTAAACACTAAGCTTTTTGGGTATCGTTTTTGGTGACTGAAGAATTTAAACGATTGAGACTTAATAGTATCTTCTTCGGCTATTATTTTCTTGTCATTGGCAGAAGGAGTGGTATCGCAATGGTCCCTAATGGGTTTAAAAATGGGTAAGACAGGTGAAAGTTGCAGGTAAGGTGAGCGGAGAACGGTGTTGGTGACTCTCTATGGCATGAGTGAATATCTGCGTGTATGATGAATATGCTTTGTGAGTACTGTTGTCTATTATCCTCTGTTCTCAAAATGAAATGAAAAGCTGGTAGAGTTGAGGAGTTGAGGAAGGTTCACTTCTTTTTTTTGTTGAAAGGGTGACGTAAGGATGGGAAGAATTTTGTCTATTTGAATTTTGGAGGGTTGACTGCACTATGGTTTAAAGGAACCAAAGAGGGAACATAATCTTATTTTATTTTTCTGAAGGGGGTTTTTAATTGACAAACATAAAAATGATATGGCAAGTGATGTGGATCTGCCATGTTAAGCAAGTGAGAAAGACGCACCATAGTCATCAGATGGAGGTATTTAAAATATTATGTTTGAACCAGTACAAGTGCTTAGATGAAATTTCATGAACTAAAGGGACCGAGATGTCAAAACGATACAAGTAGGTTATAATATAGATAGATATAGATGTAGATATGTAGGTTAAGCATTGCAAGTTCATGTCAGAAGTTAGGCTTAACAATTTTCAACTTTAGACTTTTAAGCGGAAGTTTCAACCTTCACCCATGTATGAAGTTATGAATTGGCCAAGCCTACGGGTGTCAAGGAGCTGGGCCGGTCTGGGCCGAGCTAGAGGAAAAGGAGACTGGTCGGTCTCTGTACCGGTCCGGGTACCGATTTTACCAGTTTCGAGCCTCACCGGTAAAAATTTGAACCAGAACGGTCCGGGCCTAAGGGGCCATGTCGTATTTTTTTATTTTTATTTTTAGTATTTTGTATAACTGTCGTAATTTATATTAAGATAAAGTAAAAAAGCAAAACATAAAAACAATCTTATAAAAAGAGTGTTTGAATAAATTTCAAAGGTTTAAAAGCCTTATATTTGGAATTTTGAATAAAAGCTTCAAAGGCTTTAAAAGCTTTATATTTGAATATTTCATTAACAATTTAAGATAATACAATGAAGATGAAAAAAATATTTACTTATAATTTGCAAGTTCTTTTTTTAATTCAAACTTGCAAATTAAAGTTGATATTTTACAACAACTAATTAAAGAAAAAAAAGTAAATTCAATTTTGAATTATTAAATATAAATTAAGAACTTCAAAGGTTTTACATTGCCTTAGTAAGTTCTTCATAACCAATATGAACTTCTTGGCCATCTTCTGGAGTGTTAAATTCAGATGGGTTACCATGTGTTACTATATCTCCAAGTTCCTTGTCTTCTGGTTTATCAACATCTTCATGTCCTTATTTCTTCGTTCCGATCTAATCCAATCTCTGAAACATACTAAAACTTCCAAAGCATTGCTTCCCAATGAGTGACATATGTCTCCTAGTTGTTGTCTTGCTTGACTAAATGCACTCTCTGATGCAACAGTTGAAATTGGCATATTTAGCACGTCCTAAGCCATTGCGGAAAGAACAGGAAATTACTTTTCATTATCATGCCACCATGCCAACGGTGAAAATTCCTTTGTGCGAGGCTCTATTTGCTTTTGCAAGTATAATTGAAGTTCATCAATGTTCCCGCTACTGATTTGAGTGGAAGGAAATGTAGACCAAATATTAAAACCATCAAGGTCTTCATCTTCATCCATAGTAGCAGATGTAGTAGAAGCAGTACAATGAATAGTGTGATTAACATTGCCTTCATTATTAGCATCATCATCAATTATATTTGCATAATAATTATATAATTATTGTAAATAATTATTTAGCTTGTTCATACAATAATATATATGGGTTTCAGTTGGTCCAATCTCCATATAAGTATATAAAGCATTAATTAATTTGTGACAATTAGACATCTTAATAGAAGGATTTAAAACAGCACCAATTAAGTAAATAGGAGGAATTGGAAAGAAATCGTTTTTTAATTTTGCTTGCATTTTTTCAACAACATCCTTATATTTTTCTTTCTTCTTAAAATCAGAGAGTAAAAAAGAAATTTCAGTTATATGTACTAAAGTCATAGTAACAGTATGGTAATATGCTCCAGAAAACTTTACAGTAGATTGTCACGACCTAATTTTCCCTCCGTTTGGTATCGCGATGGCACCTAGTCTTAGGGACTAGGTAAGCCTAATATTAATTGAAACAACACTATTTAAATAACATCTAACAAGTTAAATAGAAATCTCTTACAATTTTCAAAATCGGTAGTACAAGTCATAAGCTCTACAGAGTGTTTGCTAGAAAACTTCTAAATACAACTGTCCAGAAATAAGAATAAACAGTGCAAAACGAAAACTTGAAGGTGACTCCGAAACCTGCGAACGCAGCAACAGGTTTACCTTGAGTCTCCGCAGCAACAGTCCACATAGCTAGCTAACGAACAAATACCTAGATCTGCACAAAATAATGTGCAGAAGAGTAGTATGAGCACACCACATCGGTGCCCAGTAAGTATCAAGACTAACCTCGGTGGAGTAGTGACGGGGAACAGTTAAGACACCCATTGGTCTAATAAACTAAACAGGTACAATATATGAACAACAGGAGTATGATGTCTACATAAGGACTATGCAATATGGCTCACAATACAGTAATGGAATTAAAGAAAGAATCAACAAGTATCACCGGAATATCATGAAAATGACACAAACAAAGTGAATAGAACACAACCTAAATCCGGAATCAAAATACGACAAGGACAATTAATAACTCAGCAACTACAACCACTTTTACATCAGGTTTTAGCCAACAACTCCACGAGGTACCGAACCTCGGACGATTCACAACTCACTGGTCTCAATACCTGAACCCTAACACTTGGCATCCTGTGCCCTCATAACACCTCATAACCGCACTGATGACTCACGTGCTAATAAAGCCATTCTCACATAGAAGGCAAGTAAACAAGGGTGAGCATCTATGCTCAACAATATCAAGAACACCTCTTATCCGATAAGAGTGCTTAACTACGTGTATGCTTGTGCAAGTGTCCTAACATAGTCCATACCAGCAAATAAGCATAAGGAAGAAGAAGAACGGACAACACATAGAATATTTTCTCACAGCTTTCACAAGATAAAGCTCACACAGGTACGTATACCACTACACAAATATCAACAACAAGAATGCCCCCAGGCCATAAATCATCACAAATCAATCCCTGACACAGCCCACCTTGTCTCGCCACGTGTGCAATAGTAACATAAATGCCTGCCTTGTCTCGCCACACGTGCATAATAATGTTCCCACCTTGTCTCGCCACATGCGCCCCCCATATATATATCCCGCCTTATCACGCCGCATGTGCAAATATCAATAGTAACAATATCCCGCCTTGTCACGCCGCATGTGCAAATATCAATGGTAACAACCGCACGACAGAAACCTCGTGCAACCCCATAATAACAACCCCACGGAAGAAATCTCGTACATCACAATAATAACAACCGTATGGTAGAAACCTCATGCATCACCACAACAAGTACAACAGCAACAATGACAATAATACAAAGTACGACAAGTAAATCAACTCAAGAACTTAAATTCACAAAGAAACGATAGAACCAATTCACAAGGAATAATCACAATAAAGAATGCTAGGCGTAAAGAGAACAACTCAACAAAGAGAAACTAATGTGTATCAACGATCCCACAATATACATTTCAATAACAGGGAAACTAAAACGAGTCAAATACTTCCAAATAAAACAAGTCGACCAAGATATAGGATATCTAAAACTTCTTTTAAGGTTGAGGAATTACTAAGGATTTTCAATAATTTAATTAAGGATAAGCAGCGGAAAGATAATCATAACCTCAATTAAGACTGAACAAATTATAAGATGATATAATAATAATTTCAAATAAAGATAAGCAGTTATGAAAATATAGCATGACAATAGAGGAGGTAAAATCTTTAGTTAAGTCAAATAAGAGTCAAATAGGCAATAAGAGTGAATACTGAAAGCAATTAATTCTAATTAAAGCATGTAGAAGTGAAACTAGTAAATAGCAACTTAATCATATCAAGAACAAATTCATACTCAGTGAATATAAGGACCTAAGAATCCTAAAAGGCCAACTTTTCACAAATAAGTCCTAGAATGCACTCGTCACCTCGCGTGCATGGACTACAATCAACATAGAAGACTCAAATCCTAAGGGGAAAATCCCCCACACAAGGTTAAGCAAGATACTTACCTCGAACCAAGTTCAAACAATCGGTCACAATGCCTTTTCCATGAATATACGGCTCCGAATGGCCTAAATCTAGCCAAACACAATTGCATAACATGAATAAAACAATAATAGGCTCATCTAATCAATGAAATCAATATTTTAACAAAAATTCCGAAATTCGCCATAAAAGGTCGACCCGGGCCCACGTCTCGGAATAGGATAAAAGTCACAAAATACGAACACTCATTCACTCACGAGTCTAACCATATAAGAATTACTCAAATCCGACCACAAATCCCCTTTCAAAACTCGAAATCTTTATATAAGAAGTTCTTCCAATTTTTTTCCTAATTTCAACCCTAGAAATCCAAATTAAATGGAGAAACAACTATAGATTAATGCAATAAAACCAAATTCGAGTAAGAAATCCTTACCCACAAGATTCCTCTGAAAATCCCTCAAAGAATCGCCTTCTCCCGAGCTCAAAAATAAAAAATGGAGTGAAAATAAAATAACCCTCGATTCCAACCCCTTTCTGCCCAGCGATCCTCGCACCTGCTACCATTTCTCGCACCTACGGTCTAACCAGTCGCACCTGCGGAAGTCACTAACTCCCACAGTCTCCGCACCTGCGAGCCTTCTGCGCATCTGCGGGCATCGCAGATGCGGAACTTCCTCGCACCTGCGACCCTAAGCCAACTCTCAATTCTCGCATCTACGCTTCCATCTCCGCACGTGCGTGTCCGCTGATGCGCACAAATTCTTCGCACCTGCGGAGGCTGCTAAGTCCAGCTCTTCCCGCACATGCGCCTCATTCTTCGCACCTGCGACCATCACACCTACGCCCATGGTCCGCAGGTGTGATTACACCAGAACTCAGACCTCCCAAAAACTATGGAAATCATCCACAACTCGTCCGAAAAACACCCGAGCCCTTGGGACCCCGTCCAAACACACCAACAACTTCTATACCCTAACACGGACCCACTCGAGGTCTCAAATTACATCAAACAACATCGAACTACGAATCGCACCATGAATCGAACTTATAAATTTTTAAATCCTTCAACTTCTAAAACCCGTGCCGAAACCAATCAAATCCCGGAATGATGTCAAATTTTGCAGGCAAGTCCCAAATAACATAACGAAGTTGTTCCAATTCTCGGAATCGTATTCCGACCCCAATATCAAAAAGTCCACTTCCGGTCTAAATCTCCAAAAATTCGACTTTCACCATTTCAAGCCTAAATCAGCTACAGACCTCAGATTTATAGTACGGACACGCTCCTAAGTCCAAAATCACCCAACAGAGCTAATGGAACCGACGAAACTCTATTCCGGAGTCGTCTTCACATAGTTTCAACTACGGTCAAAATCCTAAGACTTAAGCTTCCGTTTTAGGGACTAAGTATCCCAAATCACTCCGAAACATCCGGTAACTGAAATCAACCACGCACGCAAGTCAATACACCTAATATGAAGTTGCTCAGGGCCTTATGCCGCCGGACGGGACTTAAAAATTCTCAAAACGACCGGCCAGGTCGTTACATCCTTCCCCTCTTAAACAAACATTCGTCCTCGAACATGCTAAGCATCACCTCGAAGTCTTGGAATCACTGAAAGTACTTACCCAACATACACCCGTGGGTGACCCCACGTCACCCCAATCCACATTAGCCCGACGACACCATCTCAACTGTAATTTATCCTTTCTGCCAACACCGATAAGTCTTAGAGTCAAAAATTCTCATCTTCCATTTATCTTCAAAAGACCCGGTTCTAATTCCATAACCGATATCAGTCTCAACCAGCTGTAACAACTCATGCCTACACCCACAAGGTACGACCACACAATAAGACATACCACATATAGGCCCATAATGACATTTTTGATCACAATAGCTGCCCGAAATCAAAACCAGCACCGGCAATTAGACCCATATCCGTTAGCAACCCATTTCAAACCTCCACAACGCTGATAATGATGCAAGAAAAATGAAAACCTCATAACTATACACCCAAATCAACAAGTCACAACTAACACCATCGGGCACACACCCCGCAAGCGAAAACTTAAGAAGCAGATAACGGAAATTACTGAATATGTAAAGAGAAACACATAAGAGAAATATCAAACAAGTTCGACGGGCACAATTCCCTAACAGTACCGTACTACGAATCAATCTAAAAGGAAAAACTCAAAGTACATGAACAAATCATAAGGATCTCCTCCTGGTATAACCTCCACCGCGGCACGCAGCCCGGCTTAAACATATTAAATAACATGGAATCGCTAGGGTCTCACCCTCAACTCCGAATCACAAGTCGAATACACATCATACCAATGGAAATCTTGCACTAACTCAATTATGCCAATAAAATCACAACACTTACTAAACTCTTACCCCGGTAGAGTATCAAATCACAAATCGTAACCAATTTACTCAGGAATCACCTCAAACCTGCCATAATGGATAACATGAATTCACTTCTAGTCTCGTAGCATTCAAAAATGAATTAAAACAATGATAGACACGACTATCACTCATAGAATCTCCCAACAGGGAAAACACATATACAGAATACTGAGTCATGAACTCACCCATAGGTGGAACAACAAATAGGGGAACTCGCCCCGATAAGCAGAACCGAATTAAAATACGAATAGTGCCCCTTTGCAACAAATCAAAAGCATACATGTATGACATAATCTGGCGCAATGGCCTCAAGCCTACTATATGAAACACATCAACGGGACGGGCCTTCCCCTCTTGGGCGCCCTCTACTAGCCTGAATACTCTGCTGTGACATATCTGTACGGAGTCTAGGATAATATCTCACCCTGTGGCTGGTATCTCCACACTCGAAGCAACCTCTCTGCTGACGTGGCTGTGGAAACTGTGCGGTACGCGTACTCTGAGACCCATGAGCACCTGAAACACTGTGCGAAGCGTGAAGTGCAAATTGAACTGGCTGACCCACAAAACCTCTACTATGTTGTACCCTGCATCCAAAATAAGGACCAACAGATCTCTCCGGTCTACGAGGCCTCCTAACCTTCATGTCCTCTCTCTCCTAATCTCGCATGTACTCTCTCTTATGGCCCTGCATGTCCTCTCTCTCCTGATCCTACATGCCCTCTACACGGCGAGCGATCCTTACCACCTGCTGAAACGAAATATCTGACTCTAACTCCTGAGCCATGCTGAACCGAATATCATGCTTGAATCCCGCAATGAATATACGAACACACTCTCTAACTGTGGTGACCAAAGCAAGTGCATGCCTGGCCAAATCACTGAATCTCACGGCATACTCTGACACTGACATAGTGCCCTGGCGCAACTGCTCAAACTCTGCGCGCCATGCATCTCGAAGGGACTGAGGTACAAACTCTGTCAGGAACATCTCTAAAAACTAAACACATGTAAGTGAAGCTAACTCGGCTGGGCTACCCAACTCATATGCCCGCCACCACTGATAAGCCGCTCCCCTGAGCTGGAACGTAGTAAAAACAACCCCGCTCGTCTCCACAATACCCATAGTACGTAGAATGCGGTGACACTCCTCCAGAAAATCCTGTGCACTCTCTGAAGCCAAACCACTGAATGCAGGAGGGTCATATTTCTTGAATCTTGCAAGTCTAAGCTGCTCTTCCTCAGATGTTGCTGCCCTGACCACGGGCTGAACTGGAACCACAGACTGTGTCGCCATGACACCTGGAAATGACACAGACAAAGTGAATGGAACACAACCTAAATCCGAAATCACAAATACGGCAAGGACAAGTAATAACTCAGCAACTACAACCACTTTTACATCAGGTTTTAGCCAACAACTCCACGAGGTACCGAACCTCGGATAATTAACAACTCACGGGTCTCAATACCTAAACCCTAACATATGGCATCATGTGCCCTCATAACACCTCATAACCGCATTGACGACTCACGTGCCAATTGAGCCATTCTTACATAGAAGGCAAGTAAACAAGGGTGAGCATCTATGCTCAACAATATCAAGAACACCTCTTATCCGATAAGAGTACTTAACTACGTGTATGCTTGTGCAAGTGTCCTAACATAGTCCATACCAGCAAATAAGCATAAGGAAGAAGAAGAACGAACAACATGTAGTATATTTTCTCACAGCTTTCACAAGATGAAGCTCATACAGGTTCGTATACCACTACACAAATATCAAAAACAAGAATGCCCCAGTCCATAAATCATGACAAATTAATCTCTGACACAGCCCATCTTGTCTCACCACGTGTGCAATAATAACATAAATGCCCGCCTTATCTCGCCACACGTGCATAATAATGTTTTCACCTTGTCTCGCCACATGCGCAACCCATACACACACACACACACACATATATATATATATATATATACCGCCTTGTCACGCCGCATGTGCAAATATCAATGGTAACAACAACACGGCAGAAACTTCGTGCAACCCCATAATAACAACCGCACGGTAGAAACCTCGTGCATCAAAATAATAACAACCTCACGGTAGAAACCTCGTGCATCACCACAACGAGTACAACAACAACAATGACAATAATACAAAGTACGACAAGTAAATCTACTCAAGAACTTAAATTCACAAAGAAACGATAGAACCAATTCACAAGGAATAACAACAATAAAGAATGCTAGGCGTAAAGAGAACAGCTTAACAAAGGAAAACTAGTGTGTATTAACGATCCCACAATATATATTTCAACAACAGGAAAACTAACACGAGTCAAATAATTTCAAATAAAACAAGTCAACTAAGATATATGATATCTAAAACTTCTTTTAAGGTTGAGGAATTACTAAGAATTTTCAACAATTTAATTAAGGATAAGCAGCAGAAAGATAATCATAACCTCAATTAAGAATGAACAAATTATAAGATAATATAATAATAATTTCAAATAAAGATAAGCAGTTATGAAAAGATAGCATGAAAATAGAGGAGGTAAAATCTTTAGTTAAGTCAAATAAGAGTCAAATAGGCAATAAGAGTGAATCCTGAAAGCAATTAATTCTAATTAAAGCATGTAGAGGTGAAACTAGTAAATGGGAACTTAATTATATCAAGAACAAATTCATACTCAGTAAATATAAGGACCTAAGAATCCTAAAAGGCCAACTTTTCACAAATAAGTCCGAGCACGCACTCGTCACCTCGCGTGCATGGACTACAATCAACATAGAAGACTCAAATCCTAAGGGAAAAATCCCCCACACAAGGTTAGGCAAGATACTTACCTCGAACCAAGCTCAAACAATCGGTCACAATGCCTTTTCCATGAATATCCGGCTCCGAATGGCCCAAATCTAGCCAAACACAATTGCATAACATGAATACAACAATAATAGGCTCATCTAATCAATAAAATCAATATTTTAACAAAAATTCCGAATTTCGCCCTAACAATTCGACTCGGGCCCACGTCTCAGAATCGGATAAAAGTTAAAAAATACGAACACTCATTCACTCACGAGTCTAACCATATAAGAATTACTCAAATCCGACCACAAATCCCCTTTCAAAAGTCGAAATCTTTATAGAAGAAGTTCTTCCAATAGTTTTCCCAATTTCAACCCCAGAAATCCGAAATTAAATGGAGAAACAACTATAGATTAATGCAATAAAACCAAATTCGAGTAAGAAATCGTTATCCACAAGATTCCTCTAAAAATCCCTCAAAGAATCGCCTTCTCCCGAGCTCAAAAATAAAAACTGGAGTGAAAATGAAATAACCCTCAATTCCAACCCCTTTTTGCCCAGCGATCCTCGCACCTGTGGTCTAACCAGTCGCACCTGCGGAAGTCACTAACTCCCACAGTCTCCGCACCTGCGGGCCTTCTGCGCATCTGCGGGCATTGCAGATGCGGAACTTCCTTGCACCTGCGACCCCAAGCCAACTCTCAATTCTCGCATTTGCGCTTCCATCTCCGCACGTGCGTGTCCGCTGATGCGCACCAATTCTTCGCACCTGCGGAGACTGCCAAGTTCCAGCTCTTCCCGCACCTGCGCCTTATTCTTCGCACCTGCGCCCAAGGTCCGCAGGTGCGATTACACCAGAACTCAGACCTCCCCAATACCATGGAAATCATCCGCAACTCGTCCGAAAAACACCCGGGCCCTCGGGACCCCGTCCAAACACACCAACAAGTTCTATACCCTAACACGGACCCGCTCGAGGTCTCAAATCACATCAAACAATGTTGAATACGAATCGCACCATGAATCGAACTTATAAATTTTCAAATCCTTCAACTTCTAAAACCTGTGCCGAAACCTATCAAATCAACCCGGAATGATGTCAAATTTTGCAGGCAAGTCCCAAATAACATAACAGAGCTGTTCCAACTCTCATAATCGCATTCCAACCCCGATATCAAAAAGTCCACTTCTGGTCCAAATCTCCAAAAATTTGATTTTCGCCATTTCAAGCCTAAATCAGCTACAGACCTCAGATTTACAGTCCGGACACGCTCCTAAGTCCAAAATTACCCCACAGAGCTAATAGAACCAACGGAACTCCATTCCGGAGTTGTCTTCACATAGTTCCGACTACGGTCAAAATCCTAAGACTTAAGCTTCCGTTTTAGGGACTAAGTGTCCCAAATTACTTTGAAACATCTGATAACTGAAATCAACCACGCACGCAAGTCAATACACATAATACGAAGTTGGTCAGGGCCTTATGCCGCCGGACGTGACTTAAATTCTCAAAACGATCGGCCGGGTCGTTACATAGATGTATAAAATATATGTAAAAATTTAACAACATCATTAATGGCATCCGAAGTATTAATAGTCAACATACAGTTTGGATCAGTACAATGCGCATTAGCAACTTCAGTTATAGGGCACACACCCCGCAAGCCAAAATTTAAGAAACAGATAACGAAAATTACTGAATTTGTAAAGAGAAACACATAAGAGAATATCAAACAAGTTTGACGGGCACAATTCCCTAACAGTACCATACTACGAATCAATCTAAAAGGAAAAACTCAAAGTACATGAACAAATCATAAGGATCTCCTCCTGGTATAACCTCCACCGCGGCACGCAGCCCAGCTCAAACATATCAAATAACATGGAATCGCGAGGGACTCACCCTCAACTCCGAATCACAAGTCGAATACACATCATACCAATGGAAATCTTGCACTAACTCAATTATGACAATAAAATCACAACAATTACTAAACTCTCACCCCAGAAGAGTATCAAATCACAAATCGTAACCAAATTACTTAGGAATCACCTTAAACCTGCCATAATGGATAACATGAATTCACTTCTAGTTTCGTACCTTTCAAAAATGAATTAAAACAATGATAGACACGACTATCACTCATAGAATCTCCCAACAGGGCAAACACATATACAGAATACTGAGTCATGAACTCATCCATAGGTGGAACAACAAATAGGGGAACTCGCCCCGATAAGCAGAACCGAATCAAAATACGAATAGTGCCCCTTTGTAACAAATCAAAAGCATACCTGTATGACATCATCTGGCGCAGTGGCCTCAAGCCTACTATATGAAACACATCAACGGGCCGGGCCTTCCCCTCTTGGGCGCCCTCTACTAGCCTGAATACTCTGCTGTGACATATCTGTACGGAGTCTAGGACAATCTCTCACCCTGTGGCTGGTATCTCCACACTCGAAGCAACCTCTCTACTGACGTGGCTGTGGAAACTGTGCGGTACGCGTACTCTGAGACCCATGAGCACCTAAAACACTGTGCGAAGCGTGAAGTGCAAATTGAACTAGCTGACCCACAAAACCTCTGCCATGTCGTACCCTGTCTCCAAAATAAGGACCAGTAGATCTCTCTGGTCTACGAGGCCTCCTAACCTTCATGTCCTCTCTCTCGTATTCTCGCATGTACTCTCTCTTATGGACCTGCATGTCCTATCTCTCCTGATCCTACATGCCCTCTACACGGCGAGCGATCCCTACCTCCTGCTGAAACGAAACATCTGACTCTAACTCCTGAGCCATGCTGAACCGAATATCATGCTTGAGTCCCTCAATGAATATACAGACACTCTCTCTAACTGTGGTGACCAAAGCAGGTGCATGCCTGGCCAAATCACTGAATCTCACGGCATACTCTGACACTGACATAGTGCCCTGGCGCAATTGCTCAAACTTTGCGCGCCATGCATCTCGAAGGGACTGAGGTACAAACTCTCTCAGGAACATCTCTTAAAACTAAACCCATGAAAGTGAAGCTAACTCGGCTGGGCTACCCAACTCATATACCCGCCACCACTGATAAGCCGCTTCTCTGAGCTGGAACGTAGTAAAAACAACCCCGCTCGTCTCCACATTACCCATAGTACGTAAAATGCGGTGACACTCCTCCAGAAAATCCTGTGCACTCTCTGAAGCCAAACCACTGAATGTTGGAGGGTCATATTTCTTGAATCTTGCAAGTCTAAGTTGCTCTTCCTCAGATGCTGCTGCCCTGACCACGGGCTGAACTGGAACCACAGACTGTGTCACCATAACACCTGGATCCTGAACAACATGAACTCACTGCTCTGGGGTGTGGGCGGCGGGAGTCTGGGTCCCTCCCCCGGTTTGTGAAGTAGCTGGTGCAACCGGAATCAACCCCGCCTGAGCCAATGTACCAAACATGCTCAAGAACTGTGCTAAGGTCTCCTGAAGTCCGGGGGTAACAGCAGGCGCCTCCGGTAACTGCCCCCGACTGGAACTACTGGCGGCTCCTCAACCGCTGCTCTGGTAGGTGCTCTAGCTGCGGCACGTACTCCTCGTCGACCTCTGCATCTACCCCTAGCGACCTCTGCTCTAGGGGTATTGTTATCAACAACTGCAGCTCGTGTCCTCACCATCTATGAGAGAATGGAGTGATAAAAGTTCAAACTTCGAGATCAATGAACTCGCACGATAGAAATGAAAGAAGTGAGATTGTCCTAATAGTTCTGTAGCCTCTCGAAGATAAGTAAATACGTCTCCGTACCGATCCGCAAGACGCTACTAAACTCGCTTATGACTCGTAGCACCTATGAACTTAGGGATCTGATACCAACTTGTCACGACCCAATTTTTCCTCCGTTTGGTATCGTGATGGCACCTAGTCTTAGGGACTAGGTAAGCCTAACATTAATTGAAATAACACTATTTAAATAACATCTAACAAGTTAAATATAAATTTCTTACAATTCCCAAAACCGGTAGTACAAGTCATAAGCTGTACAGAGTGTTTGTTAGAAAACTTCTAAATACAACTGTCGAGAAATAAGAATAAACAGTGCAAAACGAAAACTTGAAGGTGACTCCGAAGCCTGCGATCGAAGCGGTAGGTTTACCTTGAGTCTCCGCAGCAACAGTCCACACAGCTAACTAACGAACAAATACCTGGATCTGCCCAAAATAATGTGCAGAAAAGTAGCATGAGCAAACCACAGCGATGCCCAGTAAGTGTCAAGACTAACCTCGGTGGAGTAGTGACGAGGAAGAGTCAAGACACCCATTGGTCTAATAAACTAAACAGGTACAGTATATGAACAACAAGAGTATGATGTCTACATAAGGACTATGCAATATGGCTCACAATACAGTAATGGAATTAAAGAAAGAATCAACAAGTATCAGCGGAATATCATGAAAATGACACAGACAAAGTGAATGGAACACAACCTAAATTCGGAATCACAAATACGGCAAGGACAAGTAATAACTCGGCAACTACAACCATTTTACATCAGGTTTTAGCCAACAACTCCACGAGGTACCGAACCTCGGACAATTCACAACTCACGGGTCAAAATACCTAAACCCTAACACTTGGCATCATGTGCCCTCATAACACCTCATAACCGCATTGACGACTCATGTGCCAATAGAGCCATTCTCACAGAGAAGGCAAGTAAACAAGGGTGAGCATCTATGCTCAACAATATTAAGAATACCTCTTATCCGATCAGAGTACTTACCTACGTGTATGTTTGTGCAAGTGTCCTAACATAGTCCATACCAGCAAATAAGCATAAGGAAGAAGAAGAAACGGACAACACGTAGAATATTTTCTCACCGCTTTCACAAGATGAAGCTCACATAGGTACGTATACCACTATACAAATAGAATGCCCCCAGGCCATAAATCATCACAAATCAATCTCTGACACAGCCTACCTTGTCTCACCACGTGTGCAATAATAACATAAATGCCCGCCTTATCTTGTCACACGTGCATAATAATGTTCCCACTTTGTCTCGCCACATGCGCAACCCATATATATACATATATCCCGCCTTGTCACGCCGCATGTGCAAATATTAATGGTAATAACAACATGACAGAAACCTCGTGCAACCCCATAATAACAACCGCAAGGCAGAAACCTCGTGCATCACAATAATAACAACCGCACGGTAAAAACCTCGTGCATCACTACAACAAGTACAACAACAACAATGACAATAATACAAAGTACAATAAGTAAATCTACTCAAGAACTTAAATTCACAAAGAAACGATAGAACCAATTCACAAGGAATAACCACAATAAAGAATGCTAGGCGTAAAGAGAACAACTCAACAAAGGAAAACTAATGTGTATCAACGATCCCACAATATACATTTCAACAACAGGGAAACTAACACGAGTCAAATACTTCCAAATAAAACAAGTCGACTAAGATATAGGATATCTAAAACTTCTTTTAAGGTTGAGGAATTACTAAGGATTTTCCACAATTTAATTAAGGATAAGCAGCAGAAAGATAATCATAACCTCAATTAAGACTAAACAAATTATAAGATGATATAATAATAATTTCAAATAAAGATAAGCAGTTATGAAAAGATAGCATGACAATAGAGGAGGTAAAATCTTTAGTTAAGTCAAATAAGAGTCAAATAGGCAATAAGAGTGAATACTGAAAGCAATTAATTCTAATTAAAGCATGTAGAAGTGAAACTAGTAAATAGCAACTTAATCATATCAAGAACAAATTCATACTCAGTGAATATAAGGACCTAAGAATCCTAAAAGGCCAACTTTTCAAAAATAAGTCCAAGAACGCACTCGTCACCTCGCGTGCATGGACTACAATCAACATAGAAGACTCAAATCCTACGGGGAAATCCCCCACACAAGGTTAGGCAAGATACTTACCTCGAACCAAGCTCAAACAATCGGTCACAATGCCTTTTCCATGAATATCGGGCTCCGAATGGCCCAAATCTAGCCAAACACAATTGCATAACATAAATACAACAATAATAGGCTCATCTAATCAATGAAATCAATATTTTAACAAAAATTTCGAAATTCGCCCTAAAAAGTCGACCCGGGCCCACATCTCGGAATCGGATAAAAGTCACAAAATATGAACACTCATTCACTCACGAGTCTAACCATATAAGAATTACTCAAATCCGACCACAAATCCCCTTTCAAAACTCGAAATCTTTATAGAAGAAGTTCTTCCAATTGTTTTCCCAATTTCAACCCCAGAAATCCGAAATTAAATGGAGAAACAACTATAGATTAATGCAATAAAATCAAATTCGAGTAAGAAATCGTTACCCACAAGATTCCTCTGAAAATCCCTCAAAGAATCGCCTTCTCCCGATCTCAAAAATAAAAAATGTAGTGAAAATGAAATAACCCTCGATTCCAACCCCTTTCTGCCTAGCGATCCTCGCACCTGCGACCATTTCTCGCACCTGCGGTCTAACCAGTCGCACCTGCGGAAGTCACTAACTCCCACAGTGTCCGCACCTGCGAGCCTTCTGCGCATCTGCGGGCATCGCAGATGCGGAACTTACTCGCACCTGTGACCCCAAGCCAACTCTCAATTCTCGCATTTGCACTTCCATCTCTGCACGTGCGTGTCCGCTGATGCGCACAAATTCTTCGCACCTGCGGAGACTGCCAAGTCCAGCTCTTCCCGCACTTGTGCCTCATTCTTCGCACCTGCGACCATCGCACCTGCGCCCAAGGTCCGCAGGTGCGATTACACCAGAACTCAGACCTCCCCCAAACCATGGAAATCATCCGCAACTCGTCCGAAAAACACCCGGGGCCCTCGTGACCCCGTCCAAACACACCAACAAGTTCTATACCCTAACATAGACCCGCTCGAGGTCTCAAATCATATCAAACAACGTCGAACTATGAATCGCACCATGAATCGAACTTATAAATTTTCAAATCCTTCAACTTCTAAAACCCGTGCCGAAACCTATCAAATCAACCCGGAATGACGTCTAATTTTGCAGGCATGTCCCAAATAACATAACGGAGTTGTTCCAATTCTCGGAATCGCATTCCGACCCCGATATCAAAAAGTCCACTTCCGGTCCAAATCTCCAAAAATTCGACTTTCACCATTTCAAGCCTAAATCAGCTACAGACCTACAGTACGGACACGCTCTGTCCAAAATCACCCAACGGAGCTAATGGAACTGACGGAACTCCATTCCGGAGTCGTATTCACATAGTTCCGACTACGGTCAAAATCCTAAGACTTAAGCTTCCGTTTTAGGGACTAAGTGTCCCAAATCACTCCGAAACATCCGGTAACTGAAATCAACCACGCACACAAGTCAATACACATAATATGAAGTTGCTCAGGGCCTTATGCCGCCAGATGTGACTTAAAAATTCTCAAAACGACCGGCGAGGCCGTTACATCCTTCCCCTCTTAAACAAACATTCGTCCTTGAACGTGCTAAGCATTGCCTCGAAGTCTTGGAATCACTGAAAGTACATACCCAACATACACCCGTAGGTGACCCCACATCACCCTAATCCACATAAGCCTGACGACACCATCTCAACTATAATTTATCCTTTCTGCCAACACCGATAAGCCTTAGAGTCAAAAATTCTCACCTTCCATTTATCTTCAAAAGACCCGGTTCTAAATCCATAACCGATATCAGTCTCAACCAGCTGTAACAACTCATGCCTATACCCACAAGGTACGACCACACAATAAGACATACCACATATAGGCCCATAATGACATTTTTTTATCACAATAGCTGCCCGAAATCAAAACCAGCACCGACAATTAGACCCATATCCGTTGGCAACCCATTTCAAACCTCCACAATGCTGATAATGATGCAAGAAAAATGAAAACCTCATAACTATACACCCAAATCAACAAGTCACAACTAACACCATCGGGCACATACCCCGCAAGCCAAAACTTAAGAAGTAGATAACGAAAATTACTGAATATGTAAAGAGAAACACATAAGAGAAATATCAAACAAGTTCGACGGGCACAGTTCCCGAACAGTACCGTACTACGAATCAATCTAAAAGGAAAAACTCAAAGTACATGAACAAATCATAAGGATCTCCTCCTTGTATAACCTCCACCGCGGCACGCAGCCCGGCTCAAACATATTAAATAACATGGAATCGCTAGGGTCTCACCCTCAACTCCGAATCACAAGTCGAATACATATCATACCAATGGAAATCTTTTGCACTAACTCAATTATGCCAATAAAATCACAACACTTACTAAACTCTCACCCCGGTAGAGTATCAAATCACAAATCGTAACCAATTTACTCAGGAATCACCTCAAACCTGCCATAATGGATAACATGAATTCACTTCTAGTCTCGTAGCATTCAAAAATAAATTAAAACAACGATAGACACGACTATCACTCATAGAATCTCCCAACAGGGCAAACACATATACAGAATACTGAGTCATGAACTCACCCATAGGTGGAGCAACAAATAGGGGAACTCGCCCCGATAAGCAGAACCGAATTAAAATACGAATAGTGCCCCTTTGTAACAAATCAAAAGCATACCTGTATGACATCATCTGACGCAGTGGCCTCAAGCCTACTATATGAAACACATCAACGGGCCGGGCCTTCCCCTCTTGGGCGCCCTCTACTAGCCTGAATACTCCGCTGTGACATATCTGTACGGAGTCTAGGACAATATCTCACCCTGTGGCTGGTATCTCCACACTCGAAGCAACCTCTCTGCTGACGTGGCTGTGGAAACTGTGCGGTACGCGTACTCTAAGACCCATGAGCACCTAAAACACTGTGCGAATCGTGAAGTGCAAATTGAACTGGCTGACCCACAAATTCTCTACCATATCGTACCCTGCCTCCAAAATAAGGACCAACAGATCTCTCCGGTCTACGAGGCCTCCTAACCTCCATGTCCTCTCTCTCCTAATCTCGCATGTACTCTCTCTTATGGCCCTGCATGTCCTCTCTCTCCTGATCCTACATACCCTCTACATGGCGAGCGATCCCTACCACCTGCTGAAACGAAACATCTGACTCTAACTCCTGAGCCATGCTGAATCGAATATCATGCTTGAGTCCCGCAATGAACATACGGACACGCTCTCTAACTGTGGTGACCAAAGCAGGTGCATGCCTGGCCAAATCACTGAATCTCACGGCATACTCTGACATTGACATAGTGCCCTGGCACAACTGCTCAAACTCTGTGCGCCATGCATCTCGAAGGGACTGAGGTACAAACTCTGTCAGGAACATCTCTGAAAACTGAACCCATGTAAGTGAAGCTAACTCGGCTGGGCTACCCAACTCATATGCCCGCCACCACTGATTAGCCGCTCCCCTGAGCTAGAACGTAGTAAAAACAAACCCGCTCGTCTCCACAATACCCATAGTACGTAGAATGCGGTGACACTCCTCCAGAAAATCCTGTGCACTCTCTGAAGCCAAACCATTGTATGCAGGAAGGTCATATTTCTTGAATCTTGCAAGTCTAAGCTGCTCTTCCTCAGATGTTGCTGCCCTGACCACGGGCTGAACTAGAACCACAGACTGTGTCGCCATGACACTTGGAAATGACACAGACAAAGTGAATGGAACACAACCTAAATCCGGAATCACAAATACGGTAAGGACAAGTAATAACTCAGCAACTACAACCACTTTTACATCAGGTTTTAGCCAACAACTCCACGAGGTACCGAACCTCGGACAATTCACAACTCACGGGTCTCAATACCTAAACCCTAACACTTGGCATCATGTGCCCTCATAACACCTCATAACCGCATTGACGACTCACGTGCCAATAGAGCCATTCTCACATAGAAGGCAAGTAAACAAGGGTGAGCATCTATGCTCAACAATATCAAGAATACCTCTTATCCGATAAGAGTACTTAACTACGTGTATGCTTGTGCAAGTGTCCTAACATAGTCCATACCAGCAAATAAGCATAAGGAAGAAGAAGAACGAACAACACGTAGAATATTTTCTCACAGCTTTCACAAGATGAAGCTCATACAGGTACGTATACCACTACACAAATATCAACAACAAGAATGCCCCAGGCCATAAATCATGACAAATTAATCTCTGACACAGCCCATCTTGTCTCACCACGTGTGCAATAATAACATAAATGCCCGTCTTGTCTCGCCACACGTGCATAATAATGTTTCCACCTTGTCTCGCCACATGCGCAACCCATACACACACACAAATATATATATATATATATATATATATATATATATATATATATATATATATATATATATATATATATATATATATATCCCGCCTTGTCACGCCGCATGTGCAAATATCAATGGTAACAACAACACGACAGAAACCTCGTGCAACCCCATAATAACTACCGCACGGCAGAAACCTCGTGCATCAAAATAATAACAGCCTTATGGTAGAAACCTCGTGCATCACCACAACAAGTACAACAACAACAATGACAATAATTCAAAGTACGACAAGTAAATCAACTTAAGAACTTAAATTCACAAAGAAATGATAGAACCAATTCACAAGGAATAACAACAATAAAGAATGCTAGGCGTAAAGAGAACAGCTCAACAAAGAAAAACTAATGTGTATTAACGATCCCACAATATACATTTCAACAACAGGAAAACTAACACGAGTCAAATAATTCCAAATAAAAGAAGTCGACTAAGATATGGGATATCTAAAACTTCTTTTAAGGTTGAGGAATTACTAAGAATTTTCAACAATTTAATTAAGGATAAGCAGCAGAAAGATAATCATAACCTCAATTAAGAATGAACAAATTATAAGATAATATAATAATAATTTCAAATAAAGATAAGCAGTTATGAAAAGATAGCATGAAAATAGAGGAGGTAAAATCTTCAGTTAAGTCAAATAAGAGTCAAATAGGCAATAAGAGTGAATCCTGAAAGCAATTAATTCTAATTAAAGCATGTAGAGGTGAAACTAGTAAATAGGAACTTAATTATATCAAGAACAAATTCATACTCAGTAAATATAAGGACCTAAGAATCCTAAAAGGCCAACTTTTCACAAATAAGTCCGAGCACGCACTCGTCACCTCGCGTGCATGGACTACAATCAACATAGAAGACTCAAATCCTAAGGGAAAAATCCCCCACACAAGGTTAGGCAAGATACTTACCTCGAACCAAGCTCAAACAATCGGTCACAATGCCTTTTCCATGAATATCCGGCTCCGAATGGCCCAAATCTAGCCAAACACAATTGCATAACATGAATACAACAATAATAGGCTCATCTAATCAATAAAATCAATATTTTAACAAAAATTCCGAATTTCGCCCTAACAAATCGACTTGGGCCCACGTCTCGGAATCGGATAAAAGTCAAAAAATACGAACACTCATTCACTCACGAGTCTAACCATATAAGAATTACTCAAATCCAACCACAAATCCCCTTTCAAAACTCGAAATCTTTATAAAAGAAGTTCTTCCAATATTTTTCCCAATTTCAACCCCAGAAATCCGAAATTAAATGGAGAAACAACTATAGATTAATGCAATAAAATCAAATTCGAGTAAGAAATCGTTACCCACAAGATTCTTCTGAAAATCCCTCAAAGAATCGCCTTCTCCCGAGCTCAAAAATAAAAAATGCAGTGAAAATGAAATAACCCTCGATTCCAACCCTTTTTTGCCCATCGATCCTCGCACCTGCGGTCTAACCAGTCGCACCTGCGGAAGTCACTAACTCCCACAGTCTCTGCACCTGCGAGCCTTCTGCGCATCTGCGGGCATCGTAGATGCGGAACCTCCTCGCACCTACGATCGCAGGCCAACTCTCAATTCTCGCATTTGCGCTTCCATCTCTGCACGTGCGTGTCCGCTGATGCGCACAAATTCTTCGCACCTGCGGAGACTGCCAAGTCCAGCTCTTCCCGCACTTGCGCCTCATTCTTCGCACCTGCAACCATCGCACCTGCGCCCAAGGTTCACAGGTGCGATTACAACAGAACTCAGACCTCCCCAATACCATGGAAATCATCCGCAACTCGTCCGAAAAACACCCGGGGCCTTCGAGACCCCGTCCAAACACACCAACAAGTTCTATACCCTAACACGGACCTGCTCGAGGTCTCAAATCACATCAAACAACGTTGAATACGAATCGCACCATGAATCGAACTTATAAATTTTCAAATCCTTCAACTTCTAAAACCTGTGCCGAAACCTATCAAATCAATCCGGAATGATGTCAAATTTTGCAGGCAAGTCCCAAATTACATAACAGAGTTGTTCCAACTCTCATAATCGCATTCCAACCCCGATATCAAAAAGTCCACTTCTGGTCCAAATCTCCAAAAAATTGATTTTCGCCATTTCAAGCCTAAATCAACTACAGACCCCAGATTTACAGTCCGGACACGCTCCTAAGTCCAAAATTACCCCACAGAGCTAATGGAACCAACGGAACTCCATTCTGGAGTTGTCTTCACATAGTTCCGACTACGGTCAAAATTCTAAGACTTAAGCTTCCGTTTTAGGGACTAAGTGTCCCAAATCACTTTGAAACATCCGATAACTGAAATCAACCACGCACGCAAGTCAATACACATAATACGAAGTTGCTCAGGGCCTTATGCTGCCGGACGTGACTTAAATTCTCAAAACGACCGGCCGGGTCGTTACAAAGATGTATAAAATATATGTAAAAATTTAACAACATCATTAATGGCATCCTAAGTATTAATAGTCAACATACAGTTTAGATCAGTACAATGCGCATTAGCAAATTTTGTCAAGTGGTGGTTGCAAATGCAGTCTTAATATTGAAATAACGACATTATTTTTAGAAACATTATAAAATGACATACATAATACTTTTTTTATTAAGATTGTAAAATGCAACAACTTCGCAAATATTAGTACTTATAAAAATAACAGTATGACTTTGATCTTCATCATATTTAAAAGCGATAATACATTTTTGCATACAATAACTATCATCTATCAAATGAAATGTAATTGTAAATAATCATTTCCATTAACAACATGGCCAATATCAGAAGTTAGAGAAATTCTACAAGGAAGGTGGTCAAACAAATAACGTATGTATGTCTGATATTGTCCATGAAGTCTAAATAAATCAAATCTACAAGTACTTCTGGGGATACCTTTAAATAAAGGATTATAAATCCTTTGAATATACATAATAAGATATTGTAATGACCCGACTGATCGTTTTGAGCTCTAGCACGTCGTTCAATGGTTTGAGGCCTTGAATAGCCTCACTTCAGGTATTATGACTTGTACGTGTGGTCGGAGTTGAATTTCGGGAAGTTTGGAGTTGATTTTGAAAGAAAATTCTAATTTCGGAAGCTTTAAATTGGAAGAATTGACTAAGGTTTGACTTTTGAGTAAACGACTTCAGAATCGGGATTTGAAGGTTCCAATAGGTTCGTATGATATATTTCAGACTTGGGCGTAGGTTCGGGTTGAGTATCGGATCACCCAGGAGCATTTCAGTGCTTATTATGGATAGTTGGCATTTGGAAGGCTTTAGAATTTTCTATGTTTGGTTTGAGGTGCACTTTGGTGTTGTTGATTTTCTTTTGGGATTCCGAGCCTTAGAATAGGTTTGTATTGTGATTTATGACTTACGCACAAAGTTTGGCATCATTCTGGAATGTTTTGATATGAATCAGACGCGTTCGTCGAAGTTTGAAAATTTAAAAGTTTAAAGAAAGGTTTCGATCGTCGATTTGCAACTTTGATGTTGTTTGGTGTGATTTGAGACCCCGAGTAGGTTCGTGTCGTATTTTAGGATGTGTTGGTATCTTTGGATGAGGTCCCGGGGGCCTCGGGTTTGAAACAGCTTGAAATCAGCTTGAAATTTGGATTTGAGGTAATGCTGGAAACTGCTGAAATCTGGTGTCACCGCACCTGCGGTGGTTTGGTCGCAGGTGCGAACATGCAGGTGAAATGGGGGTCGTCGCAGAAGCGGAGAAAGCCGGCCAGGAGAAGGACCGCAGATACGGAGTTTTGGCCGCATCTGCGCAAGCCTAGAAGCGAAACCCTGGGCGTAGAAGCGGGTAAGGGCGCATGAGTGGAAGAATCTTGCACATGCGATGCCGCAGAAGTGGGGAATGTTTCCGTAGGTGTGAGTCTTCGTGTTGGGGAATTTTTCGCAAAATCGGAGGAGTGGTCACAAAAGTGACGCTGCAAGTGTGGCATTTTGTCCGCAAAAGTAGACTTGGCCGCTTAGTAGGAACTGCACATGCGATGGGAATTTTCGCAGGTTCGGAGCCGCAGAAGCGGCTAATGGACCACATGTGTGAAGGTTGGGTTGGGCAGTGTGTTCTTTTAAAACGGGGGTTTGGCTCAATTCCACTTCATTTCGTCCATGGGAGCCGATTTTGAGCAATTTTGGAGTGCCATCTTCATCATCTATTATGTGGTAAGTGATTTCTTCACATTGTGAGTTAAATACATGGTTTATATATGGATTTAACCGTGAGAATTTGTAGAAATTTGAGATTTTGGTGGAAAATCTAGAAATGGGTATTTTTGGATTTTATCACGATTTTGGAAATAGAATTAGGAATAAATTATATATTTGAGTTCGTGGTATTATGGGTAAAGTTTATCTTCGAAATATTTTGAAATCTGGGCACATGGGCCCGAGGGTTGATTTTATTAACTTTTAGAGCGGAGTTGGGGATTTTTATGAATTGATTAATTATAAGCATTGGAGTATATTTTGATCGAGTTGCACATTGTTTGAATAGTTACATATCGTTTGGCTTTGAGTTGAGGTGTTAGGGAGGCGTTGGAGCCGGTCATGGAACTTTGGAGTGAGGTAGGTCTCCTGTCTAACCTTGTGAGGGGGAAACTACCCCTAGGTGATATTTATTGTTATGTGCACCTAGTTGTGGGTGCTACGTACGCACGAGGTGACGAGAGTCCGTACGTAGCTAAAGCATGTTTATGTCCGGGTAGTCTTAGGACTTTATTATGTAATAATTGAATTATTTGAACTCGTTCTGCTGGCTTAATTAATTAAAGTTATAATTGAATTTGATTTAGAAATAAATATATGTATAATAGGTCGAGCCTTAACACTTTGAGTTGTGGGCGAGTTATTCTAGAAATGGTAAAGATTATATTTGTTTTGTGCTCATGTACTTTATTGTAAACGTGTGTCTTGTAATTCGGTGACTTTCTTCCTTTCTTGTGAAGCGGGCCGAGCGCCTCAGCAGTATAATAGATTGTAACGACCCGACCGGTCGTTTTATCAGTAATAGCTCCGATCCCCTAATTACTGTTTTCCCTGTATCATTTTATGCTTATGTGACTTGTCGGGAGGTTTTATTTATGGTTTCGGAGTGAATTGGGACACTTAGTCCCTAAGATGGAAGCTTAAGTTCTAGGAATTTGACCGTAGTTAGAACTGTGTGAAGACGGCTCCAGAATGGAGTTTCGTCGGTTCTATTAGCTCCGTTGGGTGATTTTAGACTTAGGAGCGCGTCCGGATTGTGATTTGGAGGTCTGTAACTGAATTAGGCTTGAAATAGCGAAAGTTGAATTTTTGGGAAGTTTGACGGGAGTGGACCTTTTAATATGAGGGATTTTCAGAGGAAACTATCAGGTAATTATTCTTAACTCGTTTTTGGTTATATTCCACTAACCTATCGTAAATTTTATCATTTAATTAAGGGTTTGAGTTGAGAAATTTGGGGGGAAAGTGGGAATGTTCTTCAACCGAATTTTGGGGTTTTGATTGAGATTTTGGTGTCAAATTTGAGTAATTTTGGTATGGGTGGACTCGTGGTTGAATGGGTGTTCATATTTTATGACTTTTACCGTATTCTGAGATGTGGGTCCGGGTCGTCTTTTTGGGACAAATTCTTAATTTCTTGCTAAAGTCTTGATTTCATTAATTAGACTAGTTTCTTATAGCTATATTTATGGTATGTAATTGCTTTTGGCTAGAATTGGGCCATCCGAAGTTGGAAAGTCAAGGAAAAAGCATTCTTACAGATTGATTGAGCTTGGTTCGAGGTAAGTGGCTTGCCTAACCTTATGTGGGGGAAATCTCCTTAGGATTTGGTACTGTTGTGATACACCTGTGATATGTGGGTGTCGTGTACGCAAGGTGACGAGTACGTATACGGGCTAATTGTTATAAAACCCAGTTTTTACTGAGTAGTAACCTGTTACTTCTTAATTGAGTTATACTAGCATGTGTAGTTATCATGTTAGCCTAATATCGCATGTCTACGTGTCTTAATTGCTTATTTGAAACCTGTACAACATGCTTAGTTGATTTCCTATTTTTTCTTGACTTGAATTTAGTCTTAAACTGTAGGATTTCTTGCTGTAATTGTTCCATCGATTTCGAGCTGTGTGTTTACTTTTGCGACTGCAAGACGGTACCTCGGGAGATCCCCTATTGCATATTTACTTTTGAGACTACGAGGCAGTACCTCGGGAGATCCCCTGTCGCATATTTAATTTTGGGACTACGAGACGGTACCTCATGAGATCCCCCTGTATATTTATTTTTTAGGACTACGAGGCGGTATCTCGGGAGATCCCCAGTTGAACATTTACTCTTGGGACTACGAGACGATATCTCGGGAGTGCCCCAGTTATTTATACCTATGTACTGTACTGTTATCTTTCTGTAGTTTCTCCTCGTTAAATTTCCAGTCTCTTATTATATTATTATATCTTTTGCCTTACTCTTCTTTCAAACTAGTAGGGCCCTGACCTGACCTTGTCACTACTCTACCGAGGTTAGGCTTGGCACTTACTGGGTACCGTTGTGGTGTACTCATGCTACTCTTCTGCACATATTTTGTGTGCAGATCCAGGTACCACCTACCAGCCCCGCTATTAGTTGAGAGTACTTGATGCTGCTTTAGAGACTTCAAGGTATATCTACCAGCATCACCTCGGAGCCCCCCTCTATTCTTTTTTGTGTTGCTTTCCTTATTTTTCCTAGACACTGATGTATAGAGACAGATAGAACATCTCCTTAGAGCTTGTGACTCATGACTACCGGATTTTGGGAATTGTGTATACTTGAGTGTTGGTTTGCTTGTACATGCCGAACAATATTTTTCTGTTATATAGTTATCTGTTGAAGTTTAGTTGTTAAATTCTGCTCTTATTTCAATTATTACACAATTGTTAGGCTTACCTAGTCGTAAAGACTAGGTGCTGCTACGACGCCTTATGGAGGGGGATTTCGGTCTTGACATAGATGCATCTATGGTTCGTTCCGCTCAATCCTCGGCAGTGTATACATTATTCTGGATCGGGCCGAACGGCCTCCGCACAATCGTTCGTTATATCGCTAGTAGTCCGAATGTTCATGAGATAAACCTTCCACTGATACCCGGCATTTTTATGGTATTCCTTATTTATTTGATATTGACACTTGGCATTTTCTAAGCTATTAAGGTAGAATATAAGATCGAGAAATTTATACTTTAAAAGAAAAATTTGGAAGATTATAAAATTTACAGATTTACCCCACTATCGCTGTGAACTTTATATATGTTATGAATTATTATATTATTTTATTGGAACTCTAGTAAGTGTTGATGTCGATCCCTTGTCACTACTTCTCCGGGATTAAGCTAGATACTTACTAGGTACGCGTTAATTTACGTACTCATGCTGCACTTCTGCACTAAATATGCAGGATCTAACAGGTTCATTTGGTGATCATCTTGGCGCGTAGGCACATCTGTTAAGGAGACTTTATGTGAGCTGCAATTCAGGCTACGCATCGCAGTCCACCGTGTCTCCATTGTACTATTTATTTTATCCTGTCTTATTTACATTCTGGATATATGTTGTATTATTATTGTACTCCTTAGAAAATGCTCATGCACTTGTGACACCAGATTTTGAGGTTATACTAATTGATGCTTACGGTTTCGTACATTATTATTACCTTTCATTTCTTTTATATATTACAAATATTGTATGTTCTTGTGACTTGGAAGTATAAATCTCCTTTTTTAATTAAAATTTGTGATTTCGAAAGTAATAAAATGAGCAATCAAATTAGTAAATCACCGTTGGTTTGCCTGACGACGGCGTTAAGTGCCATCACAACCTATAGTGGATTCTGGATCGTGACAGATATGATGAAGAAGCAAAAGAAAAAGGTAGACAACCCAAAGCAATCATTTTTGCTAACTCCTCACGATCCTTCATTTTATCATATTTCATAAGTCCTCTAGTACTAGAGTTTAGAGTTACTTGATTTTCATCTAAATCAGAGCCCCATTCTATAGGATGAGTAATTCTCATATGTCTACTAAGTGTCCTAGTTCCCCCAAAACTTCCTTCAGTCTTATATTTAAAATCATCTTTACAAATTTTGCATCTAACTCTATCAGTATTCTCTATTTCATTAAAATATTTCCAATCTTTACTTCTTCTTCTCCGATTACTAGTTGGGGCCACAAGTGGTCTGCTACTAGTGCCACGACCACCACCCCTGCTACCAACTCCAACACTACTAGGTGTAAGTGGTGTCTTATCTTCAATTTCTAATTCATTATCTTCTATACCGTAATTTTTCTGTAATTGTTCACAATCTATATTATTATCAGGTGATGTTTCAGAAATATGTGTAAAGTTATTTAAATTACTACTAAAAATCGAAGTAGTACCTCTTTTTTTATTTTCCCGATTACCCCAATTAGCAAGCTTATTACAAACTCGTTTTGCAACATTAAACATATTATGAAAATTTAACTAATAATAAAAATTAAATATGCAAATAAAATAATAAATAAGAGAAAGAGTTGGAACCAGTATACCGAATTTCGCAATAAATTGAACACTTGATAATTTTTGAACTCTTGAAATTGAATTTCGCAACTCCGATGTTACCACGAAAAAACGTCAATTGTTCAAAGTTCAAACTTCAAATAATACCATAAATAAAATTTCCCAAAAAATGAGAGTCAAATAGTTGATTGCAATTTAGGTGAAAAATGAGAGAATGACAATTGAGAATTTTCTTTTGAGAATTGAGAGATGAATGAAGAAATGAAGAGGGGAGGGGGGGAGGGGAGGGGAGAGGGTATATTTATAGTTTTTCAAAAGGCTAAATTAGTAAATAATAAAAGTGTTATTTTAAAAACAAATGCCCAAAAAGACTATTCTTGCAAATTAACCATTGGGCAACGGTCAAAATGGCAGCTGACCGTTGCCAACGGTCAACTTTATAAAAAAATAAAAAGTAAATTTTTTTTGAACTAGCCGTTGAACCGTTTCGGGCCGGTCCGGTTAACTGGTTCCCAAATGACATGATCTTACCGGGTCGTACTGATCCGGTTAACCAGTATCAAAATTCTACTCGGCATAGGCCGGTTCCTGTCCCAACCCAACGCTGCCCGACCCCGTTACTACCGGGCCGATCCGGTCCGGGCTAAAACCGGTCAGGGCCAGCCCAACCCGTTTGACACCTTTAGCCCAGCCTTGAAACTGCCATTCAAAGTACAAAATTCAGACTCAACGCCTGAAGTTTCAATCCCTAGGTTTAAAATAGCTAAACTTTAAATACTTTATAAATTCTAAGTATTTTTTGAATAGTGGTCCTAAAAACGGCAATTTGTGCACTTCCCCCATTTTTTAGCGTTGATTTTCTATATAAAAAAAAAATACCACTGATGTTTTATTTTTTGTGGCACAATTATGTGAGGAGTTAAAAAGGCTTTTATTTTATCACAATTTTCTTAAGCACTTTTTAAATATTTGAATTATTAACTATATGTTGTTTTATATGGCTTTTTATGTAGTTTTTAAATAAATAAATAATTTATCAAAAAACTTAAAGAATGAATTCACACAAATCATTATGTAATTTAATGAGTAAGAGTGTTTGATAAAATTTCATGGAAAAACTAAGTGGTTTTGCATAGTGGCAAAGAAGAAACTGAGAGATATCTGCAAATAAAGCTAAGTCTTTTGCAATCTAGTAGAGAGGAATTATACATTTTCTGAATAAGAGATATCTTTTTTATTTCTATATCTTAGTTGACAGTGAGCTGATATTGTTCTCATGTAGGCATCTAAGTTTGCGTATCTAAGATTGCAAAATTGTCATGGAGGCCATGAAGTGATTGATTTCCTAACTTTTTCTCTTAGACGCGTTTATCCTCCTATTTTATTTTATTTAATTAGTTTTAGGGTACGTGCCCGTGCCATGAGTAAAAACTTTTTAAAAGTCATATAAATACTATTAAGAAAAGTATCTTGAATTATAAAAAAAATAAAAGAAATAATATAATTTACTAAAAATAATAAATATTGATTTTGTTTAGCTAATTTTATTAAGAAATAAACATTATGCCACAAAAGTCCTCATATGCCTTATAGTAATTCTTATACATAAATTTTATTTTTAGTTTAGAAGTACAAGCAGATGAAGTATAATGTATTAATTTGTATTAACGATGCTTTACAACATGTTTGTCTATAACTCTTTAAACTTTTTCTAAGAAACAACTTAAAAAGGTTAGTCTAAACGTGATTTTCAAATACCTTTTTCAACTTAACTTTAATTTTCAAACTAAAAATATGCTTTAGTTTGTCACGATCCGAAATTTTCACCTTCGGGACCGTGATGACGCCTAACATTTCATTTGCTAGGCAAGCCAACGTCAGAATAATTTTAGCCATTTTTTTATAATTTAATTTAATTAATAATAAAGAAACCAAATAACTGGAATAAAATCTGAACTAAAGTGAATAAACCAAAATAATAGCGATGTCTAAATACCATCCCAGAACTGGTGTCACAAGTGCACGAGCTACTAGAATAATATAAATAAAGGTCTGAATAAAAATACAGATGTCTGAAAGAAAATACACAGCTAAGATAAGGTAAAAGGGGACTTCAGAGTTGCGAACGCCGTGCAACTATACCTCAAGTCTCCTCTGATAGCTGAATCCGAGCAAGTCTACGGTACGCCGCTGGGACCAACTCCGGTATCTGCACAAGAAGTGTAGAGTGTAGTATGAGTACAACCGACCCCATGTACTATGTAAGTACCGAGCCTAACCTTGTCGAAGTAGTGACGAGGCTAAAGCAGGTCGCTTACATTAACCTGTACGCAATAATAATAATTATAATAATAATAATAATAATAATAATAATAATAATAACAACATGAATAGAGGTAAAACAGGTAACTCATATCAACAATAGAGGCCAATTCAGCAGTCACAATCAATTATTATTTTTATCATTCTGTTGCGGCATGCAACCCGTTCCCATAATATAATCTTTCAATCAATTCTGTTGCGGCATGCAACCCGCTCCTCAACAATATCAATTAACAATACTTATACGTGAGACTGCTTTAATAAATGTCACAATTAATATGAAACTATAAGACAACAAGGTATACAATAATTATGATTTATGTAGGAAATAAATAGGGACAAGGAACAAATAAGTGTGGAATCAGGGAGACAATTTAATATATGAAATACTAAATGTCAAATAGCAATTATGACATAAAAGTCAAATAAGCATGTAGCAATTAAGGCAAGAAATCAAGACATAATAGTAGGCAATGAAAATAAGGGAATCAATTAATATAACAATTAAGTCATGAAATAAGGCAATTAGTGAAATACATAAAAGCATGAAAACAAGCAATTTGACGACGTATAAACACTCGTCACCTCATCTATATGCCGCTACACATGAAATTCACGTAACACATAGTTCAAGGGATCTATTCCCTCAAGTCAAGATTAACTACGCCACTTACTGTCACGACCAAAAAATCACACCTGTCGTGATGACGCCTATCTCAATACTAGGCAAGCCGACAACATCAATAAACCATAATTTCTTTTAAATTTGAAACATAATATTTGAATTTCATAGAAAATATCACAAATCACTGATATAAAATACATTCTCAAAACCCGATGTCACTGAGTACATGGGCATCTAAATGATAACAAAGTCTGCCGGCTAAAAATACTGTCTGAAAATATAGAACAGTATAAAACTGAAAGGAAAGAGAGAGTAACGACCCGACCGGTCGTTTTGAGCATTTACACTTCGCTCGGTAGTTTACGGGCATGAGTAGCTCCGTGTGATGCATTATGACTTATGTGGATCGTCAGTTTTGATTTTTTAGGTTATTCAAAATCGAATTGGAAGAATGGATTTCATTGTCGAAGCTTTAAACTGGAAAAGTTGACAAAGTTTGACTTTTTGTGAATTTGAACCCGGAACTGAGTTTTAATGGTTTCGTTAGCTCCGTTGGGTAATTTTGGACTTCGGAGCGTGTCCGGATTGTGATTCGAAGGCCCGTAATAGAATTTGGCTTGAATTGGCGAAAGTTAAAATTTTGGAAAGTTTGAATGGGAGTGAACTTTTTGATATAGGGGTCAGAATCCGATTCTGGAAATTAAAATAGGTCCGTAATGTAAAACGTGATAGGTATGCAAAATTTGAGGTCAATCGGACGTAATTCGATAGGTTTCGGCATCAGTTGTGAAAGTTAAAATTTCAAAGTAAATAGATTTTGATTTGAGGTGTGATTCATCATTTCGATATGATTATGCATGATTTGAGGCCTCGAGTAGGTCCGTGTTATGTTATTGGACTTGTTAGTATATTCGGACGGGGTCCCGAGTGGTTTGGATGAGTTTTGGACGAGGTTCAGATCATTTTCACTTAATGTGCAAAGCTGGAGGCTGTTGGTTCTGGTATAATCGCACCCGTGGTTGGTTTGCGCAGGTGCGATGGCCGCAAAAGAGACAAAGGCGTCGCAGATGCTAGAATAGTGCTGGGTGAGGAAGACCGTTAAAGCGGAGATTTGGGCGCATATGCGATGCCGCAGGTGCGGCAGCTCGAGCGCATGTGCGGAGTTAGAGGGTGTCAGCAGAGGTCGCAGGTGCGATGTGATTTCCGCACCTGCGATGGCGCAGATGCGGGCAGCGAGTTGCAGTAGCGAAAATGGTGAGGAAGCCGGTCAGCGCAGGTGCGAGGTGTTTCCGCAAAAGCGGTGGTCGCAGGTGCGACGAATTTTCCGCAAATGCGGATGTGCTAGGCAGAATGTTATATACAAGGGTTTGCGATTTTGGCTTCATTTTTACATTTTCAAGCTCGGATTGAGGCGATATTTGGAGCAATTTTTACCATATGAAATGTGGTAAATGTTCTCTACTCGGTTTTGGTTATATTCCATAAATCTATCTTTGATTTTAGCTTTTGGTTGATGAATTTTAAAGAGGAAATTGGGGGGTTTTGGTCTAAAGTTTCATAATATGAATTTTTGAGTTTTGAACATCGAATTAGTGTCGAATTTGAGTGAAACTAGTATGGTTGGACATGAGCTTTATGGATACTTATATGATTGGGTCGGGCTGCACGCCGCAACGATATAGCGCTTGGGCTGAAAGGAGCCCCTCCGGAGTCTGCACACCTCTAGTGAGCGCAGTCGACTATAAATAGGGATCTGATTGAACGCCGCAACGGGTATGGTACAACGCTGAGTGTTTGAGTGTGCTGAGCATAGTGAGAGTGAGAATGCAAGACAGTGAGATTGAGTACTCTAAGAGTGTGAGTACGTGAGCTCATCATCGAGATGCATTGCATTTGACATGCGTACTTGAGATACATGCATAGAGGTGCCTTTCCTTCTGCTACCCCGTTTTGGGGACATTTATGATTTTACCTGTATCTTGACATGTAGGCGTAGAGAAGTACCTTCCTCATGCTATCTGAAAATGAAAGATCTTACTATTTGTTGAAAGGAGTTTTGGAAAAAATCACAGTTTTCAAACTTACTCGTATATTGGCTTTTCAGTAAAAGATTTGGATTTTCACTGAGATACTTGAAAAGAAATGCCTATTTTTCTGGAACTGTAAAAGAACTGAGCCTTTTATTTCTGAGATACTCGTTTGTTACTTATACTATGCTGTTATGAAGTGTTGTGGAATATTGGTGTTGGACCCGACCCCTTTTTGTTAGCTCGTCACTACTTTCAACCTAAGGTTAGGTTTGTTACTTATTGAGTACATGGGGTCGGTTGTACTCATACTACACTTCTGCACTTTGCGTGCAGATGTTGGTTGCTGATGTTGTTGTGTTCGATGGGAGCTGGATTGAAGATGTACCTGCGTTCCGGTTGTAGCTGCCCCTTGTTCGTGGTAGCCTTAGATCTATAAAACTCTATTTATGTACTTTTCAAACAGACTATGTATTTATTTTATTTCGGCTTTGTAAACTCTATTCTTAGAAGCTCATGATTTGTACTACCAGTTCTTGGGGAATGTATTAGATTTAGATATTTCTTTACTTAATTACTTTATTAATTGTTATTGGAATTGGTTAGTGGTTAATTGGCTTACCTAGTGGGTTGGGTTAGGTGCCATCACGACTAGTAGGATTTTGGGTCGTGATAAGCTGGTATCAGAGCTCTAGGTTCATAGGTTCTACAAGTCATGAGCAAGTATCTAGTAGAGTCTTGCGGATCGGTATGGTGACGTCCATACCTATCTTCGAGAGGCTACAAGACATTTAGGATATACTTTCCATCTTTCTTTCCTTATCGTGCGGCATTGATTCAGCTTGAAGCGTAACCCTTTGAATTTCTTCCACGCATTCATATGCGCATGTGAGCGCTCGGTATCGGCTATGCACCGACGGCTTGTGATTCCATGGTTGAGGTGCGAGATGTGATTTTGGCGTGCTGATGATGAGCCAATCTGGAGGACTTGAGGCCGAGTTTCGACTATAGCTTGAGCACAGAGATTTCGATTGTGTGAGCACGTGCTTTTGGGACTTATAGGTCTATTGGTGTCCTTATTAGTGGAATTTGTGATTGGATGACTATGTGGTGAGTATGATGAGACTGTAAGATGTGTTCAGATTGTTCGAATGTGACGAGAAGAGTTTACTTGAGATGTAGCAAGGACTATGGGGTGTCTGATTTCTGTCTTGATTTGGCGTATGGTCTCGAGTTATGGGTGTGTTGAGGGATTTCTCATGTTGTTTAAGTGGGGGTGGATGTAATGACCCGACCAGTCGTTTTGAGCATTGTACTTCGCTCGGTAGTTTACGGGCATGAGTAGCTCCGTATGATGCATTATGACTTATGTGAATCGTCGGTTTTGATTTTTCAGGTTATTCAGAATCGAATTGGAAGAATGGATTTCATTGTCGAAGCTTTAAATTAGGAGAGTTGACCAAGTTTGAATTTTTGTGAATTTGAACCCGGAACGGAGTTTTGATGGTTCCGTTAGCTCCGTTGGGTGATTTTGGACTTCGGAGTGCGTCCGGATTATGATTCGGAGGTCCGTAGTGGAATTTGGCTTGAAATGGTGAAAGTTGAAATTTTGGAAAGTTTAACCAGGAGTGAACTTTTTGATATGAGGGTCGGAATCCGATTCTGGAAATTAAAATAGGTCCGTAATGTGAAATGTGACGTGTGCGCAGAATTTGAGGTCAATCGGACTTAATTCGATAGGTTTCAGCATCGGTTGTGGAATTTGAAGTTTTGAAATTCATAGATTTCGATTTGAGGTGTGATTCATCGTTTCGATGTGGTTATGCGTGATTTGAGGCCTTGAGTAGGCCCGTGTTATGTTATTAGACTTGTTAGTATATTCGTACGGGATCCCGAGTGGCCCGGATGGGTTTTGGACGAGGTTCAGATCATTTTCACTTAATGTGAAAAGCTGGAGGCTGTTGGTTCTGGTATAATTGCACCTGCGGTTGATTTGCGCAGGTGCGATGGCCACAAAAGTGACAAAGGCGTCGCAGATGCGAGAATAGTGCTGGGTGAGGAAGACCGCAGAAGCGGAGATTTGGGCGCATATGCGATACCGCAGGTGCGGCTGCTCGAGCACAGGTGCGGAGTTGGAGGGTGTCAGCAGAGGTCGCGGGTGCGATGTGATTTCCAAACTTGCGATGGCACAGATGCGGGCAGCGAGTCGCAGAAGCGGAAATGGTGAGGAAGTCGGTCAACGCAGGTGCGAGGTGTTTCCGCAAAAGCGGTGGTCGCAGGTGCGACGAATTTTTCGCAAATGCGGATGTGCTGGGCAGAATGTTATATACAAGGGTTTGCAATTTTGGCTTCATTTTTACATTTTCAAGCTCGGATTGCGGCGATTTTTGGAGCAATTTTCACCATATGAATTGGGGTAAGTGTTCTCTACTCGGTTTTGGTTATATTTCATGAATCTATCTTCGATTTTAGCTTTTGGTTGATGAATTTTAAAGAGGAAATTGGGGGGTTTTGGCCTAAAGTTTCATAATATGAATTTTTGAGTTTTGAACATCGAATTGGAGTCGGATTTGAGTGAAACTAGTATGGTTGGACTCGTAATTGAATGGGTTGTTGAATTTTATAAATTTTGTCGGGTTCCGAGGTGCAGGCCCGGGTTGGGATTTTGGCCGATTTCAGGCTTTTGATTCAAGATTTGATCTTTTTCGATCGGGATTGGTTCCTTTAGCATTGTTTGATGTACTTGAGTTGTTTTTGGTTAGTTTCGAGCCGTTCGGAGGCCGGAACATGTGGGATGGCATCTTTGGAGCACCACTTGGCTTGTTCGGCAGTGGTATTGGCTTGTTTGAGGTAAGTAACTCTTCTAACCTTAGTGCTGAGGGTATGAAACCCCAAAATACGTGTTATGTGATTGATATTGAGGTGACGCACATGCTAGGTGACGGGCGTGTGGGCGTGCACCATGTGAATTGGGACTCTGTTATTTCCTACTTTGTTGATATCCGTGTTTTCATCATGTGATAAAGTGGTTAAGCTGTCAATCATGCTAGATATCATGTTTAGGCATTTTACCGATATTGTTTGGACCCATAGTGGTCGTTTCTTACTGTCATCTCACTGATTTCACTGATATTTCGTACTCAGTCATATTCATGCATTCATATCATATCTCAGTCTCAGTTATTTATTGATACATCATATCATTATTGTCGGTCTAGTTTTATGACATTGTGAGCCCGTGAGAGAGACTGGAGAGATTGATGACTGAGTGAGGCCGAGGGCCTGAGTGAGAGTGATATTTTGGGACCGACTTGCACGCCGCAACATGTTAAATTGATTGCATTTTATGGGATCGGGCTGCACGCCGTAACGATATATTGATTACATTATGTGGATCGGGTTGTACGCCGCAACGAGCTTTATGGCTACTTATTTGATTGGGTCGGGCTATACGCCGCAGTGATATAGCGCTTGGGCTTAAAGAAGCCCCTCCGGAGTCTGCACACCCCTAGTGAGCGCAGTCGACTATAAATAGGGGTCGGGCTGCACGCCACAGCGGGTATGGTACAACACTGAGTATTTGAGTGTGCCGAGCATAGTGAGAGTGAGAATGGGAGACAGTGAGACTGAGTACTCTGAGAGTGTGAGTATGTGAGCTCATCATCGAGATGCATTGCATTTGACATGCGTACTTGAGATACATGCATAGAGGTGCCTTTCCTTCTACTACCCAGTTTTGGGGACATTTATGATTTTACCTGTATCTTGACATGTAGGCATAGAGAAGTACCTTCCTCATACTATCTGAAAATGAAACTGTCACGGCCCTATTTTACCTATAGGTCGTGATGGCGCCCAACACCACAGCTAGGCAAGCCAAGTTAATAAATTAAGCATATATTGACAAAATTTAAAACCAAAAAAAATAATAAAGCCCAAATTCTACCAATGTGTATACCAAGACCTGGTGTCACAAGTGTATGAGCATCTAGTAGATTATACAAAAACCTCAAATACTATCTGAAATAAAATAGACAGAATGAAAAAAATACAAGGAGAGACACTAGTAGCTGCAGAACCACAGCTCATCCCTATGCCCCTGGATAGCGTGGATGTAAGACGATAGGTCCCCCACTAGTACTTGCCTCAGGTCCTGCACAAAACGTGCAGCAAGTGTAGTATGAGTACGTAAACAACGTGTACCTAATAAGTATCAAGCCTAATCTCGAAGTTGTAGAGACGAGATGGCCGACTTTGACACTCACTATGGGTCAATAATAATAACTAAAATACAATTAGAATTTACAATAATTTATTTAGCCTGCAAAAATAATCAAATTCCTTAAAATGCAACAATTCTCAATATATTAATTAAATTCCTTCAATTCAAATAATTTCCAATTTATCAATTAATATCATTTACAGGAATAGCGATTAATTCCTTAACAAGCAGGAATAATAATTCATTAAATTTTAAAGATTCTCCAATTTATCAATTAGCTTCACAAGCTTGAAATAACTATTAAAGTATCATGTAATTATTATTATTATGCACGATTTCTGCCGAGGACGTACGGCCCGATCCAGAGTGTCGTGTACACTGCCGAGGGACGTGCGACATGATCCATAGATGCATCTATCCTGCCGAGGCATTCGACCCGCTCCACAAGAAAGGAGGGCATTTTCTTATGTACCTCCGGAAGGAGAGTATATTTATTATAAGATAAATTCGGGAGGAGAACAATTTCTTTGAGGCATTCGGCCCGCTCCACAAGAAAGGAGGACATTTTTCTTATGTACCTCCGGAATGAGAGTATATTTATTATAAGATAAATTTGGGAGGAAGAACAATTTCTTTTAACAATTAATTAATTTAAACAGAAAATCAAGCATATGAGATTTTCATCCTTTAATATCTTTATCTAACAATTCACAATATATTCATATATATATATCCATTAATATTAATTAAACAAAGAATACAATGTACACAAGTAATTCATGCTTTGAGTCCTAAACTACCCGGACTTTAGCATAAATAGAAGCTACGCACGGACTCTCATCACCTCGTACGTACGTATTCCCCGCAATTTAGCAATAATTATTCAATTTAATCCCTATGGGGTAATTTTCCCCTCACAAGATTAGACAAGAGACTTACCTCGTCTCAAAATCCACTTTCCGATTATCGCATCGCGTAAAATTCTTGATTCGATGCCGAAAAATCCGAAACTATCCAAAAGTTATATAAAATAATTAATATATGTTCAATAATTCGAAATTCATCTATTAAATAAATTACCCTATCCAAAATGGTAAAATTCCTAAAATTTATCACGGGCCCACGTGCCCGGATTCCGAAAATTTTCAGATGGAAACGTTACCCATAATCTTACGAACATAAATATATGAGTTTTTACTAAGTTCCATAACAAATTTCGTGGTTAAATCTCATTTTTGTCAAACACCTAGGTTTTGGCAAATGCATCAAATGTGTCGCAAATGCGAACACTGCCTAGGTCGGACTTCTTCGCAATTGCGAAGCCCTTCTCGCAAATGCGAGGTTCACATTTGCGAACAATTTCTCGCATTTGCGAGACCTGCAACTGCTGCCAAGAAACACCAGAAAACTGACGTATTTCATTCCTTCCGAACGTCCGAAACTCACCCGAGCCCTTGGGGCTCCACACCAACTATACCAACAAGTCCTAAAATATCATACAAACTTAGTCGAAACCTCAAATCACATTAAACAATGCTAAAACCACGAATCATCCTCCAATTCAAGCTTAATGAAACTTAAAATTTCCAACTTCTTCATTCGCTACTGAAACCTATCAAATCAAGTCCGATTGACCTCAAATTTTGCACACAAGTCATAAATGACATAACGGAGCTATGAAAATTTTCAGAACTGGATTCCGACTCCGATATCAAAAAGTCAACTTCCCGGTCAAACTTTCAAACTTAAATTCCTATTTTAGCCATTTCAAGCCTAATTTAACTACGGACTTCCAAATAAAATTCCGAACACGCTCCTAAGTCCAAAATCACCATACAGAGCTGTTGGAATCGTAAAAATTCTATTCCAGGATCATTTTCTCAAAATGTTGACCAAAGTCAAATTTAGCATTTTAAGGCTAACTTAAGGAACTAAGTGTTCCGGTTTCAACCCAAACACTTCCAAATCCCGAACTAACCATCCCCGCAAGTCATAAATCATTAAAAGCACATACGTGAAGTTTTATTTTAGGGAAGGGGGTTCTAAAAGTTAAAATGACCGGTTGGGTCATTACAGAAACATCTTACTATTTGTTGAAGGGAGTTTTGGGAATAATCACAGTTTTCAAACTTACTCGTATATTGGATTTTCGGTAAAAGATTTGGATTTTCACTGAGATACTTGAAAAGAAATGCCTATTTTTCTGGAACTGTGAATGAACTGAGCCTTTTATTTTTGAGATACTCGTTTGTTACTTGTACTATGCTGTTATGAACTGTTGTGGAATATTGGTGTTGGACCCGACACATTTTTGTTAGCTCGTCACTACTTTCAACCTAAGGTTATGTTTGTTACTTATTGAGTACATGGGGTCGGTTGTACTCATACTACACTTTTGCACCTTGCGTGCAGATATTGGTTACTGATGTTGCTGTGTTCGATGGGAGCTGGATTGAAGATGTACCTGCATTCCGGTTGTAGCTGCCCCTTGTTCGTGATAGCCTTAGATCTATAAAACTCTGTTTATGTACTTTTCAAACAGACTATGTATTTATTTCATTTCGGCTTTGTAAACTCTATTCTTAGAAGCTCATGATTTGTACTACCAGTTCTTGGGGAATGTATTAGATTCAGATATTTCTTTACTTAATTGCTTTATTAATTGTTATTGGAATTGGTTAGTGGTTAATTGGCTTACCTAGCAGGTTGGGTTAGGTGCCATCACTACTAATCAGATTTTGGGTCGTGACAGAGAGAGTCATGGTCTGCAGATGCCAAGTAGCTACCTCGATAAACTCCAACAGATAAAACTCCGAGAACTAATAACCGTCGTGTCCAGAAGTACATGGGTCTGCACACGAGGTGTAGGGTGTAGTATGAGTACAATCAACTCAGCAAGTAACAATACTAAATAAAGAACCGAAAGTAGTGACGAGCTTCACAGCTGAGTCCAATTACAGTAATTTCCAACATAATAAGGTAGGCATGCTTTCAAGTTCAACATTTAAGGCCAAAATGATAAAATCATAAACAGCCCCTCGGGCAAAACATCACTCATATACAGCCCCTCGGGCAAACCTCACAGTCACTCGTGCCACTCGGGCATACCTCACAATCACTCTTGCCACTCGGGCATACCTCACAATCACTTATGCCTCCCAGTCACTCAGCACTAGCACTCAGTAGGTACCTGCGCTCACTGGGGGTGTGTACAGACTCCGGAGGGGCTCCTTCAACCCAAGCGCTATAATCTGCACGGACAACTCACGTGCTATAATAATAAAGTATGCTGCAGGCGGGCATCCCCGATATAGTATAATATCTAGATCCGCACGAACAACTCGCGTGCTGCTCGGACAACTCACGTGCTATAGTATAATATCTGGATCCGTACGGACATCTCACGTGCTATAGTATAATATCTCACAATCAGGCCCTCGATCTCACTCAGTCATAAATCTCTCCAGTCTCTCGGGCTCTCAATAATCATGAAATCAGCAAACAACAATGATATGATGCATCAATAATGAACAGTAGAGACTGAGATAAAATAAACAAGTAAACTATGACTGAGTACAAAACAACAATTAAGCAGATAGTTCAACATGTACACAACCTCCGTGGGTCCCTATAGTGCCAACACATAATCTAAACATGATTTGTGGTTCAATTTCTCTACTACATGGAGAATGTAAAGATAACAACAGATTATTCAACTACACAGTTCCATGGAATTTGACCAAGTCACAATTCCTACGGTGCACGCCCATACGCCCATCACCTAGCATGTGCGTCACCTCAAAACCGATCACATAACACATAATCCGGGGTTTCATACCCTCAGGACCAAATTTAGAACTGTTACTTACCTCAATCCGAGCAATTCTTTATTCCAATAAGCCTTTGCCTCGCGAATCGGCCGCCGAACGACTCGAATCTAGTCACAATTAATTCAATTCAATCAATTCAAATTATAGGAATTAATTCCATATGAAAATACTAATTTTTCAACAAAATCCGAAATTGCACTCAAAATCGCCCGTGGGGCCCACGCCTCAGAACTCGACAAAAATTACAAACTATGAACGCCCATCTAACCGCGAGTCCAACCATATAAATTTCACCAAATTCCGACATTAACTCGACCCTCAAATCTTCAATTAAAGTCTTTGAAGATTTCTACCATTTTCAACCCAATCTTTACCCATTTGAACTCAACAATCTTTTCACAACCTTATTGGTACGTGTAGGTATAAATGATACTCTTACACTCAAGAATCATACTCTCAATTACCCATCTTTACCCAAACTCGAAATTGAAGACTAGGGTTAGAAATTCTTACCTCTTTGAAGCCCTAGCAAGATCCTTGTGAAATCTTCAAACCTTCAACAAGAATTGATGGACAAATGACTAGGTCTTCACTTTATCTCTCTAAGATGCTTTCACCTCTCTCTAAAATATCAGATGAAACCCTTCAAAATGACCCCTAATAGTGTTTTATAAGAATGGGGTCAGGTTTATAAAACCAGAAAAATGAAGCCCCGAAACACACTCTGCGGTAACATATGTGACCGCATAATGCTTCTGCGGCCCGCAAAATGGATCACAAAAAGGCCCTCCGGAACTGGCAACACTGTTTCAGTCTGTGGTCATTATATGGCCCGTAGACCTGTTCTGCGGTCACATAATGCACCGCAAAACAGTTCTGCGGTGGCATAATCGACCGCAAATTTACACTCACACCTGCCCAGCTTCTGCCCATTCTACGACCATTATGCGGCCCGTAGAGTGATTATGCGGCCGCAAAGTGGATCGCAGAAATGCATCTTTCTGCCAAAAATTTTTCCTTTAACTCCCCCCGCGCACTGTTCAACCCAAAAAGTCTGAGCCACAAAACTTTAATTTCCTTAGCAAAAATTCTCCGGGGTCGTTACACATAAGTCAACATCCGGTCAACCTTTTCAACTTAAGTTCTAAACCTTGGAACTAAGTTTTCCAAATCATTCCAAAACCTCACCGGGCCCAAACCAATTTTCCCGACAAGTCACATAACAACTGTAAAGCATAAATTAAGAAGTAAATGGGGGAACAAGGTTGTAATACTCAAAATGATCGGTCGGGTCGTTACACTTACCTTCCTTCACAATTCAAGTGATCACTCGACCACGGCCTTTCCTTTCGAATTAGTCTCCAAATCAATCAAACCTACCAATTTATTGGCCAACAATACAATTGGAGCTTTAGAAATTATTCACAATTCGAAGAAGACTTAATTTAAGTCATTTTCAGGAAAGTCAATCAAAAGTCAAAGTGGGTCACACTTTTCTGAACCCGATAAAAATTTACAGAATCCGAACACCCATTCCGATACGAGTTCAACCACACAAAAATTATCGAATTTCGACATCGGATCGCCGTTCAAATCTTCATATTTTATTTTTGGAAGATTTTACAAAACCGTCCATTTTCTTCCATTTAATTCACTAATTAATGATGTAAATAAGTATGAAATCAAGAAATATAACTAATTTAGGATAAAGAACACTTACCCTGTTCAAACTAGTAAAAAATTCCTTTGAAATCGCCCAAATCTGAGACTTAAAACTCAAAAATGAGCAAAAACGTTGAACTCCCGAAATTTAAGCAATCTGTCCAGGCAAGTCGCATCTTTCAAATGCGACTTGTCTCATTATTTACAGGCAAAAACTGCAGTACCAGTCTTCAGTAAATCGATCATAACTTTTTGTACAAATGTCCAAATAATGAATGGTTTACTTTTCTGGAAACTAGACTCAAAGGGATACAACTTTTATTTTTTGATAATCTCCAAATTCCTTATAGATTGCAAGATATAAGCTTCCAAAGTCAGCCATGTGCAGCAGAAATTCCTCGCGATGCACACTGCTGTAGCCAAAAACCAGCAGTTAAAAATGGCCTAGAAATGGTCCGAAACCACTCCGAAACTCACCCGAGCCCATCGGGACCCCGTACGAATATACCAATAAGTATCAAAATATATTACGGACTTACTCGAGGTCTCAAATCACACATAACAACGACGAAACTACAAATCGCGCGTCGATTCAGACTTATGAGTTTATGAAATTTTCAATTCTATAACTCGCGCCGAAACACGTCAAATCAATTAAGAATGAACTCAAATTTTGCGCACAAGTCCCAAATAACATAACAAAACTACTGAAATTTTCGGAACCACAATCCGAACCCGATATCATCAAAGCCAACTCTCGGTCAAACTTATAAATTTTCAAAACTTTAACTTTTCAATTTTTCGCCAAAATGTGCCGAATTGTCCTACGGACTTCCAAATCCAAATACGGACATACGCCTAAGTCCGAAATCACCATATGAAGCTATTTGAAATCCTCAAAACACCATTCCAGAGTCGTTTACATGAAAGTCAAATCTCCAGTTAAATTTTAGAAATTCAAGCTTTATAAAATCAAACCTTTTATTTTTTTCAAAAACTAACGAAAAATATTCCTACGCACCTCAGAATAACTTCAAATTTTGTACATAAGTCATAAATATTGTTATGAAGCTGATCAAACTCTCGGAATCCAAATCGGGACCCGGTATCAACAAAAATCTAATTATGGCTAATTTAGGAATTCTTTAAATTTTTAGATTTCTAGTTTCCGTCAAATGGCGATAATTGGAGTTAGGGAATTCTGAATTCGATTCCGGGCATACGCTCAAGTCCCAAATTACAATAAGGATTTACCGGAATCATTAGAATACTAATCCGGATAAGTTTGCTCAAAACATTGACCGAAGTCAATTCAAATGTGTTTTGAAGCACTATTTCACATTTTTATCAATTTTTCACATTAAAATTTTTCGAAAAATATACGGACTGCGCACACAAGTCGAGAAAATACTGAATGGTGCTATTCGAGGTCTCGGAGCACAAAATTGAATGTTAAATTTAAAGATAACCTATCGGGCCATCACATAGTTTTACCTATTTACTCCATTCATTATAAAATAGTTTTATTATTATATATGTATATTATTTTAAATAAATAGTACATGATTAAAGGGTAAGACTTAAAGAGGATATGTCAATGTCACGACCCAAAATTTCCACCTTCGGACCGTGATGGCGCCTAACATTTCACTTGCTAGGCAAGCCAATGTTAGAATAATATTATCCATTTTTAAAATAATTTTTAAATTTATTAATAACAAAGAACAATTGCGGAAGTAAAGTCTGAAATATAGTGAATAATCCATAAAAATAATGGTATCTAAATATCATCTCATAATTGGTGTCACAAGTGCACGAACTTTTAGAATAATACAAATAAAAGTCTAAATAAAATAAAGCTGTCTGGAAATAAACACATAGCTAAAGTAAAAATAGACGGGGACTTTAGAACTGCGGACGCCATGCAGTTATACCTCAAGTCTCCTCTGGTAGCTGAAATCCGAGCAAGTCTATGGTACGCCGCTGGGACCAACTCCAAAATCTGCACAAGAAGTGTAGAGTGTAGTATCAGTACAACCGACCCCATGTACTGGTAAGTGCTGAGCCTAACCTCGACGAAGTAGTGACGAGGCTAAGGCGGTTCACTTACATTAACCTGTACGCAATATTAGTAACAATAACAAATAATATAAATAATTCAGATAACTCATTTATAATAATTGAAGCCAACTCAGCAGTCATAATCCATTTATCATTTCCATCAATTTCTGTTGCAGCGTGTCCGCTCTCACAATATATTCATATTCAATTTTGTTGCAGCGTGCAACCCGCTCTCACAATATATTCACATTCCGTTCTGTTGCGGCATGCAACCCGCTCCTCCAATATATTCATTTTAATCAAGTCTGTTATATATTTATTTCAATCAAGTATATATATAGAATTTTTAATAAGTCTGTTGCGGCGTGCAATCCGATCCCCCAATATTGACTTTTAATAAGTCTGTTGCGGCGTGCAACCCGATCCTCCATATAGACTTTTTAATAAGTCTGTTGCGGCGTGCAACCCAATCCTCAAATATGTACTTTTTAATAAGTCTATTACGGCATGCAACCCGATCCTCCAATATATCCATTTCACTCAATTCTTATAGAAGAAATTTTTCGAATAAATGCAATAATTAATATAAAATTATAAGACAACAAGCATACAATAATTATGATTTAATTATGAAACAAACAATGACAAATAACATTATTATGGAAATCAGGGAGAAAATAGGTAGTTTAATATTTAATATGCTAAATGTCAAATAACAATTAAAACACATAATCCAAATAGCATGTAACAATTAATGTAGGAATTCAATAATTAATATTTGGCAAAGAATAGGAGAGAAATAATTATTATAATAATTAATTCATGATTTAAAATAATTTATGATTTTTCAAGTAAGCAGGCAAACAATTAATTTGACGACGTATAGACACTCGTCACCTCGCCTATACGTCGTTCACATGCAATTCACATAACAAATAATTTAAGGGTTCTATTTCCTCAAGTCAAGGTTAACCACGACACTTACCTCGCTTTGCAAATTCCAATTAATTACTCAACCACAACTTTTCCTTTTAAATTCATCTCCAAAAGCTTCAAATCTATTCATAAACAATTCAATATACTCAATATGAATCATAGGAATTAATTTCATATGAATTTATAAATTTTTCGGATAAAAATCCGAAATTCATTAAAATATTCGACAGTGGGATCACGTCTCAAGTCCCGTAAAAACTCACGAAATCCAAATGCCCGTTCCGCTACGAGTTCAACCATACAAAAATTATCCAATTCCGATGTCAAATGGACCTTCAAATCTAAATTTTTCGTTTTTGGAAGATTTTAGAAAAATCTGATTTTTCTTCCATAAATTCACGGATTCATGATATAAACGGGAATGGAATCATGAAATATAATCAATATAGGATAAGGAACACTTACCCCAATGTTTCCCATGAAAATCGCCCAAAAATTCGCCTTAACCGAGCTCAAAATGACCAAAATGAGTAAAAATGTCGGACTCTTCGATATATACACTGCCCATGCATTTCCACACCTGCGGTGCCTGGACTCGCACATGCGAGAAAAATCTCGCATCTGCGAAATGGGGCTGCCAGGCCAGGCCTTGCACTTACGGAGGAAAAGTGCGCACCTGCACTGCCTTCCGCTTCTGCGGACGCGCGGGTGCGTGCAAGTTTCCGCACTTGCGGACCTTTGACCAGGCCGCTTCTTTGATGGAAGGCTCGCTTTTGCGAGCTCGCACCTGCGGTCAAAAATCCGCAGTTGCGATTACAACAGAAGGCAAAATTTCAGATTTTACTTAAGTCCAATTCTTGTTCCGATTTCGATTCGAGTCATACTCGGGGTACTTGGGACCCCGTACGAATATACCAACAAGTCCCGTAATATAATACGGACTTACTCGGGGTCAAAAATCACGTCAAATAATGCTGAAATTACAATTCACACCCCGATTCGAACTTTGAGTTTTAAACTTTTCCATTTGCAAATCTTGTGCCAAAACATATTAAATGAATCTGGAATGACTTCAAATTTGGCATATAAGTCATAAATGACATAATAGAGCCATTCAAATTTTCAGAATCGGATTCCGGCTCCGATATCAAAAAGTCAACCTCGTGGTTAAACTTGGAAGTTTTTAGCCTTTAAATTGCTAGTTCCGTTAAATGGTCATAACTTGAGCTAGGGACCTCCAAATTAAATTTCGGGCATACGCTCAAGTCCCAAATCACAACACGGAGCTATTTGAACTATCAAAATACTGATCCGGGTCCGTTTGCTAAAACTGTTGACCAAAGTCAACTCAGTTGAGTTTTAAAGCTCTATTTCACATTTTAATCTATTTTTCACATGAAAACTTTCCGAAACATTTTACGGACCGCGCACGCAAGTAGAGGAATGATAAATTGTGCTTTTCGAGGTCTTAGAACACATAATTACTTATTAACTTTAAAGATGACATTTTGGGTCATCACATTCTCCACCTCTAAAACAAATGTTCGTCCTCGAACGGAGTTAGAAAAAGTACCTGAGCTGGAGAAAAGGTGTGGATATTTACTGCGCATGTCCGACTCGGACTCCCAGGTATATGCCTCTACCGGCTGACCTCTCCATTGCACCCGAACTGAAGGATAACTCTTAGACCTCAACTATTGGACCTGCGGGCTAGAATAGCCACCGGCTCCTCCTCGTAAGTCAAATCTTTGTCTAATTGGACTGAGCTGAAATCTAACACATGGGAAGGATCACCATGATATTTTTGGAGCATAGACACATGGATCCGGATGAACCGCTGATAAACTAGGTGGTAATGCAAGCCTGTAGGCTACTTCACCCACCCTTTCAAGAATTTCAAAGGGTCCGATATACCTAGGGCTCAACTTGCCCTTCTTTCCGAACCTCATTACACCTTTCATAGGTAAAACCCAGAGCAATATTCTTTCTCCAACCATGAATGCAATATCATGAACTTTATGATCGGCATAACTCTTTTGCCTAGACTGAGTTGTGCAAAGTCGATCCTGAATAATCTTGACCTTATCCAAGGCATCTTGTACCAAATCAGTACCCAACAACCGAGCCTCTCCCGGTTCAAACCAACCAACTGGCGATCGACATCGCCTTCCGTATAATGCCTCATATGGAGCCATCTGAATGCTCGACTGGTAGCTATTATTATAAGCAAACTCCGCAAGTGGCAAGAAATGATCCCAAGAACCTCCAAAGTCTATAACACAAGCGCGAAGCATATCTTCCAATATCTGAATAGTGCGCTCTGACTGTCTATCTGTCTGTGGATAAAATGTTGTACTCAACTCCACCCGCGTGCCTAACTCACGCTGTACAGCCCTCCAGAAATGTGAGGTAAACTGCGTACCTCGATCTGAAATAATAGACACGGGCACACCGTGAAGGTGGACAATCTCACGAATGTAAATTTCAGCTAACCTCTCTGAAGAATAGGTAACTGCCACTGGAATGAAATGTGCTGACTTGGTCAACCTGTCCACAATGACCCAAATTGTGTCAAATTTTCTCTGAGTCCGTGGGAGCCCAACAACAAAATCCATAGTGATACGCTCCCATTTCCACTCAGGAATTTCTAACTTCTGAAGCAAACCACCAGGTTTCTGATGCTCGTACTTAACTTTGACAATTCAGACACCGAGCTATATCTGCAACTATATCCTTTTTCATTCTCCTCCACCAATAATGTTGCCACAAATCTTGATACATTTTGGCGGTACCTGGATGAACTGAATACCTGGAACTGTGTGCCTCTTTAAGAATTAATTCACGAAGCTCATCCACATTAGGCACACAAATACGACCCTGCATTCGCAGAACCCCATCTTCCCCCACAACAACCTGTTTGGCATCACCGTACCGCACCGTGTCCTTAAGGAGAAGTAAATGAGGATCATCATACTGCCTCTTTCTGATGCGCTCATATAAAGAAGACCGAGTGACTGTGTAAGCTAGAACCCGACTGGGTTCTGAAACATCTAACCTCACCAACGGATTAGCCAAAGTATGAACATCTGTAGCTAATGGCCTCTCACCAACCGGAATATATGCAAGACTGCCCATACTCACAACCTTTCTACTCAAAGCATCGGCCACCATATTGACCTTTCCGGGGTGATACAAAATGGTGATATCATAGTCTTTCAACAACTCCAACCATCTTCTCTGCCTCAAATTAAGATCCTTTTGTTTGAACAGTTACTGAATGCTATGATGATCAGTAAATACCTCACACGAGACACCGTAGAGGTAATGCCTCCAAATCTTCAGCGCAAGAACAATGGCTGCCGGTTCTAAGTCATGAACATGATAATTCTTCTCGTGAACTTTCAACTGCCGCGACGCATATGCAATCACCCTACCATCTTGCATTAATACTGCACCAAGCCCAGTGTGAGATGCATCATAATATACTGTATACGATCCTGAACCTGTAGGTAATACCAACACTGGCGCCGTAGTCAAAGTGGTCTTGAGCTTCTGAAAGCTCAACTCACATTTGTCTGACCATCTGAATGGGACACCCTTCTGGGTTAGTCTGGTCAATGTGCTTGCTATAGATGAAAACCCTTCAACGAACCGACGATAATAACCTGCCAAACCCAGGAAACTCCGGATCTCTGTAACTGAAGTAGTTTTAGTCCAATTCTAAACAACCTCTATCTTCTTAGGATCCACCTTTATGCCTTCTGCCGATACCACATGCCCCAAAAAGGCAACTGAGTCTAACCAAAACTCACATTTTGAAAACTTGGCATATAACTGATTATTCTTCAAGGTGTGAAGCACACTTCGAAGATGCTGATCATGTTCCTCTCGACTGCTGGAGTAAATCAAGATATCATTAATGAATACAACCACAAAAGAATCCAAATAAGGCTTGAACACTCGATTCATCAAATCCATAAATGCTGCTGGGGCATTTTTTAACCCAAATGATATCACTAGGAATTCGTAATGCCTATATCGAATTTGAAAAGCTATTTTAGGGACATCAGATGCCCTAATCTTCAACTGATGGTAACCAGAACTCAAATCGATCTTCGAAAATACCTTGGCACCCTGAAGCTGATCAAATAAGTCATCAATTCTTGGCAGTGGATATTTGTTTTTGATAGTGGCCTTATTCAATTGCCTATAATCTATACACATCCGCATAGAACCATCTTTCTTCTTTACAAATAATACTAGTGCACCACAGGGCAATACACTGGGTCTAATGAATCCCTGATTAAGCAAGTCTTGTAACTGCTCTTTCAATTCTTTCAACTCTAGCGGGGCCATACGGTATGGTGGAATAGAGAGTGCCCGGAGCCAAATCAATACAAAAGTCAATATCTCTGTCGAGTGGCATCCCCGGCAAATCTACAGGAAATACTTCTGAAAATTCACGAACAACTGGTACTAAGTCCATAGAAGGAGCATCCGCACTGGGATCGCGAATATAAGCCAAATAGGCTAGACACCCTTTCTCTACCATACGCCGAGCTTTCATATAAGAAATAACCATGCTGGCAGAATAACCAGGAGTTCCTTTCCACTCTAACCGAGGTAACCCCAACATGGCTAGAGTGATTGTCTTGGCATGACAATCCAATATAGCATGATAAGGTGACAGCCAATCCATACCCAATATGACGTCAAAATCTACCATATCAAGAGTAGAAGATCCACACTAGTCTCAAGATTACCAATAGTAATCACACACGAATGATAGACATGATCTACTATAATAGAGTCTCCCATCGGTGTAGATACACACACAGAAGCACTCAGAGAATCACAAGGCACAACCAAATATGAAGCAAAATAGGAGGACACATAGGAATAAGTAGATCCTGGATCAAATAGAACTGAAGCATCTCTATGGCAAACTGGAATAATACCTGTGATCACAGCATCAGATGATTCAGCCTCAGGCCTACCTGGAAAAGCATAAAATCGGGGCTGGGCCCCACCACTTTAAACTGCGTCTCTGGGACAGCCTCTAACTGGCTGGCCTCCACATCTAACGGTCTGACTTCTACCTCTAATGGCCTGACCTCCACCTCTAATGGCCTGGACTCTCCCTCTAGCTTTCTGACCCCTACCTCTAGCTAGCTGAGCTGGCAGTGAAGCAACAAGTGCCAGTATGATGGCATGAGAATCTTGCCGAGATCTGTTACTCGCCAATCTAGGGCAATACCTCCTGATGTGACCAATGTTTCCACACTCATAACACCCATCCTGATGCCGTGGCTGCAGAAGCTGAAGCTGACCCAAATGGGCCGGATAACCGCTATAGTAACTCTGGAGTGGTGATGCACTATTAGGAGCTGAATGTGCACTGAATACTGGCTGTCCAGAGTAAGGCATAGTCACTGATGATGTTACCCCCGGAGAAGATGTCTCTAGGGGCAGAGGCAGAGGCCGACGAGGAGCACATGCCGTAGCTAGGGAACCTACTAGAGTAGCAGTTGAGGAGTAGCCAGTAGTTCCAGTTGGGGGCAGGTATCGGAGGCGCCTGCTGTCACCTTCGGACTTCAGGAGACCTTAGCACAATTCTTGAGCATGTTTGGTATATTGGCTTAGGCGGGGTTGATTCCGGTTGCTCCAGCTATTTCACAAACTGAGGGAGGAGCTCAAACTCCCCCCGCCCACACTCTAGAGCAGCGAGTTCATGTTGGTCAGGTCCCAGGTGTCATGGCAACATAGCCTGTGGTCCCAGCTCAGCCCGTGGTTAGGGCAGCAGCATCTGAGGAAGAACAACTTTGACTTGAGAGGTACAAGAAGTACCACCCCTCCTACCTTTAGTGGATTGGAGACAGATGATGCCCAGGGTTTTCTAGAGGAGTCTCACAGCATTATCCGTACTATGGGTATTGTGGAGACGAGCGAGGTTGCTTTTACTGTGTTCCAGCTCAGAGGAGCGGCTTATCAGTGGTGGCGGGCATACGAGTTGGGTAGCCCGACCGAGTCAGCTTCACTTACATGGGTTCAGTTTTCAGAGATGTTCCTGAGAGAGTTTGTACCTCAGTGTAAGAGTATGCTGTTATATTAAGTGATTTGGCCGGACATGCACCTCCTTTGGTCACTATAGTTAAAGAGCGTGTTCGTAGATTCATTGAGGGGCTCAGGCATGATATTCAGATTAGTATGGCTCGGGAGTTAGAGTCAGATGTTTCATTTCAGCAGGTAGTAGGGATCACTCGCCGAGTAGATCGCATGTGGGATCAAGAGAGAGGAGACATGCGAGGTCAGGAGAGAGAGGACAGGGAGGCGAGGAGGCCTCATATACTGGAGAGATCTACTGGTCCATATTTCTGAGGCAGGGTACGACATGGTATAGGTTTTGTGGGTCAGCCAGTTCAGTTTGTACTTCAGGCTTCGCATAGTGTTTTAGGTGCTCATGGGTCTCAGAATACCCGTACCACACAGTTCCCACTACCACATCAGTAGAGAGGTTGCTTCGAGTGTGGAGATACCATCCACATGGTGAGAGATTGTCCTAGACTCCGGACAGGTGTGTCACAGCAGAGTATTCAGGCGAGTAGAGGGCACCCAAGAGGGGAAGGCCCGACCCGTTGATGTGTTTCATATAGTAGGCTTGAGTCCACTGTGCCAGATGATGTCATACAAGTATGCTTTTGATTTGTTACAGAGGGGCACCATTCATATTTTGATTCGGTTCTGCTTATCGGGGCGAGTTCCCCTATTTGTTGTCCCACCTATGGGTGAGTTCATGACCTAGTATTATGTTTATGTGTTTTTCCCTGTTGGGAGATTCTATAAGTGATAGCCGTGTCTATCGTTATTTTAATTCATTATTGAAAGTTATGAGACTAGAAGCGAATTCATGTTGTCTATTATGGCAGGTTTGATGTAATTCCTGAGTAATTTGGTTACGATTTGTGATTTGATACTCTACCGGGGTGAGAGTTCAGTAAGTGTTATGATTTTATCAGCAGAGTTGAGTTAGTGGAAGATTCCAATTGGTATGATGTGTATTCGGCTTGTGATTCAGAATTGAGGGTGAGACCCTCGCGATTCCATGTGATTTGATATGTTTGAGCCGGGCTGCGTGCCGTGGTGGAAGTTATATTTGGATGAGATCCTTGTGATTTGTTCATATACTTTAATTTTTCCTTTTAAATTAATTTGTAGGATGGTACTCATAGAGAGTTGTGCCTGTCGGGCATTGTTTGATATTTCTCTTATGTGTTTCTCTTTACATATTCAGTCATTTTTCGTTCTGTGATTCTTGAGTTTTAGCTTGCGAGGTGTATTCCCGGTGGTGTTAGTTGTGACTTGTTGATCCGTGTGTATAGTTATGAGGTCTTTATTTTACTTGCATCATTGTCAATATTGTGGAAGTTTGAAATGGGTTGCTAACAGATATGAGGCTAATTGCCGGTGCTGGTTTTGATTACGGGCAGCTATTGTGATCAGAAATGTTATTATGGGCCTATGTGTGGTGTGTCACATTGTATGGTTGTACCTTGCGGGTGTAGGCAAGAGTTGCCGAAGCTGGTTGAAACTGATACCGGGTATGGATTTAGAATCGGGTCTTTTGGAGATGAATAAAAGGTGAGAATTTTGACTCTAAGGCTTATCGGTGCTGGTAGAAAGGATAAATTAAAGTTGAGATGGTGTCGTCAGGCTTATGTGGATTGGGGTGACATGGGGTCACCCGCGGGTGTATGTTAGATGTGTGCTTTCAATGATTTGAATACTTCAAGACGATTCTTGGCACGTTCGAGGATGAAAGTTTATTTAAGAGGGGAAGGATGTAAGTCCCGATCGGTGGAATAAGGTCCTGAGCAGCTTCGTATTATGTGTATTGATTTGCGTGCATGGTTGAATTAAGTTACTCGATGATTCGGAGTCAAATCGGAAGAAAGATGCAAGTTTTGGAAGCTTAAGCCTTAGGATTTTGACCATAGTCGGAGCTGTGTGAAAACAACTCCGGAATGGAGTTTCGTCGGTTTCGTTAGCTCCGTTAGGTGATTTTGGACTTAGGGGCGTGTCGAGATTGTGTTTTGGAGGTCTGTAGCTCATTTAGGCTTGAAATGGGGAAAATTAAATTTTTTAGAGATTTTGACCGGTAGTGGACTTTTTGATATCAGGGTCGGAATCCTATTCTGGAAGTTGGAGTAGGTCCGTAATGTTGAATATGACTTATGTGCAAAACTTGGGGTCAATCGGACGCGGTTTGATAGGTTTCGGCATCAGTTGTATAAATTTGAAGTTTCAAGTTCATTAAGTTTGAATTGGAGGGTGATTTGTGTTTTTAGCATTGTCTGATGTGATTTGAGGGCTCGACTAAGTTTGTATGGTGTTATAGGACTAGTTGGTATGTTTGATTGAGGTCCCAGGGGCCTTGGGTGAGTTTCGTATGCTTAACGAATCGAAATTTGGACTTGTGTAATTGCTGAAGCTTTCAAGCTTTTCGTGTAATCGCACCTGCGGTGGGGTGGCCGCAGGTGCAGACACGCACGTGCGAGGGGCCAAGCGCAGAAGCGGGATAGAGGAGATGGTCAGGGGTCGCGGGTGCGAGGGAATTTCCGCATCTGCGAGCCCGCAGATGGGCTTGAAGTTCCGCAGATGCGGAGAGTAAGCTGGAGGGGCAGTTGCCAGAAGCGGACATTTGTTTGCAGGCGCGCACGCGCAGGTACGACCATTTGATCACAGAAGCGGACCCAGGTGTGTAAGTCAAGTCTGCACCTGCGATGGATTTTCTGCAGGTGCGGCATCGCAGGTGCGGCTATGGGTCCGCAGATGCGAGATCGCTGGGCAGAAAAGAGGAAATTTCGAGGTTTTGGTCTCATTTTCATTTTGGGACTTTGAAAGCTCGGATTTAGGCGATAATTTGGGAGATTTTCAGAGGAAGCTTTTGGGTAACGATTCTTAACTCATTTATGGTTATATTCCACTAATCTATAGTTGATTTCATCATTTAATTAAGGAATTTGGTTGAGAAATTTGGGAAAAATAGGAGAAGTTCTTCAACTAAGTTTTTGAGTTTTGATTGGAATTTTGATATCGAATTTGGATAATTTTGGTACGAGTGAACTCGTGGTTGGTTGGGTGTTCGTATTTTGTGACTTTTACCCAATTCCGAGACGTGGGCCCGAGTCGACTTTTTGGGCCAAATTTTCGATTCTTTGCTAAAGTAGTAGATTTATTATTTAAATTAGTTTCTCATAATTTTATTCATGATATGTAATTGTGTTTGGCTAGATTTGGGCCATTCAGAGTCGGATAATCGAGGAAAGGGCATTCTTACTGATTGATTGAGCTTGGTTTGAGGTAAGTATCTTGCCTAACTTCTGTGGGGGAATTACCCCTTAGGATTTGAGTCTTCTATGCTAATTGTAGTCCGTGTACGCGAGGTGACAAGTACGTGCTCAGACTTATTTGTGGAAAGTTGGCCTTTTAGGTTTCTTAGGTCCTTGTAATCACTGATTATGCAGTTGTTATGTTATGAATACGTCTCTTAATTACTAGTTTCACCTCTACTTGCTTTAATTAGAATAAATTGCTTCATGATCCGCCCTTGATGCTTATTTGAGTCATCTGTGCCTTAACTAAAATGGTTATCTCTTCTATTGCCATGTTATATTTCCCCTAACTGCTTATCTTTATTTGAAGTTATAATTATCTCTTTTGTAATTGTTCATCCTTAATTGAGGCTATGATTATCTTTCTGCTGCTTATCCTTAATTGAATTTGTTGTATCTCTTTCTTAATTGCCAACCTTAAAAGAAGTTAGATATCCTATATTTTAGTTGACTTGTCCTTATTTGGAATTATTCGCCTTGTGTTAGCTCCCTCGTTGTCGAACTGTACATCGTGGACCGTTGTTACATAATGGTTCTTTTCTTGTTGAGTTATTCTTATTATGACTAGCATTCTCTATTGTGGCCACTCCTCGTGAATTAATTCCTCCGTTACTTTGAGTTCTGGAATTTTTGAGTTGATTTATTTATCGTACCCTTGTATTAGTGTTATTGTTGTTGTTGTACTTGTTGTTCTTGCATATTTACTTTGGGACTACGAGGCGGTACCTCGGGTGATCCCCTGTCTTGTATATTTACCTTTGGGACTACGAGGCAGTACCTCGGGAGATCCCCTATTAAGCTTTACTTTTGGGGCTACTAGACGGTATCTCGGGAGTGCCCTTTATTGACATCTCTTTGTTATGGGGTTGCACGAGGTTTCTGCCGTGCTATTGTTACTATTGATATTTGCACATGCGGCGTGACAAGGCGGGATATATATTTATGTTAGTTGCACATGTGGCGAGACAAGGTGGGAGCATTATTATGCACGTGTGGCAAGATAAGGCGGGCATTTACTTTACTTTTGCACATGTGGCGAGACAAGGTGGGCTATGTCAGGGATTGATTTGTGATGATTTGTAATGGCCTGGGGGCATTCTTGTTGTTGATATTTGTGTAGTGGTACACTTATCTGTGTGAGCTTTATCTTGTGAAAGTTGTGAGAAAATATTCTACGTGCTGTCCGTTCTTTTCCTTATGCTCACTACCTGGTATGAACTATGTTAGGACACTTGCACAAGCATACACGTAGTTAAGCACTCTTATCAGATAATAGGTTTTCTTGATATTGTTGAGTATAGATGCACACCCTTGCTTACTTGCCTTCTATGTGAGAATGGCTCTATTTGGCACGCGAGCCATCAGTGCGGTTATGAGGTGTAATGAGGGCACATGATGCCAAGTGTTAGGGTTCAGGTATTGAGACCCGTGAGTTGTGATTTGTCTGAGGTTTGGTACCTCGTGGAGTTTATGGACTAAAACCCAGTTTGAAAGTTGTCGTATTGTTGAGTTGTTACTTGTCCTTTCTTTATCTGTGATTATCGAACTTAGGCTGTATTTCCGTTCATTCTTCTATGTCATTATTATTGTTTTCCGCTGATAGTTGTTGTTTTCCTTCCTTATTGCAATTACCGTATTAATTGTCACTTTGCGTAGTCTTTATCTAGATATCATACTCTGTTGTTTCTATACTTGTACTTGTCCAGGTTATTTAGTCCAGTAGGTGTCTTGACTGCTTCTCGTCACTACTCCACTGAGGTTAGTCTAGATACTTGCTGGGTACCGCTGTGGTGTACTCATACTACACTTTTGTACATTTTTGTGCAGATCCATGTATTTTCGAAGTCGGTTGATCATTAGCTAGATGTGCGGATTGTTGCTGTGGAGACTCAAGGTAAACTTGCTGCTGCGTTCGCAGGCTTTAGAGTCACCTTCTGATTTGTATTCACACTATTTAATTTATTTCAAACAGTTGTATTTAGAAAATTGTAACAAACTCCGTAGAGCTTTTGACTTGTACTGCCGGTTTTGGGAATTGTAAATTTAATAGAGATTTCTATTTCAAAAGTTGTTAGATGTTATTTATTATTGTTGTTATTCAGTAAATGTTAGGTTTACCTAGTCCCTAAGACTAGGTGCCATCACGATACCCAATGGAGGGGAAATTGGGTCGTGACAATGACCCTCATATATCACAAATTATCACAACAATACCAAATCCTAAGGGAAATTTCCCCCACACAAGGTTAGACAAGTCACTTACGTCAAACCTCGCTCAATCAATAGATAAGAAGGTCTTTCACTCGATTTTCCAACTCCGATCAGCTCGAATCTAGCCAAACTAATTTTATACTATAAATATAACTATAAGAGACTAATTTAAATAATGAAATTATGACTTTAGCAAAGAATTGAAAAATCGCTCGAAAAAGTCGACTCGGGCCCACGTCTCGAAACCCGACCAAAGTTACAAAAATCGAACGCCCATTCGATATCGAGTCCAACCATATAAGAATTATCCAAATCCGACCTCATTTGGCCTTTCAAAACCCAAAAATTTGGTCTAAGAACATTACACATTTTCCCCAAATATTTCAACCCAAAACTTTAATTAGATGAGGAAATCGAAGATCGCTTAGTGGGAATTAATCAACAATAAGTCAAGAATCCTTACCCAAATGTTTCCTCTGAAAATCCCGCAAAATCTCGCCTCAATCCGAGCTCTCAAAGTCCCAACGTGAAAATGAAACCAAACCCTAGACTTTTCCCTATTTCTGCCCAGTCAAACCGCATCTGCTCGCCGAAATTCCCACGCGTAGAACAAAATAAGCTGCCCCAACAAAATGACCTACGTGAACAAAGTTGGCACCACGTGAACACGGATAGCAAATACCCAGGCCTTACGCGATCGCGGAGTGGCACACACATTCGCATAGAATAACACGCGTGAACCTAACTGCCTTACTTCCTCTTCGCGAACCTGACCTAGCCCACGCGTTCGCGATGCTCTACCTGGCCAACATATGCGATCACGTACTCCACCTCGCGAACGCATAGAGTAAAAATCTAGCTGCCCCCAAACAAGCCTTCGCGATTGCGTACCTACTCACGCGATCGCAGGGAAGATAACCAGAACTGGACACCAGCAAATCTTCAGCAGTCTTCTAAGTCCAATGTTCACCCAGTTAGCCATCTGAAATTCACCCGAGACCCCCCGGGACCTCAACCAAATATACCAGCAAGTTCTAAAACATCATACAAACTTAGTCGAACCTTCGAATCACATCAAACAATGCTAAAACCATGAATCACACCCCAATTCAAGCTTAGTGAACTTTTTAACTTCTAACTTCTACATTCGATGCCGAAACCTATCAAATCACGTCCGATTGACCTAAACTTTTGCACAGAAGTCATAATTTACAATAGGGACCTACTCCAACTTCCAGAAACTGGAATTCGACCCCGATATCAAAAAGTCCACTTCAGGTCAAACCTTCCAAAATCTTCCAGTTTTCCAACTTTTTCCAATTAACGCCAAAATGACCTACGGACCACAAAATCAACATCCAGACACGATCCTAAAACCAAAATCACCATATGGAGCTATTGGAATCGATGAAACTCCATTACGGAGTCATATTCACACAAGTCAACCTACGGTCAACTCTTACAACTTAAACTTCACACTTAGGGACTATGTATCTCATTTCACTTCGAAACTCTCCCGAACCCGACACCAAGCGCCCGACAAGTCAAGTAACCACAAAATGAGATAGAGAGATCAATTAATAGGGGATCAGGGCTAGCACTCTCAAAACGACCGGCCGTGTCGTTACATCCTCCCCCTCTTAAAACAAACGTTCGTCCTCGAATGAGTATAAAGACATACCTGAAGTGGTGAAAAGATGAGGATAAGGCTATGCATATCATGCTTGGTATCCTAAGTCTCCTCATCGACTAGATGACCCCTCCACTGAACCTTCACTAAAGCGATGTTCTTTGACCTCAACTTTCAAACCTGCCTATCCAAAATGGCCACCGGCTCCTCAACATAAGATAGATCCTTGTCCAACTAGATTGAGATGAAGTCTAACACATGAGACGGATCGCCATGATACTTCCGGAGCATGGAAACATGGAACAGTGGATGAAATGCAGAGAGACTAGGTAGTAGTGCAAGTTTGTAAGTCACCTCTCCAACCCTCTCAAGAATCTCAAAAGGCCCGATGTACCTGGGGCTCAATTTGCCATTCTTTCCGAACCTCATAACACCATTCTTATGTCTGGACTGGGCTGTACGAAGTCGATCCTGAATCAATTTTACCTTTTCCAAAGCATTCTGAACCAAGTCTGTACCCAATAGTCTAGCCTCACCCGGCTCGAACCAACTCACCAGAGACCGACACTATCTACCGTATAAAGCCTCATACATGGCCATCTGAATCCTCGACTGATAAATGTTATTGTAGGCAAACTCCGCAAGTGGCAAGAATTGATCCCAAGAACCCCCAAAATCCATCACACATGCATGAAGCATATCCTTCAATATCTAAATAGTATGCTCGGACTGTCCATCCGTTTGAGGGTGAAATGTTGTACTCAACACTACCCGAGTACCCAACTCATGCTGTACGGCTCTCCAGAACCGCGATGTAAACTGCGTACTCCGTTCAGAGATGATAGATACCGGCACACCATGAAACTTGATAATCTCGCGAATGTAAACGTGAGCTAGATAATCTGAAGAGTATGTAGTAACCACATGAATGAAATGAGCTGACTTGGTCAATCTATCCATAATCACCCAAACTACATCGAACTTACTCTGAGTCCGTGGGAGCCCAACACCAAAATTCATAGTGATCCGCTCCCATTTCCACTCTGGAATCTCTAACTTCTAAAGTAATCCACCTGGCCGCCGATGCTCATACTTCACCTGCTGACAATTTAGGCACCGAGCTACATACTCCACTATGTCCTTCTTTATCCGCCTCCACCAATAGTGCTGCCTCAAGTCCTGATACATCTTCGCGGCACCTGGATAAATAGAGTACCGCGAACTGTGAGCCTCCTGGAGAATCAACTCACGCAATCCATCTAGCCTGCCCTGCGTCCGTAATGCACCATCATCTCCAATAGTGACCTCCTTGGCATCATCGTGTTGAATCGTGTCCTTGAGAACAAGCAGATGGGGGTCATCATACTGATGTTCTCTGATACAATCGTAAAGAGAAGACTGAGAAACCACATAAGCCAAAACTCGGCTCGGCTCAGAAGCATCTGATCTAACAAACTGGTAGGCCAAGGCCTGAATGTCCAATGCCTGAATGTCCAAGGCTAAAGGCCTCTCCGCTACCAGTAGATATGCTAAGCTGCCCAAACTCTCCGCCTTACGACTCAAGACATCAGCCACCACATTGGCCTTCCCAAGATGATAGAGAATGGTGATGTCATAGTCCTTAAGCAACTCCAACCACCTCTGCTGCCGCAATGTAAGATCCTTCTATTTAAACAGATGTTGTAGACTCCGGTGATCGGTGTAGACCTTACAAGGGACACCATACAGATAGTGTTGCCAGGTCTTCAAGGCATGAAGAATAACTGCTAATTCAAGGTCGTGGACATGATAGTTCTTCTCATGCACCTTCAGTTGTCTAGACGTGTAGGCAATCACCCTACCGTCATGCATCAACACCGCTCTGAGACCAATGCGCGACGTATCACAATATACTGTATAGGACCCTAAACCAATAGACAATATCAATACTGGGGCTGTAGTCAAAGCAGTCTTGAGATTTTGAAAGCTCTCCTCACACTCCTCGGTCCACCTAAACGGAGCATCCTTCTGGGTCAACGTGGTCATAGGTGCTGCAATAGATGAGAAACCCATTTACAAATTGACGGTAATACCCCGCCAAGCCAAAACAACTCCAGGTCTCCATAACTGAGGATGGTCTGGGATAACTCTGCACTGCTTTAATATTCTTCGAATCTACCTTGATCCCCTCACTCGATACTACATGACCCAAAAATTCCACTGAATCTAGCCAGAATTTACACTTCGAAAATTTTGCATATAACTTCTTTTATCTCAAGGTCTGAAGCACAGTCCTCAAGTGCTGCTCATGATCCTTCCGGCTCCGGGAGTACACCAGAATGTCGTCAATAAACACAATGACGAACGAGTCAAGATTGGGTTGAAATACATTGTTTATCAAGTGCATGAATGTTGCTGGGGTGTTGGTCAGCCCAAAAGACATCACAAAGAACTCGTAATGACCATACCGAGTCCTGAAAGCAGTCTTCGGGATATCTGACTCCCGAATCTTCAATTGATGATAGCCTGAACACAAGTCAATCTTAGAGAACACCCTGCCACCCTGAAGCTGATCAAATAAGTCATCAATACGTGGAAATGGATACTTGTTCTTCACTGTAACCTTGTTCAACTAGCGATAATCAATACACATTCGCATAGAACCATCCTTCTTCTTTACAAATAAGACCAGAGCATCCCAAGGCGACACACTGATCCGAATGAAGCCCTTATCGAGCAACTCTTGCAACTATTCCTTTAACTCTTTCAACTCTGCTGGGGCTATATGATAGGGTGGAATAGAAATGGTTTGAGTGTTCGGTAACAAATAAATACAAAAGTCGATATCCCTATCGGGCGGCATGCCCGGAAGATCCGCCGGAAATACGTCTGGATAATCCCTCACTACCGGAACTGACTCGACGGTAGGAGTATCAACACTAACATCCCTCACATATGCCAAATACGCATCATACCCCTTCTCAACCATCCGCTGAGCCTTTATAAATGAGATAACCCTGCTAGGAACATAGTCAAAATACCTCTCCACTCTAGCCGCGGTAGACCTGGCATAGCTAACGTCACCGTCTTGGCGTGACAATCAAGAATAATATGATAGGGCGACAACTAGTCCATGCATAAGATAACATCAAAATCCACCATACTAAGTAACAATAAATCGGCTCTGGTCTCAAAACCACTAATAACAACCAAACATGACTGATACACACGGTCCACAATAATAGAATCTCCCACGGGTGTAGACACATAGACATGAGAACTCAACGAGTCATGGGATATACCCAAATATAGAGCAAAATAAGACGACACATAGGAATAAGTGGAGCCTGGATCAAATAAGACTGATGCATCTCTATGACAGATTGGAACAATACCTGTGTTGACAGAGTCGGATACGACTGCCTCCGTCCTAGCAGGAATGGCAAAGTATCTGGCCTGGCCTCCCCCTCTAGGGTGACCTCTGCCTTCTTGACCTCCACCTCTAGAAGGCTGTGTAGGTGGGGTGGCAACTGGTGCGGCGACCATGGACTGAGAAGCCTGAGGACCCGGTGGAATACGCGGAGCCTGAGTAATCTATGGAGGTGCACCCCTCCTGAGTCTGGGGAGATCCCTCACCACATGATGAGTGTAACCACACTCAAAACAAGCTCTCAGAGGACGTGGCTTGATAAGTGGGTATTTTGACTACTTATTAGCACCTTTTAGCTTTTGTGTTAGTCAAAAAATGTTGAATGGTGTTCCCGAAACTGATGAAATGTGCAAAATTGCGGGAATGTTGGAAGTTGGATTCACGAGATGAAATCCGACTCAAAAAAGAGTAATCTAAACACAAGGAAATAAAAGGCATAGAAGCTCACAAAGTGCAAATCGTAGAATTCCATCTGCGGCCGCAAACAATGAAGCAAATACCAACAGGCTCTCTAACAAACTGCGGAATGCACAGGAATTATGCGGCCGCAAATGACAAACTAGAGATAACTTCAGAGGGTGTGCAAATTTCCAAAGTCCAAGTCCCTCAAAATTGAGGACCGCATAAGACTTTTGCATCCGCAGATGAAGTGCTTTGTGGCTGCAGAAGTAAAGATGCAGACGGCAGAAGACCAGATTGCGGCCGTAGTGATAAATCTACGGACTACAGAAACATTACCTCGCGGCCGCAATTGATAATTGTGCGGCTGAATAGACGAGTTTCATAAAATTAGGTCAATTTTTGACATCAACAAGTCCTGTAGCCATTTTACTTTGGCTCTTTTTGAAGTTTTCTATATTTTGGAGTATTTTACTATAGATTTTATCATTTTAACTTTATAATATGAGTTTAATTAGTATTTCTTCTTCTATTTCTTCAATTTCAAGTATAAGTAGCTAGATTATTACTAGGGTTGTGACCCAACTCTAGTGTGTAAACCTTATGCGTATCTAATTTAGTGTTTGTTTATAATTGGGTGTGTATTATTTAGCCTTATTCATGCTTTAATTTGTGGAATTAATGGTTGCAAATATTAGTTCATGCCTATTTGACTTAGTCTTTACTTGAGAAAGAGAGAATTAGTCTAGGAAAACTTGGCTAACAAGAAATTGGGTCAATCGAGAGATTGATTAACCCAATTAAAGGGTTCAACCTAGAGATAGTAATAAACCGACTTGAGCCTTTATTAACCGTTTTGTGTGATACCCTTTTGGATTTGAGAAAGTCACATTGGGCAAAACCACTCCTTGGCCGAGAGGTATTGAGTGGGTAATTAAGAGTTGATAGCTATATTACGTCCCGATCAACAAAACAAGCATTAAGGTTTATATCCCATTAGGCCAACACCTAGGCGATGGTCATAGCCCTAGGCTTTTTATAAACTTGAAAAACAACAAAAACAATTATCCTAGTTTTATTTCTTTTCTTTGCAATCTTTATATTTAAAATAGAAATAGCAGCAAAACCATTTTGTGGAAGTGCAATTTAAGATAGTTCAAATTCACGCATTAGAGCATATACTCCTAACTCCCATCTAGCTCCCTATAGATTCGATCCCGACTCTTCGTTGGATTACTATAATTGAAATCGACCGTGCCATACCTTGTTTTGGGGTGTGCATTACACGATAGGTCAATTTTTGGCACCATTGCCGGAGAGTTGTCACGCCCCAAAACCGAGGAGCGCGACCGGCGCTCAACCGAGTGAACCCGTCCGAGCAAGCCTATTAGATTTCTTTCTACCCAAACCCTTCATGAATAAGAGAATATGTATTGTCGTTAATCAAACAATAAAGTGATCATGTCTGTAATACCAATTTCTTACCAATAGTTCCATCATTTTTAACTTCTTAAATAGAACAAGTAATACAACCACAACATAACATAGTTTGTCTTTTCCAGCACCAATACACAACCCACACTATATCTACGGAACCTCTAAAATACCAAAGAGTACAATGATAGTACCGACAACAAGGCTCCAGCTATACCTCAAAATACGATAACACATACGAAACAAAAGATGCACAACCCCGAAATAAGATGGGGGCTCACCAAGTCATCCGTTGTGGAACCACCTGCATCTATTAAAGATGCAGTGCCCCCATCAAAAAGGGACGTTAGTACATGTCAAATAGTACTAGTATGAAAACCAAACACCAATTAAAGAATTCGAAAATACAAAATAAATATGATGAACCAGGGCGACAATAGAATAGCATAGTTAACCGTTTAAACCAAAGCAAGATTATCAAGAGATATCATTAACATTTATAGAATTTAAGATGAGATCCTCTATAACCGTTCCCACACAAAGCGGCCCCGCCGCCTCACCCCAATATATCGGGTGGAGGTGTAAACACAATTCCAAAACTCTACTAAAGCGGCCCGGCCGCCTCACCCCAACGTATGCGGGTGGAGGTGTAAACACAATATCCATAACTCTACTCAAGCGGCCCTGCCATCTCACCCCAATGTATGCGGGTGGAAATGCATCAACGATACCAATACCTACACAAAGCGGCCCTGCCGCCTCATCCCAATATATTTATGTGGGTGGTGGTGCAACAACAATACCAAAATCATACACAAAGCGGCCTTGCCGCCTTACCCCAATATATGCAGGTGGAGGTGTAACCCCAATCACATTCTCTACACAATTTGGCATAATAGTTTTCTATATAAATCACGACTTGGAATCATAACACGTAGATGCACAATCCATAGTTTGGAACACATCCTCAATTTATAATACAATATCATGGGAGCATTTGAAACACAAATTAAACATATATCTTTGTCACAAAACTTATTCGGAATACTCAACTTGTAATAAATATCTTGGAACTTCCAAGGATATTGGGGTTCCAACTCCTAAAGAAGAGTTTAGCCAACATACCTCACTTGAGCTTCCTTACATTCTAAATCAACATACCTCACTTGAGCTTCCTTACATTCTAAATTGTTCCTAAATTCTTAGCAACTTCAATCTATTTTAGAAATATAATAAGTTGAAACAAAATAAGGAAGATGATCATGGTTCTAGCTCATTTAAGCATTTTATCAAACACTAGGAGTGCATTAAGGTTTCAAGGTCCTTTTATGGAGGATTCCATCACCCCACAACTCATTCTTTACCATTTGTAGCTTAACAATCTTCTTAAACCCTTTGATAACACATGCATGCAAGATGAACAACTCCCATGCCCAAAAATTATCTTACCAATTACCCAATTATAGACAAAATTCGAAATTGAGGGTTAGGGTGTAGAATCTCACCTCTAGGATGAAGGCCCAGTGAGTTTCCCTTCTTAATCTTCCAAAATTTGAGCAAAAATTGAAGAATAATTATTGAGGAACACCTTCTCACTTTAGGGCACTCTCTCACACTCTAAAATGTCAGATTTTAGCTCAAAAATGGCCCAAAGTGTGTATTTAATGAAGTAGGGTCGGGTTTTAAAAACCCAAAAATGAAGCTCCGGAACAAGGTCTGCGATCGCATAATCGATATGCGGACCGCATATCGGCCGCATAATTGGTGTCCAAAGCTGGCCAAAAATATGCCTGGGCCTGCGGTCGCATAATGAACCACAGAACAGTTTTGCGGTCGCATAGTTGACCGTAGAATGGCATCCAAGATTGCCCCTCTCCTGCCTCACTCTGCGGCCATTATGCGGTCTGCAGAGTGATTCTGCGGTCGTATAGTGGACCGTAGAAATGCATTTTTCTGCCAAACATTTTCCTTTATCCCTCAGTGCATACAACCAATTCGGCACCACGAAACATTATTTTCTTTTGCAAAATTTTACGGGGCCTTACAAGAGTTAAAAACAGTGTTAGCTATATATTTGAATGTGTTTTTGGAATATCTTCTTTTTCTTCCGTGTTACTAACATGTTGGGAAATTGTAGGTGCAACCATGGCAAACAATGAGCTCGAAAACATTACTTTAGGTGATGTGGGCATTGATGATGATCAAATGGATGAGGTTCTTCTTGAACCTCAAGCTAATAGACGAGACCGAGTGCCTCATGAAAATGTGCCCGCTCCACCCCCACCTCCACCATGAGTGGCTCCACACCAGGTGTTGCCGAATGAAGGATATGCAAGTGCAATAGTACCTCCCTGTATTAGGGCGGGCAAATTTCAAATAACAACCATGATGCTCACCTTGCTTGAGCAATGAGGGTTCTTCACTGGTGCTCCGGGTCAAAATTCATACAAATATTTGAAGGGGTTAGTGGATACGTGTTGGGGGAGTAAACAAACAAATGTCTCCGAGGATGCTTTGAGACTAAGGCTTTTTCCCTTCTCTCTACGGGGGAAAGCTTTAGATTGGTTGGAACGTTTGCCAAACCATTACGTTCATACTTGGGATGAATTGGCGGAGAAATTTATTTCTAAGTACTTCTCTCCCGGGCACATGGCTATACTTCGGGATGAAATTCTAGCATTCAAGAAAGAGCCCAATGAACCACTACACGAGATATGGGAACGATATAGAATAATAGTTAAAGAGTGTCCCAACAATGATATGACAAAGTATTCAACAAACTTTCTATCGGGGGATCAACACAACCAACCAATGCGTAGTGAATCAACCTGCCGGTGGGAATTTCATGAATACGCCTTATGCGGAGGTGTGTGATATTTTGGAAGAAATGGCAGACACTTCTTCGGCATGGCAATACCGAGCTAATATTCCCCATGGTGATCCCAATGTAATTCACCTTCACAAAGAGTTGCATGACCATGTGCAAGCCATAGCCGAATTGACTACCACCATGAACCAATTGGCAAAGGCTCAACTTCAACAAGTGCAAAACCCGAGGCAAGTCAATGCAATAGAAGGGGTAAACATGATGGTGAACAAACAGAGAACAAAGGGTCCACAAGTGCAACAAAGAGTGGACAATTTTGTGCAAGAAGATAGTGAGTTTGATCAAGATGACTCTTATAATGACCAAGAAGAAGATGTCCAATATGTGAACAACTTTCAAGGGAAAATAAATAACTTCCAAGGCCCAAGCCAACAACAATGGCGACCTCAAAACAATCAAGAAAATTAGAATTCTCACAACCAAGGTAATTGGAGTGGTGGAAATAATTAAAGCAATTGAAATAACAACAACAATCAAGGAAATTGGAGTGGTGGCAATAATCAAGGGAATTGGCATAACAACAATAACCAAGGCAATTGGGGAGGTAACAATCAAGGCAATCGGGGGTCGGATTTTCAAAGGCCCCCAATGTATCAACAACCGAGCAACCCGCCTCCTTATCCTTCCCATGGTCCTAGATCTTCCAATAATGAAATGAGACGTATTGAGAACATGTTCAAGCAAATTATGGAGAAGAATGCCGATTTCGATCCCCAACTTGCCTCACACAACACATCGATCTGCAACTTAGAAGTGTAAATGGGGCAAATCTCTCAAGCTCTAAATTCTCGTCCTAAGGGGGCACTACCAAGTGACACGGTGGTGAACCCAAAGGGTGGGAACAACACAGGGCATGCCATGGCCGTTACTACAAAAAGTGGAAAAGGTGGGAATGCACCCACCTCAAGTCAAAGGCAACTTGTGGATGATGAGCAAGTGGTACAAAAAGAAGAGATACCGAACAATTTATTGCAAACAAATGATGAAGTGCAGATTGATATTGATGACAATGTGGAAGAGACTCAAGAGGAAGTGAACCCGTTTAGGGACCATGTTATTGACATACCGGAACTAGTAGTGCAAAAGGGTAAGGCACCATTGCCTAAGCCTCCTCCTCCGTATCCTCAACGGCTTTCCAAGTAAAATGGCGAGCATCAATTCAAAAAGTTCATTGACATGATGAAGAGTCTCTCAATCAATGTACCATTAGTTGAAGCCTTGGAACAAATGCCCGGTTATGCAAAGTTTATGAAGGATTTGGTGACAAAGAAGCGGTCGATGAATTTTGAAACTATCAAAGTCACTCATCAAGTGAGTGCAATTGTGCATTCAATGGCTCCTAAATTGGAAGATCCCGGTGATTTCACAATAACTTGTACCATTGGAAGTGTCGAGTTTGCTAAAGCTCTTTGTGATATTTAGGAATTGGGCCTATTCGATTTTCAAGACTTTGGGAATTGGACAATCAAGACCCATATCTATGATATTACAAATGACCGATCATACCATGAAGAGACCATTGGGAGTGATTGAAGATATATTGGTTTATGTTGATAAATTCATTCTTCCAGCGTATTTTGTCATTCTTGATTGTGAAGTGGACTATGAGGTGTCGATTATTCTTGGAAGACCTTTCTTTGCTATGGGGAAGTCTCTTGTTGATGTGGAAGCCGAGAACTCATTTTTCGGGTGGGTGATGAAAAGGTGGTATTCCACGTGTGCAAATCTATGCAGTAACCAAATAGCAATGAAGTATATTCTTTTGTGGGCTTAGTGACCGATGTGATTATTGATGACAGAAGTGCCACGATTAATGTGGGTGATATGTTGGAGGCCGTCTTGCTCAACTTTGATGATGACGAGATGGATGGCTTCATGGAATGTGTGAACTCTTTGCAAGGGATGGGGTCGTACAACTATGCACCCCGGAAACGTTTCTTGGATCTTGAAAATAGGAAAACTCCTCCTACAAAGCTTTCAATTGAAGAGCCTCCTACCTTAGAGTTGAATCCATTGCCTCCACATCTTCGGTATGAATTTCTTGGCCCTTGTTCTACCTTACCAGTTATTCTTTACTCTTGTTTGACTAACGTGCAGGTTGATTCTACATTGGCGGTGCTCCACAAGAGGAAGAAGGCTATTGGGTGGACTTTGGTAGATATTCGGGGAATAAGCCCCGCATTTTGCATGCACAAGATTAACTTGGAGGAAGATTCCAAACCATCTATTGAACATCAAAGGAGACTCAATGAGGTTATGCAAGACGTGGTCTAAAAGGAGATTATCAAGTGGTTGAATGCCGGGGTTGTCTACCCTATTTCTGATAGTTCGTGGACTTCTCTAGTACAATGTGTCCCAAAGAAAGGGGGCATGATGGTGGTCACCAATGATAAGAATGAGTTGATTCCCACAAGAACGGTGATAGGGTGGAGAGTGTGTATGGACTATCGCAAGCTAAACAAAGTCACAAGGAAGGATCATTTTCCACTTTCCTTCCTTGACCAAATGCTTGATAGGTTGGCTGACCGTGCTTTCTAGATGGATATTCGGGCTACAACCAACTCCTTATTGCTCCATAGGATCAAGAGAAAATAACTTTTATATGTCCCTATGGTACTTTCGCCTTTAAGTAGATGCCATTTGGTCTATGTAATGCACCAACGACTTTTCAAAGGTATATGATGGCGATCTTCATGGACATGGTAGAGGACAACCTCAAAGTTTTCATGGATGACTTCTCGGTGGTCGGGGATTCTTTTGATGATTTCTTGGAAAATTTTGATAGAGTATTGGCAAGGTGTGAAGAAACGAACTTGGTGCTAAATTGGGAGAAGTGTCATTTCATGGTCGAGGAAGGCATTGTCCTTGGCCATAAGATCTTAAAGAATGGCATAGAAGTCAACAAGGCAAAGATTGAGGTGATTTCTAAGCTTCCACCTCCGACTTTGGTGAAAGGCGTGCGGAGTTTCTTAGGTCACGCGGTGTTTTACCGGCGCTTCATAAAGGATTTCTCTAAAGTGGTGAAACTGTTGTGCAAGCTCTTAGAGAAAGATGCAAAGTTTCACATCAATGATGATTGCATGAGAGCCTTTGAATTGATAAAGTTCAAGTTGACAACCACTCCCATTATCACCGCTCCTAATTGGAGTATCCCTTTTGAGCTCACATGCGATGCTAGCGATGTAGCGGTTGGGGTTGTTTTGAGGCAACACATCAACACGATTTTTCATCCGGTCTACTATGCTAGTAAGACCATGAATAGTGCCCAAGTCAACTATACCGTTATGGAGAAAGAGCTCCTTGCCATTTTGTTTGCAATTGAGAAGTTCCGCCCGTACTTGATAGGGCAAAGGTTATTGTTCATACGGATCATGCGGTACTTCGCTATCTTATGAGAAAGAAATATTCAAAAGCTAGGTTGATGAGATGGGTGCTATTATTACAAGAGTTTTATATTGACATCCAATATCGAAAAGGGAGTGAGAATCAAGTGACAGACCACTTGTCTCGTTTGGAGGAGGAGGGGAGGCCACATGATGGCCTTGAGATCAATGACTCCTTCCCCGATGAGAAACTCTTGGCTATTTCAATTAAGTAGGTTCTATGGTTCGCGGATCTAGCAAACTTCCTTGTGTGTGGAATCACACCGGATGAGTTCTCTTCAAATCAAGGGAAGAAGCTCAAATAGGATTGTCAAGATTATTATTAGGATGAGCCATACCTTTTCCTGATCTGCACGGATGGGGTAATTAGAAGATGTGTACCAGAAGAAGAGCAAAGTGAAATTCTTGGTGTTTTCCATTCTTTACCTTATGGTGGTCACCATGGAGGAGCAAGAACAGCGGCCAAAGTGCTAAGTTGCGGTTTCTATTGGCCCACTCTTTGCAAAGATACAAGTAATGTGGTGAAAAGATGTGATGAATGTCAACGGGCCGGTGGAATATCGAAGAAGAATGAAGTGCCTCTCAATACCATTTTGGAGATTGATATCTTTGATGTGTGGGGTATTAACTTCATGGGTCCTTTTGTGAGTTCTTGTGGAAACACCTACATCTTGGTCGCGGTTGATTATGTGTCTAAATGGGTTGAGTCCATTGCTCTACCCAACAATGAAGCGAGAAGTGTGGTGGCATTCTTGAAGAAGAATATTTTCACAAGGTTGGTACTCCGCGGGCTATCATAAGCGATGGGGGGTCGCATTTTTGCAACAAGGCTTTTGACACTTTGCTTGGCAAGTATGGTGTCACTCATAAAGTTACGACACACTATCATCCATAAGCTAGCGGTCAAGTGGAAGTCTCCAACCAGGAGATAAAGAGTATCTTGTCCAAAACAGTGAATGCTAACCGGACGGATTGGTCAAAGAAGCTTGATAATGCATTATGGGCTTATCGGACTGCTTTCAAAACTCCTATCGGAATGTCTCCATACCGGTTGGTGTTCGGAAAAACTTGTCATCTTCCGGTGGAACTTGAGCACAAAGCCATGTGGGCTTTAAAGAAGTTGAATCTTGAATGGGATGCAACCGCTAACTTGAGGGTTGCACATTTGAATGAATTGGATGAGTTCCGGTACCATTCCTATGCAAGTTCGTCCTTGTACAAAGAGAAGATGAAGTACCTTCATGAGAAATACATTTGGAACAAAGAGATTAAGGTGGGTGATCTTGTGTTGTTCTGCAACTCACTGTTGAGGATGTTTCCCGGAAAGCTGAAATCTAAATGGAGTGGTCCCTTTGAAATTGTGGGTGTGACACCTTTTGGTGCATTGGACCTGAAGAACAAAAACAATGTGGTATTCTGAGTCAATGGTCACCAGATGAAGCACTATTTTGGAAAGGTTGGTGATGGCCACGTTGTGGCAGTGATTCATTTCAAATGATGGTAATCTGCGGCGTGCTGCAACGTTAAATCAGGCGCTTCTTGGGAGGCAACCCATGTTTTATTTTCTTTTTTTTTCTTTTCTTCTTTTGTAGATAAGTGTTATTTTTGTGCTAACTGGATTTGAAGTGTGTTGCAGGAATGAGTGTGTTTTACAGGAAGAGTGCCCAGAAATCTGGTTAAGTGTGGAACGAATTGCGGACCGCAATTGTATTTGCTACAACAAAAGGTACTCTGCAGCCGCGAAATGAATTCTGCGGTCCGCAACAAAATCTGCAGCTGCACACCTAATTCTGCGGACTGTAAAATGCCGGGGCAACTGGGCCCTTAGGTAACAGAGTGCGGACCACAATTGGAATTTTGCGGCCGCTCTCAAGTCCCCTTCCCTTGCCAGAACCCGTTCACTATAAATAGAAGAGGCTAGGGCATTGTTCCCTTTTTCCCTCTATGAGCTCACAAATTGCACTAAATTGAAATTTCTTGCTAAATTATCTGCTCACAATCCTAACAATTGTTGTTCACTCATCTCTTGCACGCATTCATATCTGGTATGCATCATCATCTTTATTAATTTCTTTTTATTTTTAGATTTTTAGCGAAATCTTGGACCATTTGTCTGATTGAATCTATTTGAACAACCATGTGGGGGTACATATGTAGTGGGTAGACTGGTAAATGCTTTAAGGGGAATGGGTAAATTGATTTTCATGCTTAGACGTTGTTTCCATGTCAAAAATGTGCAAACATTTCACGCCCTAGGTGAAAAACGACCGTCTGATCGTAATTATTGGAATCTGTGGATGCATAAGTTAAAGTCTAGGGCATTATAGTAAGGCATGGTGCTGCGGCCGCAATGAAAAATGTGCGGATCGCAGAAATCCCATTGTGGCGGCAGAACAACCTAATCTCTGTGATCAAAGAGTTGTCATTTGGTGACTCTCAAGTGTGGCCGCAAGACTATTTGTGCGGACCGTAGAAAACTGGTTGCGACCGCAAAAGAATCAACTCTCTGTCATCAGAGAGTTGGCATATTGATAATGTCTGAATTGCAGTCGCAATAAGAAATGTGCGGATCACAATCCATTTCTATGGCCACAAAGGAAAATTGTGCGGTCCGCAATGCTCATTATGCGGCCGTAATGACAATTTTGCTGACCGCGATTCCCCAGCCTGCAAGCATGTCTCTATTGTGTTTTTCACATTAATCTATGGTGTGTCCTTGCATTCATTCTGTGTCTGAACTTGAATTGTAACTAACAATCGCCTTTTCTTGGTACAGAACATGGTTCGATCTAGAGGATGAGGTGACACTTCAAAAGGAAGGGGTGACCCTTCTCAGGGACGAGGGTTGAGACCCTTACCTAGTTCCCAACAACTTGAAATCAGAAAGAAGACATCAGCTGGGAGAGGGAGAGGTGAAGACATCAGCTGGGAGAGGGAGAGGTGCAGACCTCTCGGAGACTAGTTCTTATGTCCATCTAGGGACTAGTCAGAGGGCAACTCAGCCTCGGTAAATGAGCAATCGGTCGTCCAATCAAGGCCGCTAGGGAGATATCAGCTTAGGGATGAAAATGTCATCATCACATAGCACCTCCGAAGATTCGGAGAGTGCCAATCAGGCTTCTGTTCCCCAGGCACTAGAGACATCAGTTCAAGATATCCCTGAGGATGGCAGAGGGGGAGATGCTACAGTTACCGGCCTCAAGAGATCGAAGAAGAAAGAGGTGTGGGAGGACATGTTTGTCAGTTTGGCTGCCTTCACCAGTTTTCGTCAATGGTGGCTAGTGAGGTCGCTCACTCTTGAGCATCAGTTCCAGTTGAGAGATCTAGAAAAGTACAACCCTGCAGTTTTGAGGCAGTTTCAAGAGAGCAAGGGGTGGATGTGGGTCACCCAGAGCGTGGTGAATGCAAAGGAATACCTTGTCCGGGACTTCTATGCCAATGTGGCATATATCAAGAAAGGGACAAAGGTAACTAAAGTGAGGAACCTCAAGGTGCGTTTTGATCAGCACACATTGAACACTTACCTGGGGTTTGATAATGTCGAGCCCACAGAGTACCTTGATAAATGTGCACTTTGGGATGCATCTCGTCCTTGGATAGCTGAGATTTTAGCAGCTCTTGGGCTAACACCACCATGGATCACAACAGGGGTTTCTATTCACTAGAGTACGCTACAATTTGAGGCAAAGGGGTGGCAAACCTTTGTATGCATCCGACTAGACCCGAGCCATAATGAGACATATATCCCTATCCCGCGAGCAGTTCTAGTGGCTTACATCATGGCCAGGTACCCGATCAATATGGGTGCCGTGATGTCGGCCAACATCTCCATGGTCGCCAGGCAATCTGACACATCCTACCCGTATCCCAACACCATTATAGAGTATCTTATTGATGCGATGGTGGAGCCGAGAGATTTTGATACAAAGGTGTGGGTAAAAAAGCCTTTCTCATGGTAATCGTTGATGGATGCACACAACCCTAGGAGAAAGGGTCAGCCGTCTGCCACCACAGGCCAGTCTGATAAGCCATCGATGGTAGTTGTAGAGGCAATTGACATTCCATCCACTTCAGTGGAGCCTTCAGCTAGTGCAACAACTATGCCTCTAGCCTCAGTGCCTTCAGCAGCCCCTATTACAGGTTCCACCTCGGCTTTGAAGCCGGCGCCGATGCCTACTGCTCCACTCTCTGCGCTGCGAGTCTCCTAGACATTGGCGAGCCTCAACAACTGGATGCAGACAACTACTGCAAAGCTGTCTGATATATCCAGTACTATTGCAACACAGTCCTCCATTCCAGCACCTCACATGGCCCCAACAGTGGAAAAAACATTGAAGAAGCTCCTGGAGAACCAGAACACGATTATGGCTACATTGGTGCAGAATGGGTCAGTGATAGAAGAGATGGGGAAGGAAGTGAAATAGATGAGAAAGTCCCATGCCTCCAAAAGGCCAGTGGAAAAGCTTCGGAGACAGGTTACCAAGCTTGCAGTAGCAGGAGACATTCCCTTTGACATGTTGATTGACCCACACCATCCAGGCCCAGATCCTGCAGCACCTTCAGCACCAGCTGGCCAGTCTGAGGAGCCAGACCTTGCTGCTGACACTCCCGAGGTAGTGCGTCAGATGTTCACCAACCCAGTCACTCCCAGAGTTGAGGATAATGAGATCCAGTTGGATGAGGCTGAGATCGGTGACGCTGTTGTGGACACAGAGATGGCCAAGGAGCCATATGGAGTTTTCTTCACTCTTACCCTTCCTTTACTCTTATTTTGTTAAGCATTGGGGACAATGCTTATTTTTATTCGGAGGGAGGTGGTGGAGTTTATTTGATTTAATTTGAGGATTCTGAGACAATTAGTTTATAATAACTAACAATATTTTCTTTTCTTCCCTTATTTTGTATATATTCTCTCTTTTATTCTCTCATTATGTATATATGATTTTCTTAATGCCACGGTTCTTTCCAAAGGTAGTTTTTGTGTGAACCGGGTGATTCTTCCCAACGACGGATGTCATGACAACCTTTTTAAGGGACCGAGTCCATATTTTTGTGTTTTGGCAACAATAATAGTAGTAATGAATAAAAAGACCTAATTAAGTCATATTCGAAGAGTCAAACATGCTTCACTTGGTACCAACACACTTAACTACGTGCTTATGGTTAGAAACAAGTTTTTTGGAAAGAAATAGCTCTAGTTAGTGACTTTGTGACTCTTGTGTTGACTTAGGCAATCAACGAATGGTTTAATCGAACCATAGTGATTTTCAATCTTGAATTCATTGTGGGCCCTCAACTCTATCATCTTTAACAATCCAGTTGCATGGGAGGTGAGATGTTTTGTTGCAAGTCCAAGTACCCGTGTGAATGGTCTAGAACTTGCCCCGAATGTGTTTTAAGGCAAAATCTTAAGTTTTACTTGGCTTGGGAAGTGATTGTAGGCTTTCCTTAACCCGCTTGTATTTTCCATTGCCTACCAATGTTGTTATCCCTAGTCAACCCATTTGAGCCTCAAACCTTTCTCATTTGATAAGCATGTTACGCACCTTCACCCATTTTGTCGTGACCCTCTCTTAGCACCTGAGCTTTCATTAACACTCTTGTGAGACAATTGACTAAAAACATAAGTTTGGGAGAGAGACGAGGAACTTGAAAGAGGTATCAAGGCACAAAAAGAAAAAAAGAAATGATGAGAAGGAAATGCAAGAATAGGAATGAACAAAAAGAAAAATGCAAAAGAAAGTGAATAAGTGGAGGAGTTGAAGAGATTCAAAGAAAAGTAATGACACAAAGCATGTAGAAATAAAAAGAGGGAGAAAATGAATGTCATGATCAAGAAAGAGTGATGTTAAGTTTCTCTAGTTCCCCAAGGAAAAGAAAGTGCCTAAAGAATTGGCAAAACATGAGTCGAGAATAAATAAATGGAGTGCTTAAGGGAAGGTGAACCCACTCAACCATAGTGTATTCAACCTTAGTCCAAAAGCCTTCATTACATCCCAAAAAATCCCTATGTGATTCAAGCCGAGTGAGCTTACATTAGTGGCGATCTACATGAGGGGCAAGCCTATGGTACTTGAAGTCGTACTTGCGACATTCTCTTGAGAGCGATGAGTGAACCTTTCGCAAATCTTTGGACTGGGTGCTAAAATTCTTAAGTGATCTAGGAAAATGGAGAGTAGAGGAGGAGGAGTTTAGAATCCACAATGACCTACATGAGAGAGCGAGCTTCTTTGATGAATAAAGTCAACTCTTGATGCTCAAGTGTCACATTAGAACTATATGTGCATAAAAGTTTAACTTGTCGCCTTATTGATAATACATAAGTAGTGTGGGTAATTGTTGGTCCCAACTGATGTGTAAATGGCTCACCTTTGACTGGCTGAAATGACTCTCAACTTGTGGAGGTGAGAACTATTTTGTTTGCTTGAGGACAACCAAAAACTTAAGTTTGGGGGAGTTG